>NW_004567109.1:33002831-33064747 GCF_000260355.1 Condylura cristata
AAAATTTTCTCTGAGAGCTATTAAGAAAAGATGTAATATGGCATATGGAATAAGGTAATATGAAAAATAGAAGTCACATATAATAATTTATTTCCTTATTGGAAGCTGTAAATAGTGCTGCTCTGTGGATAAGAAGTGTGTGAAATTGTTCACAGGATGCAGAAATTGCTTTAGTGATAATTGATGATAGCTAACATTTATTGATCGAATACTACAAGTCAGAATCTGGATAGAGAAAAAGTCCTTGATCATGACTGTTTCTTTTTCTTATCATTTTTTTCCCTCTCCTGATTACTAGCCATCCTATTTGACTAACTATGTATGATACATTTGACTCTCAGTGTAAGAAGAATCCCAAAAATAAACCAGCTCAATCTTACTCAGTTTCAGAGCTTCTTTCACAATTCCTCTGATATGCAGGCACCCTCATATGGCCAAATCTCTCTGCACCCTCATATGGTAACATCTCTCTGTTACCTTATGATCTGCTGGGTCTCAAGTTCTAACATGTTAGAGTCTATATTTGCCTTGTTCACTTTGGAATTTCTTGTAGCTCAAACAGTACCTGGCAACATAGTGAAAACTTAATAAACATGTATTACAAAAGAGGAGAGGGGATCAAATTGAATATGGTAGGGGATTACTGGGGCTTTAGTGGCTGTGGTATAATAACCTACATTTATAGGGGTGTGAAAATACATTCCTAAAACATAAATAGCATTATAAACCGACATTACCTCAGTAAATGTAATTAAAAATAAATATATATTATTAAAGCAATGAATGACCACATGTACAAACTTTTGGAGAGCTCTCAATTTTTAGCTCCATTGTCTGTAAAATGTGGGTGATAATGGGTGATAATACTAACCATAGAATACTTGAATGAAATAAAACTTGAATGTGAATATACTAGGGATACTAGGGATACTATAGAAGCTGTATTAATGTCAGTTAATAACCCTTACCTCACTTCTACTTAAACAGAATAAAAAATAAACTAATGCCACAATATGAGTTGAACCATTGATTGATTTTCTAACTAATATCCCATAGTCAAACTTAAGAGTAATTCCTGGAACAAAGGAGAAATATGCATGACAGGCACTTAAAATCATGGATATGCAGATTTGGAAGGCTGACTTCCAGGGGTGAGGAATTCAGATTGTGGAGCCTAACAGATTTGGATCTAAATTGACTCCTGTGAATTACTTAACCTTACACATTTCTTACTTACACCAGCAACCATTAACCTTCTCATACTTAAGTGGGAATATCTCATATGATTGCTGTAGGATCTACAAGGAAAAAAATGATGTGATGTGCTTAGCCCTGAGCCCACAACACAGCAAACACTTATTAAATATAAGATATTGTTGTTATTAGTTCAGAATATTAAGAGACCTTAGAAGCCATCTTGTCTATCCTCAATCAGTTCACAACTGCAAGGTAATTAGATCCTGTCAGGGATGTGTTAGATTTCACCACCTTATTTCCACCAAGAGATATAATCTGTCATCTTAGATTATCCTGATGTATTAGTAAGGGTAACACTAGCTGCTATAACAAAGAACACTAAAATGTATATGGGTGAGTTTTATGACATGGTGAGTGTTTATTTTTTATTCAAGGTATAAATTGGATTTCCTGATTTGTGGGTGACTTTCCTTCAAGAGATGAGTTAGAGATATAGGTTGCCTGATTTAAACACATGGCAACCAAGAACACCGAGTTTGTTTACATCAGGCCAGTAGAAGAATAAAGAGAAAATAAAGAAACTATATCTGCTTATGGGTTACCTTGACAAGGAAGTGGCACATTTCTTCTCACAGTGAGAATAAAGATGGTACCTTCTAAGTGCCAGGAGTTCTGACAATTATAATAACTACCTGACTTAGTGGATTTTTCCCAGTGAGCATGCATTTTGATGACTAGTTATCTTCCACAATTGATATGCCTGCTGTCATTTGGCTTTTCTTCTCTGTGATATGCATAGTCCTAGAAGAAAGGTTTTAGTTTAACCATGGGCAGTCCTGAACTATTGTAAGTCATGTGGCATAACTCATAAAAATTTCAAATGAATTTTATGATGGAGACAAAGGTAGAATGTGAATGTGTTGAGAACATGAAGGAGAAAGTGATAGAGAAAAGAGAGAGAAAGTTTAGAATTGAGTGGAACTTTATACACAGATGGTATAAGACAATCCTCACAAGAACTCTGGAGGGACAGCATTCCCCACTCAACAAACAAGGAATCTGAGGTTAAAAGAGGTGACATGGCTTGCCCAGGGTCACATAATATAAAAGTGAATAGCACAGATAAAACCCAGATGAATCAAATAGCAAAGTCAAGGTTCTCTCTTTGTCCAGCTGTAAATAAACACAGATCCTATCATAGCCCTCTCCAATGGCCCCATCTTCCCCTCAGTGAGCTAAACTTTCACAAACTCTTTTTCCTCCAGGAAGAGTGATCTTCAAATGGCTTTAGCTCCCACTTCCATCGGATCGCTCTGCACATCTCATCTAGAGGTGTAATTACAAGCATGCTGTAATTACAAGTCCATTGCTCATCCACTCTGATTGACTCTCCTAATCAAAACCATTTTTTCCAGGTTGCAAAAAGACCTTTACAAATTATCTTTGCAGAGGAATTTGTGGATATTGCACTTGAAATAGCCCAGAATCTGCCTCCTCCCTAGTCAAATTCCATCTCTATGTTGCCAGCAATGCCCCTACCATTTTAAAATGGAAAGAAAGGGATAGGATAAGAATTATTGAAAGTGAAATGTGAGATTTGACACTGGATCTCAGTTTTGAGGGATAATAAAAATATATACATTAGCTTCATCTGCTGTAGGTGATTACTCATAAATGACTCATATTTGTATAATAACTTGTAGCCACCTCTCTCATCCAGGAGGTATGCAAGAGCCACAAGGGGCCAACTACTAAATTTGACACTGACAGATGCTTTTTTTTTAAATCACTCCAATTTATGGGAACTTCTGTATCTCTACCACAGACACACACACACACACACACACACACACACACACCAGAAAATCTGGTGCAATTCATGGAGATCATTAATTAGTGCGTATCAAATGTGAGCTTGACAGGGCTATGATTTAAATACAAAGATGCCTGAAGAATTATGTTTCAATATTTGAGCTCCATGCTAGTCTAATGCTATTGTCTCCACCTGAACAAATACGGCCTGGCATCCTACCTTCTCTGCAGCTGTTGAGTCTCCCTACAAATTCATGGGTCTGAAGGGGTGTTTTCTGTAAGGAAAAAAAAAAAACGGAGGAGGAATTTCACACATGGCTCAGGAAGGTGGAAGACAGCTGGTTTCTCCACCCCTCCCTTTGCCCCCAAGAATGTGGTTCTGTGTGCAGGAGCTCCTGGGTGTCCCTTAGAAGCTTTCATCCAGGATTTGACACAGTAAATGTGGGATATCCTGTAAGTTATATTTTAATCCCTGCACAGCCTCATTTACTCATCCAAAGGTAGAGATAACAATTCCTACCCCTCACAAAGTTGTGTGTCTTTGTAAGAGTTTACATATTTAGGGGGATGGCTTATGCCAGGCTCTGACCTAAGCACTTTCTCCTCCATTCCCCATAAGAATTCTATGAATTCATGGATGAAGAAAGAAACTGGAGAGCAAAAGATTCAAACAGTCCAAAAGATCACTTTATCCCATGCTGTCATTTGCTTCAGGAATTGTGGTTTCTCAAGTACAGTGGGAAGGAGCAGCTCACATTTGATGTGACTAGATGGAGATGTTCCAACACTGTCATTGGGGTTCTTTCTTTCTCTGTTCTTCTTAAACTCTTTGCAGATTGATAACAACCTTCCCTATTTCCATGGAAAAAAACAACCACAATTGTCTCTAGTTTACATCATCTTTGCACTTTATACAAAGGAAGAAAACAGTATCACTTAACTACCTTGGGAGTAGCTCATCCTGTACTAAGGTCAACAGAAAAGTAAGAGGATGGAGAGAGAGGGAATGAAGTTAGCCTGGAATGAGGAAAGGAATGCTTAGCAGATGTCAGTGTATGCCTGTGTGGGAAGTATCAGCACAGCATTTAGTATGAACTTTGTATACAAGACCTCTTATTTATTAACCCAGAGATTGAGACAATTCTTAAACTCTTCCTTATAGACTTCTTGCTTCATGTGTCATGCCTGATATAGTCAGAACATTTCATTGGAATTCCATCTATTTCATGAAATTAGAACCCCCTCCCTAGATCGGCTTCCCCAAACCTCCCTATTGTAGTCCCAACATGCCTGTCTTTTATCCAATTTCTCATCCCCAACTGGATCCTCAGCTAGTCAGGGACCTGATCTTATGACATGGGGTAGAGGTGAAGTTTCAACTCTGCAACCCAAGAAATAGATTTCAACTCTAGCTCTGCCACTTACGAGCTGTAAGATCTGTTAAAATACCCTATACTTTTTGGATTTCATTTTCCTCAAATACAAATAGGGTGATAATAATATAGTATGTCTCATTTTTAAAAAGTATTCCTTTATAACCACACTTCAGTGAATAATGTATTTAAATCAATTGATAATAATGCACAGAAGACAGCAACAACAAATAAATATTAGGGTCAGAGAAATTATAAATAACATAGCACTTAAGAATTGAGAAGAAGGAAGACCATAAATATAAAGACCTACTTCCTGACACATTTCTGAATAGTCACCTGAGAGGAGATTAGGGATGAATGAGACCTGAAATAATGTATGTAAAACCCCTGGCTGCTTGCTCAAAACAAGTGCTGCCCAAGGACACAAATAATTGTGAAGACAACCCATGTTCAATCATAGAAGGCTTACTATTGTTAAGATGTCAGTACTACCCAAAGTGATTTAGGGAATTAATGCAGCCCCTATCAAAATCACAATGATATTTTTTATGCAGAAATAGAAAAATCCATCTTAAAACCCATTTGGAATCTCAAGAAGCCAATTCTTTAGTAGCTATTTGGAATCCCAAACAGCCAAAGTAACCTTGAAAATGAACATAGGTGGAGGTCTAACACTTCCTGATATCAAAACTTATTATATAGTTACTTACAGTAATAAAATAGTATGGTACTGGCAGAAAGAAATACAGACCAATGAAATAATAAAGGATTCAGAAATAAACGTTCATATATGTGCTCAAACGATTTTCGACATCATGAAATGGACAGCCTTTTTGGGAGTTGGGAAAACTGAATATCCACATATAAAGCATAAAGCTAACATCTATATAATACCATATGCAAAATTTAACGCAATATGAGTCAAAAACATAAATATAAGACCTGGAACTATAAAACTCTTTAGTGAAAATATAGGGGGAAGCTTTATGACATTGGATATGGCAATGATTCTTGGATTGGCACCAAAAAAAAAAAAAAGAGAGAGAGAGAGGAAATAAAGGTTTAAAAAATTGGGCTTAATCAAAATAAAAATGTCTATTTATCAAAGGCACAATCAACAGAGTGAAAGAGTAACAGGGAAAATTTCACAAATCATATATCTAATAAGGTGTTAATATCCAGAATATATGGAATTCTAAACCAACAGCAACAAAATAAATAAATAATTTAATGGTTAAAGGGTTTGAATAAATGTTCCTCCAAAGGACATATACAAATATCCAGCGAACAAATACAATGCTAATACATATCATTAGTCATAAGGGAATTCAAATCAAAACCACAAAGGGCTATCACTTGATATCCATTAGAATGGATCCTATCAAAAGGGGAGAGGGAGGAAGGCAGGAAGATGGGGGGCTGGAGATGGAAGAGAAAGAGTAAGGGAGAAAATAACTGTGTTAATAAACAGGCTGAGAGATCAGAGCATGCTGAGAAATCTCTGATTATTGTCAGAGATGTAACATGGTCCAGGCATCCTGGAAAACAGTATTGTAGTTCCTCAAAAAAGTTAAAAATGGAATTAGCATATGATGTAGCAATACCACTTTGGGTAGCTATTCAAAACAACTGAAAAAAGGAACCTGAAAAGATATCTGTACACCTATTTTTACAGCAGCATTTTCCACAAGAGTCAAAAGGTGATGCAAGTGAAGTCTATTAATGGATTAATTGATAAACCTAAAGTGATATAAACACAGAATGTAATAATACTCAGTTTTTAAAGAGGAAGGAAAATTCTGACAATTACAATAACATGGACGAGTCAAGCTTGAGGACATTTTGCTCAGTGAAATAAGCCAATCACAAAAAGACAAATATTGTATGTGTAGAAATAGAAACTAGAATGGTGGTTGCCAGGGGCTGAGAAAAGGAAGGAATAAGAAATTATTGTTTAATGGGTACAGAGTTTGAGTTTTGCAAGATGGAGATTGGCTACAAATCAATATAATATATTTAACATTACTGAACTGCACACTTAAAAATGGGTCAGATGATAAATTTAATGGCATGTATATCTTTCACAAATAATTTTTTTAATTAAAACAAAAGCAAACCCCCAGGTGTGTAATGCAAGCTTCCTTTTTCTGTTCCTAGCAGAGTGCTTTTTGCAAAGAGGGAATAAAATTCAGCCGGGAATTTTGGTAAAGCTATCCAGAGGAGACACTTTAATTGCGTCATAATAGCAGACATCTCCAAAACAGAGAACAAGTAGCATGTGTAGTGTGTGAGGTAATCATCTGCCCCTAAGGACCTGGGATCTCAGTATGAGCTTTGTTGAGAGAATGGAGGTCAGTGAGGTTGCAGAGAAGGAAGAGGTGTCTGTCTTGCTAAGCAGACTGGACTTTCACCACGAGGTGTCAAGTCTTACTCTCCAGAAAATGAATTGGTGTCATCAAAACTGTCATGTCTCAATGATTTGAGAACTGGCTATTCAGTATGTGAATATCCAACTCGTGTCATTTTCTCTATGCTATTTTTTTTTTCCATTTCACCAATCATCAACATCATAAATGTCAAAGTAAGGGATGGTAGAGAGCATATAAATCATGAGCTTTTGGTGTGATGCAGGAAGATGGTGATGCTACTGGAATGAATTTGGACTCTGAATCTCCTTATTTCATGAGGATGACTTTTGTGCCCTGCCCAATTTGCAGGGAACTTGTATAAACAGAAGCCATTTTCTAAGTACTGTAGAATGAGGGAGAAATTGGGACAGAGTTAAAGCTTGGTCTAGTAGTTAACTGCAGAGTTATTAGCCTGCAGAGTTAGTAGCCTCAGCAAAGTGAAACTATTCAAATATAGCTATAGCTGTGATGTGGAGATGACATAGAGTTTGACAGAAACTTTCTGACCATGCTCTGGAAGTTTCTGTTGCTTCTGGAACTCACTTTCTAATACATGGAACTAGCAAAATCATCCTCAGACCCTTCTAAATTCAACCCTTCCTTCGTTCATTGAGTTAGTACCTCCTTCAGGTAGGGCATTTCTCTGGAAGCTTAGAGATGGATACAACTTGGTTCCTACTCTCCAGGACCTCATGGTTTAAAAGAGGGAAACAAACAAAATAACAAGTGATGTCCCCAGCATCACCAGAGTTATGGAAGATATAGTTCCAGCTGTGCCTCCTCCTTCAAGAACCCCTCTTGACCTTTTGATGATTGTCTTTTATAGTCTCTCATAGTCTCTCTCCAACGGGCCCTGAGAATACTTTCTTTTCTGCACTGCACCCCAGCTAAGTCTTGTCTACTTGTATATCATTTAGTATATTCTTCAGCCAACCACACAGAGTCTCTTCTTTACAAACATGGGCTTTCTCACAGCAATTCAATGCATATCTCCTTTTCATGTTCTATGCATTTCCCCTCCCCCTACTGTTCCTTTTGCCTGAAATAATTATCCCAGCCCACATGCTTTACCTGCCAGTGAAGTCCTATTCATCTTAGAAGGCCCAGATCAAGTTTTTCAGAGAGTCACTCTTACCTCCTGGTCCACACACATCTTTCCTACTTCTATAGCATTTTCTGTATTGTTCATGAAATTTACTCATTTATGCATCTGCCTGTCCCACAAGATAGGACTACAAACAAGCAAGGTTTCACCCCTTGTCAGGGATTCAGAATCAGGCACTAAGTGAGGCAAAGATAAAATCTAAAATCTCAGTGGCCCAACCAAATTTTCCTGATCAGTAGCAGTTTGGGGCTGGGCGCCTATAAAGTCACTCAATGATGAATTTGACTCAAGACCTACTATCTTTGACTTCCAAGGTGTCCCTAGGATTCCCCTCAAGCCAGCAGATGGGTGAAAAAAAGATGGAATACTGGAGACAACACTCTCTCTTTCTAGCCACCTTGAATCAGGAAACACATGTCTCATCATGGAGTTGGACATGTGTGTAAGGGGTGGGATGTGAGGGTAGAGACCTAAATAACCTGGCTAGGCAGCCACTTCCCAGTGGTAATCCTAAACTAAGAAAGGAGAGCAGGGGTTTTTGGAGTAGAATTGGCCATTTCTCCCAAGGATGACAAAAATGAACTATTTGACATCAGCCCCTCCTGCTCAAGAGATACCAATGAATTTCCAGCCTGCAGTTTGCAGAGAGGCTCAGCATTGAGACATTGAAAGAAAAAGTTGATGTGGGAAAAATTCTGATTCCTAAAAGGAATATAGTAGAAAAAGCCTACCAACAGTATCAGACAATAAAAAGATAATGCCATTTAATTCGGTCCTGTAATTGTAGTTACTTTGTTCCAAAGAGTGGAGTATAAACACTCTAATTACTCTACAGGTTATATGGAGATTAATAAACCTGGCTCTTTTAAATCTCTCCCTGCAGATACACATAACTCATAAATATAAAAGATTAGGGCCAGACATGACCAGTTATTAGACCTACCTCCCTGAGTGGAGGAAGGAAGGGATTGTAAAGTGAGACCTAATTTGCTTCATAAATTGCAACAAGCATTTTAAATAAGTCATTTAAACTAATTCCCAAAGAAAATCCTTGAGCAGGATATTATTGTCTGCATTTGCATATGAGGAAGCTGAATTTCAGAGAGGTAGAGATACAGTCCTAAAGTGGCAGAGCTGGCGTTTGTATTCTAGGGCAAGGCCCATCCCTTTCCACTGCACAAACTTCTTTCCAAGAAACCTCAAAGCACAACACGTGTCTCAGCACTCTGCCCATGGAGGATTTCTTGATTGTAAATATGTACATTCCATCCCTAGTGGTCCCCATGATAATCCATGGCTCAAGGCTGAGGCTTCTGGGAGAGGCCTGACCTTCATATGCCTCCTTCCAGCTGATCAAAGCCTTTGCCGTGACTTTGCAGATGGGCTCCAGTGAGCTTGCACGGAGACGAGCACCTGGAATTGGACTCCCTCATGCATTTATATTGGCCTCATCAACAGTATGAGGAGATCAAGGCCAGCCATCGACACATGCTTACAGTGGCTCCAGGAAGAAAAGAATTGCCTTGAGCCAGACAGCAGGAAGTAGAAACTGTCATGGTATGGGATGAGAGGAAACACTTCTTGAGCTGCACATTGTGAGTTTGGGGTGGAGGAAATTCCTCTGTATGAAATCTGCTCTCCTCTCATGAAAGAGGAGAGTTGGAGTTCTCACCTCCTATGAAAAGCCACCTTTGTCTATCTTTTCTGCTCTATACTTTCCTCCCCAGTCATGCCACTATCTCCCTTCTCTCAGCAGATGGCCCTCCTGGGCATTTAACAGAGGGGCTGCAGACAACTGGTGTGAGAACAAAATTAGGGGCAGCATTGCATGGGGATTAAGAGACTATACTTCAGCAACAGACGGACTCTGTGTTCTAGTTATCGCTCAGTCTCCTGAAGCATTGGGCACATTATTCCATTTCTCTGAGCTACAGGGAATTCATTCCGCTGCAGAATGGGGGTCATAGCAAAACCCACTTTATCATAGATGTAAAATAAACAAAAGCATCAGTAAGTCAAGGTAAAACGCTGAGCTTAACCTTAGCATAGAGTACTCAACCAATTTGGAGGCTTTTTAAAAGTCTACAAATGAAAGACAAGGGATTTGAGAATCCTAAATGCTACCTGGCAATCCCCAGTCATATAGTGTTGGACATGTAGCTTAGTTCCAGCTCCTTCATCTGTTAAGAGGATGAAGGCAGTGTTGGTGGTGATGATAATGCCTGCCTTTGCACTCTGCAGAATGGATGAAGATTTCTAATGAGGTGACATTCATGAAACTCTTGGAGATAGCTTGTAAAAGTGGCAGTCAATGTGCTCATTCAACTGGTTAATTATGGAAGCAAGACCAAGAAAGAGATCTGACAATCTGTGAGCTGGTTTTACCATGGGGACTGGAGATTTTAAGAGCCAAAAGGACTCTCAGAGGAGAGACCCACCAGACTACAAGGAGAGGTAGGAAGGACCACATATTTATGAATGAAAGGGGCTTGGCAGAAATGAGAAGAGTACCCCATTATTGACGAAATGGGCACAGCCTGTATGTTTGGGAAGGAAAAGAAGTTGGGGAAGTTGAAGGAGGAGGAAATGCCTCGAACTAAACCTTTATCAGACATAAAGGACTTGATATAAGTAGTATGGGGCTGCACCATACAAGGGAGTTGGGAAGGGACCAGCGAATGGAGATAGACATTTTATTTCTGGCCTTTTCTATGGATTATTATGTCTTTATCTACACTGTATCCACTTATTCTGATTGTCCTAGAAGGAATCCCAATTCCTACCCACTCTATGTCTGAAATTAAGGTCTGTCTAATAGGCCAACCCAGTTTATAAACTCTGAAACCCAGTATTCATCCTGATGACCTTCCCATTAAGACAGAATCTCAAGGTCTATAGATATTGCCTTCTAGGTAATTCAGATCCTCCAAGTTCTCTACATCTCCACTGATACCTCTCAATCCAAGTCATGCTCACCTCCTATTTGAGCACTTGCATCAACTTCCTATCTGGTATCCTTCTGCTCCCCTTCCCTCCAATCCACTCCCTTTCCCACAGTGCAGGTTACTGTTTGCTCTACAGTGAGACTGTCCCTATTTCATATAACACCTTTTCTTGGCTTCATGTGCCTAGGTGATAATCTCCATACACTTTATTGTGATGGGTCCCTGCTTACCTACCATAGACATTAGAGCCAAGCTTCTTACCTGCTTATTTGTGTTGTGGAGGCAAGTGACTTAACTTCTCAGTTTCTTTATTAATAAAGTGGACACAATAAAAGTTCATCCTTTGTTGATTGTTGTAAGGACTGAAGAAATGAATGTGTATGAAGAACTAGAATAATGCCTGTAAATGCTTTTTCATTCACATTG
Source organism: Condylura cristata (assembly GCF_000260355.1). Lineage (NCBI taxonomy): Eukaryota > Metazoa > Chordata > Mammalia > Eulipotyphla > Talpidae > Condylura > Condylura cristata. The sequence goes on from NW_004567109.1 coordinate 33,014,101, forward strand.
CCACTGCCTCTACCACTGCCACCACCAGACCACCACCACCATCATCTTTGCATCTCATACTCTTCCCCTTGCTCTATGCTACATCCACACTGAGAAATGATTCCTCCTGACACATCACTATGTCCCATCAGAACATCAGAATCTGCTTAAATACTGACTACTCTGGTGAAGATCTACACACAAGGATTCTTTGCCTTTTTTTTTTTTAGATTTATTTATTTTTACACACAGAACTAGGGTACAGGCCAGAGGCTCAGGGGCAGTGAGAGGCTTCACCAGAGACGGAGTGGGGAGCAGAACAGGCAGATCAACGAAGTACACTGCTGAGAGGAGCAGCGGGTGGATCAGGAGAGATCTGCCACGCCATGTGGTCACCTCCGGGGCAGGCAGGAAATCGAACTCATGGGGAAGTGGCTTTAACTTCTCAGTGCAGTGCTTTAACCCGCTGCGCCACCATGGAGGGCCGATTCTTTGCCTTTTATCTCACGCCTTTTTTAGAGAAGCCGTCTCTGACCATTTCAGATGAAGAGTAAGATGCACACTCTCCATGGAAGCCCACACTGCCACTTTCTAACATATTATGCAGGTAATCATTTACCTTGCTTGTATACCACACTACCAACACCTTAAAGGTATGACCAAGTATGTCACGGTCACCTCTAGTCCACCTGCCCCACCCTCCGCTCTCTCAACCACAACATACCAGGTTTCCTTTCCCTATGCCTTTTAATTCTCACAGCAGGAAGCATTCCTCCTTGTACAAATGAGTTTTTCACTTATTTACAGCACTCTTCTATTTTGAAATTATTTGAAAAACTAACCAGAAGATCGTATTTTAATCCAACCAGCTAAATCATTTAAAAATATTTATAATGGCCATTTCCAGCCTTTGTTCTAAAAAAAGGGGGGTGGGGTGGAGTGGGGAGCGTCTATAGAAGCCATGCATGGTTTAGAATTAGCGGAGCCAAGACTCTGAAGGATCATCAAAAGCTGCCACTCTGCCCACTTGAAAGATGTTTCCCAAAATAAAAGACATGCCATCCACTGACACTTGCAAAGTCTTGAAACCATGCGTGTTCAGCCTCGTGCCAAAAGAGTTTGGGAGAAGAGGGAAACGGCTGCTCCTAGCTCTATCTGCAGCCGCTTTTGAAGCTGCCATAGCAACAAGTATAGACTAAAAGCGATCCTTCCATATTAGGTGTGAACTGACTCCAGACAAGGAAAATAGCTTGCAGAGAAGAAGCTTACTTCGCTGGGGAACTCACGGGAGTAATTTACAGACGACCCATCCCCCTTCTCAAGCCACTTGTGAGTAATAGTGTGGAATTTTGTTTTTTCCCCCATAACTTTGCATTCCTTCAAATAACCAGACATACAACCTTGCTTGGTAAAATTGCATCGGAGTCTTCCCCCTTCCCAAATTGTAGCACCGCCCCCCGCCCTTGTTCTGATTCTCAGCTGTCTTCATAGCCCATCCATCTGTCAGTGCACATATGGGTAAAAGAGGCAAGCCAGGAAGCTGAGAGGGGAAGAAGGATTTGTATTTCATAAGCATGTTCGCAGTAGAGGAGTAGAAAATGCCTTCTACCAAAACTGAGAAGAGTATGATGATGGGCCTGGAGTCATATCTTCACCGTCTGGAATGACCCTTTGCATGTAGACACTGCTCTGCCATTTGGGTTCCAGCACCACAACTTGCCTCCTACTCCACATGTCTCCTTATTCTGAACACCCAGCCCCTTCAGCCCTCCCAACCAGTAGCAGGACTCTGTGGCAGTGAGTCCTCACCCCTGCATGTGGCCTGGCCTGCTTTCATCCAGGTTTTCCTCTCCAGCACTGTATCAGCTCAGATAGGAACTCTGACATGTAGGGGACACACAACATGGAACGAATCACATCATCTGAACACCACTTTCCTCAGCTATAAAACAGGGCTTCTCATATTGACAAAATTATAAGTTGTAGGATTAAATGAAATAATGCACGTAGATTTTACATAGCATGGTGGCTGGGTAAAAATGAATGTCTAGTGATTGTTTGTCTATTCCACCCACAAACATCATCTCCAGCCCACCTTGGAGACATCCATAATATCTAATCTTGACAGATTTTGTCCTCAAGGCAAATACCATGTTGCCTTGCTCATCTTTGTTTTACTGTTTTGTTTATAGTCTCAGTTACTAACATATAATGTCTCGCTCAATACAGGTGTTTAATATATTTTGTTATAAAAATGCACAAATTGATGGATGGGTAGATGGTTGGGTGGGTAGATGGGTGGATGCATGAATAATAAAAGGGGGAAATGAACCTTTCTTACCACATTGAATCAGAGATAATGTGGCCCTCTGACAAGTCACTGAACCAAGACTTTTCTAGATAGGTTTACAGATTTGTCTAGTCTTCAGGTCTTTTCTGACCAGGAGCAGCTGAATGGAGTTGGCTAAATCTTTCTTTTTTCATCCAAATGGGAACTTGGGAATTTGGCTAAAATTCTGGTATTTAGTTTTGTTTCTCTTTCTTATCTTGACACTGAGGTTCTTTTTCTTTTTCTTTTTCTTTTTTTTTTTTTTTTATCTCCTTGAGTGCCAGCACAGATGCCAGCTGGCCCATTGGCTCAGTTAACCCCTTCCAGCCTGGCCTTGAATGGTTTTGCCAATGTTCCATATTGCTTGGCTTTGATGGAAACCCACATGGCTCCCAGCCTTATGATGTTTACACCACTATCCTGCCTCTCTCTGAGCTCCCCCAGCCTGGCTTCTTCTGCTGCATACAGTCACATCAGAAGCAAGATGGGATTAAGCATAGACCTGGAAGGAAGGCAGTACTTAAGGCTGTCAGGTGCTTGTCACATGTTCATGCCACAGCTAATACCATTTCATAAATGAGGAAGCCAAAGCTCATGCTGTTGAAGTCACACATCTGGGAAGATAAGGAAGCAGAAATCAAACCCAGGTCTTCTGCCCACACATCTGTGCTCCTCTCACTACATAAAGATTTTTCTCATGTCCTTCTAGTGAGATAGGAGGAATTTTGCCCATCCTTCTTTTTGTTCCATATCCACAGCCTTTCTTAGGTTCTTTGCCTCCTTATTATCTCTAAATTTGTGGAGGAGTGAATCAAGGCTCAAAAATAATAAGATATCTATACAATCTTGATGTATAGATAGGAAAAAGAGGAATGGTGGAATCTTTCCAGATTATGAAATCCAGGTTGAGCTGACATAAACAAAAGCAGCAGAATTAATCCTAGAATGGATACCTTCTGGCTCCTTAAGGTCTATGCTAACTCTACAGCATCCTCTGCTTATACTATCATGGCATTTACTACATATGTTTGAATCACCTGTTCATACATTGCCTTCCATTCTCTCTATACAGTGTTCTGGATATTTATTGCTTCGCAACAAACCACCTCCAAGTTTACAGATTTAAAACAATTTTTTAAACAATCTGTCATAATTCTCTGGTTAATCAGGCTCAGTCAGGCACTTGTCCCTGGTGGAGAGGGAGGGGTCTCTCATGTGGTTATAGTCAGTGACTAAAGCCAGAGTCCCCAGCACAGCAAAGGCTGCTAATTCCTGAGATCCAAGAGCAAATGCTTCAAGAAGTCAAGTCAGGAGCTGCAACGCTTCTTATGTTGTAGCCTCAAAAGTCCCACTATGTCAACTGTCACATTATATCATTCTACTAAATAAATTACTGATATTTATTCTACTAAATAAATCATTGAGATTTGTCAGCAGAGTCTTCAGCCATTTTTAAACAACCACAGAAAGAAGGGTTCTTTTAATCATTTCTTTTAATCACAATCTTGAATAGCATTTTGCATACAAAAAGAATAAACATTTGTTGACTAGATTCAAACAGATACTGTGTGGATTAGAAGAGACGGCACCTGCAACAACTTTAATGGCCTCTATTTGTGTCCTTGGAATCCTTTCTGTCTTTAACTCTGAAGAACCTAAATGCACTTTAAAAATATATCTTCCAGCTCACCTGAAGTTCCTGTCTGGATCTCTTTGGTAACCAGAAACTCCTTAACACAGAACTGTTACTAAATGAAGAATTTTCGAACCTGGCAGGAAAAGGGGCTGGATGCAATGCCAAGTCTCTGATCACTTACCCCTTGATTTAATCACAATGGCTTCTCTGAATGAAGAAATAGCAGCTCTGAAAATGCTATTATGCAAATAAAGATTTACTTCTTGAGCATTTGCTTAGCCACCCAAACCAGTTGCATAATATCAGTATGAAAGAGAAGCCCATACTGGTTATGTATATGGTCTCTGGACTCAAACCACTTACATTTGCTTCCTGGTTCTCCCACCCACTTTCTAGCATATATATATATATATACACACACACACACACACACACACTATAATATGTATAATGTATATGTATATGTAATGTAATTATATATAATGTATATATGCTATATGTGTGTGTATATATTAGCACATATATAGCATATGTGTGTGTGTGTGTGTATGCTAAATTTCTTATGTTTCCACTTCTTCATCCATACAATGGTTAATAAAAGTACCTACTTCCAGAGTTATTGTGAAATTTTTAGCATTGGGTCTAGTATCTGGAATATAGCAAATAAAAAATACTAGCTATTATTTCTTGGTGTTTTTCCTCCTTTTTACCTCTGCATGGAACAAACATCTCCTTAGATTTGACTATTTTCACTTCTTTCTCTATTTCTTTCCAAACTACCAGTTCCCACTTTTTCTAGGTATTTAGAATAACTCTTATTATTATGCTTGGATTTGTATAGAATTTTATACTTTTCAAGGTACTCATATGATTTTTTAAATCTCCTTAGCATCTTTAGTGAAGGTAACAAGATTTTTCCAGTAAGTCCCATTTTATAGGTGATTTTACAGAGGCTATCTGATGTGAAATGATTTGCTCAAGATCACCAACATAGTGAATTATTAGAATCAGGACAGACTTTCACTATCATGGTTAAGATTTCAACAGTTTCCCTAATAATCACATGGTTTCTAGTGATGTCACCAAGTTAGATGACACATGATTTCAAAGGCTGAGGGAAGTCATTAGATTTGGGGGTTTCATGGACTTGGTAGCAAAAACAAATGTTTATTCTACTGAATTATCAAAATGGACTTAATTTTCCTGTAACAATTTGAAAGGTTATTCGCCTTCCTAAAATAAGAGCAGCTGTTTTTGCCAATGGATCTTAAATGGACGTCTTGTGATGATTTAGAATTTGCTAAGGATTCTTGGAAGTCAGACCATGATGACTTTGTTGTTAATTCACAGAGGCAGATGCCCTCTCCTCTTTGAATCTAATTCATGGCTTATTTGAAATTTCTGGTTTGAAGAGAATCTATGCCAAAGGCAATAAGACAAATCACCTTGATATGAATTCAGCACACTTAAAGGCTGACCCATAGCAAGCTGAGTAATCCTTACAAGTGCCATTAGCAAATGAAGGTATTCAAAATAGTGGCCAATATAAAAGCTTTCCAACAAGCTAAAGACAGCATAATATGGAAGGAGAGCATTAGACTGGGAATGAGAAAGGAATTTATATGCTTTAAGCTCCAATCATACTCAGCTCAAAATAATAAACATCAAGTGCCCAATTGGTGACATGTATTGTTCTAGAGAAGATGACAAATGGTCCCTTTTTTCAAAATGCCTGTATGCTAGCAAGTCTGAGACACCAATATATTCATGATTGTGTGGTAGCCTTCTTCACTGAGAGATACATAAAATGATATGCATAGAGTGACATAATAACACCTGGGAAGGACACCTAATCCAGGAGAGGAAGAGCAGGGGAGGCTCTCACAGATATATTAGCTGATATGGGTCATAAGAAAAGTGTGAGTGTTATGAAGGTAGAGAACTTATAAGGTCAATAGCAGAGAGAAGCTTGAACAAAGGACAAAGCAACATGGTATGAAAAAAGTGATGGTTCATCTGTCCATATTAGTAAAGTACAACATCAGGTATACCACCCAACACGAAGCACAAAAGATAAGGATAGAGAAATAAGCATGACACAGGACACAGTGTACTAAGAACTTTATACATATTACCTATTCTATATATCAGATTAGTGTTAAAAAAGTGTTTCTTCATTTTATAGGTGAGGAAAATGAGGGCCACGGAGATTGAAGAATTGTATTAGCTTGCCTTTGAAGCTCTGAATATGTCTCAAGAAAAGTTGTATTCTGATTTGAAGATAGATAAATACCTTCTTAGGTAAATCACTTTATTTCTGTGTCTCTTGTCCCTATTGTTGAAATGATGGTGACTGTACAGGACAGTTTCTCAAACCACTCACTGCCTGGGACTGCATGTTAGGATCTTACAGTCTCTGTTAGCTACTACTGCAGAGCTAGAAAACCACGTGCTCGTTTTCAGCACCATGGAGAGGTGCCGCATTGCTGAGAGCTGCAGACCCTAAGGTCAACCAATGTACAGGATACCAGGAATTCTACAAATCTTCCTTTAAACAAGACATCCAAAAAGACAGAAGAGCAAGAAGAAGGAAGATCTGGGGAGAAAAGAGAAAGAGAAATTATCCATCACTAGTCTTTTCTCGAACAACAGCTGAGTGATATGCTGAGTGAGACAAAGTGAGCTAAATAAAGGGAATAAATTGTAGCAGCAACATGTCCTCGACATCATAATACAGATGCTGTAATCATACAAGGCTAATAGTCTGAGTCACTCTACAGCCACCAAGAACAAAAAATTGATGGGACATGGCTTGTGGCTGCTCACAAAAACCAATAAATTAAACTTGCCGACTTTAGCCAGGAGACAGGGGGAGGCACAATAAAATTCTGTAACTGCTGGTTTGTTTCTTGAGTCACACCACTTACTATTTCTTTTTCTCATCTTCAAAATGAGTGTTCTATGGTCTCATGTACCACTTTACCATCATCTAAACTTCCATTCCAGAAAGAATCCACTATCTGATTTACACTAAGGTGCAAAAAAAGGTATCTCGTGTAGGATAATCAGAAACTGGGGGACTTATTTACTATAATTTACTCTTCATGAGAAAAGGATAGTTTCCTTTCTTGTTCACAACACTTATCGTGGTATTTAATGTGTGTTCAATAACAACATCAAAATATTAACTAATATTTGTTAGGTGTTTACTATGTGGTAAGGACTTTTTATGTGATAATTCTTTTAATCCTCATAAAAGCTTTATGGATAAGTAGTACTATATCCCAATTTTTATGTGGGGAACCTGGGATCTAGAAAGGAGATTAACTTCCCAGGGTCAGATTATTAAGAAATGCAGAAGCAAGATTCAAAGGCATCTTCAAGAGAAGTGCTTGAAGGTGAGAATCAAGGGAGCAAAATCTAAATCACGAAACCATGTTCTTAATCATGTCTATAATGATGAAAGGAAAATACAGAGAAACACAGAAAAAACAGAATAAAACATAGCATACATGCACAAAAGTAAAAGTCTAGTCAAAACTAAAAATGCTATTAGAACCTATGAGGCCTCACAATAAGGATTAAGGAAGGAAAAACTAACAAATCAATTTTATTTAACATATGAACAATATACTGAGCATTGAACATATAGAAATAGAAAGGAACTTTCAACACATGAGCATTGACAATACAGAAATAAAAAGGAAACTGCCTTCAATATGTATACATCTAAAGAGGGACAAAAACAAGAAAACAAGATGATGTAATTAGCATTTAGACAGAGGTTAGTGATGGTGCTATGGACATTCAAAGAAAACTCACCTCTCTTGCTTAGGGAGTTGGATTGTTACCTACAATATATGTTTTCTGCATCAATCCTAGAAACCCTGCAACTGAAAAGTTCATAGAGTACACCGGTCAAGAGGTAGAGAAAATCTTAGGTAACTAATGTAAAGATTGGGGGGCCAAGGTAGAATATTAGAAATCATGTAGTCTAACCTAACACAGTCTATGATCTCTTCACTCAACAAATATCCTGAGCACCTAAGAGGTGTCAAGCATTGTACTGGGGAGTAGGGATTAAAAATCAAGAAATAGTTATGTACGCTGCTTTCATTTGAGAATGGTAAGATTAAGACTCAGAAAACTAGAATGTCCTGCATAAGATTGCACAATCTGAAGATGGCCAAGCATAGAGGGACCAAAACCACTGAAGCCTCTCAAGAGAAGCTCAGTGAATGAATAAGTAAAGGCCAGGAGGATATTGTAAGCAAATCTTCTTGGTGATGAAAGGAAAACACCTCAACATCTCTTGGTTAGGTGATTAAATGGAAACTGTGGCAGAACCTTAAGTCTAAAGCCTTTACCTCACATCCTGGCTTTCTTGCTCTGACGCTGTATCAATCCCCTTTATTCCAATGAGTTTGTTCATTTTATTTCCATTTGTTTTTGTTTCTGTAAGCCCCTGGCCAAAGCAAGGAAAACCAAAATCAAAAATACAACTTACTGAAGCAGCCTCAGAAAACCCCAGGAGAGACGGCTGCAGTTATAAGAGGAGAAAATAACCCAGTGGAGTATAAATAAAGCCTGCACAGCAATGGCAAAGCTGAATTGCATACTCCCTCCCCCAGCCACCAATAGAAAGCCCCAGGAGAGTTAGGCATTGGCAACATAACCTTTAGATGACCCAGCTTCTGGCTGCATGGCCCAGCTTGCCAGCATGGACGCTGATGCCCAGAGCTTGAGTCTACTACTAAGGACAGAATGGAGGCCCAGCTATACCAGCAGAGAGAAGTCAGTCACAAGCCCCATTCTTTCTGTTAAATTCCTCCTTTTCTCCTCACGGTTGTCAGTGTTAGCAAGGCTCAAGATAACACACCTCAGAAATGCTCTAGGATGATGTAATAAATAGATATTTTGGTAACATCTGCCCAGAAGAAATTTTGGGAGGCAGGATTGGCCCTATGTTGGTGACCCAGAGAGCCCTCCTGGGCACACAGCCAACACATCTTGATGACCCTGCAGCCCATGCTTATATATGGACACCTGGCCCTTAGGATGGGTGGCTTCTTTCCTGTATCGTTTAGCATTCTGTATTTCTCTTTCTCAATCACGGCTGAGTTCTTCAATGTTTTCTATCCCCCCAAATGTTAAGATCTATTCTAAATACAGGAAATTTAAGCTGTTGATGGCCTCTTAATTTGCTCAGTTTCCATGAATGGATAAATGATATCATGCCAGAGAGCTAAGAGAAAATTTCATCGGATCATCCTTAATCACTGTTGATCATGGTAAAACTTCCCAGCTGCCAAAACAACTTGAACTTGTGGAAAAGTTACCAAATTGTACTTATCCTATAAAAATGAATTCTTAAAATATCAATTTGTAGCATCTTCAACATTAAATAACTGAAAGGAAATTTTAATTCAACCCTATGTTTCAGTTCCATTTAACTCAGATTCAGTTTGTACTTGGTCTTACAGGATGGTATGACATTATGAGGAAATAAGAGCAGATTGAACAAAGTATTAGTTTAGTGAATGTAAAACAATTTTGAAATATTCAAGTGTGGTTAGAGAGGGCTTTTAAGGGAGAGGGTAGAAGTAAGAAGGAATGTTGCTGTAATTAAAGATTGGAACAAAGGTTTCTGTCACCAGAGGCAGTTTCACCTACTTTGATGTAGACCAGATGACTGATAAAGTGACTCCAAGCAAAACATTTTGATCTGATAAACATTACACATTGAAAAAAAAATCAAAGAATGATATGGAATGCTAAGTACTGCAAAGGCATTAGGGCTGTCATTCACTCCATTATACAATGGACACTGCATCTTCATGACAGTTCTAAGGAAAGTTCTTCACCTTGGCGACAATTTCAATGTATTCATATGGTTGCGATGAATATTATGAAACACAATAGAATTTGTTTCCCTGTTTGTGTTGATTGTTCAGGAGCTCAAGGCCAAAATTGTAGCCATTTGAAGCTGCTGTACAAGACTCTATTTTAAATAGTTTACTGATTAACACCTTATCAACTTATTTTCCTACCATCATCGCTCCTTTGTCCCTCTTTGCTCATTCGCCTCATCTTTTGATTTATATGATTTGTATCTATTGAAGATGCTTCAAATCCAATTTTTGAATGAGGTAGGGAATGAATTATTCACCAACCCTAACCTCCTGATTGTAGCCCAAGGCTTTCAGCAGAGCAACAACATACACAGCTTACAAAAGCAGCCCGTGTCTCCTTGGCACCTGTTACTTCTCCAGGTGTGTTGCAGCTGGTGGGGCAGACGTTCTACAAGTCCAGGTAGGACCAGCCACTACACATAAGCTAGTGATAACAAGGCAGGTTGGAAAGGGCTGGGAAACCTAGAGGGGTAGGGTTGAGCCAAATAAATGCTCTGAGTCAAAGCCTGACCTTGACAGCTAGACAGACCTGGCACAGTGATATTCTCCAACACTTTGTCCAGGAAGCTGCCCAATGTGACAAAAATGCCCCTCTTCTGAGCTGTCTAATCCACCCAACTCTTTGTCCACTTCCCATGAAGTGATTATATGATACTCTGTCAGCACATCTGCCTGAATACATCTCACTTTCATGTGTCTAAGCATCACAAGGAAATGTGTGAAATGCAAACTCCCAGGTTCTATTCCCAGAGAATTTGATTTCATGACTACAGCAAGACTCAGGCATCAGCATCTGCCACCACCATGTCAAGTTATCTGGTTACTGCTCACAGATCCTAGGAACTTCTGTCTGTGTTGAACTCCTGAAAAAGAGACCTTACTTCTAAATCTGACACCCAGGACAGTGTCTGACTCAGAGTAGTATGCCTCATTTAATAAACTAAGGTCCAGCAAGTTATAGCCTTAATCCAAGGTCACCTAGCCACTGGAATTAGAATTCAGGTCTGACTGACTCAAAAGGACATGTCCCTCCCACAGCCCCAAACAAGGAAGTGCTGGTTAAGGGGACCAAGAGGTGTGCAAATGCTCAACTGAGGTGTGGGAAGAGAGCTCTCCTAGAATTTTATTTCACATTTATCTTAATGTATCCTCTCTCTTTCTTGTTATCATATGTTCATGACATATAAGCATAATAAATACAGAGGTACAAGTTTGCAATGAATGTATACATAAACCTGTACATACAGAGCACTGGCTCAAAACACCTTATTGACAGGAGCAATGACACAAGCTATGCAACCTCTATCGACTGACATATTCCGGATGGAGATGGAAATGCTATGAAAAATCAGACTTTCCACGCTAACTTATGTTATGACCTCACTTTATGTATAATCGTAATAGCAAAATATTCTGAGCAACCTTCAGCTTACAATTGGATTGCCTCAGCCTCAGGAGGCGTTGCCTGGCCCTGACAAGCAAGCACTGCACCAGGGTGAGAAATTCCTCTTGAAGTCCAAAGTCATTAAACAACTGGCTGATTAAGAAAAGCAAATGGCTATTACTGCAAGTCTCTCTCACTACTAGAGGGAGGAAAACCCAAATCTTATCTCTCTATCTCACATAGCCTTCTATTCAGTTTCTAAAGAACCACTCAAACTTCCTACTATCTAGTCTTTAGATATGGAAATACACCCACGCCCCCAATTCAGAGCTAATCAGGTTTTCTACCATCTAGACTTCAAGAAAACTCACTTAAACTTTCTAACAAATTTTTCAAAGAACTTTACCTTAATTGGATTTACAAGAAATTTCCTCTTCCTGCCCTCAATTTACTTTACTCCCTAGGATGTCTCTATGAGAATGAAAGTCGTTAAGTAATAGATAATGTTTAAGGGACTTTATTTTGGTTAATCTTCACTGTGGCAAATAGTAATATTAGTCTTAAACTTTTAAATCTATGTACCTGTTTTAACCTTGATAGATTGATTTTAAAAATGTTATAATCTCAACTAAAGGTCAAAACGGACCCTCCCTGGTGGTGCAGCAGGTTAAAGCACAGCACTGGGAATCAGAAGCCACTTCCGCATGAGTTTGATCCCTGCCTGCCCTGTGACTACATGTCGTGGCAGACCTCTCCTGACCCGCCCGCTGCTCCCCTCAGCAGTGTACTCATAGATCTGCCTGTTCTGCTCCCCACTGGTCTCTGGTGAATCTTCTCACCGCCCCTGCACCTCTGACCTGTACCCCAGTTCTGTATGCACAAATAAATCTTTAAAAAAAAAAAAAAAAAAAAGGTCAAAACAACCCCAGACTATTCTTAGAAAAAAAGGTGATTGTGATCTCAGCCCATTTCATATGCTAATGTCATTCCTCTGCCTGCTTGAAGTATATAAAATAAACCTCTGCTGAAGGCAGAGCAGGAAGACTTGCACCCAACTCCCATTCCCTTGTCTCTCTCACCTGCTCCCCTTTTCTTCCCCTTTTTCCCCTTCCCACCTTGAGACCCTGCCTGTTATGCCCCCCCCCCCAATAATCTGTGATGGGGACAAAGAGTCTCCAACACAGCACAAAGGGAAACATTGGGAGGACAATGATCTAGGTTCTTCTCTGCAACAGGAACACAGTAGCGCCCAAGCCCATGAACCTTGAAGATGCTGCACAGGGCATGTGACACGCCCTGCTGAGCCTTCTCAGGGGTACAACAAGAGATGGATGAGCACAATTACTGCCGGAGGATCCAGCTCCACTGCTCAGAATTGCAGGGGACTACACGTTTTGTCTTCTGGCCTACCAAAGACAGATTGGGATGAGCTGTGCTCCCTGGGACCGCCTTCCTCCAACCCACCAACAGGGCCTGTCCAGCCATGTGCTTCCTGGAGGCAAGAGGCTCTCTGCAGGGGAGAGAGACACAGGCTCAGAGATGAGATAGTAACATTCCCACATTCTGTATCATTTCTGTCTCAGGCCCATGGGGCTGTTTGAAGAAAGAGTCATGTTTAAAAAAATAAATAAATAACTGAAAGGAAATTTACTGAGTGGGAAAGTCTGGATTTAAACAAAATGTTGACTGCGCTGATGACACATAAGTAAAATAGAAAAATAAGCAGTGGGAGGCCCTGATCAGAAAGGAGAGAGGCTTTTGGGGCATGTGTTCACTGTCCTCAGGGGCCTGAGCATGATGGAGAAGCTGCATTGTTAGAACTGAGCATTTGGAAGGTGGTGCCACTCTAGAAGATGCCAAGGTGCTGGGCTGGGTGTGTAGAAAGGGCAGAGGCAAGGCTTAGACTTATAGTTCTGCATATCGTGCTTTTGCTCTGCTCTGTGGGGCAGTCATGATGAGGTGGGATAGAATCTAGCCTATTGTACTCTGCTTGCCAAGTTGGGGTCTTGATGTGACCTTATGTTAACAAAAGAGAAAAAGAGTTTTCCTCATTTTTCTGCCCAGAGGGTATCCTTTTTATCAATGGCCCTAGGATTGCCAGGGAGTTCTCTCTAATTTGCACAGAGACAGCATGGGCACCTGTGGCCGTGGATACAGGGCCACATCCACAATGATGTGACTCCATGTCAGGACTCAAAATTATTTAGAAAACCTACAAATATGATGTGCTAATATTTCTGGATCACTATAAAAGCCTAAGGCGAGCAGAGTGCTTGGGCCCTCCCTGATGCCACAACAGGTTAAAGCACAGCACTGAGAAGCCAGTCAACCACAACCTCTTCAGCATGAGTTCAATCCCCAGCCAAAGAGGTGACCCACATGGCTCAGCAGACCTCTCTTGTCTCACCTGCTGCTTCCCTCAGCAGTGTATTTCAATACATCTGCCTGCGCTGCTCTGGTAAATCATCTCATCTCTTGCACCTCTGGCCTGTACCCCTGTTCTGTATGCATAAATTTATTTTTTTTATTTTTTTAGATTTATTTATTTATGTATACAGAACTGGGGTACAGGCCAGAGGCTCAGGGGCGGTGAGAGGCTTCACCAGAGACAGAGTGGGGAGCAGAACAGGCAGATCAACGAAGTACACTGCTGAGGGGAGCAGCGGGCGGGTCAGGAGAGGTCTGCCAAGCCATGTGGTCTCCTCCGGGGCAGGCGGGGATCGAACTCATGCGGAAGTGGCTTTGGCTTCTCAGTGCAGTGCTTTAACCCACTGAGCCACCAGGGAGGGCCTGTATGCATAAATTTTAAAAATCTTAAAAAAAAAAAAAAAGCAGAGTTCTAAACTCTGTCATAATGTGTCAGTTTTAAGACTAGCAGAAGTAGAGGGACCATGAAATACATTAAGTCAGGGGTCCCCAGGGGCAGACACTAGACTCATACAAGTGCATTTCAACAAAGCTTACTAGGGGAAGGTCCGTCTGTGAGTCTTTAGGACTACCACAGTCCCCTCCTCTCTCTCTCATTGAGACCTAAACTGTCTGCTGATACCCAAAGTATAAAAGGGAAATCCTACACAAGGAAACTGAAGCCTTGAGGAACTATGTCATTTTGAACCCAGATTGTCTTGAGTTCAAATGCTGATTCTGCCACTTAGTAACTGTGTAACCTTGGGCCAAATAATTAATCTGAATATGCCTCAGGTTCCACATCTGTGATATGAAGATAATAACAGCATCTACTCAAGAGGATTGTGGTAATAATTCAGTACATGCCTGGCACATAAGCGCTGTGGTGATATTAGCTTTCATAATTGTTATTATTATCATTTTGCCTCCTAAGATCTAATTTACTCTTCAATACTTTGATGGTGGGCAAAGAATAGCCTGGTTTGATGTTATAGGACACTGTAGCTTAAGGTTAGAAAAATGAGGAGCAGGGGACATCAGGGAATTTCGGTCCCCTGAAACCTAGGGACAATTTTGACACTGATGCCTATTTGGGCCTTTGATGAGTACAGAAAATTAATCCCTTCTCATTATAAATACTGCACTAAGACAGGGCAATAACAAAAGATTAATATTCCTATTAGTCAAAGAAAATCCATTTTCTTAAGAACATTGTCTATATTAAGTGAGAGAAGAGCCATGTCAAAGAGAGACACTGTGTGTTGGTTATGAGTCTGAACCAGGAGTCTGATCTTGGAACAAGGGATGAAGACAGAGGAGGAAAATAAAGGAAACCTAAACTGGGTCTCACTTAAAAAGTTGCTCATGTTCTTTCCCTTTCCAAGGATAAAGGCAATGCATTCAAGTGCAGAAATTCCACTATCCTTTTAATTGCATTTATGTGCCAGGTATTCAGTCTCTATGCACTATGTCATTTAATCTTCACTGCAGCTCAATGAAATAGGTAATATTGTTAGTTTTTCTAAGATAAGGAAGTAGACAATTACTGAGAATTTGACAAAGTCAGACAGCTATTGGGTTAGAATTGAAACACCAGCAAGGTTAAATGTAGGGATTCTTTAGCCAAACTGCTTGTATTCAAGTATGGACTCAGCCACTTTCTTGTTGTATAGCCCTGAGAAAATGATTTAACTTCTCTGAGTCTCTATTTACTCATCTGTAAGATTAGATGATGAAAATAGAAAGTATTTCAGAAGGCTGTAGTGAGCATTAACTAAATTTGTATAAGTAAAGTGCTTAGAACAGAAAGTGACTGTAGAAAGTAGTAAGTATCAATTTTTAATTATTATTTCTTTTACTTTTTTATGCTTTCCCTGGTGGGCTTCGCTGTCACCCAGTTCTGAACTAGAACTCTACCTTGTCAACTGCTTTATGAGGTGCAATGCCATAAATGTTGTCTATCAGCCCCCACACCTGCCTCCCACTTGTTCTGCTCTAATTTCTGCAACAGTTTCTGCTCTTAATTTTTGGAATAGCTCCCAAAAATTACAATCAAAAGGACTCCTTGCTAATTGGCTTTCAGAGGAATTCAGCCACTCAAAGTGACCCATAAGAGAGTGGGAGGCAGAAAGAGGTGACCCCAGATCATACTGCAACTCTCATCTGATGAGTCCCCCTCTGTGGCCTCACACCATCCGGGTGCCTCCACCCTATGCCCCAGTCCAGAAAGCTCTTATGCTGGAGTTCTAGCATGTTCTCCCCTTCATCAGCCCAGTTCAGGGGCTTCCTGCTCTTACTAATGTCAGCCTGTCCCACTGGGGTTCTCATTTCTTCCAATATTTTTGTAACCTCTTTATCTTACTGAGTTCCTTCGTCATAGTGGCCCTGCTGAGACACTAGCTGCAAGTAAGGACCCTATAAGGAAGTGAACGGCACCAATAAGAACAAATCCGGTCTGATTCTACACAGATTAAACAAAACAAGAACCCAGGCTCTTGAGAGAAAAGCAAGAGTCCAGATACCATGGCTGAAACCCAAAAGATGAAGTCCAAGACATGACACTACAAGTGAAACACAGGTAGGGGGTGTCCTTCATCATTTCCTCATGAAGGAAGGATGACCCTCAAATCCTGAGCAGGCTGAGCTTCCGGGTAGAAGTCAAGGGGGTGTAGTCTCTAGGGAGAGCAAGGAAATAGGCAAGGTATGAGAAAGACACTGCAGAGGGTTAGGTAGTAGGCATCTTTGGATTAATTTAATTATATTGCACGTGCCCTCAGAGAGCTCACAATTTAAAGAAGCCCCATGGGGAATCCTTTTGTTCGGCAAATAATTATCCCCCTAATTTATTTGCTTATGTTTGGATTTTCATATATTGGGTTTATTTATTTATTTATTTATTTATATCCAGGAACAATAGGGCCCAACTCAGCTGGGAATGAGCAGTTGCTTTGAATTAGGCACTGTTTGGAATAAACCACAATCAGTTTAGTAAAATTTTGATTATATTAGCCTTGCAAATAGGCTTGCCCAAAGAAAGTAGCAATGTACTCTGGATAAGTAGGGGGCGGGGGGAGGAATCATGATTCCAGTATATGTCAGGACTGGAAATAAGCTCAACCTGTCAGAAATAACCGCCAATATCTGATACTCAAGTCCTACTTAGAACATCCTGGTCAAGTGTAGCTTGGAAAGGCATCATTTATCTCATGGTAATTTCCACTCACTGGTCGTGGTTTTTACCTGCTGGGACCATGGCAAACAAATTTGCTCCCCAAGACTCACACTATTTTTAGATATCATTTGCTCTTAAAATGAAAATGTCTAATTTGTGCAGTCATTCCTCCTGTGACATGTCTTCTGCAGCAGAGGTTGGTTAATGAGTTACAGTATATATGCTTGGTAGGATAAGACGGAGCCACTAAAATAACCGTTATGGAGTAGGAAAAGAAACTCTTAATGCTGAAAGACAAGAGCAGATTACAAAATTGGAAAAGGGCCATTTCTATATTGCTGAACACTTAGACTCATGCATGCTTTTTCGTTTTCTAATTGTAGAAATAATTTGGCAATAGTACAACACACTTCTGATACAGAAACAAGATCTCCAAGTTCCCAGAGATCCCAGAGGACACAATTTGCCTAATACTGCTCTGAGTTAACTGCATTAGAATCACCACAACCTGGTTAAGATCAGACACCCAAGGACTCTGCCTGGTTTAACTAATCTCTGAGGATGACACCCTGGATCTTTTGCTCTTCACTTGCTCCCCAGGGGAATGTGGTGTGCAACCACTACCCACTTATCACAGAACATGATTGTTTCTGTATTCCCTTCCATTGTAAAAACTGTATTTACTCAATTTGGGATGCAAATACATTTAGGGAACAATGAAAAGTAAGTGTCCTTTGAACTGAAATGTCTGCTTAACAGAAAAATTCAACGAACAAGAAACACCCATAACCAAAGCACACTAAGACAACCACCATTAACGTTTGCCATAAAAATCTTGCCTTTCTCAAAGGCATCATTTATGTGTGGTTTATTTGCATTGCAATGATTAAGCAGCCCAAGCCACACTGACACCTGCATTCCTCTGAACTTCCTTACAGCACAAATTTTCTCACACTACTGCAGTCTTCATAAGGTTTGACCACTGCTCTGTGGTTAGCCATCATTATGCTTACAAGTAACATGGGGACAAATGTCTCTGCGGATAAAGCAGTTTATATTGCAGGATTTCCTTACAATATATGCCAAGCAATAAAGTTATTAGATCTTAGCACGTGAATATTTAATTAAAAATATCAAATCATCATAATTACCTACAGAGCTCCATCAAGAGCATGAGTCCATTCCTGAAGCATCTCTGGTCCTGGAATATTTAATTCTATACGATGCGACTAAAACTGATTTTTCTCAAGGAACCATCTCAAAATCATGGATGCACAAAGAATTTCTTGAATAAGCTACATGGAAACCTTATTATCAGGATGTCTCTGAGGTGTCCTTGCCATGAAGCTGACATGCAAGGGAAAGTTTCATAATGAGGATCTTTTCAGATTCCCAGAACTATTGCAATGGAGGGCCTTTGATAGTTTTCACACACACACACACACACCCCAGTCCTTTCTCTGTGGTGAGAGAATCAGCATGCTAGGACACCCACAGCTGGTCAGGACTCTTCATGTGAGTGACAGGGTGGGAGAGGATGACCTGGTTCTTTGACAGAAAGAGAAAAGAACTGTGAGTGGGTACTCATTATTGGGGTCTCAGATTCTCCTAGAGAAATAATAAATGTCATCAGTGCTCTGTGGGTTTTTCAAAGACACTTCAGGAACAAAATAAGCTGGCTTCCATTAAGCTAATTCAACAATGGTGCATGGGGGAGGGGGAAGGAGGATTGGAGGACTGGAAGGGGCACAGTGAGGCATTTGTTTTTATATATATATATATATATATATATATAATGTATTGATTTGTATATATTTTACATCATTGCTCATTTTTGCTTGCCTTCTTTTCTCAGGTGTAGTCCCCATAGAATTTCCATCATCAATTCACCCATGCACCATCACCAGAGTCTCCTGTGCTCTTCCTGCCCTCGTTTTGATCCCTCTCCCTCAAAACCACAGACAGATAAACAAAATCGCAACTATAAGTCAGAGACATAATGCAAAGTGAGGTTTTGAAGAGGAGGTTGAATGTAAAGAAATAGCACATTTTAAATAACTGAACTATGTGTGTTGACACTATCTCCTTCCTTCTAAGCACTTCGAGGACAATCCCAGGGCACAGCGCGTCAGCTGACAGATGCTGTCCTTGCCCCAGTCTTTTTCTTCCCCACCCACCTCTGAGACCACCTGTAGCTGAGGTGTTTGGTTTCAGGTCAGCTGTCAACTTCCCACCTCAAATTGCTGCATCTCACTGCTCCTCTGCTGAAGGGGTTTTCCAGCACCTAGGGGTGTTCACTTGGCTTCTAAACTGGGAAGAACTGAATGCCTCAGTCAAGGCTCAATCAACAAGGAATGAGGATAAATGGTACAATACCCCAGCTTCCAGTCACCACTACAGGCAATTCTAAGACATGTGCGCCAGGGTTTCTCTGAATGTCGCCAGTAGAACTGGATCCGTGTTGTCCACCGCAACAACACAACATTAATGTAAAGGGATTGCTGCTCCCTGCTCCCCTGCTTCACTCTTCCAGCCCATCCTGTGCTTCTCCAAGACCTCCCAGATGAGTTACCTAACAGAAGTCCTTGTCAGAGTCCACTTACTAAATTAAACTGGGTGAACTAAATTAAACTGAGATAGTAGAAAATGTTTACACCATTTGGCAGATTAGAAGACTGAGCTGTCTCAGTCACCTGTGCCAAGTGACAGCATCAGAACTAGAAGTTAACTCTCCTATAAGTGTTTTCTCCACTCTACAAGGGAGTTTAATTTTCAAGTCAAATAGAAACTATTTATTGAGCACCCAGTAAAGAGTTTGCGGGAATACTTGGAATGACAGTTCAGTGTAAGAGACAGTTCTTTAACATAATGCAAAATCTAATGAGCTGGAGTCATCTAATTCAATGCTTTTACTTTTGAGGTCGCATTTATTTCAGGCTGTGTGTCAGGTACTTTGTTAGACACTGGGAGGCTAAAGAGGAATGAAACCTTGCCTCTGCCCCTGAGGTTAGAGCCAATGGTAGGAGACAGGTGGGAGATTGTGTGTGAACACAGACACAGACACTTTTCAATATAAAGTGGTAACTGAACAGATAAGCAAAGGCTGATACAGGAGCAGAGATGACTGACTCCTAATTCAGCCTGGGCAAGGGAGAAGGCATCCTGGAGAAAATGTTTCTTGGAAGGGATTCATTCATTAATATATGCATGCAAACAATATTCCCTGAGCTTCTATTACATTCCAGGTGTCCAGGTGGTGCTAGGAGGTTGGATACGCTGGTGAATCATACAGCTGGACTCCCTGCCCCAGGCCAGAGTTAAATCTTAGAAGATGCCTGAAAACTAGCCAGAAAGAGGGGAGAGGGGGATGGTCTTCCAGATGGACACAGTGCACGTTCTTGGCCAGGAAAGAATGAAGCAGTATTTTAGGAATGAGACATATTTTGCTGTGTAGGGGCAGAGAGGAATAGCTTTGATAGGGCATGATGAGTTAAGAGTACCAAAAAATGGCCCTCCCTGGTAGCGCAGTGGGTTAAAGCACAGCACTAAGAAGCTAAAGCCACTTCTGCATGAGTTTGATTCCTGCCTGTCCCGGAGGTGACCACATGGCGTGGCAGACGTCTCCTGACCCACCCGCTGCTCCCCTCAGCAGTGTACTTCATAGATCTGCCTGTTCTGCTCCCCACTCTCTCTGGTGAAGCCTCTCGCTGCCCCTGAGCCTCTGGCCTGTACCCCAGTTCTGTATGCACAAATAAATAAATCTTTAAAAAAAAAAGAGTACCAAAAAACAAGCTGCAGAGCCAGCCAGGGTGGGACATAGGCAGACAACTCCCTATGGGAACACAACAAAAGAAAGGCAACAGTTAATTCCATGGAGGGTGGAGGAGGTCAACAGAGAGGGTCTCACAGAGGCTGAGCCTTGTGAACCATACAAAGCAGTGAGCCCATGCAGAAGAAGAAAAGGAGATTCTGGAAAGATCTGCCTCAGTTTGTAGTGCAAATGGTACTCACTAGGCAGACAGAGTGACACCCCATAGTCACCCAGGGTGAGATTCAGGGGTGCCATGTACAGTTGTGCAGAGCTCAACCTACATACTAAAAATGGCCTACATATGGTTTGCTGGGCAGGTCTGACCTCACCAGATATCTCCCTCATTCTTTTATGCAAGCATCTGAACTGCATCTAAAAGGTTTTCACTCATTTCGATGGAATTAGTGGATCTTCAATGAGCTGCTTAAAAGGCAAACATGCAGGGGACTGAGGGGGTAACCCCTACAGCAGTCATCACAGCACTGCCTGAGTCCATCAGAGCAGCCTGGGAGACCCAACTTCACCCTGGTGTTCTTCTAGCTCCTCCTTCCACAACTGGGACACCTAGCCCCTGTCCAACCCCCTTCTCCATGGCTTAGGTATGACCCTCGGTTCCCACAATGCATCCGGAATAAAAGAGTGATTTAAGCAGATGCACTTAGTTTTCAGCCACAATGAAAGTCTCTAAGGAGACCTGTTTCAGATAAACTGACTTGAAATGGTTATGAGGACTTGGCCCTTAAATTACCCCTTGCTGGGCTCAGCAAACTGCTAATTAGTCCTGGCTCAGTGTTGTTGCCACTTTGCCCTCCCTGTGCAGAAATATCCAGACCACTTAGCTGTGTGACTTGCCCCATAGGAAGCTTCCTCCTTTACCACCTGTAGCAGGACACGGAAGCACTTCCTCAAGTGTGTCCATATCATGGTCTGGCTGGTCAACTCAACAAAAAGGTGGCATTTATTCCCTCACTTACTTTCCAGGCTTTTAATGACCACCTACTATGTACCCAGTCTTAAAGTATAACCTGGGTAACGAAGGTGTTAATGAATAATTTCCATGCAGTGTGATATAGGAAAGACTGGAGATGAACTGAAAAGGAGGTCGATAATAGGAAATGACTTAGACTTCTAGCCTCTCTGAGCAACAGGTTTCATGGCTGTAAAATGGAAATGATGTTTCTTTGCAGGGTTTTGCTAGGATTTTGAGATAATGTTATGTAAAGCATGTAGCAGATACAGATGTTCTATACATGACAGATTGTGTGTTATTCCTCCCCAGGATGCCACTGTTGAAGTCCATGAAAGATTTCATGGACTATAGAAGCCTTACTATAGGGCGGGGGCTTCTATTCTTGATATTTAACATCTCAGCCCCCTCCACGGGGCGCCTGAATTTTAATAAAGTAATTATTCCCAACTGGTAGAGCCACAACTACCTCTAGGTGACTGGAAGGGCTAAAAGCTAAGAGTGGAGGCCAAGTCTTACTTCCAGTCCTACCTTAGAATTTATAAATGAAAGCTCTAAAGCACAGACAGGTCTGATAGCTTGCCCCAAGTTACACAGCTAGTCAGAGCTATGGCATATCTTCAAAGCCAGGTCTTCCAGCTACAAGTCAGTGGCTTTTCCCTCTCCTGGGCACCCTTCTTAGCCTACACAGATTCAGGTGTTGGTCTTGGATTGGAGTGAAGAGAACATTACCCTACAGTGGGCTTCTTACCCAGTAAAGAACCTGTAATTGACCCAAAAGCACTAATGACTGCTTCTATAAATGTTCTAAGCACCTCCACAGATCTTTATGCAGATGGATAGGAGCAGACTTGGAACTGCCCAGATAGGTAATGGACTCCAAAATTACCAACTCAGCAAAAGTGGAGAAAGGGAAGCTCACACTGGAGACTAATAAAGTAAGCAGGTTGTTGAATTGGAAGACAGTTGCAAAAATTTGAATGTTTATTATTTCTGTTCAGATTTGCTTAATTATATCCAATACCTTGGTTTAAAAAAAAATAATGTGTACCCCCCAGGATGGTTTTCATGAAGGTAATTTGTGAAATGACTTCTTAGCTGATCACCAGACTATTAGGCGAGAGGGAGAGAGTGAGAATGAACCTACTGCAAAGGAGGCTAGTATGGGACTAGTGACGGGTTTAGTGTCAATTTCAATTTCTGATTCTTCCATTCACATACTTTCTGACCTTGGGGAAAGACCTATGAACATCTTCTCTGAACATCTATTTACCATATAAATTGAGAAGGAATAGATAAAAAGTATTTGTTTTCATATAATTTGATATAATAAGAACAAAGTTGGGACATAATATCACTCAAAGAAATTTTTGTGGAAAGTTAAGACAACATCATACAAAAGTATAATGTGTGTATTTTCTCAATATGCTGCAAGAAAGACTAAATTTAGAATTAAGAATTGAGAAGTCAGAGCATTGGCTTTCCCTTGATTCAATAGGCCTTTATCTAGAACTCTTTGGGGGCATATTGCATACAGTATGTCATTTCCAGGAAACCATATGGCTGCCAGGTGTTCTATGTATAGACAGTGCCCAGTTGTTCAACCCTAAGTTCAGGACCATGAGGACTCTGCTTATTGCAAGCAGAGACTCAAAAGACAAAATGACAGCCTACACACAGGTGTCATCCAGGTAAACCATGTGCTGGTTCTTACCATCAAGTTGAGAAAGCCTACTCCTTATTCACACTGACACTGATCACCGTACACCTTTACTGAGTCCTACTGTAATAGGGTAAGTTCCAGGTTCCCTGCCCCACCCAGAAGGACAGTGGAGCCGAGTAGAGAGAAGAATCTGGAGTGGAGTCTGAAGAGGAAGGAAGCAGGCTAGAGAGCCAGGAGACCTGAGGGAGGCACATGGAGGCAGAGACGTGTGAAGAAACTGTGCTTACTTCTCGGTCCTGGACTGTTTGAAATAGATGTGGGTGAGAGACCCGTGGGGAAGTTGACTATGACAGCATTTATCTTGATTTGATTTTGCTCTTTTCCTCCCAGACTTATCTGGCCATTTCTGATCCTTTTCTATGGGTCCCTGGTGGAAGGTGCTTTGGGCAATCCCTTCTGGGTAGACTTTTAGCCACGAGGGGATGGATAACTTTGGATTTTTGATTTAGAGACTATATTCTTTGTTTTTTTCTGTATTGCAGACAAAATGTATTAAAGTTCCTTTTCCATTAAAGGTCTTATGATTTGTCTTGATGTGGTGGATGGCAGAACCTATTTAGAGCAGGCAGGTTTGGGGTTCAGGAGTGTCCCTCTTCCTGCCCTGTAACACTGCTACCCATCACATACTGGTAGATGTGAAGGATGCATGAAAAGATGACCCAGGCATGATTCAAGGCTGAAGTGCCCTTCATCTAGGAGACGGACAAGTCACAAAGACTCTCTCCTTGGCAAAACTTGAGTCAGGTTGCTCTGAGGCCTCTTCTCAACCAGGATATGACCTTGACACTTGCCCTTGGCTTACTGAGACAGGTTTGAGCAAAGAATCCTACTTAGTTTTACAAGTATCCCCCAGCCCCCAACCTTTTATCTAAATCCTTACCTTGCATTTAGCAAGAATCCTGTTAAACCAGTTTAACAAGAATTTCCCATCCTTGATGGAAAATCAAATTTCTCTAAGTAATTTCCCATCCACTGGCCCTCTCACTTCTCATTGGCCATAAATCTCCAACTGTCTTTACTGAATTCAGGGTTGAGCCTAGTCTTATAATGAGTTCTCTTTCCCCTACTGCAGTAGCTGGAATAAAATCTGTCTTGCCATTTTTAACAAGTGTCCAGTGAATAATTTCTCTTTAATGCAGACAAGCACAGAGTCGAACATCCTTTGAGGAGTAATAATATTTGTTTCCATTCCTTGGGCTCCTAATAAAAATGATACCAATCGCTAGCATTCATTGAGTATTTACTTGGGGTCAGGCACTATGCTAAGAACTTTGGCAACCATACTCCCTGGCATCTCTAACCAAAAATTGAGTCTAGTAGAGATATTAAAAATCTTCTCTGGGTAATCTTGGCCGGCAGCCTAGCCAAGACATACTGAAAGGTGAGCCAAAATCTAGGCCTAACCTATCCAAACCTTCTTCCTTCTCCCTCTCCTTTGACAGGTGTCATTTCAAAGCTCTGAAAAAATTGTATATATATATATTTTTTTCTCATTTTATCTTCAGAGTAAACTTATAAAGTGAGCACTGTTGTTATAACCATTTTATAACTAAAGAAACTGAGATACATAGAGGTTGTAAGTCCATGCAGTTAAATGAAAAAACAAGGATTCAAACCCAGCTATGACTTATTTTAATAAGAGTATTAGCTAAGCATTTTCATAACCAATGGGAGAGAAAGGAAATAAGCAAATGCCCCCACCAGACCTTGTGATCACTACTTGAGAAGGTTAGTGGACTTGCCAGTGAGGTCAGAGCCTACTAAGCAAGCCAAATCCTTTCTGTGTGAGGTTCTAAAAAAGGGCCTAAGAGGGTGAAGAAATGCAAAAAGGCAGATATGATACTATTGCAGAGATGGGTTCCAATAAAAGCAGAATATGTAAAAATATTATTTTCCTGGATACATTCTAATTAGCTGTATTTTCAAAGTTCATGCTCAAAACTTTCATACATCCACTCACTCATTCAGTAAATGTTTATCATACTGTTGCCATGAAGCTGACACTAAGGTGTGGCACTGAAAAGGAAAGACACCTTCTACCCTGTAGGATCTTCCAAGGTTTATGAGATAGAGCAGCTTAGGTAAAGTCGAGTTGAAGGCCAGCCTCTACCATTTGCTGGCTTTGGAAACACTGGCTGCATGTTTTAATCTTTTTATGAACCCGAAATACCCTGGAATCTGTAAAAACTGAGTCAGAAACATGAGATTCAAAATGTGCTGAAGCTTACTAAAATGCTAAAGTCAATACAAAGGGTGTATTAGCAATTTTCAGAAAAAGGACAAGACCAGAAAAGGGCAGACTCACTCCTAAGAAATGAATAGTAAGTGTTTAGAGGTTGGAAGACTGGTCGTTAGGACAGTGGACTCTGGAGTGGGACTATCTGGGCTTAGATCTCAGCTACAGCCTCTTACTCACGGTGTGATCTCAGGTAAGTAACTGACCTCCCTGGCCTCGGTGTCCTCATTTTGTAAAAGGCATCTCTGTCTACTCAACAGCATACTTGTAAGGATTAAAGGAGTTCACAAATATAGTGCATTTAGGACAAAGCCTGGGATTCATTCAGTAAGTACAATTTTAATGGTAGCTTTCTGTCCCCACCCCCTGAAGTTTATCCTTGGCATCACCTAAACTGCCAGCAGGGCTAATTCCCAGTTCTGAATTCAGCCTGCCTTCTCTTTCTGCTATGGATTTGCCCAACACTATCTCTTTGCACTAGGCTGACCCACCCATAGTTTATCAAACGGAATCCAATAAGACACAGGCCCTGGAGCTTCTAGTCAGGGTTCCAGCAGAAAACAGATGGCACACTCAATTAGGATAATAGGATTATTTACAAAGTTGTGGCAGGGTTTAGGAAGCCACAGGGGACAGTGAGTGCCCTGGGGCCAGTCAGAGGTAGGGCTCCCTGACTTCTCTAAATCCAAAGGGGCAAAGGAAGGCATGGTTAACAGAACCCACAGAATGTTACAGCAACAAAGACCTGTGGCCTGGAGAAAGGAACTCGGGGTACAAATACCTGGCCTTTCCTTTCTTTACTCCCAGCCTCCTGCCAGTCTCCTCCCCGTCTTGCCCATTGGCTAACTTCGCTCAGAAACCAGATGATAAGCAATCCATTTCCTCTCAGCATTGGTCTGCCTCCCAGGGCACAGGACAGGATGAAGAATGTAGAGAGTAGATCAGAAGCAGCCAAGGGAAGTTATCCAGCATAAATTCTAGCCACAGCATAATTTGTCCTTTGTTTTTTATTCCATTCTTAATGTTCCATCGTTGCTGGGCCGTTGGCGCTGTCTCCAGCGGTAGCCAGGATCTCATTCGATTACGGATCGCGCCATTGGTCATGGCCTTGGTAATATCTCTAGGAAATGACATCTTTTCTAAACCATCCCTTTCAACTTGGCCTCATGTCCACACAACATGCCCCAGTAATCCCCCGTCCCCCACCCCGCAGTGGCCTATAGCTGTGCTGTCTCATCTCTCCTGGTTCCAATGGCCAACTCTGTTCTTGGGCCTTAGCATCTTTCTTCAATTCTTTTGATGTGCTCCTCTTTTTGTTCAGTTGGCCATGCATCTGACCTTTGGGATTGCCTTCCCAAAAGGCCTTGGCTCTGATGGATCCTTCATCTCTCATGGGCCCCCACCACCCTTTCTTTCAGACAGAAACTTCCTACTATCTTGACTCTCCCAACTGCTGGGACAATCTACAACTCTGAGCTCAAGATCCAGAAACATGCTATTTTGCACTTAACTTTGAGTTATATTTACTGTCACAGCAAGTGGCCATCTCTCTGATCTCACTGGATCTTCGAAACAATCCTAAGAGGTGTTTGTTATTTTTGTTCCATTTTTAGTAAAACAAATCTCATTAAAGTGAAGCGACCTGCCAAATGACACACAGCTGGTTACTACTAGGTACTAGCCTACCGTTTTATATAGATCATCTCACCCCAATCTAAGCTCCATGACAACAGGTATTTTTGTCTGTTTTGTTACCTGGTGGTTAGAAGATTATCTGTTATCACAGGAGCTCAGCAAATGTTTGTTGAATGAATAATGCACAGATGATTCTAGTGAATCCTCATCAGAATCTCATAAGGTGTGCATTGTTATTTTTCTCATGTTATAGATGAGAAAACTTAGATTGAGAGAGGCTAAGTAACATCTCCCAAATTATATACTACTCAGACTCTAACCCAAGACCATACTCTAAAGACTGAGGCTAAAGGTATGATTCAGAGACCAAGGCTGAATTGTGATTGGTTTGTGATAAGAGCAGAAATGAAAGGTGAGCTTTTATAAAGTCTTACATCAATTTGACTTTGCTGTGATTTCCCAGCACGTGGCCAGGACCGGCCTCATTGTGCAGCATACCAACTAGTAAGAGAAGCGTTGCCTGTGGTGGAAAGCACAGAGTAGCAGTCAGGCCAGGTAGTGATCTTCACTTAGAGATAAAAGAGGAATTTGAGCTTTCCACACAGGAGGTTTGAGAGGCCTGCTGCAATTTGTTCCATTTGTGCTAAATTTCAATTCCCTCTGCTACTTCTTCCAGACTTAGTCCCACTGCCCAATTCAAGGGCAGTGTGTTTTCATTTTTGTTCCTTTCTTCATTTACCCAATGAACATTCACTGAGCAGTTTCTATGTGTCAAGTCCCATGCGGGGTGCTGGGGTGGAAGATTGATAAAACAGGGCCCCATCTGCATAAAAATATACATTATTGGTGTATGTTTAGTAGATATACATTCAGTGTATTCATGCCCCCCACCTTGGGTAACTAAGAGATGATTTGTGGAAAATATCTACTGATGGAGGGTGAGCTGATGAAGTCACTCAGGTTTTCTGATGCTCTAGCAAAGTGCTACCCACGTGAGTGTCACCAGGATGAGACTGCCACCCTAGGATGAATCTCAGAAGTGCTGGGGCATGAGCTAATTTACAGAGAAATCTATCTTTCATTCTGTTAGGTCATGATGACATCACTGTGAACAGTTGTAATGTATTTATATCCCAGACACTAAGGTTTTTACTTTTCTCCTGAACATTTTAAACATGTACCTGAGACAGTAATTCCAAGTGTGCTAACCCACATTCTGAAAGAATAGAAATAATCAGACCAATGACAATGACCACTAAATGACCACTAAATGCTCCCCAAAGAGTCTGGAATCAAACACCCTATGCTTTAAGTGCTAGTTCTCTCATTGGCCTGTGACTGCAGGCAAGGAGCTTAACCTTGCTGAGGGCAGAAATCTTATCTGGAAAAATGAAGAGATTAATTTTTACTGCCCAGTGTTGTAGGAATTTATATTAAAAATTTAATACAGAAATTGTGCGGCAATGCTCAATAAATGATTGTGGTTATTTTGGTGGCTGTTGCTTTTGTGGCTAGTCCTGTTAGGAAAAGCTGGGTAAAAAGGCCCAAAGTTGTACTCTTACCTCTGTCAGCTGCAGCACAGACTGTCTAGGCTTGAATCCTGGCTTTTTGGTCACTTGCTAGCCATAACAGGTGCTATGCAAATGTTTAATTGAAATAAGCTGAATGAAAATGGTGGGTTTGATCCAAACAGGAAGCCAGAGTCTCAGCTAAGAGCTCTTTGACCCCATACTCTTACTGAGCATGGCGGGATCAGGTGAGCAGGTGGCTCAAGTCCTCGCACTTATGGTGCTCAGATCAAAAGCAGAAGGCTGACAAGACAACAAACAAGTGTGTGTGTGAGACAGAGATAGAAAAGCTGAGAAGAGATGGACTAGGGAAGTTGGTTTCAAAGAGGATGTTTGTGTCCAGTCAGTATGTGGATAAGAATGTTAACAGTGTCCAAAGACCAGACACACAAGACATGAACAAGATATCTCCAGCACTGGGCATCTTGCTTTTACCTGTCCTGTGTCTGTTTCTTTACAAGAGAGTAAACAACACGAGATCAGAATCAAGGGGTTTAAGTCCCCACTGTCTTCCCAGTAACTGGCATTGACATTGAGTTTGTTGTTAATAAATGTGTTAGGGGCCCTCCCTGGTGACACAGTGGGTTAAAGCACAGTGCTAAGAAGCTAAAGCCACTTCAGCACGAGTTCGATCCCCAGCCCAGAGGTGACCCACAGGCATGGCAGACCTCTCTTGACCCACCCACTATTTCCCTCAACAGTGTACCTCGTTGATCTGCCTGTTCTACTCCCCACTGGGTCTCAGGTGAAGCCTCTCACCGTCCCTGCACCTCTGGTCTGTACCTCAGTTCTGCATACATAAATAAATAAATCTTTTTTAAAAATGTGTTAATCTAGACTCCAAAAAATATAGTAGTAACTGAGGGGAGGGGTAGGGAAAGGGACTAGGGAAGCTAATGAGTGTAGGACCTGGAGCTGCGGGGGAGAGTGTGGGAAGCAAGCACACATGTTGGGGTGCGAAGTTGTAGTCCCCAAATTTACAGTTTCATAAACAACTGGCAAATCAATAAAATTTGATTTTAAAATAAATACTTGCAAATATTCCGATTCTATTTGCAAGCTTCCTTAGTTTGAGCTCTAGGATAATACATATTATGATTATAATACATACATATTAACCATTTAGTTTATGTCAAGCACTCTTCTTTTTCTGAGGATTGTATTTAACCATCACAGTCACAAATAATTGTCAAAAAAAAATATTGTTAGAAAACTCTTATATGCTCATCACTTGTTATGTGCTGAGGAGGAAAGAGAGTATTAAGCGTATCTCAGAGCTCTTCCATCTGTCCTTCCCAGATAGCCACTTTCACTACCTTTATCTTCCTTGTCAGGTTTATTTCATCCTTAGAGATCTCCCCATGATCTCATGAGAGTTGGGGCACTTGTTTCCACTGACTCTATGCTCCCCAATATCTTCCATGCCTCAACGCAGAATTCCGAGGAATAACCCTGAGGATCTCAGACTCTACACCCCAGAAACTGTGAAGGTGCCATCACCCACTGGCCAAGGTTACGTTATAGGGCACAGATTAAAGAGATGAGCCAGTTCTAATCACAAGTGTCCTCACATGGCACAGTATTTTCTAAGGCTGGTAGCAGAAAAGAGAAGCAGAGAGAGCAAAGCTGGAGAAGTGCTGGTTTAAAGATGGAAGGAAGAGGCCATGTAAGCAAAAGGTAGTGACCTTTGGAACAGTGAGCAGCCCTGACTTGACAAGCAGCAAGGAAAAAGCAATTGGACCTACAACCTCAAGGAACAGGTTCTATCTACAATGTGAATGAGCTTAGAAGTAGATTCTTCTCTGGAGCCTTCTTTAGAGCCTGGCCAAGTCTACACTGGACGTTGTTGGCCTGGGGAGATCCTGAGAAGAGATCTCAGCCCCATCTGAGCCCACTGGATGCTGGCACACAGAGCCGTGAGTGTTTCTAAACATGTGGTGAATAATTACATAACAGTAGAACACAACTACATCCTCTATTCTAGAACCTTCTGTATAAGTGATTGCCTGTCTGTCCCTCTCTAGACACTGAGTTCTTCCAAAGGATTGTGTCTTGTGACTCTTTATCATCAACCAGAAGCATAATTCCCAGTAGACAGTAGGTTCCCAACACACCTCTCTCCTTGAACTTAAAGAAATTTAAGTAAGTTGAGAAAATTTCAAGGAGCTGCTTAACCAATGCCAAATGCGGTGGACCACAGTTGCATGGAACACTGATGCTGAGGTGGAACATGCAGGGAAGATACCACCTTTTCCTTCATTAAATGTCTCATGCTTTGACTCATTCCAACTACACACCTTGTTTCTCCCTGCGGAAATGGAGCCTGAGCTGGTATTAGAGACAGTGGGCACGCCTCAAGGTTGCAGGTGGAACTTTAAGGCATCACTATGTCTTTGCTGGGATGTTGTCCTGGGTTGATCAACCAGTTTACCTTCTAACAACTGGGATGAAACCCAAGAGAGACCCCTCCGAGTCCATCTTCAGGCTTGGTCTAAGAACTTTGCAGGCAGTGGGTTAGTCTCAGAAGACCTCCCTCAGGGATTCTGTCCCAGATCCAAAGCCATGTCCTTGACCTCTGAGGCATATTAGATACAGCATTTCCCAATGTGTGGCCTAAAGCAACTACTGTGTGTATCTGAGGAAACCTGGGGGCAGTGGGAGGACTATGCCCAGAGAGTAAATTACTGTGAGAAGTGGGTTTGGGCCAGGGGAGGGGCTCATACTTCCCTCCCAATGCTCTCTGCCCTGCCACTGCCTCCAGCATCCTTTTGATGCAGGGCCTCAGGCTCTCTTTCCTCTTCAGGGAATCCAGATCTTTTCTCACCTCAAAATTTAAGACCCGAAAGGCTGAAAGAATGAATTTTTAGCTCATCCAAGCACACACTGTAAATCTGTGTCCTCTCTCTGACATGCTGCATGTAACCCTCCCTGCAGCTAATAGACATCAGGCATCTTTCCACAGCCAGTGGCTCTAGAAGGACAGTGCTCTCAGAGTCAGAGAGAAGATCACTGCAAACAACAAACTTGCTAGCAGAGAAGGTTTGGGAGTCAGGGAAGAATGTGTTGGGTGCTCACGTGGTTCAGAGGTAGCTGTTTCAGATTCCATTTCACATCACATTTAGATTTGGTTGTTTTTGTTGGCATGGAACAGAAACCAAACTTGAACTAGTCTAGACAGAAAAGGGCTTTAGATTTAAACGATGTGATTCATAGAGTCGTGGACAGAAATGTGATTGTGATGATTTGAACTGAAACCTGAGACTGTGTTTCCCAAATTCTCACACCAGCTGATTTCAAATGAGGTCATCCAGGGAGAGGCAGGAGATTATAGAGGGCATGGGAAGAGAAAAGGCAGCTCTTTCACTCCCCTCCAGTCCCCTTCTTAGGGCACCAGCTTTGGCAGTAGCTATACCCACACCCCAGCCCATACCTCACACCTGGCATGGCTGCAGCTCCTCCCAGGTGATGTCAGCACTAGCCACCCCACTTCCCCCCTCTAGTTTAGAAAATGTGGTAGCTTCCTGAGGATGCTGGTCTCGGAGTTACTGCCCCACTTCACTTCAGCTTACCTTCTCAGGTCCTCAGTTTCCTGTTGAGTTCATTCCCAACATTATATGTCCTCTGGCTGGTAGACGGTTCCTGTATTCCAGTTTGGCCCCTGCTACAGCAGCGTATAGCCAAAGCCTTCACATACTCACCCCTCTCCTTGCCACTTGGTGGCAGAGTAAAGGTTATGATTAGCAACACACAGGGCTTTTTTGGAAGAAAAGTCATTTTCTGTTGCTAGAATACTCCGTGGTTTGCACTTGTGTTCCTTTTTTATTATGATTTTCAACTTATCCATGTCTCTAGACAGGTTACCAGGAACCTGTTTGTATGGTTTAAATTAGTTTAGAACGCCCATGAAAGGGCTTCCCTAAGAAAGCTCATAATACCCCCCTATTTTGAATAGCCTCTCACACCTTCCACCCTGCCATTAAACAGTGGCTCCATGGAACCAATTCAATATTGTCTACTAATACACATCAAGTATAAGGTCACCTACCAGGGGACAAAGACCTTATATTAAATAAATAAGACTCAGTCACTGCCCTCAGGAAGCTGACCATCCAGATTCTTTTAGAAATTAGTAACAGGGGGACCCTCTGGTGACCTAGGGGTTAAGGCTCAGCACGATCACTGCTGCGGCCAGAGTTTGACCCCCAGCCAGGGAGGGGACCCACATGGCTTGGCAGACCTCTCTTGTCTTACTCACTGCTCCCCTCAGCAGTGTATATCAGCCAGTCAGCCTATTCTGCTTCCCACTCTGTCTCTGGTAAGTGCTCTCAACCCTTACACCACTAGCTTGTACTCCAGTTCTTCTACATAAAATAATAAACTTAAAAAAACTAGTAACATTAAAAAGCTTACATTCCAAGTATCCTTATTTTATCTGGGAGTGTACTTGCGTACCTAACCATGATTTCATTGTGACTTGTTTGCCAGGAAGCTCAGGGCTAATTTTAACTCTTAATCACAACAACCACATAATATGCTTAGTGATTGCCTCTGCTGTCTTCTCTCTAATTTTGTTCTAGCAGCCTTATTTTGGGTATATCTTTGATGTTAGACCCTCTGAAAGAACTTCTACAACAGACTGAATACACAGAGTAAATAATATATAATCCTCTTTATAGGACTACTTCAAGTAAAGGTATAGTAGATGCTCAATTAAAATTTATTGATTTTTTTGCCAGAATTAGATGGGAATATAAACCATAATCTAATGCAAATGTTAGTCTATTCATAACAATTGCTTGTGCCAGAAGCCTTAGGCCTTAGCTCTTTGAGGGTTTTCTCATCATATATACATATAAAAAGAGCTTTTGTTTCCTGGAGCCAATTACAGCATCTTGATAGCTTCTTGAGAAAACTAATTGTCTCACTTTTTATGTCCAACATAGTACTCAGCAATTGGACCCCCATCAGGCCATTCCCAGTTGAGTGAGTATAATTTGAATCCCCTCATCATGCTTAGAAAAGCAGCCACTCTCTGGCCTCTTAATATTCAATCTGGAAAAAATACTCAACCCAAAGTGTTTTATTTTTCTTTCTGTGCTTTTCTGTTCCAAGACACCTGCCTCTTGGTTCATCAAGTCTAGATGTTAAAATGATGCATCTCAGAGTCCCCTGAAGAAAAAAGGATGTGGTTAACTGCTGGGTATGTTGCCAGTACATGCTGGGGACACCCACAGAATTCAGCTGTTTCAACCTGAGTGTCATTAGAACATGCACCCTTATATGTCTTCACTGCACAAAGAGAAATTAGAATAGCAGTCGGGATAATCAGAATGTACGACAGACATAGTCAGCACCTGGTACACTCTTCTCCAGCTATCCCACTATGCTGTGGTCATCACAGACATCACCAATCAACTTGTCCCTCTTTATAACTGAGCCCTAAGTGGGCTTCTGTCAGAACCTTTCTTAACCCAACATCTCAGGTAACCATCTATCAGGAGGGTCATATTCAGCATAACAGAGACACTTAAGCATTGTTCTCTATCTGCTTGTGACTCCCAGGACTGAGTTTCTAATTAGACACCTAAATCCTGGGGTATCAGGTTATAAACCCCAGGACCCAGGGAAGAAGACAGGGGAGTAGGTTACAGACACTGCACTTCAGTCAACTCTCCTGTTTGAGAAGGATTGATCACCCCAGGGGAACAGTTCATATAAGGCTGTATGCTTTTTGGATTTTATTGTATTTTTATTTGAGTTAATATTTCCTTGTAATTATTTTCTCTGTGTTCATTTTACTTTTCTTTTAAACTTCAAACTTGGCCACTTACTAACTCATAACCTAGGGTGAATCTCTTTTCCTCTCTAAACCAGGACATCCTCTCTCTAAGAACATGCTATCTTGCCTGTGTATGTTCATTGTGGCATTATTTGTTAATAGCTACTATATTGAAATAACTTAAGTGTTCATTGGTGAATGAATGAGAGGATGCAGTATAGCCATACAGTGGAATACTACTCAGTTATGAAAAAGGAGAGACTTAAGAGAATTATGCTAAGTAAAATATATCAGGTGGAGAAAGACAAATAACTGCACAATTTCACTCATATGTGAAAGATAAAGAAATGAAACAAATAAACAGAACAAAAAAAAAATAAAAGTCCTCTTAGAGTCTTACAACAGAACAGTGGTTCCCCAAGAAGAAAAAGGATGAGGGAAAGATGAAATGGATAAAGAAGGACAATTTTATGGTGACGGATAGAAACTAGAATCTGGTAGTGATCATAATGTATATTCAGATGTTGAAGTATAAAGCTATGTAACTGAAACCACTAAGTGTTGTTAACCAATAGATAGATGAAAGGAAAGAAGGGAGGGAGGAGGGAAACACTACCTTTCATAGGCTTCCTAAAATTGATTTGAACATTCATAATTCATGCAAATCAGTATAGTATAGGACTTAGCAGAATAAATTTTGGAGTCATGAGTATATTAAGTTCTGCTGCCCATCTGTAAGACTTTAGGAAAATTTTAAGCCCACAGAAACTCAGTCTTCTCATAAAAAGAGAACTGATGTCACTGGGCCATTCCAAGGACAAAATTGGGTGATTGGATGATGTATGCATGAACAGGATTCAAACATAACCCCACAAAAAGTAATCTAGAAATACTTTTGTTCTAATTATTTCAGCACCTAGCTCCTAGCAATGTACCAAACTTAATCCCCCTTTGTTCAATACATTTCTGAAATATATATATATTTTTAATCCTTTTAGAATTAAAGCAAGAGGTGAAACTGGAGAGATCCAAGTAAAAGCCTCTGTCCTAGAGGAGACCAGGCCATCAAGGAGACTGCCCTCAGGGGTTCCTGTAATGGCAACAGGTCTCAGAAGTGGGCTCTGTCACCGGCCACCCCACCTATCTTCACCCCCACTCCACCCCTGCTCTGGTTAGGGGCAGGCCTCTCCACCAGGGAATCTGCTCCTTCATGAAACTCCAGGAGACAATGTATTCAGCTTCGTAATTACGCGCTTCTCCCCAATCACGTAGCATTATACACCACATCACCACACTGCCGAAAAAAGCCCCAGATGCTAATTAGCCCTCAAATTATCATTGATTTGATTTGATGTTGAATAAGCTTTGCTGTTTATATTTAGGCAAGAACTTCAGCTCCAAGATGCTCTCTCTCAGACCAGGGTTTTAAATAACTCGGTGGAACCTGGCTTACTTGTTCAGTGTGTTGATGTCAAGAAATCAGATTGGCTGCTCCCCCTGGCTGCAGATGAATGCCAGTCTGGTTGAGTGCAAGGGAGGAATTATCCTTTGGGATCCCTGCAGCCCCTCAGTGCAAATCCCTATCTTTCCAGAGGAGAGGGGGGGCGGGGGGGGGAGGAGAGAGATGAGAGAAGAGGAAAGAGACCGTATCAAATTGTAAATGCCTGCAGATGAAAGAAATGCATTGCTGACTCAAACCAGATGATACTCTGAGCACCTATGGGGAACCAGGCTCTTTCACAGGCCTCAACTTTAATTCTGACACAACCCCATGACATGGGTTCTCAGCTGTCCTAGAGGAGAAGCTGTGAGGTGAGCGGTGAGCTCTCCCCCCCCCCCCCCCTGCCCTCCCCCCCACACAGAGTAAGCAGTGAAAGAAACTGAAATGTATATCCAGATCCTCCAACTCCAAGCCTGTGAAGGATGTCTCCTGCCTTTTTCCACGTCGGTGTCTGTCACTTGGGCCCCACGTTCCCACAGTCCAGCTCCAAATACCTCAGCCCTTTTGCCCACCCTAACCATTCTGTCAATTCCCCAGTCACTGAAAAACAAAACAAAAACCCACAAATATCATTCAATGTCTTTGTTTTTAGTAAACACTCAATTAAGCATTAGTGAGCCATGCTTTAAAGTGAATAAACGGCTCAACAAAAAAGGGGAGGGGTAATCTTGAAAATCTAGATATTAAGGGAAAAATCTGCAGACACAAAAATTAGCCACTATGAACTAGCATTTATTCTGGTCATTTGGTAAAAGTTGTCCATAATGGATAATCTTTTTGAAACCTGGCTTTAAAAATAACTGTGAAAGCACTGTTTCATTGAAGCCTGTATTTATCTTATTAATCCTTATGCTGGACTTTGTTTATATAGCAATGTGTATTTTATTAAATTTAACTTTCCTTTCTATGATAATAAATAGTATTTGAGGAGAGATCAGGAAGGAAAAAAGAGGAGTTGGGTGGGAGGGAACAGAAGAAGGTGACGGACGGCATCCAGTTCTCAGGCCACAATGTCACAGGAGCATGGTCAGGCCCATTGTAACCAACCCTCTCCTCTCCACACTTTCTGTGACAGACAGAGTAGATGAGTGATTAATCCATGGGTGCTAAAATCAAATGCTAAGGACTTGAATCCTAATTCTACTGCTTACTAGGTGAGGGATGTGGCCAAAGTTCTTGATATTTTAGTGCTTTACCTCTCATTTATAAGCTGAGGGTGATAATAGTACTACTTCACTGATTGGGGTAAAGATTAAAGGATCACTGTAATGAGAGTAAACCTCCACAGTCCTTAGCTCTTTTTTTTTTTTTTTAAGATTTATTTATTTATGTTAACAAACCTGGAGTAAAGGCCAGACTATTGGGGGAGGGAGAGAGCAAAGAGGTGAGAAGATTCACCAGAAACAGAATGGATAACAGAACAGGCAGATTGACAGAAAGACACTGCTGAGGGGAGAAGCATATGAGAAAGGAGAGGTCTGCTATGCCTTGTAGATTAGCTCTTGCAAAAGTTTGATAGTGCTGACTTCAACCCCGGGGCCACCAGGGAGGCCCCATTCCTTAGCTCTTAAAGAAACAGAGATTCCAGCTGTCAGCAAGTCCAGGATCTGCCTGCAGAGAGCAACCTCACCTGAGGTCTCACCATTCCTGGGGTAGCCACATCCCAGGACAGAGTGAGCTGAGGGGCATGGCTGTACCCTGTGACCCCTGGCGCCAGCTCTGATGGGCCATACTTGTTCTTACTCTCCAGTCATTTGGCCAAGGCTTGATCAGACCCCATTACAGTCCTACTTCTCTCTCCCCTTCACATGGATGGATTCCCAACAAACACCTCGCACACTAAAATCCATCTCAGAGGCCTATTTTGGAAAACCCAGCCTGCAACAGTTATAACTATTGCTATTCAACCCTATCATTGCTCTTCCTAAAGTATAGCTGTGTTTCTCCAACTTTGCTACCATCTTCCTAGGTCAGGTTCTGCTGGATGTTCAGTTTCCTCATGACTCTATTACCCTCCCATGCTTTCTCTCCATCTTTGTCTGGCAATGGTTCCCCTCGAAAGCCTGGTTTACTGCCCTGCTTTTACGCCACTGCTTCTCCTATAGGACACTCCTAGTCCTCCGTGGGCACAGAGGTCTTTTGCCCAGAGCCACCTTCCTTCTGATGTTTCCCGTCAGTCCCCAGGTGGTCAAAATTCCTTGGCAACTTCAAGGACATCCCTTCTTTATGCTCACTTCTTTGCCTTGTTAGCCAGACCAATTCTTGCTCATTTTTTTAAAGTCATACAGAAATATCACTCCCTCTGAGAAGCTTCTCTAGCACCATGACATAGAGGTAATGCCTGTCCCTTCATGCAAGTTCTTGTCTTTGGATTTAGTAAGCTGCATTGTGTACTTGATTTTCTAGCCCATTGTTTTGTCTCTTAGCTGGTGGCCAGCTTCAGGCTCTGCATAACATCTGTTTTTAGAAATACCTTATCTTGGTGTATTTTTCTTACTACAAAAGTAGCATAGTTTAAATGTAGAAATTTGGGGAAGTGCAGAAAACAAAAGAACAAATGGAGAGTTGCCCATAAATTGTCAGCACCACTATTTACCACTCATACTTTTCCATGTAGCCCCCCAGCCTTTTTAAGGTAAATATATCTATTTTTATGTAGATAGTAAAATTGGACTATATGTACCTGCTGGGTTTTTAGCCTGATTTGTTTTAATTTAATATCCCAACAAATTGCATTATTTAAATAGCCTTTTACATTATTTTAAGGGCAGCCAGTTTTCTATTTTATGGATATACCATGATTTATTTAATATTGTTTTGATTTTCCAAATTCAAAATATATTTTTCCCCATCACATGATACCCTATTTCTCTTGGTGGGTAGTATATAATGCAAAAAAGAGCATTTCCTGCATAATGTGCTCATTTTGTTAACAGGCAAACAAGCCGGTCAGTAGCAAATAAAATATAGAAAGGCCCTCACTTGAGTGCAGAATCTTACTTGCTACTTATCCTTTTATTCCACCATGTAACATAGTTTCTGAAATATAATACACATTCAGTAAATGTTTCTTGACTATATCTCTTCCATATTAAATGAGGGGGAAAATGAAAATACTTCCTCAAAAAGAAAAACCTGTACTAATGCCAACCCTTCCTCTTGCCTTTTCTTTACTGCCAAATTGCCTAATGTTTTTTATATTCACAATCCAAACTTCTTCAGCTAACCAATCCTGACTGGCTTATGCAGCCACCATTCTGCTGATTATGCTTTACATGAAGTCATTAATGACCTTCTCCTGACTAAATCCGTATTTTGTGTTCCCCACTTGCCAGTGTTCTCAGCAGTACGTTAGCAAGGCAGGATATATCTTTCTTTTTAAAATTATCCCCCCTAAATCATCTATTAC
This sequence comes from Condylura cristata, assembly GCF_000260355.1. Taxonomy (NCBI): domain Eukaryota; kingdom Metazoa; phylum Chordata; class Mammalia; order Eulipotyphla; family Talpidae; genus Condylura; species Condylura cristata. The sequence goes on from NW_004567109.1 coordinate 33,053,548, forward strand.
CCTGCCTTTTCCTGATTCTCCCCTTGCTTCTCTGCCAGAGTCCCTCCCCTGGCCTATCCCGAAATGCTTTTATTTCCCCAGGGCTCATTCTTCAAGGTTCTTTTCTATAATGACAGTATTTTTAAATGCCATTATACTCCAAAGAATGACTTGTTTGCAAGAAGCAGAAATATAACTTAAACTATCTTAAGCCAAAAGAGGAGGAATTAATTATTCACAGGAGCCAAGAAAGGGATGAATAATCAAGTATAATAGGACAGAAATATGGCTGGACATCAAGAACAACTGGGTGTAGGGCTTGAGAACTACCCATAAAGATGCTGGCACGTGCCAGTATCTTTCCTCTGATTCTTTCAATGTATCGGCCTTGTGCTCCCTCATTCAAGCTGCCTCCTTTTACCAAAGGAAAACATATGGAGGAAATGTACCTTCCCAGGCACACCTCACCTAGTTTTTTCTGGTGGAGAGAGGAGCTGATATCATTCCTAATTCCAGTTAAAGAAAATATAAAGCAAGAGCTCTTACTGCCCGGCTCACTGACAGGCCAGCCAGCAGTGAGGAAAGACATGAGAAAGGGCTCCCACAGACTGCTATGACTATAGTGAGGGGAAGTTCTCAGGAGAAAAACACAGCCCAAATCAGAAAATGGGAAGGATGTTTCTGAACAGTTAAAAAAAAAAATTGTCTACTAGAGCCTTGATCAAAGTTGCTAGCTGAATGTTACACAAAGTCTATGAGAAAAGATGCAGAAAAGCAGGTTTGTATCAGAGCACCTATAAGAGGATCTGTGTGTGTCTCTCTGTGTCTGTGTCTGTGCAAGTGTGATGGGGTGGGACTGACAGGAGAGTGATAACTAATGTCCTCATTTAAGAAAAGGAGTCAGTGAAATGCCTGGACGAATACTCTGATACAACACTGTTCCCTTTATTCTAATGTCTAGCTGGCCAAGACTAATTTGGCTTCCAAGGATGCAAGAAAAAATCTGGGTAGTATACCAAATATTTTGGCTGATAAAAATATATATCATTTCACTTGTAAACAAATAATTTAACAGCTGGTTTCCACAACAACCTTCTGCAAAGTTCATATCAGTTTCCCTAGTGTTTAGCACAAAATAAGATCTCAAAGTTTTCAGAGTGAGTGCATAAAGAAACCTCTAATGAAGTCCTTCTGAACTTATTCAGTGCTGATGGGAATAGTCATAGTATCAATTCAAATTAGCCAAAGTGAAAATAGACCTTAAGCCTGGTGACCTGTCTCCTGCAAGTATATCTAGTTTTGCCCCATCAATGTCAGGCTTTGAAATATTTTATCTTTCTATGACAGAGTGGGGGTTCTTTCCCTGAATTATTCTCTTTGTGTCTGTGATAGGATTATGAATGCCCATCTATTGGCTTGTGACTTGTCTGCACAAACTGAGGGAAGGATACACATCCCTGCCCCAGTGAATATGAATTTGGTAGTGTGGCATACTTTGATTGATAGGCTATCGGGAATAAGTGACACCTCCAATATCCAATCCATGTCCAATTGGGGGCTTTAAATGTGCTTGGAGCAAGTGTATTTCTGGCTTGATCATCTCACTCTTTTCTGCCACATGAAAACCATTTGTCCCAAATAGTAACCCAATTTGGGTTAAAGGAGGAGAAGACATGGCAACTGAATTGGGTCCAGCTGACCCATAGCCCTCATGTAGCATGAGCAAAAAATAAATATTTGTTGCCTGAGATGTGGAGATCAGGAAAACCTAACTAATATACTCCCCAAATTAACTCCATATGCCTTAAAAAATAATATCCCGCTTTTTTTTTTACTTCATTAGATGCCAAGAATAGACCCTAGTGTGCAAGTGATAATTTCTAGAGTAAAAAGCTCATAGGTAATAAAGCCTGAAAGACCTGGAGACCTCAGATTCTTCACCTCCTCTTGGAAACTCGCTGACTGGTAAACATGAAGATCACATGACTGTGAGGGTGAACCAAAATGATGCATTCAGGACACCGGCACAGTGGTTACTAGATTATTAGTGAAAGATTGTTCAGTGAAGGGTGGAATATGTACACCAGTGAATGAATTTCACATTCTACTTATCACAAATATTTACTGAACACTTACTATGCACTAGCCCTTCAGGGAATACAGTAGTGACTAAGATGGGGGGGAGGGGGAGGGAATCCCTACTCATGCAGATTAAATGTGCATGGGAGAAACAAAAAAGTTAAAAGAAATAAAAAGTAAATAGCAATGTAAAGGGGAACAAGTACAGTAGAGAACAATGGAACCAGGTAAACGAGAACAGCAAATTAAGTCATAAGCCCATCAGGAAAATGCTGAGAAGGAATATTTGAACAAAAACTCCACTGAAACGAGAGTGCACACCTTGCAAATGCCCAAATGAAGAGTATCCCAGGCAGAGGCACCAGCAAAGTCAAAGGCCCTGAGGTGCGAGTTTACCTGAGGTGGTCAAGGAAGGGCGAGGAGACTCATGTGGCAAGTGGACAATGACAGTCAGGAGAAGAGAGAGGGAGGTGCATTGTTACTTCAACCAAAGAAAGAAGGAAATTTTAAAAGATGAGGGTGTTTTGGCTCAGAGTCACCTCAGTGGCATCTTAGAGGAAGCTGGATTTATTCCTGGTGTGAAGGGAAGGCCTGAAGAAGGCTAACAGGCTTTGTCTTAAATTTGAAAATTCTGCTCTAGGGAAAGCAGAATGGAGGCGGCAGCAGGTTCGCTGTGTTGCACACCTGCAGGAGGCGTACTCACATGGATGTCTGTGCACTGGTGTCCCTGGAGCCATGAAGTCTTAGCCACAGGCATTGGAAGCACAAAGTTAGAGGGGTCAGGAAGCCAGTACAGTAGTTCAGCAAAAGATTCTGGTGTTTGGGGCAAGTTAGTGAAAAGTGATTGGGTTGGGATTATATTCTGAAGATAGATCTTTTTTGCTAGTATCAGCTGTAAAAGAGGCAGAGACCATGGTTACTCCAATTTGGAGTTGGCCAGCTTTAGCTGGTTCATTCATAACTGGATGAGTTATGTTGCACGTGCTGAAATGTGATACATGGGGAAGGGGAGGTTTGTGGAAGGTGAGAGGAAATTATGTCAACCACATTACTTTTGAGATGCTTCACATTGTTATAAGTGAACAGAAAGATGGAAATAAGCCTGAAGGTCAGAAAAAAGGGTGAAACTGAAGGAAAAAAAAATTGGTAGTCATCAACATATAGGTGTATTTAAAGGCATGGAATTGAATAAAATCCCCCTAGGAATGTAGATCAAGAAAGAGTCAAGATTCAGCCCATTTGTCTTTGAGTTTTCCATACTGATTAGCAGAAAATCAGGCGTATAGTGGATGCTCAGTAAATGATTGTTAAATTATATAGCTATAAAGGCTTTGAACCAAAAGGAAGAATAAGATACAGATGCAAACATCCATGACATACAAATGATCTTGATATTTTTGAGTCTAGGCTATACAATGCATTGTATCAATCATCATTGCCATGGTCTGGTCTAGTGTTTGAGGGTCATCAGCGTGTTGGTCCCAAATAAAGAACGCTACATCCCAATGGCATTCATTCTGGTGTACTCTTTGAGGATCTTAATCTCCCGATTTGCGAAGTTGGGAATTCTTAATTGAAATAGTAATATTTATTTATAACACTGACTCCTGTTTATTGGGCATTTTGTATGTCTCTGGATCTTATAACTATCCTTTCAGTAATCCACCAGAAATAGTGTGATAAATCATCACCATTTTGCAACAAGGAAACCAAATCCATACTGCTAGCAAATATCAGAAAGGGAATTGGCACTTAACTATTTGACTTCAAATTCTGGACTCTTCCCATACTTTCAAGCATCAAGAGTTCAGTCCTTTATCAAAAACGGTTCAGTTGGATAAAATATTCACTTTTTAGTGTTTAGGATAATCATAATAGTAACATCTTCTACTTGCTAAATGTTTGCTATGGGCAAAGAAATGTGCTAAAGAATTTGGATGCATTATCTCATCTACTCCTCATTATAACAATATAAGGTAGATACTATTATCATCACCATTTTACAGATGGGGTCATTGAAATTTAGAGAGATTAAATTACTTTTCCAAGGTCATACAACTAATTATGCAGCAAATACAGAATTAAAGCCCAAATTTGGCTCCAACACCTTGGCATTTATTCAATGTAATAGCTAAAATGTGCAAAATAATAATGCTCAAACAATACATTGGATATTGTAATTTTTTTGGAATAGAGGAGTTGGTTAAAAGAAAAAAAGCAAATTATATGGTGAATTATTAAAAGGTACTTTGATTTGGAATAATGAAATTTATTTTATAAGTACTTTTCTCTTTTCACATCAGCCCAACAGGAAATGCTGAAGTCACCCTTTAATGTTATTTGGAATCGGTCATTGGTAGCATAATACAGTGGGGAAGAACTTTCCTTTAAAAAACTACTTCAAACATTAGCTCTGCCATTGACTAGTTTGTGACCTTGGATAAGCCACTTCTGTACTTTTAACCTTAGTTTCCCCACTTGTAAAACAAGAATAATGATAGTTTGGGAACTGATGAAATATGAAATAAATAGAAAGCACCTGATAAAGTACTTATAAAGAAACATAAGAATGTGCCTTAGAAATATTGGCATCATTGCAAAAATATGCAAGTGTATTATTAGTGTATAGAAATGGGCACAAACTTCCTAGTTGTAAAAGGGCAAAGGAGTAAGTTACCCAGAGACAATGGTTTCAGGTACACAGTATTCGATAAATGTTTCATTTTCATGGGTATAGTTTCAGTCATGCAAGATTAAAAATTCCAGAGATCTGTTTTCCAGCAATGTTGATAGAGCTAACAATACTGTAAGATACACTTAAAAATTACTAAAAAGGTAAATTTATGCTATGTATTTTATTAGCACTTTTTTTTTTTTTTCAAAAAAAGTGACTCATTTGAAGACAACTCTCCATTTCAAAAGTTTATTTCTAAAAGCCAAAGTCACCCTTGAACATCTGGGGAACACTTTCAGAATTCCACACAAAAGCAAACTTTCATTTCAGAAATAAACTTTGATGTTTGTAAATGAAAGACAAAATGCTGTTTCCTGGGGCAAAGTGGACTTCTCTCAGCTGTCTGAGAGGCGTCTAGCAACCCAAGAGCTGCTCCGTCGCCTTCATCTCTGAGCCCTGCTCTCCCTCGTCACCTGCCGTGGCCTCTGTACAGCCCACCGTCCTCTTCAGGCCCCCGCTTTTCTCTGCTGCGTCTGCCTCCCCAGTTCTGGAGGCGCCCTTCATTGCTCTCGCCCACCCTCCACCTTCTCCTCCTTCTAGTCTTTGTACAGAATTAAAGCACAGAAATTTTTTTATATTTCTGGCATTGCTGAATTTGTAAAGGCTGTGGTACCCCCCCTTTACTTAGGAAATTTAAAAAATTTCATTCTAATTAAAAAGTCAAGAAACAAGGATATTTTGTTTACAGTCATCCACGAAACAAATATTTCCTAGGCTGGAAGTAATAGAAGTGAGTAAGACTGCCAGTACCTTTCCTCATGCAGTCCACGGTTTGGTAGGGAAAACCGCACAGAGACGTCAAAATGTGGTGTGAGCAACACCCAAATGCCAGTCAACAAGTGAATGGGGAAACCAAACGCAATCTATCCACACATGGAATATCGCTCGGCCTTTAAAGGAATGCAGCACCCTTATGCCCTACCATAAACACACCATGAAACATTGTGAACTGGAAGAACTCAGAACACACAAAAGGTTGTACGGCCTACCTATTCATATGAAATATTCAGAATAGGTAAAGCTAGAGACACAAACATCAGCTTGGTCGTTGCCAAGCACTGGGGAACAGCCATGGGGAGGGATTGCTTCCTGCCTCCCAGATATTTTTTGGGTCTGATGAAAATGTTTTGGAACTAGATAAATGTGGTGACTGCACAGCACCATGAATGCACTAAATGTCACTAGTTGTGCACCCTGAAATGGTTAATTCTATTTTACATGCACTTCACATAAAATGTGTAACTGTGAGGTGTGAAATGTGCTATGATGGAGTAAGCAAAAACTGAAATTATTGAGGGTAAGGTTCAAGGAGGAGATGCCCACAGGTGGATTTAAGCCACTCAACAAATATTGATCAAACCTTCTGGATACTGTGTGTTCTAGTGGCTGTGATACAACTGTGAAAACAGCAGGAAAAATCCTCATCCTGGAAGAGCGTCCATTTGGTGAGAAGAGGAGAATGGGAGAAGTAAAAAACACTACATTATGTTAGAAGATCATAAATACTACAGAAAAATACAGTGGAGAAAACTATTTTACATTATGTTAGGAGATCATAAGTACTACAGAGAAATGCATGCTGGTTTATGCAAAATTATTGAGACAAAAAGGAAAATATTCGCAGACCCAGGAGATGAGTTTGACATTTTCACTAAATCTCATAAAATTTCTTTCTACTTGTCTATGGATAACATATGATTGTTCCCCATCCTGAGCCAGCTTAATCTTTCTCTTTATTCTTATCTCAGATATTGTTATTTATCAAGCTAAAGCTTTAAAACTTTAGTGTCATCTTTAACCAGGTTCATGTTCTGTAAACATTTTAAGAAAATTTTTCCAATGGAAATATTTTAATAGATCTTAAAGATTTTTTGGTGCCATTCAGGTCACTAATAGTCCATCTAAAATTTACATTTTGAAATACAGCATTTACAAGTCACCCTGCTATTGTAAGAATGATTTTGTTATCCTAGGCCAGTATTTTCTCTACTGATTACTTCTCCAAATTTATCACTTGATAAGTAGAATAGCATTTGTTTTTAGAAATTCTAATCACAGCTAATTTTTCAAGACTATTTTTATACCATAAAATAAAATTAATATTAACTTTGCAAAAAGAAATCTGTAAGAAATCTGTAAGAAAATAAGGAGACCACTGATGAGTAAAAGCAAGATATCTCTGAGCAAATACATTCTGGTGCATTTACTATAAAGACTGTTTCTTTTTTGCATTTGCCAGAGAATCTTAGAAGAGTTTCTTGCCCTCTGCTATCACCACCTTCTCTCTGGCCTTCCCTCAACTCATGTCTCAACCTATGTCAAAGACGCTTTGTTGCTCTGTATTAGGTGATAGAGACATCCAGCCCTCAACTTTCCCAGGACAGTACTATTAGAAGGTAAGAATAAGGCTAGAGTGGAAAACATATCACCCTAATCAGCAAGAGTCCATGAACTAAAAACTGCCTTTTGGCCAGGAATCCCTGGTTTTCAGCTGTAAGAGAGCCCACTTCTTTTGTCTCCCCTACTCTAAGCCCTGTGAAAGAATGCATAGAGTAAGGTGAATAGAGCAGTTATACAATTCCGCAAAGCCCTAGACTCCCGAGGGACAGTGGTTGGGGTAAGGTGGTGGAGCTGTGCCTTTTAATCATAGTCATCTCTTTATCATCTAGAAAAGATACAAGATACCAGACTGATCTCCTCAACTTCCTGAGTGACGAAACAACATGACAAGTGGCCCATTTGCTCTGCTTTGGCTATTCCAGATGGAGACAGAGGCCAAATTCCAGAGTAAGGATGGAGTAGGATTTAACACTAGAAGTTCAGTTGAAATCCATTTCTGTCCTTATTTCCTAGTGTGAGTGCAGTGAAGGCCCTTTTCTTCTACATTTAGTTTCCTCATGTGTGAAATGGAATACCTAATTCTGAGAATTGTCTTCCATAAATTGTGCATAATAGGTGCTGGAAAAGAATAGATCTCAACAGATGTTTACTGCAATTTCCATTTAGCAGATCTAAAAGGCATTTGGGGGTTATGTTGATAAAACTGGGTGCCACCATTGTTCCTCCTCAACTTCTAGCCAGATAATGCCCGTGCTACCCACATAAGTAACATGTAGTGGATGAAAACAGTATACGGTGATTTGAAGATTAGAAATTAAGGGTTAAGGGAAAGTGTGTCATATGGCACAATCAAGATTAATTTTTAAATTATTTCTTTACAATATACAAACTAAGCCCATCTTCTTTATAAAAGGCTCTCAGTTCAAAAAGAAAGTACCTTGGCTACTACCTAAGCTGAACCTACCATTGGAGGGTGGATAAACTACAACCCAGCAATGACACCTGGGTGTCTGTAACTGACAGCTATTTAGAAGCAGAGCTTGGACCAAAATCCAGTGATCCTCAGCCCCAATCATATGTTTTTTTGTTTTTTTGGTTTTTTTTTTTATTATTCTAACCCACAACCTCCTAACAGAGCACAATTAGACTGTTTTTTGGTTGTGGCTGTTGTTGTTTTTGTTTGTTTTTGTTTTTGTTTTTGTACTGGAAAGAACACTGGAATTTATTGAAAATGTAAGAAATGAGTGTGATTTATTAAAACAGTATCCTCATGAAGTCAGGAGTATTTGCATTTTACATATGGTAAAACCTAATGGGTTGAGCAACTAATCCCAGATCACAGGGTAGTAAGGAATTGAGACCTGAATCCAGGTTTAACTCAAGCCTTTAATTATGCTGCAACCATAATTTGAACACACAATGATCACCCACTAATACAGGAAGTAACATGACTTAGAAATAGGGTCAGACAAACCTAGTATCAGGACACTTACTCTCCTACACACTGCTATTCACCAGGAAAGAATTTTTTTTTTTTTTAAGGGGAGGGGAAATGATGCCTAATCTTAATTTTAAGATCTTAATTTAGCTGTCGCTTCCTCAAGCTGTAGGATAATGACCTGGTTAGTGATGATTATATTCCTCTTAGTAGGCTATAAATGCTCTCAGAGCAGAGAGGGTCTATATCTTGCAATTTCTCCACTGTACTTCCATCAATGACTATGCTTGGTACATAATAGGGACCCAATAAGTAAACATTTTATAGACTGAAATAACCCTCACTAAGTCATTTTCTCCCCTTGGCCTCCATATATGAAATAAAAGGAAAGCTGTACTTGATCTGCAAGACAACTTTCCAGCTCTGAGATTCTCTGAATATTTGTGTCTGCAATGGCCAGAGAAATACTCTTAAGTTACATCTTTTGAATGTCTCTATGGTACTTAAGACAGCAGCCCTGGATTTCTAGTGAATGAGGACTAAGTAAATTAGATTTTTATAGGCAGGAGAGGTCACAATTCAGAGAAAATCTGAGAAATTTTGGAGATGGAGGGGGTGGGTATCTTGGAAGTGTCCAAAAGATTAAAAAGTGTCTCAGTGAATTAGTCAGCTTGGATTTATGACCTAAGGCTACATGGATTTACCATCAATAGGCCATGCCTGTGAGCACCAGTGATCATCAGCATCCTAATGAGGATGTGGATGAATCAATAATTACGGTCTGAGCCAGATTAACATAATATAGCAACACAGCAGATATGTATTCAGTGTTCATTGTATATCATCTTCTCTTCTGAACTCCAAATCCATATACTTAACTGCTCACTGGACATTTCCACATGAATGTCACACTAACATCTCCAACCCAATATATCAAAGCTGACTTCAACATTTTTTAGCTCCCAATTTCATTATTTTTCATAGCCCAAACAAAAACCCTGGAGGCAGCCTAGACTTCCTTTAATCTTCTTTCACTAAAACACATTTATTCTGGCCCTCCCTGGTGGCGCAGCGGGTTAAGACACAGCACTGCAAGCTGGACACAGCACTGCAAGCCAGCCACAGCTGCTACAGTGCGAGTTCGAGCCCCTGCCCTGGAGGTGATCCACATGGCACGGCAGACCTCTCCTGACCACTTGCTACTCCCCTCAGCAGTGTACATCATCAGTCAGCCTGTTCTGCTTCCCACTCTGTCTCTGGTGAATCCTCTTACCACCCCTGCACCTCTGGCCTGTACCCCAGTTCCATATGTATAAATGAATAAATCTTTAAAAAAAAGAAAAAGAAAAGAACAACTTTAAAACACACACACACGCACACACACACATTTATTCCATCTCCTTCTCTTGCCTCTCTATGACATAAACCCAGCTCGGGCCCTTGTAATTGCTTGCTCAAACTGTTCTCTTTCTTAAATAACCTCTTGTATTTTAACATTGACTTTTCAATTATAGTCTTTGTACCATCTACAAAGTGTTTTGAGATTAAAATTATGTGACTCCCTGAATAAAGCCTGCTCATGCTTTACTTAACCTTTATTTCACGCTTTACTTAAAGGTTTATGTTCAGACCTACCTTCCTGCTCATGATGTATCCCTTGCATGAAAAGGACCTTGGCTCTTCTAGCTTCATCTATCAACAGTCTCCCATTTGTTTGTATGTTACCACCACAACTCTTGCCCTTTTCCAGAGGTCTGATAAAATTTCAATGCTGAGATGAATGTCTATGGTGCTGAGTCATCTAGCATAAACTGCTAAGGTTTTCTCTTCTTCTGGGTTGCTGGACATATCTTTCCAAATAGTCCTGCAACTCTAAATTTTCCATTGTTTTATTTTCTATATTGATAATAACATGAATTTATTCCATAATGAAAAAAAAAAAAAAAAAACAGATCTTTCCCATGCTTGCATATTTGGTTTAGGCAGTTCTTATTCTCTTTTCTTCCTTTACTGTTTGGACAATAAAAAGAGGGAGAAATATCTATCAATCTATATACCAACATGTGTTAGCTGGTTTCTATGAAAATTTGTTGATTATCTGTTACAGGTAAAACTGGGTAAGATATGAGGCAACCAAAAGGGGGTGTGTAAAATTTATAACCTCTAAGGACTCACAGACAAGGGAAAGTGTAAATATGTCAGGAGGTATTCAAAGAAATAAAGGAATAGTAGAAGTATAACAAAGAAGTTCGAGAGGAATCATGGCATGATGATATTTCTTAAAGTCTAACACTGTATTAAATGCTTAATATACATTACCTCATTCAGTCCTTAAAACAACAAAAAGAAAAAAATGCTCATTTTCCTTGTTTAAAAAAATTAGAAAATTGAAGCTCAGAATGTTGAAATAATCTGTCAACATCACATGGTTTACAAAGAAGTGACACAAAGGAACAGATTCAAAACAAACCCTTGAAATCTGATTGCAGACCTCAGGCAATGAAAAGGAGGGGTGAGGAAAGGAGAGAGTGGATCCAGTGGACTGCACAGGAGGCCTCTCGGGGCTTTGGTGGTCGACATGGTGGTGATAAATACATTTGTTTGTAGACGTCTGAGGCTATGCCCCTAAA
>NW_004567109.1:33066082-33080872 GCF_000260355.1 Condylura cristata
ATTGTATCTTCTTTGCTCCTTTGTCAAAAATTAGGTGTCCATAAACTCGTGGGTTTATATCTGGGTTTTCTATTCGAATCCACTGGTCTGAATGTCTCAATAGGCATAACTTTTTAAGAAACATCCTGAGGTTACTGAACAGTAAAAACCAACATTGGAACCTAATGACTCTAGAAACATTCCAGCTCTTAGACCCGAGGAGGGGCTAGCTGTTCCATAGTATTATATGAGAAAATATTCCTTCATTCACATGATCATAGGTTCTTCAGGTTAGATGTGACTTTTGGTGTCAGCTAACCCAAAATGGTGTGAGTCATCTGAGACCCCAAGAGGTTTGTAACTTCCTCAGAGTCACACACTCATCAACCAAAGCATTGATGGCCACAGCCACTCTGAGTGGAGAGTGAAATTTAGCTTATCACATGGGGAACATACCAAAAAGTTGAGAAGGAAATTGGCTGGAGTGTAAGATCAAAGCAAGAACAAGAAACAAGAAGGTAAGATCTCACCTTTTCATCTTTATAAAGGCCACATTGGCCAAAGCTCATGGCAATTATAATATTCAGCAAATTATTTGTAAAAATAAGTAAATGGTAGAAATTGAATCAACCAATCCACCAACCCCATCTTTCAACAACAACACACTTTCATTAAGTTTTAGTAAGGAATTTGTGGAAAGTAAAAATCACCATATTTCTTTCTTTTTGTAACAGTACTCTATTTATAAAAAAGACTGTTTACTTGGGTAATTAACAAATGTCCGTCAATATAAGTGCTTAACACTTATTATCACATTTAATTTTGTAATAATTTTTAACAGTTGTTTTGAGTTAGCAAAGTTAATATCTGCCCCCATTACGATGAGGAAACTAAGGACTGGGAAAGCTACAGTCAAGATCAGAAGCTGAGACATAAACTGTAATTTAAATCCACGTGTCTGACTTCAGAATCCCTGGACTTAATCACGACGCAATACTTCCCACCAACCTCACTGCAATGCAACTTAAAAACTTACAAAAAACTTAAAAACTTAAACAACAACAACAACAAAGCACTTGTCTTCCTTTCACTTAAAACAGAAAGGAGGACACTTTGACCCACATATATCAGTGTGGTAGTACCAGCTTTGAAAATCAGACAGACAGAGTGCATCTGGGTTAGGTGTAAAGGAGAGTCCATGACCAGAGGGAGTCTTGGGAAGGCCCAGTGCCTGATCACAGGGGATGCCCTTTCCTTCCAAATATTCCCACAAAGGGTCAGAGAAAGTCAAATGGTCAATTTTCATCTAGAAAACCTCACCTGACCCAAGGGCAGATGATCCCACCAGCTGAGATTGCTTTGCGTTGACCTGTGCCCCACTCCTAACCACACCCTTTTCTGATGCCACTCGTGAGCTCTCTGGAGAAATGGCTCTAGTGTCACATTTCATCATGCCAGTTGTGGGCCTGTGTCCTCCTGAGATGATACTGTCAGGCTGGAAGAGACTTCATGGTTCTCTTCTCCTCAGACTTTCAAACTGCCTCACTCAGAACCCAGGGGCCTGGAGAACATCTCTGAGTAGAAGAAAAGATGGAGAGGGGAGGTTGCCAGCTCCTAATTTCAACGGCAACCATGTTACCTCATCAATTGCCCCTCAGAAAAATAATTATTGTATTAGAGCTTAAGAGCTGGGGTATCCAAATCACTCTGAATCTAGCTCCATCACTTATTACCTGTGAGACTGGGGCAAGTTACTTAACCGTTCTATTTCTTGGGTCCCTTGTCTTGAACATCTAACTAAAAATAGTACTTATCACTGCGGTCCTTGGAGAATGAAGTTGCTGTGTAAAACACTGATAATAGTTTCTGACATGACATAGCACTCCATAAAATGTCAGCATTCTTATTTTGCTTGCTTTTCAGATTGACTTCTGTTTCACCTTAAAATTTTGTAACTATGGGTTGCTTTTGAGAAAACAAAGGGTATTACTAGAAAAGTGAGCATTGTGTTTCCCACACATTAATGTGAAGTTAAACTCAGAAATTGGGCCTCTGGATTTCTTTCCTTTCCTTGAGATTATGCCATGTTACCTCTGCCGCCCACATCCTTGGGGATAAGAAAGGCCTGTGGACACTCTTGTCTTTCATCATCATCTCTAGAAAATGGGATTGAGTCAGTAAGAATCCCTGTACTTCTTCCAGTTAAAAATATTGGGAGAGACAAGTGAGTCTTAACCTAGTGAACTGTTAGTGCCAGGAGGTTGGTGTGCAGATTATTTCCTATATAATCCTATTCCCTCTGCCCTAGGCTTTGGAAGACATGGTTGCCATTCAAAAACCTTTTAATTCAGGGCCCTCCCTGACCACCCGAAGTAAAGCCACACCCTTGAGTCTCTCCTACCTCACCATTTTATCCTCTTCAGTATGATTAGCATTCTCTGGAATTTCTTGTTTTCTTCTATTCTGTGTACCTTACTCCAATATATATAAGAACAGGAAACATGTTACTGATCTCTGCTTTTCCTTGTATCTTGAATCTAGTTGACACAGGTAGATTATCATATGCATTTGTCAAATGGATGGAGATATGGATAGTTGGAAGGACTGATGGAAGAAAGTGAAAAAGAAAGCTAGAAAGGCAAACTTGAATAGAAGATAATGGAGGGAGGGGTAGGTGGATAGATAGATAAGAAAAAAGCGAATTGGGGGTTTTTTGCACCAAAGGACCTGTTCTAGTTTCCTAGATTCACACTTTGAAATCAGGCAGAATGGTTTTCAAGGGTCATTCAACTCACTCAAAATCTGAAGGAGTAAAGAGGGCCATGTAGGTAACCAGAGGTCTGGAGAGTGAATACAGACAGACAGCCCTGATTTAGCACGAGGAGGAGCAAAAAGACAGCTTATACCTAATAGGGAAGACTTCAGAGAAAGTTTAAGAGAGATGAAAGAGTCAGATGTTGCTGACAAAAAGGTGGGAGGAAAAAGAAGAGAACGACAGAGCCCATGCTGTGCTATGTGAAGAGCATGAGCAACAGGTCAGACAGGACCCGCAGCAGAAGGCCTCTATGCTTCAGCCAGCCGCTGTAAGCCTGAACCTTTACTCTGCTTCCCATACTGTCTTCTGTACAGAAGAAAGGGACAGACATGATGTGCTTCCTAGGTGGGCTGTGTGGATGTACTGAGGCAATGAAAAGAAAATGCTCAGTCACCCACAAGTGCTGTGGACACAGTCTGTCCATAAAGGACAGAGAAACACTGCCATTCATTCTGTGGGTCCCAGTACATCTCACCTTTGGGGCAGGACTCCAATGGTTACCCCTGTACTTGCATGGAGTAGGCACCCAAAAATGTTGGCTCTGGTAATAAAATGACGTAAACACATTTTCATGAAGGAAACTTAAGCCATTTGGTGAGAGAAAGAATGCAGAGCTCACTGGCCTTAGCTGCTACTCCCTGCCTCAGTCTTCTTTCTACAATGTGGGGAAGGGGGGCTAGATAATCTGAAAAGCCCTACCAGACAGAAAACCCCATGTCTCAAGAGAAAAAATGAGAGCAGGCTCAGGTGACTTAGCTGAAGAGAAGATTTTTATACTCTCGGCAGACGAAATTGTGGGTGTTGGTGAAAGTCATGTTGAGAGGTGAATTAATACCACTGAACCTGTTTTCTCCACTGTGACAGGGAATATTAATGCCTATCTTACAGGACTGTTGTTAGGGTTAAATGAGGTGCAACATATACAGTGATGGGTACAAGTTAGGCTCTCCTCAAATACCTAAATTACTCTAATTCTACCATCCTCTCACTCTCCTTGCCCAGGTGAGCCAGCCTCTCCATCCTTCCCCGATGCAGCCAGTATGACTGGCTTCACACCAGCCCCTCTGTGTGGCATTCTGTGAATGCTTTTGCTCATCAACTAAGTGACAAGTGGAAAAAAGCCTGTTCAGTGCCTCAGCCCACCTTTACCAGGCAGTCAGAATTAGCCTCCAAAGTATAGTTCTGGTCTTGTTACTCCCTGCTCAAAAGATATTCATGGCTCTCTGTCACCTGGAAACAATGACCACACAGCTTAGCCTATCTCAGTATTTCCATTTTGCCACTACTGGGAACAACTCATTTCCTTGCTGAACCAAACTCAACGGCAAGTTCCTGTTTTTTCCACCACCCCCATGCCACCTATAACATCCTGTAAAGGAAAAGAATTATGCCTGCTTTTGGATACTCAGAGCCACTGGGGGATATTTCATCCTGGTATAGTCCAAATCAGAATTTGCTGCATCAAGATGGAAGAATTCTGCATTATTTGTTTTTCTCATGAAACCAGTACTCCCTCAGTAATGAATTCAACAGGGGCTCTTCCATCCCCCAGTCTCTGGGGTTCCCTTAATAGAACAATGCTTAATTTCCTCCATTTCTCCTCCTCTAATGGGGGCTGTCAAGTCCCCTCCTCCCAGCATCCCGACAAAGGATGCATAAATCCAAATGGAAGCTTTACATGACTGTCACATTTTCATTCTAATCAACAGCCTCTTCCCCCACCTCCTCTTCGCCCAAGGGACCAGAGACACTCCAATCCCTCGCAAGCTCCACTCCATGCTTAGGAAGGCCTCCAGCCTCCTGCCTGTCCTTCTCCCATCCCAGGAGGTTGTAGCCCCTCATTAACCAAGGAGGCTCCCTCTCGGAGGTTCATTTCATCTATCAGTTCTGAGCATCACCTCTGACCCTAGCCTTCCTTCGGGTCATAGTCCGCCCTCTCTCCCTCCTCCTTCTGGGTCAATTCCATAGATTTTTGCTGCTGCCCAGAGCAGCATCCAGGGAGCTAAGGAGTGGGGGCTGGGGAGATTGCCTGTCTCAGCAACGCCTCAAAGTCAGAGGAGAAATGGGACTTTTAACCACTGCAGCAGGGTGGATGGAACCCCACCACCCTCCCTCAGACTCTCCTTCCAGCCCTTTGCACTTACCAGGTGAAACAGAAAACATTTTGATTAGGCCTAACTGGGTGATAAATACCGGAGTCCAACCCATACAGACCAAATCCATTTCCTGCCGCAGATGAATGGGCAGGCTGCCTGCAGCCTGATCAAATTTTCCCTGGCTAAAAGCGGAAATGAAGACCCCTGTGCCATCACCCACTGAACTCCTGAGACTTGTTTACCAGCTTTGATGAGCAGATTCTGTCTCCTCTGCATGGGTGCTTCCACCATGGCAGCTTCAATAGCAGTGGTGTGCTAATATTTGTTGTTTCATGATATTGTAGAATCAGAGCTGATGGAAAGATCTTGAAGACCAAGTAGTCCATAGGATGAACTTACTTTTGTCTTAAAGCAGTGGCATTCTTTTTTTTTTTTTTTTAATAATATCTTACACGGTAGTTCAATATAGGAAATAGATGAAAATGGAGTTTCTCTGAATAACTTTCTTCAGAAACATGGGATTTCAGAGAAAGCCCTTCAGAATGCAGCACATGCAGGCCTCTGTTCTACCATAACCAAGAATGCCATCACTCACTTGATCAGCGCTAAAGATGAGGAGCTCATTGTGTTAAAATTACAGCATACCCCTCCCAAAAACACTCACCAATCGGTATGTGACAATGGCTGACTCATTTAAACACCATAAAGTTCAGTATCCTCACATAGAAACAAGGGGAAATAATAGCAATTACCAGCTAGAAAAAAAAGATGAAGGAGTATGTATGAAAACGTATAAAACTTAAGAATTCATTGAGCAAACTAGTAGAGAAGACAATCTATAGAAGAAAAGACTAAATTAAGAGTTAGACTGTAATTCAAGCTTGAGCCTACTACCTACTAGCTGATTTAGGGAAACTTACCTAACTAACCTCTTTGTGCCTTACTTTAGTACCTGTCTCCCTATGTGATTCATGGAGTTGTTCTGAAGACTAAATATGTGACAGAAAATCACTTTATAAAGCACAGGGGAAGTGATCATGATGATTGTTATAAGAAGGGTGCACATAGAAAGCCAGTTTCAGTCACCTTGACCTTCATTTTACATCCAGACCAAAAACTGTCTGAACCATCTGGTAAGGAAATCCTTGAGGGTAAATTAGGTACCCCAGAGCACAGGACTTGTATTACAATGGGGAGGGAAACCACCCTTATTGTCCAGTGCTACTGTAAATGCTTTATATTCAAGGTATGTAACTCCCATTTGCTCCCAGATCCATTCTTACCCTTCCTGGCCACTATCTATCACAGAGGCGAATGCCCAAGGCTGCCTTGCCAACAGGCTTTCCCTTGAGTTAGCCAAGAGGAGTCAATGTAGGAAAATAGAGGGAGTGAGGAAAAGAGGAGTCAGAGCACTTCTCACTTACCTTCTTTGCTTAGGGGATCTCCAGCTGCAGCTGCTCTAGACCCACTTCCCAACAGTTAGCCCCCCCAAAGCAGGATGTGAGCTCTTACTAGGCAGCCCACAGTAACTCCCAAGTTCTGATGGACTATACCTAGGAATGGTCATATGCTCCGTCCCAGCTCCCAACTCAAACTCCAGGAATCTCTTTGTCTCTCCAGTTTCAGAACAGGTACTGGATTCCTCTACCTTTGAATCCCAAGGTTGATATGTGGATCCTTCCAGCATTTTGTGACCAATTCATATTCCACTTGTTAAAACACTCAAACTGAGTTCCATTTCCTATAAAACCCTGATGAGCACACCCCCTAAAAACGAGGTTAATATTTTTCCTATGTCTTCAAGTGAACCAAGTCTCAGAGAAGTTAAATTAATGTTCCTTCTTAATATTACAACACTGAGCAGCTGAACTGAACCCAAGTTTAGTGCATGAGACTTCCAAGAAGTCTCTGTTCTTTCCACCAATCCCCAGGCTCTCTCTTCAGATTAGCTAAATCTTGGGAGGCTAGAAGCCTCAAATGTTGGAGAAATAGACAAACAGACAGACAAATAGATAGATGATAGATAGACAGACAGGCAGGCAGGCAGATAGACAGAAAGAAATATATGGATATTGGTTCAGGTTTCCTTTTTTTGGTATTGATAGCAGATGGTCTGTTGTTTCAGGCTCAAATTTTCTTTTAAAAAGCAGACAAAACTACAATAAACAGAAAATTGAGGATTAAGTGGGTTTTTGTTTGTGTCTGCCTTGAGTTATGAGACCTCAGGCAACAACCTTGTCTTCATGGAGCCCAGTTTCCCTATTTTTAAAATGAAGTGTTTAGATTCAATTATCCAAGATCTTCTCCCCCACTCCATCCTAATTGTGCAGTTGTATAGTGATTTTTCCTACAGTCTACAATGGCACTTTACACATGTTGGAATGTTTTTTCAGCACAGGAAACCCTAAATTGGAATGTATAAGTGAATCTTTGGCATGCAACTCCTGAAAGGTTTCAGGCCCTGAATTAGCATGAACGAAGGAAGACTTGGCAGGATATTTTGGAGAGGTGCTGACCCTGATTTAGATTCTCAAGATGGTGTTAAGGAAACTGGAGTGCTTGGCTGGCGGTAGCTCATCCAGAAAAGTCTCATGGAAACAGTGAGCTCAGAAGAAGTGTTCTGAGCGGGCAGGATCTGGCTCCCACCCCACAGGTTCAAAGGAGTACTCTGTACTCCACCTGCAAACCTAGCCCCACCAGTCTTTGGAAACATACCTGGCCTCCAGTCAAGAGGAGTCTTGAAGCAGAGGAAATAAAAGCCAGAGAATTATAGGCTGACCAGAATATCTTTGAAGTAGAGCACTATTCCATTGAGGGAAGATTAATTTTGATCTTCTTGAGAAGGGGGGTGACTGAGAGCATTAAAGGGATGCTGGAGCCATCCTCCATAAGTGTTCCCCTAAAAAGGGTGAGTCTGGCCACTGCAGGGCTGTTCGTCATGGTGAGAGTGGTGGGCATGCAACAAAGGGCCAGAGTGGAACTACTGAATTGCTGTGGACCAGTGAGGCACCACTGGCCACCCCCATCACTGGTTCTCCTTCTCCACCCTTCCCCCTTATAGCATAAGCCTCTTTTAAATCTAGCAGTTCAAAGGAATGCCACTTTGCTGGCCAGCCTGTGTGCCAACTTAGCCCAGACAATTTCCAGCTGGCCTGATGCACAGGGTTATGGGGACGACCCATGGAAGGCCCGGTCCTCCCGGGGACACAGTAGTGAGGACTGATGTCCCCTCCCAAAATCCCCATGTTTTTCTCTTGCGAGCAGGTATCTCTCTGCCACCTCTAAATTGGTCTGTGCTGGATGTGCAATATAGGGGAATGGCAATCTGACTGAAAAACTGCTGCTGCTTTCTTCAAAGTGTCATCCAGAAAGGAAGTCTGTCATCCAACCTTTCCTATTACGACGAATAATAACTATTTTTGAAGATTGAAAAGTGCTGAAGAAGATATAGAATTAGTCACCCATTGATGTGCTCAGACTCTAAGTAAACAAACATCAGGCATGGTCTAACGCTTACAGAGAATGAAGCTGCACTTAGGAAGCTGAATATATTCAGTCTTGATGAAACCTAGAAACTAATCAGATGCCAGTTCCAATTCCCCAAATGCTGCTCTTTCTGCCCCATCCCCACACAGAAACAAGAAACTACCTGCAACAATGAATCTCCCCATGGCCCACACATTGCACCTCGCCATTCATAGTACAATCTACAGACCAGTGCCAACCCTCGTGAAACTGCAAAACTGGAGCTACCCAAGGAAACCACAGCCCCTTTTTCCAAAGACTGTGGATACGGTCCATGGAATGCATATCCTCCAGGGGATACAATAGGGAGGACTGATGTCCTCTCCTGCAATCCTCATGTTTGTCTCTTGTGAGCAGGTATCTCTCTGCCACCTCTAAATTGGTCCGTGCTGGGCATTCAATGTATCCCCACTTCACGGTTTTTATGTTTTGAAATATTTAGTTATCAAACTTTATTTTCAAGGTACAAGTATATTATGTTTCCCTGGTTTTAATGATTCAAAATACACTATAATACCTACTGAGGGCTTGGTCATCAGGAGATAACCAAAGTTATAATTTCAAGTTGTTATGATGTTATTCTAGCTAAGCATACATAGGTTTGACATTTGTGTTAGCACATGAAACCTTAAAACAGATAAATGTTTTGTTTCCTTTAGGCCCACTGACATTAAAAATAACTACAGAACCCCACTGCTACCTTGACATTAGTGCCTTCACAGAACTTAATAGTCTGACAGAGCCGGCCTTCAGAACCCCTGCACTTCATTAAACTGAAATAACAAGGTTGGTCAATTATTTGCTGAATTTGAAATTAATGGAGGGGTGGATGGCAGAAGAAACACACAAACAAGCCATTAGCTATGCTTACAAAGAGAAGATTTTCTACATTTTGATTAGATTAGTTAACCTGGGCAAGAAAGACTGAAAATTGGGCCCTTCCTGGTGGCACAGCCGGTTAAAGCACAGCACTAAGAAGCTAAAGCCACTTCAGCATGAGTTTGATCCCTGCCCTGGAGGTGATCCACATGGTGTGGCAGACCTCTTCTGACCTGCCCGCTGCTCCCCTCAGCAGTGTACTTCATCAGTTCTACCTGTTCTGCTCCTCAATCTGTCTCTGGTAAATCCTCACCACACCTGCACCTCTGGCCTGGACCCTAGTTCTGTATCCATAAATAAATAAATCTAAAAAAAAAAGACCGAAAATTAAGAGAATACCGACAATTTCACTTTCTTCTTTGTTAATCAAAAAGGAAGAAGTCAAGGGAATTACAATGCATTTTATCTACTCTATGCCAAGAACTGCAACACATAATCATCACAGCATTTCCTTTGTTTAATAAAAGAAAAAAAGAAACAATTTCATTTAGCTAAATAAATGGTTCGATATCCAGTAAAGGATAAAAATCAGGATTGGGATTCAAGACTTCCTGTCTTAAAGTCTTTATGTATTTTCCCTTCATTATGCCACGCTAGCTCCTTAAGAAAAAGACAATTAAACACTTACCAAGCTCTTGCCTATGTCAGACATTCATTTGCACTCCTTCAACAAATATTTATCTCTAGTATGTGCCAGACTCTATACCTGCCATTTAGTAGCTCAAAGTCTAAGCAAGCAAACTCCTGGGAAGAGTCTGATAGAAAAGCAGTGGGAACACCCTGATATGGGGATGCAGACAAGAGAGATTTCTTGATTTTTTTTTCTTCTCTCTCTCTCTCTCAGGTTATCTCAGTATTCCCAGAAATAGAAGAAAGGATAGCCAAGGTATCAGATGCATTCATGCTCAGGCAAAGGCTAACACTTGAGACACATCAAGGTGGACAGAGATCCCTCCCCTTGTAACCTATGACAGGAAGTGAGCATGGAAACTTGCCCCATCAAGGGACCCGGTGTAATTGGTGCACCTACTCTCGTAGCATTTAAGGTGTTATCTCTATAAATACAGCGCATTTTGCTTTAATAAAAAATGAATTTTCCAGAACAGTGACAGTATTGACCTTACATATTATCCAAATAGAAATTGTAATGAAACAAGTCAAAGAGTGAGTAGCTATAATAGATATGCAAATATTGGTCTTTTCTTAAAGGTCTTTCAGCCTACTCACACATGTCTCTTATGTATCTGAGAGGGGCCTGCATTTATAATCTAGGAGGACATAGAGGAGGAGGAAGAAAGAGGCAAGAGGGGATATTTGTCAAATTATCATAGAGGCTAGAGTTCAGGAAGATTGTGCTTGAGCCCGACAGCTTCAAAAACATAGTCTAGAGTAAGAGCTGTGTGCTCTTATTTGCAACCCCCTTTGACTCCCAGGACAATCTGTGTACAGGTATGTCCATGGCCATTTCATGGCTAAAGAGACCAAGGCACAGGAAAAATGTGATTTGCCCAAATTCATAGAGCTAGCAATTAGCATCTTTAGAATCTGAACCCTCATCTTCCCACCCTAAATTAATTGGCTTTTTAGCTAAAACTCACCTGGTCTGGTAATGACAAATTGAACATCATTTCCTGATGAACTCAATAGTTACCGAGCATCTCCCGTGTGCCAGGTCTTGCACCAGATGATAGAAGAAATTTAAAAAATAGCTGAGACTTGTTGTCTGATCTAAAGCATTCACAGGTTGTCAAGGGAATGTCATACAGACTTCAAAGATACTTAAAACGCACAACTCAACTTTGCTTTATACCATCCTACCAAGAGACTTTGGCCAAACGAACCAGCCAGTCTCCATCTGCAAAGTGGAACAGTTCTATTTCAGAGTTTCCATACAGTGGCAAATGTGAATTAGAAGGCCATATTGTACATAAATGTGAGTGTACACATATATACACACACTTACATATGAACATATATTATGTAACAGATCATTTTATCTCTAGAGAGATTGTATACTTTGTTTCTGTAAGTGGAAGTTTGTTGCTGGTTTATTGACTAGCTTGAGTCTGATGAGATACAACCATGGGACCCTGTAGTGGGAGCCCTTGGGCTATGCCGTGACCCGATGCCACATCTACAACCTCACGGTGCAGTACCAGTTCGTGTTCAACCACGTACGTTGCTCCCCATTACTTGTTTTCTTCCTCACACTCTGATTAATGTATCTCTTAGTAACATGGCTGACACACCTCTGAGTCTGACAGACCACTCTCATGAATAAAAATACCCAGTTCAGATTGGATCAATTACCTCATCCTAGGGTAATGCTTACATCTTTCTACCACTCCTGCCCTGGGCAGGCCAGTTATGTATGAAGGACTTAGAGGTGAAGCAAAGGAAGCCCAGAAGACATCTCTTCCCTTTGTCCTCTGGGATATTTGCATCAGAGAGGAAGTATGTTTTCCGGGACTGGTTTTGACAAGTTCTAGGTTACCATTAATACCTTCTGTGTTGTAAGAAATCAAGTGAAGATTCTAGCACAGGAAAAGTGCCAAGTGTTAGAGGCATATTGCTTGAACCTGGGCCAGGTCAGCTAAATGGTACACATGAAAATATGACACCAATCTTCCCTTCTCAAATCATTGTAGTTCCTTCGAAAATCCCTTCATTCAGTTGAATGTGGAGGGAAATAAAAAGTTGTATGTGTTGCAAACAACTTCTGATCCTGGCCAATCTCCTATCCTTTCCAGTATTTCTCTTTGTGTTAACTTTGTAGAAATAGATGGTGATGGGGGGAAAACTGGGATGACGACTGGATTTCCAAAAGCCTCAAAGTAGTGTCTGTCCTCATTCATTTAACACCTGATTTGCCTTCGTCCTAAGTTTTGGGTTCCTGTTTCCAACTCTGGGTAACAAGGGCTGTTCTATTATAATCTATATGGAAAAGCTAGTACTGGCCTATGCTGGATAAGGTCAATAGGAACCTTGTCTGTTGTGAATCACTTTATCATAGCAGGTATAAGACAGGCAAGGCCTGCACCAAAGGAGATCATAGTCTAGAAAGAAAGACAAAAATGCATATCCACACATGCGAAACAAACAATTCAGGCAGTGACAAGTACTATGCCAATTATTACAATAGCAAGAAACTGAAGTAAATTTAGATTATGTGAACAGGAATGGGCACACTAAGGAGTTAACATTAGGACTGTGATTTGAATAACAGAGAAAGGACCAGTATGTCAGAATCAAGAAAGACATCAAGACAGTGAGCAGAGGGCATCCCAAAGTCCTCAAGTGAAGGCCAGAGTAGAAAAGGCAGCAAGGGTTACATCTCTGGCTTGGATGGGCACAGGCAATTGATCTCTGGGAACTTTTCCACAAAAAGACCTTTTATTATATTCTAGATGAAATGGAAAACCACTGGAACATTTTATGTAGGGAAGTGAAAGGACGCATTTTTTTTTTAAGATTTATTTATTTACTCATACAGAACTGGGGTATAAGCCAGAGATGTGGTGGGTGAGAGGATTCACCAGAGACAGAGTGGGGAGCAGAACAGGCAGATCGACGAAGTACAATGCTGAGGGGAGCAGCGGCGGGTCAGGAGAGGTCTGCCGCACCATGTGGTCACCTCCAGGGCAGGCGGGGATCGAACTCATGTGGAAGTGGCTTAAGCTTCTTAGTGCTGTGCTTTAACCTGCTGTGCCACCAGGGAGGGCCCAAGGACACATGTTTTAAAAAGATTTCTCCAGTGGATTTTTGGCGATTGGATTGTGTGGGGTAACATGAAAGTGAATAGTAATTGAAATTAAAATTTTGGGTGGCTTGGGCTAAGTCAATTGGATGGAATGTATTTTAGAGGAATAAGATACAGAACAGCTGATAAATTGAATATTGGGAGTGAAGAAAAGAGATGTAACTCTTGAAGCACTTTGTGGCTAGTAGTGCCCTTTCAGGGGAAGAGGAGAAAGAGAGTAGTTTGGAAGGTCAGGAGTTACCTTTTAATCATATAAAGTTTGAGATGACTTTCTGTTGACTCTCAAGTAGGAAAAGGCATTTATTTTTTATATACAGTTTTTATTAAAATAAAATTATAACATTGTATATTTTGATACTACATTACTATTAATCAACATCTGTTGATCCCACTAAGTCTAATTCTATTCTACACCACGCAATTGACTTCTTTTACCTTATTTATAGATTTCCCTTTCACCTCCCTTTCTGGTAACCTCCAGTGGACTTTTAGATACAGGAATCTAAAGTTTATGAAACTAGCAGGGTTAGAGAAGCATATTTAGGATTCATCAGCAAATGCATCAGAAGTTTTATGCTCATTCACATATTACTAAAATGCAAATTCTGGCTTAGAGAGTCTAGGCTAAGGCCTGAGACACAGGCTTTTTCTGCCAAGCACCGAGGTGCTGATCTGGAGTTCGCATTCTGAGTAACAGGAATCTGGAGAAAAGGGAGAGAAAAAGCAGCCCAGGACAGAGACTGTGAAATCCAGCGTGGAGTCAGTAAAGGAGAGGTCCCTAGCTTTCCCCTCCCTCAGCTTTTTCTATCCTCCCACCCATAAACATTTATGAGACCAATTAGGTGTCAGGAGCCATGTTGAACAGTTTCTTATGTTCCTTTATCCATTGAAAGTTGCCAAACCTTAATTCACTCTTTTATTCTGCAGGTTAATTTCCCACTCCCTGCTGCTAAAACCATTTTGTCTAACTCAAGTCTCTGCTTATGTGTTTCCAGAAATAACCAGGTTAGAAATTTAAGAATGTAAACACCTGGTTAAAAGGATCCCCTCAGGAGCCTTAACTACTTCTGTGCAGAGGAGACAAAAGGAACAGGTAAGGTGGGGATGGGAAGTTTTGGTTAAGCTTGACCTTGGGGATGAGGACAGCTGGAGATTTAGAAGTTCAGCCACCATTTAGATGCAGATGAGTCTAATTTGAGGGTTAAAAAAGGAAGACTGTTTTCTTCAAAGTCATATCTATGTTCCATCAGAACCAGCACTGATTATGTTTGACAAGGTAAGAAAAGCAGAAGAAAAAAAGGAAAGAAACATAACAAGAAAAACAAGAAGCACCACCACCATCTAGTTAAGGGAAAACAATTCAGGCAGAACATGACTCATCCCAAAGCAAACAAGTCAATTAAACCAATGGTGTCTCCGAAGCATTTCCCATCCCCT
Source organism: Condylura cristata (assembly GCF_000260355.1). Classification (NCBI taxonomy): domain Eukaryota; kingdom Metazoa; phylum Chordata; class Mammalia; order Eulipotyphla; family Talpidae; genus Condylura; species Condylura cristata. The sequence continues at coordinate 33,080,574 of NW_004567109.1, forward strand.
CTAGCCTAGCTACTAAATTGCATCTTGCTTACTTCTGAACTCAGAAAGAAAGGAAACAGAAGGTGGGGATGTAGCCTGGATTACAACATGAAGTAAATGATGGTGATAAAAGACAGGACTTGGAAAAACAATCGGAGCTGCCAGCCTCCAACTGAGAAGTGCTTAAAATAGCAATGCCAAATCAGAGTTGCATATATACAGTCAAATGCTAAAAACCCCTATGGACATACTTTCCAGAATTCCTGAATAATATGGCTATGTCTCCTTGTCTTTTTTTCTTCTTGTCTTTCTCCTCTCCT
>NW_004567109.1:33080972-33094095 GCF_000260355.1 Condylura cristata
ACACACACACACACACACACACACACACACACACACACGATGCTAAGATCTAGGGTGGCACTGAGGTGATGTTGATGGTGGTGGTGGTGATGATGGTGAAGGTAATGGAGATAACTGTCAGTCATGGCACTGAAAGAGCACAGCTCTAGGAGTCAAACTGACCTAGGTTCAAATCCCAACTTCACTAGCTGAGGAATTTTAAGCAAGATGACTCATGTATGTTTTAGTTCCATGTCCTCTTCTCTCAAATGAAGGTGACATTAAGTGTCTTGCTTACCTTTATTTTAACCAATTTGACTATATACTCAGCACTGTGGTGCTAAATGCTGAGATGATTAAGAGCCACTTCTTCCTGTCAAGGAGTCCATCTTCTAGTGGAGGAAACAGCTATACTCTCTTACCACTCTAAACTGCCTATGAAATGGCAGGTGTGTAAAATGTGCCCCTGAAAGACACAGGACTGGATGGTTAGTTCTGCCTCCAAAGAGGGGAAAGCTTCAAAGAGGAGGCATTTCAGATGACCCAGGTAGGACTTGTATAGGTGGAGGAAAGAAAACAATTCAGAGGCAGAAGAACTTCAAACAGTGACATACTGCGAGAAAAGCAAGCTTTGTGACTACCACAGGTGTGCGCGGCCCAGGAGGTGGTCCGCAAGCCATTCACACACTACGGGCTCATTACGCAGATACGGGCCCACAATCAGCATGAAGCACTGCAGTTACATCCTGACATGTGCCGTTTCAATTTACATCTGTTTTTACCTTGCTTTCCACTACAATTTCTAGAAAAACACATCCTCCCATCCAAGCAACAGAGCTGCACTCCTTCAAGTAAAGAAAACTAAAAACTTCAGCTTTTGTGAAAGGACACAGAGCAACCACTCAAAGCAGCACTGCCAAAAAGGTGCATTTCTCAAGGTGCCAACAGCAGCAATCAAGTATAAATACCTCCCAGAGGAGATTCCGAATTAGGAGCAATCATACCAGCGCTGTCATAACTTACTTTCTAGTGATACAATTAATGCCTATTCCTTATAGAATATCTGGAAATACAGCAGAATAAAGAGCACTCAAAATCTTAGCACTTCTTACTTTTGTTCAAAACAAGGATAATTGGAAAACTATTGCATTGCAAACAGACTTACTTCAGTTAAAACTGTTTACCATGTCACCGCGTTCCTCTCCATGACTCACAGGACAGGCCAGGTTGTGGGGGTGCCCCTTCCACATACTTTTCTTCTCCTGCAGGTTAGCAATTGAGGAAAGCCCCACCATGCTGCAATGATGCACTGTGCTGCTTTTTCAGGCAGGGGCTTTTGTCTTTCTTGTTCATCCCAGTGTCTCTCACAGGGCCTACATAGTTTATGGGAAATGGATGGCAGGCCCTTTCTGGCTCTGAGGTGATAGCATAGAGATTAAGGACACAAACTCTAAAATTCAACTTTCTAGGTTTCCTTCTCAGCTCTACCCTTGAGATGTAGGTCTCTAAGCTTCACCTTCTTCATTAATTAAAAGGGGTGACTCATACTTCCTACTTGCCCTTTCATCTGTTCTCATTCTCTGAGGCCAATAACCCCACCTTTGTGGGGTTTCCCATTTGTTCTGTGGACAAAATACTCAACACTGAAAATTCATCCCTTTAAAAATAGCCATATTCCTTGGAATGCTAAGCCATGCTTTCTTCCCAGAAGAACTACTCTCTGGGTCCAAGGATATAAGTGAGATTGGGTTTTCCTAGATCTCTAAGCACTACCATGTTGACTGGTCCAGAGCTGACCCACGCTGGGTGATGGACTCTCTTTCTGGGATTTTTGAAATACAAATCCAGAACACCTGCCTACTAGCAAATACAATAAAATATAAAATTCAAGAAGTTTCCCAAACATCTCTCATTCTTTGGAGGAAAGAAATCTAACCTTCATGACAGTAAATGAAGTTAAGACATGGGAGGGAGCAGAAATGAGAAAGGATCTTCCTGGCTTTTGCATCCATGAGATGCAAAATAGCTTATTGCAAAATACCTATTCCAACCCTGTCCTTCCTAAATGTTGCTAGTTAGATCACTCCTAGGATTACCTGGGTAAATAAATTCCTCTCATTGCTTACATTCAAGTTTGCTTTGTATCACTTGGAGCTGAGAGAGAGAAAGAGAGAACTACTTCAGTTCTTTAAACTGAAAATGCCCCAAGAAGGGACAGTACATTCCATCAGCAACATCTTAGAGGAAATTAGTCAAAGAATTTCAAATATGGAAAGGACCTTAAAAGCTAATCTAATCTAAGCCAACCCACCTATAAATTTATCAATAAGAAAACTGGAGGGCAAGAGGGGGTGAAGCTTGCCCAGATCATTGTGGGGTAAAGTGCAGAATCACAGTGCATTAGTCAGGTCAGGTGAGAGGACTTTGCAAGGCCTAGATCTTTTGTTCCAGTCTCCTACCACACAGCAATTATTCCTGCTCTCCACAGCCTGGAATATTTGGATATGCAAATCAACTGTCCTTGCATAATTAAGACAGATACTGTGGAAAGTTTCATTTTCCTGGGGAAAAGCTGCCTGACGGACAGCTGGGAAGAAAGGTCACCATGGACTTTGCCTCACTTTCATGGGTTTGAGATAAAGGCACCCAGCCTTCTGCTCTTTTGTTCTCTGTGACTGCATGGGGGTGGCTTAGGGGCAACCCTCATCTCCCTCCTAGACCTGGAGAGGCCCTGGGGTTTGTCACAGAATCTACAGGGACAGTGTATTTTCTGCCTCCAGTAAAAGCAGAGGTAGATAGAATATGCCCAGAGGCTGAAGTTCACCCTTCTTCTAGAGTCAGCAGGTACACATCAGGACCCAGGAGGAAGGACTTTTTCTGAAGGACAAACACTATGGGAAAGTTTCTGTAAGTGGAGTATACAGATTACTAAGCTGCTGTGTCCCAACTCTAAACATGCCTCTCTTACACTGTTCTGGAAGAGTGGAACTGACATTCAAATTTCTGAGGAGAGGAGCACAACCCTTCTGGACCTAGCACCTCTGAGGAGGAGAACAACATATGTTATATACTTACTGTGGTGATTACATTACCTACCTCTGTTACACCAACACTTTTTCATTTCACAGCTATGACTATTATGGGGAATCCCCAATATCAACATATGCCACATAAGAACCCAAGCCTGTCCACAAATGAGTGAACTTCATATATTGGGATGAGCTGAAATACACAGCTCTACTCAGGTATCACATATAGATGCCCACGAGAACACATTCACCATAGAGAATGCCCTAAATAACTAGTTGAGCAGAGAGGTAATCATCAGTGACTTCAGCAGACCCATGAACATTTAGAAAGCACAGTCCCATGACGTGGGTTCTTCTTACCAAAACTGACCTCACCACTGCTGCTGCTGAATGCTCAACCTATACATGGCAGAGTCCATATTTGAGCATTCAGTGTAATACAACCCCTTGAAAAGATTAAACAGCTATTTGGTGGCAAGTTGATTATCATCAGTCCTCTTCCATGTGCTGGAGGAGGCAGTGATTTGTTCTAATTGGGATTGATACATATTCCAGGTATAAGTTTGCCCCTTTTCTCCCCATAGAATTTCAGTCTACCTAAGGAATCTGTAGTATCTTGCATAATGTAATATTGGAAGCAGGTCACCTATAAAACAATGGCCATGTCACATCCCAGCGAGGTCTGCTGATATGACATATCACACAGTCCAAAGCTGTGGGTTGACAGAATGTGAGATGAGTTTTAAAGGTACAGTGAAGATACCACCTAAGCGCATTTTGAAGGGATAAACTGTTGTACTCCTAGTTGTCATTTGTATTTTGGACAAGTGATCACGTCATGGTGCTGCATGTCTGATAAGGTAACATGCAAGGAGCTAAGGACAAAAGTATAGAAGGAATGGTCTTTGTCAACATCACTTCCAGTGAAACATTTGGGGCATGTGTGCAAAATGTTTGTTTTCTCAATATTTTGAATTCTCGTGCCAGTAGACAAGCGCATTTTAAAAAGCAGGTAGTATACTAGCAGGGGTAACAGGCCAGGGATATGACAGGACAGAGGGGTTGCTATATGAGGAGCCTGAAGTTCTTCTGTGTTCACTGGAAACTTAGTTGTCCACCCAAGAGGACGGTAGAAATACCTGAGAATTAGCAGTGCACCCCCTTCCCAAAGGAGCTCTCAAGTACTAACAGAAGTTGGTACATAAATAGCCTGCTAACTTGGGTGGGATAACTGAGGCATATGTTCAACACTGGCTCCCGGAATTTCCCAGTGGGGTTATGTTCTATTTTCCCACAATAATAACTTATGTGATAAAGAACCTTCATTGTCTTTCCTTCCCTGTTTCACATCCCCTTCCCCTACAAATGTGTCCTGTATTAATCTCCCCAAAATTACTAGCATCTGATGCTTACTTCTAGGGAACCAATCAGACAACATTGCATTTGATTGATGTTAAGGCACAGTTTTAAATCCTGCCAATATTTTCCCAATCCCTTCCTAACACCCTAACACCCTAAACTCTTAGAGACCCAAAATAGTAAACATAAAGTAGGTGGTTAATAGATGACAGTCTCTAAATGGATCACGGTAAAATATATATATATATACATACCCTATTTTGGCATGCATACCTTTTATGATGTTCTTCTTTGAGCTTTCTCTGCCTATTCCATTTTCTTCATCTGAAAAAAAAAAAGAGAGAGAGAGATGAAAATAATACCCATCAAATAGTGTTGCTGTAAGCATTACCCAAGATTCATACATACATTTTTAATGTAGTGCCTGCTGCATGATAGTTAATAATATTGCCGTTATTAGCAACTACAACCTGTTAAAGTGTCTATGATTCTTTCAACCTCCACATGAAGAACTCTACCTTCTCCAAGCCTTCTCTGACCCCATATTGATATCCACTTCCAGGTCAAACTAAATCTTCCTTTTCCTGGGCTTTCATAGCAACTGGTTGACAGCACTTGCTTAGTGAAATGCCTTATGGTTACCCCTGCCTGTGAGAAACCCCACTGGATTCCACCTTGTCAGCTTTTATTCATTTCCCAAAGTACCCAGTATGCAGCGGCTGAACATGTTGAGACTACATCTTCCATTTCAGTCTACCAATCCCTCACTTTTACCACATTGCAAGACCTGAAGAAATTATATCTACTCAAAGCCTAAACTATTCCTTTCAGTAACAGGAGGATATTATTAAGTAAGAAAGTAGTATAGTAACATTTTCTATCTGGTTAATTCTTTGGAATTTACAAGGTGCTTTCACTTCCATTATCCATTTGATTAATAATTTTTTTCTTGGCCAAGTATTGTCTCCATATGCTCAGAAAGCAGAGGGGGTGGGAACAACCACCCCTGCAGTTGGCTATTGCTCACTGGATAATCAGACCCTTTGTCTAATCCTAATGCTCAGTTCTGAACCAACTGAAAAAATGGCAAGGAAGTCAAATGGAGATCAAGGTGCCGGCATCACTGCTTGTAGAGATGCTTGGTGAACATTGCTTGAATCAAATGTCAGAATAGAACTACCTCCTAGGCTACCTCCTGCCCCTCATCAAGCACAGCCCTTGAAATCTGACTTAGGGGAGAGAGACTGTGGAACAGGTACTTAGTCAGTCAACTACATGGGAAATAGCACCTGTGTTGATCCCCCAAAGCATGCTTTGTAAGATTAACTTTATCTAATCAAAAAAGTTTCCATATCATTGAACAAAAACAAGAAGGCAGGAGGGCAGAAAAGCAGGCAGGCAAAAGAAAAGCAGGCAGAAAAATTATCTTTTTACAAGGTGAAATAAGTAGCAGGTAAATAGGATGAAAGTATTGCTCAAGTATTCTTTACTCCTAAGAAATGGAATAAAAGTCCCACTGGTGAAACATAAGCCCTAAGAAATAGGTTCCTCTGAAATGTGTCCTCAGGGAACTTTTGATTTCATCAGGATTATGTATTCCTTGTGCATGGGAAAAAACTTGTGTAAACAGTTTAATAATTTCTATATGAAGTCAATGAAAAATAGTAAAGTGCAGAAAAGATTGTTTTAGAAATGATGAGGAACATATTTAATTTACCAAGTTTTTAGGACATGCAGATACGGGGGTCACTGAGGCTTCACAACAACTTTATGAGGTTAGAATTATTGTGGCTTTAGTGGGCAAATGAACACAGAGAGCAAGTGACTTATCCAAAGTCACAGCAGGTCCCAGACACTGAATTCCATTCCAGGTTTTACACTTCCTGTGAATTTGAGCCTCAGTTTCTTCTTTTATAAAATGGAAAATATGATGCCAGACCTGCAAGACTCCTGGTAATCCATATCCCACCTACTTTAAAAGGTTTCCATGGAGGAGATTAAAAGGGATAATGCACATGAAAGTGTTTCTGGGAAAATAAAACCTGGATCAATGTAAGGGATTATTGAGGTTGTTACTGCACAGCCTAGTGCAAATTGTAAGCAAACACTGCCAGCTGCTGCTCCCTTCCACTCCCATTCTTTCTTTGCTATATTAAGATAGCTCTGGCTATGTCTCAGAAGGCCATTACCTAGTTAGATATACTCCCAGTGGTATTTTTCACAGAAATAGAACAGACAATTCTAAATTTTGTGTGGAAGAACATACATAAACAACCTAAATAGTCAAAGGAATCTTGAGAAGGAAGTAAAAGTCAGGCATCACATGCCCTGATTTCAAACTATATAACAAAATTGCAGGAAACAAAACAGTATGATACTGACATAAAAACAGACACATGGACTTAATAGAATGGGGTAGAAAGCCCAGAAATAAACCCTTATATATCTTGTCAGCTAATTTACAAAAAAGAACAATAATATACAATGGGGAAGTCTCAGTAATTTTGATGAATAATGTTGGGAAAACTGGAGATCACATGCAAAAGCATGAAACTGATGACTGTTTTACACTGTACACAAAAGTTAATTCAAAATGGATTAAAGACTAGAATGTAAGACCTAAAACCATAAAACTCATAGAAGAAAACACAGGCAATAGTTCTTTTACACAGGTTTTGGTAAAGATAACATGGATTCAATACCAAAAGCAAAAGCAACATAAGCAAACATAAACAAACTACAATAAACTAAAAAACTTCTTCACACAAAGGAAATCATCAATTAAATGAAAAGCCAACCTATTGAATGAGATAAAACTTTTTTTTTTTAAAGATTTATTTATTTGTGCATTCAGAACTGGGGTACAGGCCAGAGGCTCAGGGGTGGCAAGAGGCTTCACCAGAGACAGAGTGGGGAGCAGAACAGGCAGATCAACGAAGTACACAGCTGAGGGGAGCAGCGGGCAGGTCAGGAGAGGTCTGCCACGCCATGTGGTCACCTCCGGGACAGGCGGGAATCGAACTCATGTGGAAGCGGCTTTAGATTCTCAGTGCTGTGCTTTAACCCGCTGCGCCACCAGGGAGGGCCGAAATAAAACATTTTTAAGTCATGTATCTGATATGTATATAAGAAGAAAAAAGAAAACATAATCTGACCAAAAAATGGGCAGATCTTAATTGAAAGTTTTCCAAAAAAGACACACAGATGGCCAACAGGTATATAAAAAGTTTAACATCACTAATCATAAGGGAAATTGAAATCAAAAGCACAATAAGATATCACATCACACCTGTTAGAATAGCTATAAGAAAGACCAAAAATGACCTGCTGGTGAGGATGTGGAAACAGGAAAAGTCTTGTGAGCAGTTGGTGGGAATAGAAATTAATTGGCGCAGCCATTGTGGGAAAAAAAATATGGAGAATCATCAAAAAATTATAGAAGGACTCAACTCTTCTAGGTATTTTTCTGAAAAGAAATTAAAACACTAAGGTAAAAAGAGGGCCCTCCCTGGTGGTGCAGTGGGTTAAAGCACAGCACTAAGAAGCTAAAGCCACTTCAGCATGAGTTCATCCCACCTGCCCTGGAGGTGACCACATGGCGTGGCAGACCTCTCCTGACCCGCCTGTTGCTTGGTCAGGAGTGTACTTGGTCAGTCGGCCAGTTCTGCTCCCAAGTTTGTCTCTGGTGAATCCTCTCACCGCTCCTGTACCCCAGCTCTGTATGCATAAATCTTTAAAAAGAAAAAAAAGATAATTTATTTGCTTATGTTCATTGCTGCATTATTAATAATAGCAAAGATATGAAAATAACCTAAATGTCCATTAACTGCTGAATGGATATGAAAAAATATGGTGTTTGCGTGAGTCTGTATACACACATATATAACATTATTCAATCATTAAAAAGAAGGAAATCTTGCCATTTGTGGCAATCTGGATAGATCTTGAAGTCATTATGCTAAGGAAATATATCAGTGAAAGACAAAAATCATACACTATTACTTACATGTGGAATCTAAAAACAAACAAACAAACAAAAAACCAAGCAAATAGATACAGTGAACAGATTTGTGCTATATTTAATATTTGAAGTTTCTAAAAGAGATCTTAAACATATTGATACCATGTATCATAATAGATATCAGATTTATTTAGTGTCACTTTGCAATCATACAAATGTTAAGTCCTATATAAATACACTTAAATCTAACATAAAGTTATATGTTAACCGTACTTCATTGAGCAAGAAAGGTAATAAATCTCAGATTCCCTTATAGTCACCAGCAGCCATTTAATCATTTCTAGCCTGGTAGATATAAGTCAAAGTCTCTAGAGTGGAATTTCCAGAAAAGTTGTTGCTTCTGATAGAAAGGGCCAGACTCTAGTCATGTGGTTTTTATCTTTTACCCTTCTTCCTGTCTGAAGTGCAGATTTGCTGCTTAGAGACCAGATATCCATCCAGCAACCATGAAGACAAAAGGTGTATGTTCAGAATGTCAACTAGAAGGATTCTGGGACATTCAGTGTTTATTGGAGTACTAGCTTTCAGTCATCTGAGACACTCACTCTTGTTCCTTGAGAAAAATAAAGCTCTCTTTGGTCAGGCTACCTGCTGTCAAATACCATCCCATCCTAGCTGACAATGGATGCTAACTACAGCAAGAGAGAAGTATCCAAATGCATTGACAGGCTCTTCACAACAATCTTTCCTTCAGCATCATTAAAGAATGTGATGTAGTATGATAGGATAGAAAGAACCAGATACTTTCAGAGAAATTTTTAGACCTGGGCGCTCCCTGGTGGCACAATGAGTTAAAGTGCAGCACTATGAAGTTTATCTGTAGCCACTGCAGTATGAGTTCAATTCCCCAACAGGGAGGTGACCCACATGTCACAGCAGACCTCTTCTGTATCGCCCGCTGCTCCCCTCAGCAGTGTATTTCAGTCACTCTGCCTTCCTGCTCCCCAGTCTGTCTCTGGTGAATCCTCTCACCCTCCATACTTCTGGCCTATATCCCAGTTCTTTTATGCACAAATAAATAAACCTTTAAAAGAAAAAAAAAAGGAAAAAAAATTTAGATCTGGAGGATCCCAAATATAAATTGGCAATTGTTGGTCACAAGCTGTGTAATATTAAACAGGATCTTAATTTACCAAGAGTACTAATATCCATTTGACAAATAGCTCTACACGAAGGAAGTCTGGTACATATTGAGCACTGAACAAATGCTTATGCTCAGTGGGGCTAGAGAGACCATAACAGCATTTCAAGGTTCTGGGCCGGGCTGTAGGGTCATAAATCCTTCAAGAAAACATGTGTTTTCTGATAGTTTGATCAAGCACAACTTTGATGTCCTATAGTAAGTATCACCTGTTACGCCAAGGGACTAGAACTTGTAGCACTGACCACTTCAAAGGTAGTGTGGCCTAGGATTGAGAGCTCTGGACCAGGTTGGAGTCAGATGCCTCTGGGTTAGAATCCTGGCTCCCTCTCTTCCTGCTTACATAACCTGGGTGGATTACATCATCAGTATGAGGTTCAATTTTTTTCTCCATCTAGTACATTTATTTCACAGAGGTTGTCAAGAGGCTCAAATGAAATAGCATATATGAATATATTTGACCTGCAGTCTCATTATTGCAGTTATTCGTGTCCTCCTCTCTGCCTGTTAGAGTAGTAAGCCCAGTGCTGGCAGGGGAGGGAGGCGAAGCCGGGAGGGAAGAGATGGTTTCAGCTATAAATTGCATTCTAGAGAAATAGAATCACTGGTCTGTGAAGAACCACAGAGGAGGCTGCTTAGGTCAATGCCAGCCTTGAAGCAGGCTTGACCACTGAGCTTGTGAGGTGGTAGCTGCCTGCAGGACAGCCACACTTGGGAGGATGGAGGGCAGGTGCTAGAAAGAGGGGTTCAAAGTCCTACATAGTTCCCTGGCTCTTCTCCATGGTAGCTATTTCCCTGAGGCCCCAGCAAGATTGAAAATATACTTTGCCTCCAACACAGCTCAATACAGTTTGGGCTAAGGGGGGGCTGGCTGAGGGGAAAGCTGAGCTGAGCTCCTTGGTCCTAAAAGCTTCCTGAATGCACACAGTGACTCTCGAGGAGATGTGGAGGGAACCTGCCCAGGAGGAAACACCCCGCCCCTGGCCAGTAGCTGTGCTCCTCTCTGAACCTCCAACTGCCCTTCTGGAAGCCAAGTTCTCTGCAGACTTATTACGAGGATCAAGTTCATCCTGTTCTTGGGGCCCTGCACTGGTTTCACTTGGGTTTAAACATAGATGCTATAAAAGGGAGGGGGAGCAAGGAAACCAAGAGCTGTTCGAGACTGTGCACAATTAGACAAAACAGCCGATAGCCATACGGCAAGGAATGAGCATCATTTTGGAGTTAGGGAGAACTGAGATCAAGCCTTTGAACACACCAGCTCTGAGATAAAGCATATAACCCTACTGATCTTTTGTTTCCTGGGGCTTCTTATAAAAGAATAATAATGCAGTAATATCAGAGATTTGTAAAAGTGATAGCTAACACTAAGTAGTTAATATGTGCCAGTCTGTCAAAACTTTCCTGCGTGGCATCTCATCCACCCTCCCAGAGCCCTATAAAATAGGGCCCTCCCTGGTGGCGCAGGAGGTTAAAGCACAGCACTGAGAAGCTAAAGGCACTTCCTCATGAGTTCCATCCCTGCCTGCCCTGGAGGAAATCCACATGGCCTGGCAGACCTCTCCTGACCCGCCTGCTGCTCCCCTCAGCAGTGTACTTCGTCAGTCGGCCTGTTCTGCTCCCCACTCTGTCTCTGGTGAATCCTCTCATAGACCTGCACCTCTGGCCTGTACCCCAGTTCTGTATGCACAAATAAATAAATCTTTAAAAAAAAAATAGGTGTTCTATTGTCCCCATTTTATAGATGAGGAAATGGAAGCACACTGAGGTGAAGCCAGACACTCAGGGTCACAGGGATAGTAAGGGCAAAGCATGACTAATGGTACATGGTGGGGTACAGTTGGGGCTGCTTCACGGTGGCTTTCAGGGAGGGTGCTAAGGTAACAGACAGCTCTTCTTGCCTCCCTGTGTCATAAAGTCATCTCCACCAAATCACAGCCCCCTGGTGGTAGGTTGTATTGGTGCCAATGCACAGAGTTTTGTATCAGTCAAGGAAATGAAATTCACTCCAGTACCCCAAACAGAAGAACTTAACACAGAGACATCATTGCACAGTGGATGAAGCGCTGACACAGGGATCCACATGGCGTAGCAGACCCCTCCTGACCCGCCCGCTGCTCCCCTCAGCAGTGTACTTTGTTGATCTGCCTGTTCTCCTCCCCACTCTCTCTGGTGAATCCTCTCACCGCCCCTGCACCTCTGGCTTGTACCCCAGTTCTGAATGCATAAATAAATCTTTAAAAAAAAAAAATAAAAAAAAAAAAAATGAATGGAAGGAAAAAAAAATCCAAAAACGGAAGGAATAAAGAAACAAAAGAAGAGTGATGGAGGGTCAAATAAAAGTCATACTGGAAATGGACAGGCAAGTTGGAACTCATAAAGGAACACGGCCAGCCAGGCACATACAGCTACAGGAGTGAATCTGCCAAGGAAAGTTCTTTCAAAGACTGCTTCCTCTGTAGCAACCCCACTCTGGGGTTGATGTTGGTGAGTCAGGCAGACAGATACAAAGAAGAGCTTAGCACAGAGTTGAGGACAGTAAACAACCTGGAATTTTCTGACATTCCTGAATCTAGCTCTCACTAAAAGAGAGAAAAGAGAAGCTGAAATCTTCCTATAATCTCATCACTTTAAACACAATGACTTCCAGTGTAACAGCTATAACTTCACTTGCACCTTCCAAAGTGCATAAAAAATTTTCATTTCATGTTAACCCGAACAAAAAGGGGCAGTATTGTTACAGATCATTTGGGTGATAGAGTATCAAGCCTCCAAGCTGATCCAATCATCTGGATGCCAGCCCTTCCTGCCTTCTCAGGAGACACTCTCCCTTTCCCTCTCTTCCCTGGCCTGGCAAGAATGCACTGTCCATTGGTTCCTCTCTGACAGTTCAAGAACCATGAGAAGAAAACTTCCCTCCGCAGCTGCTGCTGCTCTCTAAAGAAATCTGCCAGCTCCTCTCTCCCCATTTGGAGGATACACATGATGCTCCCAAAACCTAACCATCTGTCTGCTTCTTAACCCTCTGACATTGGACTTTTCTCCTTCCAGCTCAATTGAAAGCCCCAGATCAGAGGGCCATAATGTCATGCTCTTGGTTAAGCCAAAGTTTCCTTCTTCTCCCCATTCCCAATCACATAGCATGTGTCTTGTTAGTGATTTCCTTCTTTCTTGGATCTCACGCCTTCTTTGACTTCTATGACCATTACCTCTTGCCTTTTCTCCTCTTCCCAAGCTAAGGAAATCTATTATGCTCCATAATCATACCCCTTAAATGTTGGGGTTGCTCAGAATTCCAACTGTAGTCTTCTCACTACATACCCTTTCACTCACTGAACACATTTGATCCCGGGACTCAAATATACTGATCCGCAAATTACTCCAAATCTTTAGTCATAGTCCAAACTATTTTCCTGCTCTCCAAACACTTATTTTCAGGTACCAGTTGCCAATAGATACCAACAAGGTGACATTCAAAGACTATTCTTTGGATGAGCAGAGATGGAATGAATAAAAATGAAAGAATAACAATTATGGGCTCTCCCTTGTGGTGCAACAGGTTAAAGCACAGCACTATGAAGCTCTTGGAAGACA
>NW_004567109.1:33095000-33112233 GCF_000260355.1 Condylura cristata
CCTCTCCTGTCTCACCTGCTGCTCCCCTCAGCTGTGTATTTCAGTCAGTCTGCCTGTCCTAATCCCCACTCAGTCTCTGATGAATCCTCTGACCATCATCCCCCTCCCCACCCAGCTCTTGTATACACGAATAAATAAATCTTAAAAAAATCTTATATTGAAAATATGAAAAAAAAAGTTCTTGCAATTCAGTAAGAATGCAAGGAACCTAATGAAGAATGGACAAGAGATCTGAATAGATATTTCCCTAAAAGATTCTCGACAATATTAATCATTGGCAAAATGCAAATTAAAATCACAATAAGACAGCACAGCACCCTAGATGGCTAAAAATAAAAATATGAATTATACAAAGTGTTGGCAAAGAGGTAAAACAATGAGAACTCTCAAGCATTGCTAGTGCAAGTGCAAAATGGTCTAGTACTTTGAAAGACTATCTGGCAGTTTCTTATAGAGCTAAACATGCACTTACCATGTGACCTATCAATCTCAGCTCATGAAAACAAGAACATATGGGCACAACACAAAACTGCATGAATGTTCAGAGCAGCTTTATGCACAGTAGCCAGAGAGTTAAAACAACGCAAATGTCTATCATTTGGCAAATGGTTGCACAATTTGCAGTGTCTCCACACAATGGGGAAAGAATGTGCTTTTAATAAAATGGTGCTGGAACAACTGGATAATCATTTTAATACAATAAAATGGAAGAAATTGTCCATACATATAGCACTATCCATGAATCACAGAAACATTACTACGTGCATCAGATACAAAATGACTCCAATTATGTAAACTACTAGAAGTGCTAAAACGGTAACAGGTGCAATTAGATCAATGGCTGTGGCTGTCTGTGGCAGGGGATTGACAACTGACCCAAGATTACTTTTGGGGGAAATGAAAATTCTCTGCACCCTAAGTGCAGCAGAAAGCATCCCGCTGTAGATATCTGTCAAAATTGTATACATAAAATTGGTTAATTTTATTGCACATAAATTATATACCAAAGTTGAAAATCTTTGAAAAACATGTATGTAGTTACCAGAGAGGAAGGGTGAGGGAGACAGAAGAGAGTAGGAGAGGGTGTCACATGTTTGGTGTGGATGGAAACTAGACTTTTGAGCACATAATGTAACATATGTAGATGTTGAAAGATAATTCTGGTACCTGATACCTTTATAGATAGTTGTAAATCAGTGTTGTGTCAGGAATACATATATATGCAAAATTATGTAAGGATATAGAGGGAGCAAAGAAAAGAAGGCACCTTAGCATGGAGGCTTGCTGGAAAACCCTCAATGGTCTAAGAGAATCTTAAAGAATAAGCAGTCATGAACCAGGCAGAAAACATTTCTGGCTGGTTCTGCAACAGTTAGTGTTTCTGTTTGTCTCTGTTGGTCAAGGGTCAGTTGGATTCCATCATTAGACTCTATTTAGAATTGGAAGAATGGGAAAGGTTTGGTGAGTTCCAACCTTACGGCTACAATGAAGAGTGAGGTCCAGTGGAACTTGTCCTTCCCGATGCAGAGTATGTAGAAATAAAGATCAGATCAAGGCTGCTTGAGGCAATTTGAAAACTTGTGGGCTTTAATCTCTTTTGTCCATCTCTACCCAAGAACGCGTTACAGGACATTGGGAATGTCGCTCCCTTTCTCTGGACACAGTTTGATCAACTGCAAAAATGGGAGTAGAAAGAGCAGACCTCATGATCTCTAATGTCTCATCCTTCGCTGACTTTGTAGTTAAAGTCCAGGATGCTGGGGCTTCCTGACAGCATAGGGGTTCAGACTCAGCACTATTGCTGCTGTGGCCTAAGTTCAATCCCAGACAGGGAGCCGCCCCACAAATGGTGCAGCAAACCTCTCTCGTTCTCCTGTCTCGCCCCCTTAGTTGTGTATTTCAGTAAACCCATCTGCTCTGCTCTGCCTACTTTGTCTCTGGTGAATCCTCTCACCACCACCCCCTACTACTGGCCTCTGCCCCAGTTCTATGCAAAAGTAAATAAATACATCTTTTTTAAAGTTCCAGGATGCTTCTGGTTTCCTTAAGTCCCAAGCAGCCAGTTCCCACGCCTTTTCACTTCATCCTGGCAACATCAGGAGGAGGACACAAAGAGAGGAAGAGGATAAAGACAGAGACAGAACTGGTCAGGAAAGACAAAAATCTCGAGTCCAAACTGGAGTTCACATCCCGAAAAGTCAGAGGAACAAAGGAGAAGCCAGCCAGGTGCTCAAGTCTAGAAGCATGTACGTGCATTCATTTGGCTTTTGACAAACATTTATAGAGCGCCTACTGTGTGCTATCACATATGCTTATTAAGCACCTCCTCTGAGCTTGGTGTTCATAAGAGACAGATGTGATCCATGCTGAGGGAGCTTATGGCGGGGAGGTGCTGATCAGATTTGTTACTCCAAAAGAAACTGCCTGTCCTGCCTAGAATGAAATGCAAGTGCTAGTCTACCTAATTTACACCAAAGAAAATTGGGTATCTGTATAAAATTGGGTATAAATCTTATAATGATGAAGATTTTTGCTCTAGCTAGACAGTTCGATTGTTAGCCAACCCCAAAACCTATGCTGGTTATAATCTATGCCCTCTGCCCATTATGGTGTCTCTCTCTATTCATGATATTCCTGAAGTAGCACCAATAGGGAGGAGGCGAGAGGAGGGAGGGAGAGGAGGTGATGGAAATGAGGCGCCCCCAGGTCAAGATGTGCTGGGCTCACACTTCAGGACGGCTCCGCTGTGATACACTCTGTGAGAGCCTGGTCAAGGGGGCGGCCATTCCCAGGGGCTCCAGTCCGAGGCAACTGTGGCTGCTGCTGTCCAGCAAAGATGTCTGGTAGCATCTTGTTCCTATCCATTACCCACCAAAGTGTCTCTCATTGTTAGGTATCCCCCAGGGGCAAGCAGGAGAAAAGGAGTCCTTTCTCTCTTTTTTTTTTTTTTCTTTTGCATTTAATGACATCCAATCCTACCCAGTGATCTCTGCCCTCTTCCTAGAGGCAGGAAGGGGGAGGGAGAAGGGAAAGGAGAGAAAGAAAATATGGAGGTAGTGTGTCTGGGCTGGGGAGGGAGGCACAGACACAAAGACAAGAAACGAAAGAGACAAAGGTTCAGACATACAAAGAGAAAGACAGAGGTTCAGAGATGGTGCTGGAGAGAGACAGAGGGGGGAGGCAAAGGAAACAAGCAGCAAATGCACATAGAAGCTACAGAGACTGGAGCATGAGCAAGACACAGAGGGCAGGGAGAGAAACAGGTAAAGAGAAGAGGAGGGGAAAGGTGGTGAGCCAGGAAGCCACAGGGGCTGAGAGAGTCAGGAGCGATGCTTGAGCCCCAAACACAGGATTCCTGTGTGAGAGCTGTCGTCCTGCCATTTCACACTGATCGTTCCTGTGCGGGTGCACCACAGGCAGAAAGCCGCGCTCCTGGAGGGCCTGCAGGCAGCTGGGTGGTGCCCAGGCTTGGCTGCAGGAACCAGGTCTGGAACAGGCACTGGAGTCGGAGACAGAAAATGTCTGTGCTCCCTCAACACCCTTCAGATTCCCCAGAGAAGCATCTCCACCCCGAGGCCTTCTGAAGTAACATTGAAGCCCACCCAGCCTTCTCCATCCAGCCCTGTGAGCTCCACACCATGCATACAGTGCCCCACGCACCTGATGTGGCTGCACCTCTCAAACAAGCCTCTGGCACTTGCAAGCGGCTCTGACTGGACACTTTGTCTTCCTGCCTCCTGCCCCGCATTCCTCCTTCCCCTGGGTGCTTGGGTTCCCAGCTACTCGTTCCAGCCAGAAACTTGGGAGGCACCTCTTCCTTCACCCCACATCAAACCATAGGCCATGGCCTATGTATTTTGCCTCCTTAACATTTTCGGCCTCTGTGGCTGCTTCGACTCTGCATCAGTAACACAGAGATAAAACTATTTCCTCCCCCATTAGGTTACTAGATACGTAAATGAGCTATTACAAAACTCCTGGAACAGTACACTCCTGGAAAATAGGGCTATTTTAAAGCATACCCATGAGAGGTCTGTGGTCAAAGAAAATGCTCCCTCTGTCCCTCCTAGTGTCAGGACCAGCCCCCTTCTGTCCCATCCCTCACCTGCAGGGCTTCCTAGTGGAGCCCCTATCTCCCATGTGCACCCCTCCTTCCTCACTAGCAAGATCACCTCTCAACAGGCAACTGTGTCCACCTTCCCTTTTACAAGCATTGGGGCATTGGTGGGGGGGTCCGGGTGGGGAGGTCCATACACACGTCAGAAATGGGTTCAAGCTCCTCTACTGGCACAAAGGTCTTGCATGATCTGGACTTTTCTACATCAGTATTCTTCATTCCTGCCGTCCCTTGTTCCTCCTAAGGAAACAGCTGGACTCTGGACCCTCGCTGCCATTGTTCCTGCTGCTCCCTTTACCTGGAAAACTTTTCTTCCTTCCAGCATCCTACTTGCACCGTTTCTTAAGCATGTATTTGCCCATATATGCCAAGCATTTTATGTTGGCTTATGACTTGCTGACACTCCCACTGCACAGAAGGAAGGGGGTTCCACAACCTGCCCAAGTCATACCACTGTAAGGGGCCAAGTCCAGCCTTGAAGACAGGGCCCTCTGGTCCCATTCTACACCCAGCAAGCTGCTCTACCAGCAAATATTTTACAAAAATCACCTTCACTTGAGGAGCAGCTACAGCAGCCCAGGCAGATGCTAAGTATCCCATATGCCCCTTCTTGAGTCCTCCAACCAGCCTGCAAAGGAGGGGTTATACTGCAGAGATAATTATTACTCTTTTTTCTTCTTTATCTTTTTCTTTTTTCTTTTTTGCAAATGAGAAGAGGTTCTTTCTGCTAGGAAACCAAGACACAGAGAGGTTGAGAAACTTGCCCAGGGTACTAAGTGGGGAACTGGGTCAGAAAACATAAGCAAGCTGACTCCAGAGTACAAATACTTCCTGACCTGCTGTGAAGGCCGCAACAGGGATCAGTGTGTGGTTCCACCACTGCCTCTGCTGTGCAAGAGTACAGAGTGCACACATTTTCCAGTCACTTAGTATCTCAAAGACTCAACTTCCTCATCTGTGAAATGAAGATAACTTGAGAGATATTGAATGAACGAATGTGTGATTAAACAAATACCTAGAAAAAAAATCAGTGCATAGTAGCAACTTGATATCACTTTTTTCCTTCTTCTTTTCACATCTGAAATGGTTGTTTTTCCTTGGGTACAAGATATGTATTAAGTTCCTTACGCACTTAGCATATGTCATACTCAGGCTACGCATATATTGGGTTGGGTGTTTTTCTGTATTTCTTTAAAAAGATTTATTTATGCATACAGAACTGGGGTATAGGCCAGAGGTGCAGGGGCAGTGAGGTGGTTCACCAGAGACAGAGAGGGGAGCAGAACAAGCAGATGGATGGAATACACAGCTGAGGGGAGCACTGGGCGAGACAGGAGAGGTCTGCGGTGTCTTGTGGGTCACCTCCGGGGCGGGGATTGAACTCTGAAGCTGCTGCAGCTAGCTTGTAGTGCTGTGTTTTAACCTGCTGCACCATTGGGGGGGGGGGGGCCTGTTTTTCTGTACTTCTATCCTAGTTTCTTTTTACATGTTAGACGGGCATAGAAGGTACACTACAAATACTTGCTAAATTTACTTATTTACCCAAGTCTCAGGAAAGGAAATAAATATGCTTCCCACAGCTGGTAACACTTGCAACGATCAATTCTTGATAGAGTCTTGATTAGCCTGAGGAACCAAATATTGAGAAGGAGTAAAGATAAGCCTATATTCTGGCAGCAGGCATGAGAAAGGGCTTGTATTCATTTGCTCCTGGAGTGGACATCTGTTGCTTTTATCTAGCCAACTCCCTGAGAAAAGCTACTGCTCTCAACACCCTCCAGGAAAGCAACCAATCTCTGGACCTGTCATCTACCCTGGGACCCAAACCAGTCAATCAGTGTCCCTTTCCCCTTGCCCAGTGGCTGATCCTGTGGGGAACAATATCAACCTCTATTCCACCCCCCTCCTCCAAAAGTAATGAGGTGGAAGAACTTGTGTCAGTGACCACAGAGTGCCATTTCTTCCACTGCAAAAAAAAGAAAGTCTATCTGGATTGAGAGAGACAAAATGATAGAAGAGGTGAGGAGGCAAGAAAGGAGAAAAATGTGAAGCAAAGCAAAATTAGCTGTACCCCAACTGTTGCTAACATACAGGCATGCAGCAAATATTTGTTGAATGAATTACTAAAGGGTTACTGACCTCTTTTGTGTCTGGAACCAAACACTAGCTTGTTTTTTTTCACATTTGTATATGAAGTTAGTACCATAAGCTAGTTAGTACCATGCTAAGAGCTCAAGCGAGAATACTGAGTAAACAGACATGCTTCCTGCCCTCAAAGAAGTTTACACTCTACAGGGGAAGGTGAACAGCAAATATAATTATAGCCTTGAGGAAAACTTGGGAAGCAATGCGACCACCCACTTGCTAGGCTGAAGGCTAAGTTGCCCAGCCACAGTAGCTACCCAGCCTGCAGGCTGCAACCTGCTTCCATCTCCTGGGCTGTGACCCGTGGTGATGTCTCTTCCATGTGACCTCGCTATACTGAGCCAATGTCTCTCTAGCTTTAAATGGGAATTTTGACTTCAAAACAGAGGTTAGGGTTCATTGTTCTAAAGTCAAATTTTAGAACAAATTTTTAGATTCCTGGTGTTGAGATCCAAACACTGTCTCTGGCCCTTGCCCATTCTGTGACTTGATTGGTTGACTCTTTGGGGTTCTGGAAATTTCCCTGGGATCCTCAAATAGGATTTTTTTTTCTTGCTAACCAAAATTGAGATGAATTTTTACAACCAAAAGAAACTTTAAAAAATGAAAACATTTCCTAGCAACTTTAAGAATGGAGACAAGTCCAAATTTATAGTGCTTTGGGATGTCCCTCAGACTTTCTACTGTTCTACTTCCTCTTAATGTTCCTGCATCCAGAAAGGCATTGTTCACTCTCATTTATAGATCAGAGTCCTACCCTCAGTAATATTAACTGTTATTATAGAGTTTGGTGATCAGAGAGACTTTGTTTTCAATTCATACACTGTCACTGCCTGTGTGACTGGACTAGCTGTTTACCTCATAGCCTTGATGTCCTCGGAGACAAGGAGAGAGGTGGTGAGACCACTCTCATGTCTTCAAGCTGGAGACAGGTGGTGAGACCACTTGATGTCCTCAAGCTGGAGAGAGGTGGTGAGACCACTCTCATGTAGTTGTGAGAGCTAACTTAGATCTTGGATGTGATGCCCTAAAGCATAGAGTTGACCCTTGAGAACTCCCCCCAGTGTCAGGATCCCCTGGGACCACCCTCTTTTCCCCGATAGACACAAATGGCTGAAACAAGCCTAAGGGATAAACAGGATTTGGACCTTGGTTTTCTGACTCCAGAATCTTTACTCTTTACTACTCACAACCCTCAAAGAAGATAGGATGGACTCAAGTCTGCATTATGGTAACACTTGGACTTATCTGGTCTAGAGAAGATTCCATAAAAACATCTGAAGGTTTATTACAGATGACAGAGAACACGCATGATCTGTGAATTCTCAGAAACAAAAGTAGGCCAAAGAGTGGTGACTACTTAGTGTAAAGAACTTTTCCAGGATCTACATGTGGCCTTCCAGAGAGGTGGTGAGAACCTCCATCACCAGTGTATAGCCCAGGCAGAGGGTCAGAAGCCAGACCCCGTTTGGCACAGAGCAGGTCTTCAAGCAGGAAGCAGTATGTTGCAAAATTTGCAAGTCCAGTCTCAGGGACGCTAAGATCTGGATTCAGACCAAGTTTGTCTCTGACCCAAGCAAGTCCATAAATCTCTCCATCATTAAGTTCCTCATAGTTGAGGCTAGATAAACAAGGACTATGCTCTGAGAGGACAGTGGAAGCCCAGGGAACAGCAGCCTGCCCAGGCTCCTTCAAGTGCCCCACTCTCCTCGCTCCCCTTGCTCCTCTCACCCCTCCCTGCTTGCTCTCCCTTGTCCTCCAGTGTCGCATGCCCTACAGTCCACATTAACCTCCTGGTTAGACGAGGTGGTCCCAGCAGGCCTAGCAGGTATTCACCATATTCACCATATTAACTCCCCACCCCCACCCCCCACACACACACTGGTCAGGACTTTGTATTTTTTTTTTTTTAAGATTTATTTATACATACAGAACTGGGATACAGGCCAGAGGTGCTAGGGCAGTGAGAGGATTCATCAGAGACAGAGTGGGGAGCAGAACAGGCCGACCGATGAAGTACACTGCTGAGAGGAGCAGCAGGTGAAATAGGAAAAGTCTGTTGCACCATGTGGGTCACCTCCCTCGCTGGGCATCAAACTTGCACTGAAGTGGCCAGGGCCAGCTACATAGTGCTGTGCTTTAACTCGTTGTGCCACCAGGGAAGGCCGGGACTTTGCATGTTGTAAGGCTCCTTCATATATGACATGGTCATGGTACTTAAATCTACAGGACTTCCCTCCTCCTTGCTCACTTCTCTCCTAAAACATAGGCTTATGCCTCAAACCTTAATTAAAATTAAAAGGTGAGCTTTTCAATTACAAGCCTTTGCCTGCTGTTACCCCCTGCCTGGAAAGCTGTCCCAGCCCCATTCTCCTCATAGCTGACTCCTCACAGGAGCTCATACACCATCCCTGAAAGGGTCGTCCCTGGCCACCCATTGACGGCAGAGCCCCGCAGAGCCCCCCAGAGCTATTATAATTCTTTCTGGCACAAATCATAACCTATCAATCTAGTCTGTGTTTATTTGTTGCATTGTTTATTGTAAGGCTGCCCTGTAAGGGTGTAAACTCTAGGAAGGAAGTGTTCTCCTTCCTTTCATTGTAGGGCCCTGCAGAGTGACAGTACGTAGGAGCATGATGGGTGCCTGAGAGCATGAAAAGACAAAAGACTGTTATCATCATCATCATCCCATTTCTGGATGAGGAAACTGAGGCTCAGAGGAGACTTGCCAATCTCTCCCAGGACTGAGTGACTCTCTTGTCACGTCCCCTGTGCTCTTTGCTTTGTCCTAGAAGCCTGGTGAATGACCACACTTTGGGGAAAAAAATGCCAGATCACAGAAATACGTCCCTATCCAGAGCCCAGGAACTATTTTTTTTTATGCTACCGGCCCTGGGTTACACGCTTGATAGGCAGGTTATCGTAAATTCCCTACCAGAGCCTTCTATTCATCTCAGCAATGTAAACTGAGGCACAGATGGTCAAGTGCCTTGTGTAAAGCCTGGCAGGGTTGGACTGCAAATCAGGGCCGTGCAAGCCCTCAGACCATCCGTGAATCCCCAGTGTTAGCCCCTCCCTCGGAAGCCTGCCTCCTCCTTTGTCCTCTCTCGGCTCCTGTTCTTGTGACCTGCGGTCTCACAAACCTTATGAGACACAGGATTGACTTTGAGTTTAAATGGAGACGGAAATCTTAGCATCTCTGAAAGTAAAAGAGAACATCCCCTTTTGAGAGGCACCCACCTGTAATTGGCACGGCCGGTCGCATCTCCCTCAATTTGTAAAGAGACAGAAATCCTGTTGAAGTCCCTAGAAGGCCATCCCTGCTTAACGAGGACACGATCCAGCCCTGGGCGGTTCCGGCCGCTTTCAAAGCTGCAGCCCAGAGCCAGTTTTAATGATCACGGAAGGAACTTCTGAGAGAGTTGTAAGAGGAGGACGGGATAATTGCACTAGAAATATAGCCACCAACGACAATGGCCCGCTGGCCCCAGGCTCTTCAGGATATGTGACCTTCAAGGTCAGCTCTTCTGGCACCTGCTCTGATTCTCCCTGACTCTCTGCTCCAAGGTAATTATGAAAGATAGTATAATCTCCCCCAACCCGGTATCTCATAGGCCTCTACCTCCAACCCCAATGAGGCTGCAGAAAAGAATGATTCTTAGTGACTGTTTAATGAAAACACCACGCATTTGGGAGTGGGAAGTTTAACTATGCTCCTCACTAGCTGTGTGACCTTGCATGAGTTATTTAGCGTCTCTGGACCCATTCCTCAGCTGGAAAAAAATATCAAATAATACTTCTCTGAAGGTCCAGCTATTTAGAATGTTAATATCAGTACCTGACACAGGGTGGGTGTGTCAATGTTGTCACTACTAGTAACAAAGAAATAGAGATGTGACATTTTGGCCCACTGTCATTCAGTATCTCTAATCTCCAAAATTCATTTATACCTATGACACAATTATTAATATGGAAGTGTTCCCATTCTTCCTCCTTTGCCACACCCTCGCCCCCTGCATTCCCTACCTGCTAATGGTGATGTTGTCTTTGTACATTTGACTTTTTGCTGGGTCTTTGTTAAGGGTTCTGTAGTGAGGATCTGAGAGAATGGTTGGTGTTCACATGCTCACACACCCCTGCATCCCTGAGGCTTTCAGTCACCTTCCACCTCTGCTGTCTACTAGAAATGCAAACTCCATCATGACAGAGTATTGTTCTGTTTACTTCAGTCATATCCCAGCACCTATTGTAATTCCAGCTGTAGATCATTGTCGGCACCAATATTTATTGAATAAATTAAAGCAAGAGGAACAAATCCTGGATGCCAGTGGTTTTCAACCAGGAGTGATTCCCCCAATGATATCTGACAGCATCCAAAAATGTTTGAGGATGTCACATATGGGAGGTGATGTGCTGGGGTCAAGTGGGAAGAGGTCAGGTACGCTGCTCACTAGCCTCTATCACACATTTCACACGCACACACAACAGAGAACTATCCAGTCCCAAATGTGGGCAGTGCTAGGGTGGAAAGTCCTGTCCCACTCCAAGTCCCAACAGCAGTTCCTCAGCTTCTGCCCTGTGACTATCCCAGGCCAAAATACTCATTTTTCACTTGTCACCTGCCAGATCCTCATCAATTCTCTCTGCTTCCACTCTTGTCTCCTGAAATCCACTCTCCATGACAGTTAAAAAAAAATCACATTGAAGAAAATCCAACTGCTTTCTGTATTTTAAGAAGCCCTACGTGATCTGTCCTGCCTCTCAGTCTTTGATTCCTATTATTTGCTCCTAATTTACTCAGTTCCATTCATCTTGATGTCTGGTTTTTCTAATTTGGTGGTTCCCAGATTGCAGCCCATGGTCCAGCAGCATCAGTATCACCTGAAACAGATGAGACATGTAAATTTTTCAGGCTTACTCCAACTCTGCTGAGCAGAAACTCTGGGATGGGGTTAACAATCTTGGCATAAATGGCCTGTCCAGGTGATTCTGATGCATGTGTAAGTATGAGACCAAATGACCTAGAATGGAGAATCTCATCCCTACCTCAGGACACTTTCCCATTTGATCCAGAATATGCTTCCCAGATCATCATGTAATTAAAATGTTATCACTCAAGTCTCAATTAAAACACTCACACCAGCTTTCTCTGAACACTCTATCTAGGTTCTCCTCTGAGCCAAGCTCATATTGTATTAGTTCATTACAGGCAGCATTTTATTAAACTGTAATGCTCATTTATTTGTATTTATTTTCACCCTCCTCCACTACAATATAAGCCCCAATGGAGAGTATGAACCTTGTCTTTCTTGTTCATCACTCTACTCCTAGTGCTCAGAGCAGTGTCTTCGAAATACTTATTAAAGGAATAAGTGGGAAATCTAGTTCACGGGGAGAAGTGGAACAAAGAGGTTGTAATTTCCATTAAAAGGGCATTCAAGGAAAAGGAAGGGAGGGAGGGAAGAAGGAAGGAAGGGAATGAAAACACACAACTGGGGCATTTAAGAATTTTGGCAATGGGGAGATGAAAGGAATCAGATTCGAGAAGGAGGAAGGGACAGTTTGAGAAGCGCTGCTCTGTAAGTGAGCTCTGTAAGACACAGCGGCAGAAACTCAGTTCCCTAGAGTCCCTGACCTGGACTGTGTGGACCCAGGCAAGGGTGATGGGCTGTCTGCTGAGACACCAGGTTCACTCAAGGGCATCCTCCACTTACTCAACATACGCAGAAGTCCCTCTGAAAGCCAAGGGTGGTAAGAACACAGAAGAATTCGGCGTGAACCCTGTCTTCCAAAAGCTTAACGTTTAAAACAGGGCCTAAGACCTGCCCAGAGGCCATCATGCGAAGGCAGGGACAGTGCCGAGGAGACAGACCTGTCAGCCACCACCTCTCTATGAAGCATCTCCTGGGTGGGTGCAGTGAGGAAACCCGAGGCAGGCAGGCAGGGGAGCCAGGGAAGGGGGCGTGGTGGGGCCTGGCAGCCCCAGCGAACCTGTATATGCTCTTTCCTCTGGGCTTTCTGGGGCGTACTCGTGAACTCTCTTCTTCCCGCAGACATCCTCATCCTTTCAGAGCTGTTCTCTGCTGCAGACATCACAGCTGTAGCTGTTTCTGTCCCTCAGTGATGCCGACCGTATAGCCCCAGCAGCCAGGCTCAGGTGTGCCCACTTACACAGGCCCACACCACATCCAGGTGTCCGCCATCAGGTGTGCGTGCCTGGCCCACGCCCCCAAGTCTCCTCTGCATTCAAGGCTGCAGGTGATAGCCACACTGTCTAGTGTCCTAAAAGCCTGAGCAATTCACTTACCCTACAGTGGTTTTCTTAAAGTACCTGACGTGATACCCACAGAAACCCCATGAAGTATCCCCATTTTACAGATAAGAATTAAAATAGCATTTGTTAACTCTATGCTCTATTCTAAGCTAAATTCTTGTAATGAATTCTCATTGAATCTTCACAACACTTCCAGGAGATATTTATATCAGAGTTGCCTTTTACCCAAATGAGAAAATGAAACCTCAGAAACCTGCTCTCATTATTTCACTTCTGCTCAAACTCAATAACCAGCCAACTTAAAAAACTAAGGACCCCTGTTGCCAAGTTATGCAGGGACCATTTTCTCTATAAGAACTTTCCAGTGAGCCTGGCTGTTAATAATGCAGCATTATCTAACATAGTGAGCTCACTATTGCTGTATGCATCCAAAAACACAACAGACATTCATTTGGGGGGGGGGGAAGGGGGAAGGGCATTGCGTTGATTTCTGTTAAGAGAGGGGTGTTAAACAGATGACTTCTAAGTTTCTGGATGTAGGGCCCAGGGATGTATTCCTAGACTCATGGCCTCAGGTCAGTCCTCTCGAAATCTCATTTTCATGTCATAAGACTCTATCAACCTTCCTACCAGACTCCACAGTCAAAGGGTCTTGGTTTTAATGGGCAGGGTCCCTGAGGTCTGGCCAGACTTTCGTCAACCCTCATCGAAGATCCCATTCCACTAAGGGAACCAGGAGTGTTAACAATTTACTTTCTTCCCAAATCTTGCTCCAGTTGCCCACAAGCAGACCCAAACTGTGGAAAATTCCAGGCAGCAAAATACTCGTCTGATGACAGTGTCATTTGGAACGGTTACCACAGCTGATTTGGAAATCTGTACTTCCCCACACACCACCTCCATTCCTACCTACATCCTCAAAGAAAGCCCCTCATTTTATTAGAATTCCAATTATGCTCCAGTGATTTCAAATCCCCAGAATTCCTTTATCCCAAGGCAAGAGTAATTGGATTTTTCTCCTTCTAAGCCTCAGCCGCCCCTCTACTTCATCAGCATGCTGGGCTCTGGGCCCACTCGGCCCTGTGAAAGAATTGAAAAGATACCATGCAGCTTTATGAAATCATATATAAGATCTTTAAGGATGCTTCCTGCAGCGGAGGGGGAGTTTTTATTTTTCGATAAATCACTTCCAGTCTTCAGATAACAATTTTACAGTCTGTTAGGGTCTAGAGATAGAATTTATGATTCTGGAAAATTGCTTCTTCTTCCTAATGTGGCCCTTTCTTTTGCCTTCTTCCACCACACGCTCTCCTAGGAGGATCTAAGAAACAGGGCAAGAGGCGAGAGAGCTGAATGGATTACACCCTCCACCTAAAGCGGATATTCGTTCCTCCACACACACACACTGCGCTGTGTATCATTCCAGCATTTGAACCTCTGCAAGGACCTCACCCCCATGAAGAGGCCGGAATGATTGCTGGTCCCATTTTCTAGATGAGGACATGGAGTCCCCTAGCAAACACAGGACTCAAACTCATTTCAAGCCCGAGGCCTTTTCCAACACAGCATGGAACACACAGCCCCCACACACACAGCCAACTACTCTGTGAAGTCACTTCTATTCTGATTTTGAAAAAGACCCAGGTCAGAAGGGTTAAACTTCTCAAAGTGCAGGCTAGAATTCAAAGGTCATTGTCTTATGTTAACAGGAGAGAACTTTCCTAATCACAGCTACCAGAAAACTCTGGTAGTGAAGCCTATTAACCAAACATTTGCAATCTTCTTTAATCCATCTTATATGCTCCTCCCAGTTATTTCCT
This sequence comes from Condylura cristata, assembly GCF_000260355.1. Classification (NCBI taxonomy): domain Eukaryota; kingdom Metazoa; phylum Chordata; class Mammalia; order Eulipotyphla; family Talpidae; genus Condylura; species Condylura cristata. The sequence goes on from NW_004567109.1 coordinate 33,109,357, forward strand.
CCAAGAATGAACATGAGTGGGTCACTAGATTGCTCAAATGCCTTCAGTGTCTCTTTTTGCCTGAAGGAAACACAGAGTCTATCTACTCCAATGCCCTACACAATAATGTGCACTACCACACTGATATCCTTCAGGTCTCTGCTTGAATAACTCCAGAGACAGGGCTCTCAATACCCTTTCTTTCCATTCATTCTTTCATTCACTTGTCTTTTTTTATCAAAGCAATAGATATTTACTGGACAGGCATAATGGTAAGCCAGGGGATCCTAAATATCACATTTTCAAACAGTAATGGTTTACAGAAGTTCTGAAGGTACTGCTTCAATTCAAATTCCAGTTTCATCACTCAGTTTCAGTATAACTTTGGGCAATTAGTTAGCCATTCTTTGTTTCAGTTTCCCTGTATGTAAAATGGAGATAAGAATATTACCAACAAGCACTAAATACATGGGAGTGAATGACATAGATAAGTAAACAGGCATCTACAGTTCAGTGAAACTGTGGAAGTATTTACAACATTGGAAGGATGTAGTCAGGGAAGGCTTCTTGGAGGCAGTGACATAAGTAAATGTCTCCAGGTGAGACAGTACACCTAGCCCAAAGAAGAAAACTTTTGGAAGAGGAAACAGAACAGTCTTGGAATAAAAGAAAGCATGGAGCATTCAAAGAATCAGGAGTTCAGCATAGCTGAAACACAGAGAACAAGACAAGAATGTGAGTTAACACTTCCTGTTGTAAAGAACTCTGTTAGGGAGATATCCTCTCTATGTTGGGTCCATGGTATTTCACTTAAAGATTTCTGCAGTTTGGCTCCAACTTACTTATACAAATTTATCTCTCAATTTTGTACGATTCACATAGCCATCAAGAGTTAGACTTTTTCCCTATCTAGGCCTTTGTTTATGCCCTTTGTTCTCTCAGGAATGTTTCCTCCATCAGGCATTTAGGGGTTGGATTTTCTCAGGACACCTTCATATACCTTTTTCAAATAGAATCCTTCCTTCTTTTGAGGTACCCATATCATGTGATCAGATTCCCATCTCTCACAAAGAGTAACCCATTCTCTGGCAATGGTGATGGCTGCAGGGATGCACATATAACCTAAATTACAATATCCAGATCTTCTCTTGATTTTGCTATAGGAGTTACCATTCCCTATTGCTTAACTATGAGGACTATGCTTAACTATATGAGTTCTGGGGCTTCCAGGCCATCTTACTTGTTTGTCATACAGAATAATTCTGATGAATAACATCAAGTAGGGAAAAGCAGAGTCATAAGATGCAAAGGCAACAGAGAGGCCAGATAATATCACTTGAGCTCCTGGGTGGACACCTGCTTAGAACAGCTGCACTCCTGGGTACCCAATTATAAGAGACAATAATTGTTCTCCTTTTTCTTAAATAAACTCTTTTGAGTTAGTTTTTTGTCACCTGAAATCAGAAAAGATCATGCCGAATTTATTTTCTAACCCCTTTTATCACCTGTCATGGCTTAGCACAGTTGCTAACTCTTCCAGGAGCTGCTCGGCCAGAAGCAGCCCCCATCTTCCCCTCCACCCAGCACATTCTTCCTACTCGTGGGAAACTCTGGCTTGCAGTAGTCAACTGGCATTGACTATATCTTACCTAACATATCACATGATATGTTAGAATGGGGTGCATATATTCTTTTTAGAATCTTAGAGGGAAATTCTTTGAGGCAGGCAGACTATATCCCTATGATAGGCATTACAGTATCCACTACAGATAATCAATAAATTAATAAAATTTGCAGAGAAAAGGGAAAGAGATAAGATTCAAACAATAGACAGGTTTAGTATTTCCTTCACTGGCATCCTTGGAAAAGCTACGTATCTCCCTTAGACTATCTCCACACTATTTATATCATCTAGAAAAGAAGGGTAGTGTTTATAAAAATTACCTAAAGATGGAATAAAAGAATGCATGTTTTATATTCCTAATTGCCAAAATACTGGAAGCAACCAAGATGTCTTTCAGTAGGTGAATGGCTACATAAACTGATTAATTTCAGATAATAAACTATTAGTCAGTACTAAAAAGAAATGAATCATCACATCATGAAAGGCTAGGGAAAGATCTTAAATGCACATTACTGAAAGAAAAAGCCAATGTGATAAAGTTGCATACTGTGTGATTCCAACCACGTGACATTCTGGAAAAGGTAGAACTATGAAGCCAATGAAATGATCAGTGACTCCAAAGGAAGTGGGTGTAAGAATAAGTCAGAAGTAGAAGGCAGAGATGATGGAGAGCCAGACAGGTGAAGCACAGAGGATTTTTAGGCAGTAAACACACTGTGCATGATATTCTGATAGTGGACATGTGTCATTATACCTTTGCCCATCTCTATGGAATATACAACACCAAGTAAACTCTAAGTTAACTATGGAATTTGAGTGTCTATGATTTGTCAGTGTAGGGTCATCTTTGGTAACAAAGATGAGAAATGATGACAAAGGGGAGTTATGCAGGAACAGGGGTAGCGGTATAATGGTTTTTCTGCACCTCCTCTCAAGTGTTTGAAAATGAAAACTACTCTCTTTAAGTGTCTTAAAAAAATAAAAGAATGGCCCTTTCTGGTGGTGCAGCAGGTTGGAGCACAGCACTGGGAGGCTGGAGTCACTTCTGCATGAGTTCGATTCCCACCTGCCCCAGAGGTGACCCACATGGCGCGGCAGACCTCTCCTGACCTGCCCGCTGCTCCCCCTCAGCAGTATGCTTCGTTGATCTGCCTGTTCTGCTCCCCACTCTGTCTCTGGTGAGGCCTCTCGCTGCCCCTGAGCCTCTGGCTTATACCCCAGTTCTATATGCACAAATAAATAAATCTTTAAAAATAAATAAATAAATAAATAAA
>NW_004567109.1:33112333-33135333 GCF_000260355.1 Condylura cristata
AAATAAATAAATAAATAAATAAATAAAAAGAAAAAATAAAAGAACGAGGGTGGCACAAGGGGTTAAGCACAGCACTGTGAAACTATCCATTTCCTCTGTGGCATGAGTTCAATCCCCTGCCAAGAATGTGACCCACATGGCATGGCAGACCTCTCCTGTCTCACCCACTGCTCCCCTCAGCAGTGTATTTCAGTAGATCCACCTGTTCTGTGCCCCACTCTGTCTCTGATGAATCCTCTCACCCCCTACACCGCTGGCGTATATCCCAGGTCTTGTATGCATAAATAAATAAATCTTTAAAAAAATAAAAGAATGAGATTTTAAATGCTATTCAAATGTTTAAAAATGATTTTACATGCTCTTTAAAATGTACAGACATCAGGCCCTTCCTGGTGGTGTAGCGGGTTAAAGCACAGAACTAAGAAGCTAAAGCCATGTCAGCATGAGTTCGATCCCCACCCTGGAGGTGACCCATATGGTGCAGCAGACCTCTTCTGGCCCTCCCGCTGCTCCCCTCAGCAGTGTACTTCATCAGTCAGCCTGTTCTGCTCCCCACTCTGTCTAGTGAATCCTCTCACCACCCCTGCATCTCTGGCCTGTACCCCAGTTCTGTATGCATAAATAAGAAAATAAATATTTTTTAACATGTAGAGACATTGATTTTAAGTACATTAAGTCATCAGTCCCCAGTGCTGGACAAAAAGTACATCCTGGATTCTGAAGTCAAGTCTTCTTGAGACTGATGTTCACTGTGACAAGTTCCTCATCCTTTCTAGACCTCAAATTACTCATCTGTGAAATGAAGGCAAAGGAGAGGAGTAGGCAAGTTTGAGGACTTTTCTGTGATGTGATAGCATTGTCCTGATTGCCTAGCACTAGGCATTTTAGCCCCTCCCCAAGGGCAATGGAGCAGGTTGTCTGAAGATGAGCTGGTCTTGCCTTTGCCCTCCCTTCACATCCGTGTCATCTTTCATTGAGGGCTTCCGTGTGACAGGCACTAGCTAGGTCATTATCATCTGTTGCCTCATTATTCTTAAAAATAAATCAATGAGGTAGAATCTACTCTTTCCTTGTGAAAAACAGAGAACCTGAGGCACAGAAACATAAAGCAACTTGCCTGAGCAGCACAGCGAGGGAGTGTTTAACGGTGTTGCTCGGTCCCGGACCTGGAGCGCATGTTCTCACCGCCACTGTTTCCCTATGATTCCCAATTTGTCGCTCAACTAAGACTGAGACAGAGGGACCCATGTCTGCTCCAGATCCCGGCCATGCTAGTGTGCGGGGTGCTGGGGGCCTGCACTGAGCAGGAATGCCTTGCTGTTAATGGAGGAAAATGTAATTATAGAGCATAATTACGGGGTATCACATTCTGTAATTACACTGACAGTATTTAATACAGAACATATTCGGATGCTAAATGGGATGGAAGCACCCCCTGAACAGGATTGCTGGCGCTGCTAAGAGCCTATCTGACATTATGGAACCGTAGGACCTCTAGCTCATGCTCCCTGTCATAGTGGAAAATTCCATGTATTGCCCATGGCCATGTCCCCTACTTGATGCTCTCCACGCCTCAACCCCACACAGCCCCTCGACCTGCCTCTCAGTTCTGCCCATCCTCTCCAACCCCACTGGGTTGCTACTTCAGAACCCATCGTCTCTTTCCTACATTATTTTCACCACTTTCTAGCTGGCTTTTTTGGCCTCTGAGATGCCCCCAAAGGCCATCCCCTGCTCTGGAGGTGAGGGAGCTGTCTTAGGGTATCCCTCCCTTTCTTCAAACTTTTCGGAACCTGTGTGCTGCTGATTCTGAAGCCTTAGCTCAGCACACTGGCCGGGAAGCTGGCCTCTCCGCTCCTCCCTGAGCTCACCTTCCGATGCTGGCCCCTCACCCCTGTGCTGTGGCCATTCTGAACTATCGGTACAGATTCCAGAACCTTTTATTTCTTCCCACGCATGTGTATGTGAGTCCCTACCTGCAATGCTTTCCTTTCACACTTTCCATAGTCCACACTCATCCGTCAGAAGCAGCTCACATTCCAACCCCAAACAGACTTCGCTCACCCCCAGACTGGTTGGGTACCACTGATAATTGTTTCTTCAGCATATTCTAGCTGGAGACACTCTATGGAGCTGTAGAGCAATGCCTCCTTCTCAGTGTCTCCATAGGCTGGGAGCATGTGAGGGCAAAGACTATATATAAATATGTATTTTTAAAGATTTATTTATTTATTTATGCATACAGAACTGGGATACAGGCCAGAGGTGGAGGGGCAGTGAGAGGATTCACCAGAGACAGAGTGGGGAGCAGAACAGACAGATCAATGAAGTACATTGCTGAGGGGAGCAGCGGGCGGGCCAAGAGAGGTCTGCCATGCGGATCACCTCCAGGGCAGGTGGGGATCGAACTCATGCAAAGTGGCTTTCAATCCTTAGTGCTGCGCTTTAACCCACTGCGCCACCAGGGAGGGCCCAGCAAAGACTACATTTTATTTCTATATCCCAATGCCAGAAGAAGCCAGGCATAAAGTATTCTATTTGTTTTTTTTTTTTTTAATGGAAGGGTGGATGGCATAGTCAAAGAATGGTGTATGTGCAGGAATGTTTTATTACTATAACTAGCTATAATTCGGTAGAATTATAGAGGATCATAAATTAATAAGGCTTTTAAACCTTAATTCCATTTTAAAGATAAAAAAAGAATACCAAAGATTTAAAAAAAAAAAATTTCCCAAGGTCACACAGCAAATATATACCAGGTCTAACAGAAAAAAGAAAAGAAAAAGAAAAAGAGAGAGATCATGCAATTCCCAATTTAGAGGTGGTATAGCAAAATATTTACCCATTTATAGCGGAAGATATAGGTTATGGGGAAGAGTTTCAGAAAAAGTTTAAAATGTTAATCATTCAAATCACTTGGATAAAAATATTGTCACTTGGCTTTGTGGATTGCAGTATTTGCATCACAAGATTTATTATTTTCTTTATCTAGTTTCAGAATGAGAAGCAAGGTTCGTTCCACTTAGGTGCAGGCTCCACGGGGTTTGCTCACAGTCCATGGCTGCCCTTTGGGCACAGACATATGCCAGCATGGAGACAAAAAGAATAAAGCAGATGCCAACGTCAGAGCTCCACTGCCTCTGAAAATATGACTGTTTGCAGGGATTTATTTATTGAGGATACCAAATAATGGCCCGCACTTGGGAAACACCCCAGAAAACAAAAAAATGAAGAGCTCAATCTGCGCAACCGTGGGCTCGCTTCCACATGTTTACTCATGAACAAGTTGAGTCCCTACTGTGTATCAGGGTCACAGCAGAGAACACAGGAGAGACCCTGCGCCACTGAGTCTCCATCTCAGAACCCATGCTGCCTGCGGAGAAAGCGCTCACTCTGCAGCCAAAGCACTTGGGTCCTAATCGAGGCTCTGCTATCAACTGGCCTTTGGGTTTGGAGACGTAACTGGATTTCAGTTTCTTAATCTATTAAATGGGAGTGTAATTAGGCCCCTCTTTGCAATGCTACTGTGAGGACCAACTGTGGCAACCCAAGTGCAGGGCTTAGATCCCTGTGCAGCGCAAGGTCCGCCTCAATCAACACCAGCTCAGTGTATTCTGTCCTCTCTCACTGAGGAAGCAGCACTGGAGCAGTAAGGGGGCTCAGTGAGGATCAGCCTGCCCTCTAGTTTTATATTTGCAGAAAACAAGCAGCGTGTGCAAGGTTGCATAGCCCCTGGGTGGCGCGCCTCAGCTGTAAGAGGCCATCAATGTGGATGACCTGAGAGAGTCTGATCTGGCAGTACTCCAAAGACCTGGAATCAAGCTCTCCACCTAGCTCTGCCCACCGCTGTATCCCTGGGCAGCTCATTTCATCTCTCTGAATCTCCATTCTCCCACCTGGAGCATGGATATGATAATGGTATTTATGATGATAGTCTTCATAATTTCTCCCTCATGATTGGGAAGCTTTAATAAGACATGGGCTGGGATGAGGGTTTGGTGCTCTAACGGGCTACATGGCATATTGCAGTAGTCACTAACTCAGCGGGTCATGAGTACTTGAAAGGCGTCTTGTGTGACTAAGGAATCTAAATCTCTAAATTAAATTGAAATTTAAAAACTAATACTCAATTCAATCATTGGAAGACTTCCAAGCACTCACAATTTGGATATGTGAATCTACTCTTTCAACAGTCTGTTTTATGAAGTCTTGATACTGATGAAGAGTTTCTGATGAAAATTTAGCATCCAAATTGAAATGTGTAAAATGCACACAGGGTTTCAAAGACTTAATATGAAAAAAGAATGCAAAGGATCTCATTGATAATTTTTGTGAGGTTACATGTTGAAATTATAATTCCTTGAATATACTGAATTAAATAAAACCCATTTTTTTTATTTTGTTATCATATTAGTTTAGTTTTACATATTTTGGTGCATTTTTCCATCTCAGTTATAATCCCCTTGGGTTTCCCATCACCAAATCACCCATGTGCCATCACCACATTCCAGTGCATTTCCCTCCCCCCACTGTTTTTGATCCCATTCCCCACTCCACCCCCACAAAATGTCTCTGGTATATAGCTGTTCATCATTATCATAATTTTCTCACCTGTTCCGTAAAACCCATTTTTTAATTGGTCTTCTTTGTAGTTTTGGAATGTGGGTAGGAGGCCACTTTAAATGTCCAGTTGGCTCACAGGATGTACCTACTGATCAACACTAGAAAGGACCACCCCCCCGGGAGGTGCCATCAGCTCCCTCTCCCTGCCTCTTCCCCAGCCCTTTTTTTGAGAAGAAAGTGGCTCATTTAGGATGCCTTGGTTGCAACCAGTAAAAATTAGGTCTATTAGGTCTATTTATCTTAACCAAATAAAGAAAGGCATGAGAGTATGCAGACTGTAAGGAAAAGCTGAAGTAGCAGGTCTGGGAAAGGATTCAGCAGGACCTAGAGACCAACAAGCAAAGTGGACCCTGCCTCTTGGATGTAGCTCTCTCCTTGCAGCCTCCGGGGATTCCAGATTTCAGGCATGGAGACTCCAAATTCCAGGCATGGAGCATCTGCCTAAACTTCAGTTCCTTGCCAGCCCTGGACTGGGAGGGTTGGGGGTATGGGAGGCCACTTGATCGGCAGACCCACTAAGCCTGTACCTAGTGCAGAAGAGTCAATTCCCCAGAGGAGAATCAAGGTGCTGCTGCCAGAGGAAAGAAAATAGGTCCTCGGCAGGCAGGAGTCACAGATGCTGTTCAGCACAGAAGCCTGGGTACAGGTAAATGCTTACCAAATGACTGCATCTCTACCCTGAAACCAAGTCACTCCGATTTTGGATGAATGAAGGTCTCTTTATAGACTCCCATTTCCTCAACTAGAGAATGGATGAGAGTGAACATACTGGATTCACTCCTACTATGAAGCTGTCATAATTGCTTCAATTCTTGCTCTTTCTCTTCTCGGGACTGAACCTCATCTAGACACACTAGGAGGGCTTTCTGTCCTTTCGAAAGGGGAAGTCTCAGTTCCAGCTGTAGCCTACCCTCTTGTCCCAGCTCCACCCCACCCCCATCATGGCACAATGCAAGTCTGCCTTGGCCACTTCCTTGCTCTTTTACCCTCTCTTATAGCTCTGTTGCAAAACAAAAACTCAAGAGCTGGCATGTTCAAAGAAAACCCTTTAGTCTAATTAATCAGGAATTGCTAATTCAGCAAAACTTAAGTATTGGAAAGAGAACTACATTCTTTGCATGATCTGTCCTGTTAAAAGAGAAAGAAAAGATGCCTAGAACTTTATACAAACACATTGTATCAAGCCTAATTATGATCAGCAGCTTCTTCTGTTTGCAAAAGTGATGCTTTGGAAAAGAGACCCATTGCAAGAAGGACCCAGAAGAATAAGATTTGAGTCCCAGTTATGCATGAATGCATTCAGAAACTCAGCACAAGGGCAGTGAGACAGAAATGACTGATCTTTGTCATCAAGGAGTTCACAGACTACTAGGATCTACTAGATATATGTAACATTTTCATATAAAGCATGATGAGCAATACATATCCAGGGGGCCTCCTTGGTGGCACAAGGGGTTAATGCACAGCACTATGAAGCTATTGGCAGCCACTCACTGCAACATGAATTCTATCCCTGGACAGGGAGTTGACCCACATGGTGCAGCAGAGATCCCTCCTATCTCGCTGACTGCTCAACAGTGTTCTATCCCCCACTCCATCTCTGGTAAATCCACTCACTCCCCACACCTTTGGCTTGTACCCCAGTTCTTGTATGCATAAATAAATAAATCTTTAAAAAATACTATATCTGGGTTCAAATTCTGTCTGCTCCTTAACAGGTCATGGCACTGTAAGACTCAACCTCCTAGAGCTTGTATTCTTTCATCTGTAAAGTAAGACTAATGTTGTCTACCTAACAAGAGCTGTAAGAATTAGATGAAATATTTTTTTGAGAAAGTTCTTGGTAAACATTTTCATATAAAGCATGATGAGCAATATGGGAATGTTTCCAAGATCATCTTCCCTAAGACCATTTTCATCACCATGCTTATTTTCCTCTTCTTAATAGGAATCCCTCGGGATGAATAGATCACACTCTCATTTCAATGTGAAACACTATATTGGAAGGCAGGAAACCTGGATTCTATACCCAGTTCTGCCCTTTGATTCTCAGATCCCTTTCCCTGACTTTTTCTCTGCTCCTTTATGTAGTCAAGACTACAGTTTCCAGATTCCCTTAACTCCTGGCTTCCCAGCAGATATAGCCTTTGACATACTCTTACAGAATGTTGGCACATAGGAGAGGAGGAAACCCAGGTCATGTCTTATCTTACTCTACCTCAGGTACCATCTCTTGCAGCTATGAATTCACCATAGCCCTAGATCTGCTGAGATTCTGTTGAGAAAGAGCAAGAACACAGTCCCTGCTTGGCTCCCAGAGTTCTAAGATTCCCGTTTCTACCAGATGAGCCTGGCTCTGACTTCTGGTAAGCCCATCTCCTTCTGTGAGTCCTCCAGCCCTCAGGAAAGGAGCAACTGCTCTTGACAATCTCTAAGCTGCCTCTCCATCCCATCTCGATTTTAGTTTGTTCTATTTCCCATTACCCACTCCCAGTATGGAGAGATATTACTAAAGTGGTGTTATTATTTGGACCATGATTGTTACCTTGGGTGAGTTATTTGAATAATAAAATGAAACCAGTAGATATTCTCTAAGTCATCTTCCATTTTTAACAATCAAAGAATTTGGCAATCCATCACACCTATGCTTCTAGTTTATGGTTTGCTACAACTGCATGTAAGTTCTTTTACTCACTATCCACTCTCTCAGACTCTATCAATTTGATCCAAGTCAGAATTACCATCCAATTTCATATCCCAAATCCAAAACCTTGTTATATGTTGATAACACAAATTTGATGAAATTTTAGTCCCAAATTTTGAAGAAAAGATCTAACAGTATCATTCTCTTTATTCTGCACTGACCATCTGCACTTCCTTTCATCCTTCTAGAGGCAAATGATAAATACCTTGGCAGATATGTTGTAAAGCCTGGTGAAAGCACCTACACCAGAGCAAGAAGAGCAAAAGCTCACAGAAAATACTTGCTGAACGTGTCATGAACAAATACTTGCTGTAGGCCCTCTCTGTTGGTGAAATGGGTTAAAGTGCAGCACTACGAAGCTAACTGCAGCTGCTTCAGCATGAGTTCGATCCCCAGCCAGGGAGGTGACCCACATGGTGCAGCAGAAATCTCCTGTTTCGCCTGCTGCTCCCCTCAGCAGTGTCCTTCATCAATCTGCCTGTTCTGCTCCCCACTCTGTCTCTGGTGAATCCTCTCACCGCCCTAGCACCTCTGGCCTGTACCCCAGTTCTGTATACACAGAGAAATAAATCTTAAAAATAAATAAATAGGCCCTCCCTGGTGGCGCAGCGGGTTAAAGCACAGCACTGAGAATCTAAAACCGCTTCCGCATGAGTTCAATTCCCGCCTGCCCTGGAGGTGACCACATGGCGTGGCAGACCTCTCCTGACCCGCCCGCTGCTCCCCTCAGCAGTGTACTTCGTCGATCTGCCTATTCTGTTCCCCACTCTGTCTCTGGTGAAGCCTCTCACCGCCCCTGAGCTTCTGGCCTGTACCCCAGTTCTGTATGTACAAATAAATAAATCTTTAAAAAATAAATAAATAAATAAATAAATAAGTACTTGCTACACTATAGGTTGTTTGGCCCTAACTTGAACTCTTTAATCAACCATTTTCAAGCAAACTTTCAAATCCTGGCTGTCTACTTAGGATTGTGTGGCTTTGGAAAACTTCAGCTGATGTCTCTGAGGTGTTGTCTACAGTACCTACCTCACAGCATTGTTGTAAGCATAGAAGGAGATGACAGCCTTCTGGACCTCTCCCGTCCTTGCACACGATGCCTGGCCTCACCTCTGCCTTTTCCTGTTTCATGCCCAGACCTGGCTCCTCTCCTCTGCTGTGAGTTGACACAATACACTTAGCACTTTGGTACTGAACACCTTCCTGGAGTTCCTTGATCCCGTCTATATTGAGTTTACCCTAATGCCTGAAAGAAGGCTAGAAAACTCTCTCTCCTGAGGGCGACAGCTAAGATGCCAAGATGTTACCTCTTATTAAGGGAGCACACAATCCTCAAGCCACATCTAACCTATCCAGTCAGGCCAGCCATTCAGATTCCAAAGACATTGACATTTCTCTCCACAATTTGCAAGCAAAGCAATAATGCTGTAATTATGTGTCTATTATCGTCATCATCATAATGCACCCACATGGATGGTGGCAGCAAGGCTGGGTTAATATATTCATTAGGAACAGTCTCGAGCAACATGACATTAATACCGCTAATAATACCTAATTGAGCTTAATTACAATGTGATGCCTAATATATTGTGATGAATTTATTCTCAAAGTATTTACATATTTGTAGTTAAGTAATTAGCATTCTGCCCATAAATAACTCCTCAAAAGTCCACTCTAGCTCTGGCGTAAAAAGGAGCCTGAACACACCCGCCTGCCTGGATATAATGGGGCAAAATAAAAGCTCTTAATTCGTGTGGAGATATATATGTCACGTCTTCCTTAAAGGCGAAGTGAGCCGGTCCCACTGGGAAGGCATTTGGAGGAAAGTGGTGGCAGGAGAGGGATTGGCTCCTCTCAACTTCAAGAGGCTGACTGAGCTCAAGAGCTTTTGTGCCAGGGCTTTGTCATGCTGGACACAGAGTCTGGGCTGTGTCCTGGTTGACAGGCTCAAAGAAGGACATTCACAGCTGGGGAGGGGAGCTAGGTGAAGAGAGCCGTGGGGTACGGCTGCAGGTGCACAGTATGTTTAACTTGCAGAGGAGGAGTTGCTGAGACAGGAGAGCAGTCTTTTCAGACTTGAAGGGCTGTCACGGGATGGCAGGGACAGGCTGTCAAGTGGACAAGTGTGTAGATTTTGAAGGTAAGGAGAAGTGTTCCCAGCTCGTTCACTCACTACCAGCATGACCTTGATCCAAGTACTCAGTGTCTCTGGGCCTCTGTTTTCTCTTTAGTTTGTATTCAATTATATGTTCAAAAAAGGAAATGATGCCTGAGATCTGGACTCCCAGAATCCTCAGCCTACCTGCCTTACAGATCAAAGGTTCAATAGCCCAGGCCCTGGAACCAGACTGCATTATGTATCTATTCTCACCACTTAAAAACCTGGTGATGTGCAGCAAGGTATCAGATCTCTGCAGCCCTCAGATTTCTCACCTATAAAATGAGGATTAATATTGCACTTAACACATAAGATTGTGTTAAGGATTGAAAGAATAAAACAATTCATGCAAAGTGCTTGGAGCACTGAGCTCACAGCCAATGTTTAATATTAGTTGCTATTATCACTAGGAGCTCCTCTTTTTGGTCAAGTGTAGGTTCCAGTGGAAAGCTAACTGAGGCAGAAGTGGAATTTATTAAACCTATTGAATGTCTAAGAGGATTGTTGCATGCTGAGAACTAGTTCAAGTTTGAATTTTGAGGAATAAACTCCCAAAGCCCTAAGAGAGTTCTTTTCTCTCCTACTACCAGGGAACCACCAGCCTCAGGTCCCTCTTCATGGCCACAGGAAAATGCCCCCTGAGGAGGCCCCCACAGAGCACATGGTACCTAGGGCAACCTGCACCAGCTGTGTCACCCTAGACAACTGCATCTCAAAACCCATGAGCTGGTTTGTGGAGAGCCGAGCCACTGCTGATGCAGCTGCAGGAAGACAAATTCATACCTCTGCAACATCATTTCCAGCAGAGATAGTAGAAGCAAAACTTCCCTTCTGAATCACACACAAGCCAGTCTGAAGGCCAAATGGCAAAGATATCTAGAACCTACATGGCAAGGAGGTATGGGAATCTTGAAAGCTAACCTTTCAAGATGCTGTTGTGCAGAAAACCACACTAGCAAGAGGGTAGAATGAATGTTGAGTTCTAAAAGCCAACTCCAGGCCGACACACTATCTAGCACTAGCCAGGACTTCCGCCCCAGACCCCTCTTCGGTTGCCCATGTAAAGTTGGAAAAATGTTTGCTCTTTTGACTTAAGAGTCAGGCAAGAATTTGGACAAAACTGCTGCTCAGGACTGTCAGTCCCTTGACATCACAGTCTTAAGGTCTCATCATTTCCAGAGCAAGAAGAACCTTGCAATATCTAACCCCAAATGAGAGAGTACTTCTCCCTAAAGCACAAAGCTAGTCACCTGAGTAGAATGTCAGGTTGTCCAGTGATGCTGATGTTTTGTGCTCCAAGAAAGACAAAGGGCAAAGGGCCTCGCCCACCTGGAGGCAGACTCAGATCGTGCTGGTTATTCTCCATTGACCTGCTGCACCCACCCAGTCCACTATCTCCCCCTCTTGGGCCAGAAAGCTGGCCCACAAGCTTAGCATCACCTGGGCTCCTTATCCTTAGCTTTCCGACTGAGTTAAATCAGTGGGAACAATGGCAAGTCTTACCCCTCTTCCTCCAGGTTTTAGCACTGAAGTTCTGAAGGTGTCTGCACCCCTGTATGGCTGAAGCTCCTGCCAGGTGACTCTTCTTCCTAGGAGAATGGCACCATCTTCTCTTTCACCCAAGACCATGGTGCCAGTTGCTGAGTGCATCAATATTTCTTTCTGGTTCATTTAACCATGTCCACAGTTCTATTCAATTCTATTATTTAATTCTCTTTAGTTAAACACTACAGCACTCCTGGCTGATACAGAACCCCAAGAAAGACTATCTAAGAGAGAGCATTACCTCATTTCTCAAGATTTATTTTATTTATATTCTCTTTATTCGTCTCACTAATCTTCCCATTCCCTACAAAAGGACCCTTACCATATTCTTGGGTCTTATCAGAGGTATTTTTCTCTTAATAAAGGAGTGAGGGTCAGGGGAAGGACATCTTGGCTTCCCTTGAATGTTAGAAGGTGCAGGCAACACAGAGTTGAGGAATAGTTAGATGGCATAGGTGGGAAGCTTTGCAGCGTGTCAGCACCCAAGAGATGCCCAGTCAACCATCTTCCCTGCCCCCTTTCATTCTCTCCCTTGCCCCCCACCCCAACCCAGAAATCAGGCCATGGCAGACCAATGGCATGATTATTAAACACAGAAAGAACTCTATAAACAACAGGCTGGCATCTAAATCCAAGCTGTGTTTGACAAACACCCACAAGTGTGCCTCACCTTCCCCATGTGAAAATACTGGTGCTGATAGTAATATCTAGCTTATAAGGCTGTTGGAAGGATTAAACAAGTAAATATATACAAAGAATTTAATGTATACAAAGAATTTAGAGTAGTACTTACACATAATAAGTACCCATAAACTGTTGCTATTTTAATTTGAACACACTGCATGATAGGACAGAAGACATTTTGAAGCCACATTCTGAGAAAAGGAGGGTTGTTGAGCATGTTTTGATACCCCAAACACTACTTTGTCTTTAAGAAAAAGGAGGGGTCTCCTCAGTCCAGGAGTTGTGATAAGGCAATGCCTAGAAGGGCTTTTAAAATCCAGAATTTTCAAAATATGCAAAGAGCTGACAAAAATATGAGTTATAGAATACCCCAGCCTCAAAGAGAATGGAAGCCTGTGCGTGCAAGGAGACCCAGTGGGCATTAGCATCATTCTGCACACCATCCTTGGTGAAGAAGTGGTCGAGACCAACCTGCTCGCAGATCTCACTCTGCCACTGGGAAGCCACTGATCCTAGGTACAGTTAACAATACAGTAACCAACTGTGATGACATCGCACGTAACTGGCTGTGGAAAATCTCACAAGCAGTGGGTACAGCAGTGAGCTTTAAATGAGCAAAGAAAGGACTGGATGAACTCAACCAGAGCGGACCTGGCATTTGGATAAAGTCTGAAGAACTGCGAGGGCTGAATTTCAGGAACTCTGCCTCGGGAGTTCCCTAAGGTCATGGAGAAGGGGAGCAACAAGCTGTCTGGAGTCAGCCTGCTTGTACCTCTTCTTCAGAGGAGGGGTTTGAAGAAGGCTGTCTGCCACACTCAGGCTGCAGCTGTGACCTTGCTGGGCCCTGAGAATGACAGGAACGGAGCCCATAATTATTAACCTTGCCACTTGTTTCTGTAGTTTATCGTGACAAGACAATGCAATAAGGAGGGAGGTAATCAAAAAGCAATTTTGTTGTGGTAAGCTTAAAGTGACAAACCTTGCTTTTCCTAAATAAATCACCATTATTCCCATATGGCTCAGGACTGACAACTTGGGTTTCCTTAGTAACCGAGTACTTAGCTAAACCTGTGGCCTAGAGTGAGTGAGAGCAAGTAGCATCTGGAGAGAAGAACTAGTTTCCAAGTCTTTTCCAGAGGCCCGTTCGCACTGTCCAGGTGAGGTCACCATTAGCATTCCAGCGTCAACATTCTCCGCTGGCACAATTCTCTGGGGAGCCCTGAGGTCTGTGACACGTAGTAATTTGTCATTTTGCAGCATCATTAATTTGGTTTTTGAGAGCCATTTGCTTTGCTAGTGAATGGGTTTAAGGACCCCTGCACTCATATCTCAGCATGGCTTTTGAGGTTTACAGGAGTTGCTCATGAATTGAATTCTAAAAATGTACAGAAAAAAATTTTTTTCTCTGTGAATCATAGTTCCAAAAAAGAAAGTCGAGAGCTAATGCTGGAGATGGCAGGAGAGAGAGAAAAAGTAATGAAGATGGTAAACACTGGCTCTTAGAAAGGATCAGTTTTGTGGCAAAAATCATCTATTCTAGCTGTTATTTGCAAATATCTGAATATAAAAGGGTTTCTGAATATATCCTTTGTGGAGGTTAAAAATCGACACTATCTTCTTTTTAATTAGCTCCTTCCTTCTTCCTGTCTCTCTTCCTTCTCCACCTCCTGCTGCCCTCCTTTATTTGTATACATTTATTTAGCACTTACCTGGTCTAAGACTTGGGCTCTGCACAGGGAGGCTCTCAGCCCCAGCTCATTAGGGACCAGTCTTGGAGATGGAGAATTCTGAGTGCCGCGCTAAAAGGCAGGTCGGGTTTGACTTATGGGGCAGCTGGCCAGCGGCCTGAGGAGCCATGTAGAGTTGACAGAGCCTTTGAGCAGAGGGTCCCGAGCACCCCTGGGTAGGGGTGTGGAATAGATGTGCGAGCCCCGCACTCAGAACCCTGCAGTGCCAGCCCAGCTCCCTCCAGCTGGTCCCCACTGATCTTCCTTTTCCCAGGTGCTCCTGCCCCAGGGCCTCTGGCAGAACCTGCCCACCCCATTTTTTATGGCTGCTTTCTGTCCCATTCCTTGCACAGAGACTTCACTAGCATCTTATAGCTCTTGCTTCAAGTCTCTCTTCCTTGAGAAAGGAGATAGAATCCCCCTCCCCCAATAATGTTAACTTCCTACTATTTCTTCATGGCCCTTAGACAAAATAAAAATAACAACTTTATATTTATTTTGTAGTTTACTTGTTATCTCTATCTTCTAGACACTCAATTCCTTGAAATCAGGAAAAAAAAAAACCACTTATTTTTGATGCATGACTGTATTCCCTATACCCAAGTACCTCTTTGTTTATGATTGATCCTCCCTCAACACATAGTGACTGACTGAGTGAAACAAGGACTAAATGAGCGAGTGAATGAAGGTTCAGTTTCAGGTCACCTCCCCCTCCAGGCCTCCAAGTGTGGTAGGGCAGGGGCCCTTCATGTCCTGTTGCAGCACCAACTGACAACACAGAGCTGAGAGCTGTGACTGGTCTCCTCCCCATGCCCCAGCCCACTCCCTGAGGGCAGCAACCTCCGTCTCCCCATTCAATGTCTGGTGTTGAACTAAAACCACCCCAGTAAGTGGAGCATTTTCCTAGGTGGTAGGAGAAGACTGGGCGCTAAGTCACTACCCTCCATGCCAGGAGAAGCCTGGGTGAACTGGGGTTCCCACGTGAACGGGGGTCCAGCTCCCTTAGGGGGTGGCATCAGGAGAGCAGGGCTGGCCCCTTTGTGAGGTGCCATTCACCTCAGCATCCTGTCTGCCTCACAGGCTCTCCTCCAGCAGCTGACGGTACCCCCAGGCAATTGCCTATGCTCCCACAAGAGGATAATAAGGTTGTAGGCTGTGTGAAAACGCAGAGCTTGAGCAGCCAAGAGGGGCCTCCACACCCTGCCTTTTTCATTCGCAATGGGGGGGGGGGGACACCAGCCAAACTGCACGAGGCCTCAGAAAGGTGCAGGGGTGCACATTTGGCAACACTTCAAATGAGTGGTCTCAATCACTCCCCATAACAAACGGCCTGTGAGCACAAAGGAGGAAGAGTAAAGTGGGTCAGCAGTGTGGGACAGGAGAAGCTGGAGAGACTGCGATTTTTCAATATGGTGGACCCAACTCACCCAGAAGGTGGCATTTGAGGAGAAATTGCTGGGAAGTGAGTGCTAACCACAGAATGCTTGGTGGAAGAACATTCTACAGGCAGAGGGGAAAGAGGATGCAAAAACCCCAAGGTGGGAGCTTCCTGGAGTTTTGGAAGAACAGTAAGAGCGGTGACTCTGGAGTCTGAGGAGTGAACATGGGACAAGGGTAGGAGGACGTGACCTCAGAGGAAAGGTTGAGGGGACAGAGAATTTAGGCCACTGAAAGACTTTGGCTCTGACTGACTGAAATGGACTCCATGGTGGGGTTTTGAGGAGAGGCTTAATCTGACTTGTGACTTCAAAGGATAACTCTGGGGCCTCCCTGGTGCCACAGGGTTAAAGACAGCGCTATCATGCTACTGCACCCACTGCAGCACCAGTTCGCTCCCTGGTTGGCCAGGGAGGTGACACATAGGGTGTGGCAGACCTCTCCTGACCCGCCCACTGCTCCCCTCAGCAATGTACTTCAGTCAACCTGCCTGTTCTGCTCCCCACTCAGTCTCTGGTGAATCCTCTCTCCAACTTCCCACCAACCTCTGGCCTATACCCCAGTTCTTATATGCATAAATAAATGAATCTTTTAAAAAAATTAAATAAAGGATCACTCTGTTGAAAATGCACTCCAAGAGCACAAGGAGAGGCAGAACTGAAGAAACTTTTCAGCTAATCCAAGCACAGATCATGGTCTGCATGAGGACAACAGACATGGAGTTAGTGAGGAGCGTTCTGGATACAAATAATGAAGCCAACAAGGCTTCCAGAGGTGTTGGCGTGGGAGACGAGACAAAGACAAGCCGTGCATGACTGCATGATCTGGAAGGGGACACGCGATCACATGAAGACCCCGTGTAAAGATTCGGGGGAGGCTCAGATGGAACAAATTTAGGAGGAGAAATCAAGGGTTCATTTTGACTTGCAGAATTGGGAATGGTTATGAATCTAGGATTTAGGAGAGGGATCTGAGTGGGAGAAATAAATTTGGGGTTTCTCCCCACATACACGCCATAGAGTGGGTGAGGTCACCAAAGGAGGAAGAGTAGGCAGGAAACAAAACCAAAGTCCACCCTCTACCCTCTAACATTAGAAGGTTGACTTACACGCACAAGAAATGAGAGAAAGAATGTGCTCTGCATTTCCTAATTACTTGCTCCCTTCACAGTCAAACTTCTTGAAAAATAATCTAATCTTGCAGTCTCCACTCTCACCCCACCAGGCAATCTAGCCTCGGCTCCAGCCATGCCCCTGAAATTTCTTGCTCCCAAATATTTCCAGCAAAGGACTCGCAGTATCATTCAACAGAGTTTCACAACCACTACTGCGTTCTCAAAATGTTCATCTTCAGAACATAGAAAAAACAGAGGACCCACCCCATGGATTTCATAACTTGAAGAGTTTGATCCTGTGATTGGCAGCACATGGGAAATCTTGCTGGGAAGCTTCAGGACGGATTAACGAGAGACTGGTGATCAGAAGGAAATCAAAGTCAGCGTAGCTTTTCCCCCTGCTTTCCTCCTGTATTCTCTCCCTACATCTGGCAGTGGTGCACCCTCCCCTCTTGGGATTCCAGTACTCACTGAGCTCTGATAGCACTTTTCCTGCTGCTTCTAACCTTTCTGTTCTAATCGCTATTACTGGATCATCCTTTCCCTGTCTACTAAATGCTGGTGGTTCAGCTTCTATTTCCTCTTCTTTTTCTCATTCTAACTGCTCTCCCTGACCTTGTTTTATATCTCATGTTCTTAGCCACCACTTCTCTTGCATGTTATTAACTCCTGCAGCTCTTGCTCTTGTCACCAGAGTGTGCACTCAGCTACTCTCTGGATCCTTCCCCTTGAGGGCTCACAGACACCTCTGAGTCCTCATGTCCAACAGTAAGTGAAGGTTTTGTTTCACCAAAGCCATCACTGTGCTGGGGCCTGAGCCAGCACTATGACCCCATCTGGAAGCCCCTGTCCTATGTTCCTCGGGGCCATGATGGTGACAGTTGCCTAATGCTTTGGGAGATAGTGCTCCTTCTGAGGAAGTTGATAACATCAGCGCCCGATGAACACCTGAGGTGGGTTTATATTATAAATCTTGTTGTGATTGACTAGCCCTAGACTCACAGCACCCAGGGACCCAAGGGTGAAGCTCTCCTCACTCCTGCTTTTCCCATGTTCCTTTCCATCCTGTATAATCGCCCTTCATTCGCCACTCAGGAGGCAGCCTTTTCTGAATATTGACTCAGCTGTCCCCTGGACACAGCCCCATTCACTAACAAAAGGCTTCTTTTGTGGAAATAATTTCATGGCTCAGACTTTGACTTTCTGAGCTCCAGTGGAAAAAAAAACAGTTTGGACAGTAACAATAATATATGAGAACAATCTAAGAATCTATTTTCCTTGACTCTGTTGTCTCTTGTGCCTAGAATTCCCTCTTGCCTTGCCCCTTACCTCTGCTTCACATTGGCCCTCGTCCTGCCAGGCTTCTCCTGAATGAAGAAGATGGTCTCCTTCTCTGCCACCAATCCTGTTTTTGCTGCCTCTAACCTTGTGTCCTGTCACTGGATGGAGAGTCTTTGTTATTTATGCCTCAGGCCTAACTCAGTTAATCTGTTCCATAATTTATAAGACAGCTACCCATAGCATGTCTGAGCTATTGAACAAATATCGGTGGGAATTTAGATTTGCCCCCTGACCAAACAGGATCTTCAGTCTGTGGCCTGGGCCGGGTCACCAGGGGAGACAGGATTAGGCTGCTGTTGCCTCCACTTCTCAAATTGATATGTTCATCCTCCCTGGAACAGATGGCATTCCAACTCTAGCCTGTTTAACTGAGGTCATGACACCCTGCCCAGCCCCCAGCCAACAGTGAAAAGCACACCAACTTCAGAACCCTCTGACCAGAATTTGAAGCCAGCTTCATCTTAACTATTTGATCTCAGGCATTTCATCTCAGTTCTCTGAGCATGTAAAATGGTGTTAATAATGCCTACCCAGCCTGCTTCAATGAAAAAAAAAAAAATGATGACGACCAAGTATTTTATCAGCATTATGTTAACAGAAAAGGAGAGGTTCTAGGTTCCCTGCCCCCGCCAAAAGGAGGGTGAAACTGAGCAGGGAGGAGAATCTGGAGAGGAGATTGAGGAGGAAGGAAGAAGGATGAAGAGCCAGAAGGAAACCTGAGGGAGGCACACGGAGCAGAGAGACACATGAAGAAGCAGCTCTTGTTTCTTGGTCCTGGACTGGTTAAAAGAGATGTGAGTGAGGAGGTTGACTATGGCGGCTTTTATTTTGGTTTTGATTTTGCCCTTTTCCTTCCAGACTTGCCCAGCCCTTTCTGACCCTTTTCTGTGTGTCCCCCTGGAAGGTGCTTTAGCTTTGTGACAGACTTTTAGGCCTTGCTTTGAGTCAATCCCTTTTGGGTGAACTTTACCCACAAGGGGATGGGTAACTTTGAGTGTTTGATTTAGAAACTATATTCTTTGTCTTTTCTGTATTGCACACTAATTGTTTTAAGTTCCTTTCCATTAAATGTCATATTTATATGTTTTTTCTTGATGCAGTGGATGGCAAAACCTATTTAAAACAGGCAGGTTTGGGGGTCCTGGGGGTACCCCTTCCCTGTCCTATAACTTTATCTCATGGGATCTTCACACCCAACCATTAGCTGGCTGTACTGAGCCCATACCCACCATAGTTGGGGGTGGCAGAGGAGGGAAATAAAGAAATATTATCCTTTATCTAGAAGGATCCTATTCAGGGATGGTGGGGAAGAGCCATTCCCTCCACAGTGCAGCCGGTTCCCCCAAGTTTCCCAGTTGGAACAGCCAGCCTATCCTAATCTGTCAGGTCTCTTAGCTCTTCAGTGTCACTCACCATCTCCCACCCCTATGTCACAAAGATGAAGCTGCTCCTTAATGGTGTCCCCTCAGCAAATGAATCACACCCACTATAGAAATTAGACAGGCACTTAACACCAACCACTTTCACAAGGAGAAACAGTAGGAAGAGGAGGAGGAAAGGAAACAATCAAGGACTTTTTATTCATCTGCTGAATGATCCAATGATACTATTGAAATATGTGACCCTAAAATTATTCCTTGGAAAAAGAGTGTTTCAAGAGAGAGCAGCAATGGCAGGGGATAGTCCAGGGCACTGTTCCCAGGTGAATGTTGCCATCCCCGGAGTAAGAGCACAGGAAGTCCTCAGACAGCAAACAAGACCTGTCTCTTTCATTGTCACACATTACCACGTGCCAACACCCGTCTAAGTCGAACAGCTCCTGAGCTTTCGCTTCTGTTCACCACCTCCACATGCACTCTGACGGTAGACCTGTTATTAGGGGGAAAGGATGTTCTGAGCAAGCTCTACAAACACAGGTTTTGTGGATACCACCCCCACCCAGGCACCAGAACTACAAATCCCATCATCAACTAGGGAGGACTGCTGGGACTTGAGGGTGGAGTTAAGCAGCCACATTTGATATAAAACCAGACTTGTGGGCCTTTGGGGGTCTCTTGGCCTCTTGGCTCATGGTTTGTCTTGGTTTTTTGCCAGCTCTCAGCATGCTATTGGGGTTCCAGGTCAATATAATTCATAGGCCTCATTATCCAGCTTATCTCTCTCTCTCTTTTCCCCCGGAGTTATTCATTTCCCTTTCTCTTGTAAATAAAGCCATTATCATCCTTTTTGTGTGCCTGCAGTTGAATCTTACAAGTCCTTTTAAGCACACAGGTGAGGACCCAGAGTTCAGCAACCCAATTCACCTTGGGGTTGCCCAGTAACACTCTCTGTCCCCACATCCCCCACAGTAGCTCCATTTCTGCTCTTGCAGGACACCCTCCACATAGCTCCCAGAGCTCTCTTTCTAAAACATAAAGGAAAACTACATTCTTCCCTCTCTAGAGTCCCTCTTATCTCTCCACTGCCTCAGACAGTAGCCTTCAAACTTGAATGTGCACAAGAATTGCCTGCAGAGCTTATAAAAGACCTTGATTCTAAGGTCTTACCTAGAGATACTGAACCTGTGTGTCTTGGGAGAGATCTGGAAACCTGTATTTTTAGCAAATAGCCTCACCCCACAGGGCATTATGATACACACCTCATTTCAAGAAAAATCAGCAAGTAAGAAAGAAAGGGAAAAAGAGGGGGGTGAGGTGGGAGAAGGCAGACGGTCCTGGCATGAAGACTTACCTCACATTTCCTTTTTTTTTTTAAGATTTATTTATTTATTCATACAGAACTGGGGTACAAACCAGAGGTACAGGGGTGGTAAGAGGATTCACCAGAGACAGAGTGGAGAGTAGAACAGGCAGCCTGACAAAGTACACTGCTGAGGGGAGAAGCAGGCAGGTCAGGAGAGGTCTGCCATGCCATGTGGATCACCTCCAGGGCTGGGGATTGAATTCGCACTGAAGCAGCTTTGGCCAGCTTGCAGTGCTGTGCCCTAACCTGTTGCGCCACCAGGAAGGGTCTTTACTCACATTTCTAATAATGGTATAAATGTGTCACCCACTGGAACTGCCAGCACCACCTTCCATGTCACCAACTCTGACTACCTTGTGGAAGATAGGACTTGTTCAGTGTGTCCTATTTTCTGCATCTTGCTTTGTGTTTCTGCAGAATACATTCCACAAACTGGACACATCATGCTTATTTTCTGTCTTCCTCCATCACAACAGAAGGTCTAGTGTAAGCAGGGGCTTAATGTATATTTGTTTACTCTCATATCCCTTACTACCTCATATCCCTGACACATGGCAGGTAACATCGATAAATATTTGTAGGAGATACAGCATAAAAGAAGATGGAAATATTGTGTGCCCCATGCCTCCCCAGGTGACCTTGAGAAGGAGCACTACCCCTTCAGGTCAGGTGATGCTGGGGGACCTGTCTTCTGCTGAGCTAGGCAAGCACAAGATGAGGCCCGGCCAATCACAGCAGCCCATCTCCACTTCTTCCGTGGCGATAGTTCCAGGTGTGGGCGCAAAACTCATGCATGTGCTTTTTCCCCAGTAGCTATGAGGACAGTGACCCTGGAGAGGCAGCGACCATATCCCCTCCACATTTGCAGTAGGAGAGGAGACCAGCAGAAATAGAGATGAAGAAAGAGAAGGCCCTGGCCGTGTGGAGGCCTCAAGTCCAAGTCCCGGGAGGCAGCGCTGCAGGCAGTTGTCCTCATTCTTCAGTCACACCCACACCCTTTCCAGCTGCAGAAGCTACCACCTTTGATTTTGCTTCAGCTAGTTCATTTTTCCATCACTTACAAATGACAGGGTCTTGCCCAATATGTAGGGACTAGCTACGTAGTAAGGAATTATAATTTGCTATGAGGTACTAGGAAAGAAAATGTAGCTGTACGTGGAGGACAAACAATAGGTGGGCCTAATCCAGTCTTGAGCCAGGTTGCTTCTCCAAGGAAAGGAAATGGTATTTAGCTGTGTTCTAAAAGATGAAGGGACTTACAAGGGCACAGAATTAAAGGAGAAAAGGTTGCTTCTGGGTGGAGGAGGAGCAGGTAGGAAGGATCTTGGGCAGGAAGAGGGAAGCTGAAAGCATTCAGGGTAATGGGCTCTATGGGCTCCCCAATCACCGTCCCCCCAGCCCCCTCTCTCATGCTCTAGGATCCTTGCTGTTTCTTGGACTTGCTGCCAGGGCTCCCTCACCCCACATTTGTGAACTTCAGAGCCTGGAGATGCCTCACCTATACGGTGGAGCCAGCAGAGTTTACGTCTTCCTCGGGTGTCCGACACCAAATGACTGGTGAGGATGAATCAAAGCTGGACAACCTCTGAGGTATGATTCACACTCCAGAGCTCCCAGTGGGAACAGAAAACGTTAGCATTGCAGCTGATATTGCACTCTGTCTGACCTGGCTTCTTCCTATTGACTTTCCTGCTTTTCCAGGAAAAGGGGGTTCTCAAAGGAATGCTCAGAGAAGAAATCACCTGCATCTACACTTTTGACTCAGAGGCCACTTTGGGGAGAGCCCAGCTAAGACAGCGAGCGTGGCTCAAGCTGAGTGAGTGAGGCAGGGGAAGCCGACAGAGGTGGAATGAAGAGGGGCATAGAGGACAGGGCATGAGACTTCACTGAGCTGTGTATTGGACCTGGGACTGTAACCCAAGAGCAGTGGAATACCACTGAGGGACTTTAAGTAGAGCGTCCCTTCCCCACTCACTTACGCAATGCTATAGACCCAAACTTGCCAACAATTCTCAGATGGCCCTTTCACAAACCATTTGTCAGTTTTGCCCAGGCCTCTTCCTGGAATGCCTTCTCCTACCATCTCTGCTCAGCTGATTCTGATATATCCCACAAGACTCACTTCAAATATTTATTGCCTCCTCCAGGAAGCATTCCTTGACCTCCACCAGTCACTGCTCCACCCAGTGCTGGACTAAACTCTAATGCTCTGTGTTCCCACAACATGTTTTATCATTAGGTTCTCTTAGTTAATGTCTTTTGAGTAAAACTGCTCAAACAGGCTCTCCCCGGTGGTGCAGCAGATTAAAGTGCAGCACTGAAAGCTGGCCACAGCTGTTTCAGTGCGAGTTCAATCCCCATCCCCAGAGGTGATCCACATGGCGCAGCAGACCTCTCCTGACCTGCTGCTGCTCAGCAGTGTATTTCAGTCAATCTGCCTGTTCTACTCCCCACTCTGTCTCTGATGAATCCTCTCACTGCCCCTGCATCTCTGGCCTGTACCCCTGGTTCTGTATGCATAAATAAATAAATCTCTTTTTTAAAACTGCTCAAACATTTTATTTAAAATGAGGCAAGAAATAAAAAAAAAAAAAAATAGCACCATCAATCTAGGTTGAGCTTCTTGAGAAGCTCAGTCATTTGGTGCTGGACATTCTTTCTCCCTTCAGGTGGAATGTATTCAGTGCCTACTTGCTTACTTTGTGACGGGCAATGTCCCGAACTCTACATGCTATTTGATTTTTGATAGTACAATGATGAAGTATATA
This sequence comes from Condylura cristata, assembly GCF_000260355.1. Classification (NCBI taxonomy): domain Eukaryota; kingdom Metazoa; phylum Chordata; class Mammalia; order Eulipotyphla; family Talpidae; genus Condylura; species Condylura cristata. The sequence continues at coordinate 33,135,177 of NW_004567109.1, forward strand.
TTCTCCCTGCTTTAAAAATAAGACAACTGGGCCCTCCTTGGTGGCGCAGTGGGGTAAAGCACTGCACTAAGAAGCTAAAAGCCACTTCCTCATGAGTTCAATCCCCCGCCTGCCCCTGAGGTGATCCACATGGCACGGCAGACCTCTCCTGACCCGC
>NW_004567109.1:33135453-33152786 GCF_000260355.1 Condylura cristata
TCCTGACCCGCCTGCTGCTCCCCTCAGCAGTGTACTTCGACGATCTGCCTGTTCTGCTCCCCACTCTGTCTCTGGTGAAGCCTCTCACCACCCCTGCACCTCTGGCCTATACCCCAGTTCTGTATGCACAAATAAATCTTTAAAATAAATTAAAAAATAAAAATAAGACAACTGAGGCATAGGAGACTAGATAATTTGCACAAGATCACACTATTAGTAAGTGTGAGAGTAGAATTCAAACTTAAGCAATGTCAACTTCAACCTGGACTCTCAAAAAGACACCGACACTGACACAGAGCAGGGGAATTCAGAAGAGGCAGGTCCCATGACCACAGTCCTTGTTAGATCCTTGCATTTCTAGCCCCACTTGGGTCTCATGGACATCCTTCCGGCCCTGTCAATCGCTTCTCCTGCCTGCTGTTCACAGATGCCCTTGAAAGCTTATGTCTCTCCAGCACGACCTCACAGAGAAACAATTACAGAACTAGATTCTTGCTTATCTCTATGTGGTAACAAGTGAGATTCTTGTCTTCCTGACAAGATTTCAGGGAGGACTAGATGCCTTGATGAAATTTCAGAATCCCCAATGGCCTGTCAACCACAGTGACAAATCGCTGTAGCAGGAATTGGAAGAAGACTATTTCCTGGGGTGATTTCCAAGATGCCCCCAGTTTCATACACAGGTTTATACCCTGGGGTTGACCCTGGGTCCTGCCTCCCCAATTGCTTGCTGCTGCCTCCATTTATGTGTTCACACAAGTTCAATACACACTAAAGGACCTAAAGGACCATCATGTGCGGTGCACCAGGCTAGATGCTGAATCAACAGAGATGCCTCAGGAAAGGTCATGGACTTCAAGATCAAAGTCTAGGGGGAAAGTCGGGCAATAAAGTGGATCATGTTGACACAGCAGCACAAGGGCTCCGATGAAGACGGTGGGAACACAAGAGAAGGATACTTGACTTTCACCTTGACCTTACTGGCATAGGCAAAAATGGCCGGGGGGGGGGGGGAGGAGGGAGTTGGGACTTACAAGGTGAATTTGTGGGTGGATCTTGACATTATTTTCCAAAAGCTGCATGACTTTTGGAAAATTATTAAACCTCTCTGAGCTTGATGATCTTATTTGTATAATGGGAGTAATCATGTGTACAGCATGGAAAATGAGATAATTAATGAGAATGAGTATCAACCATGTAGTTAACATTTGTTGAATTCTCAATAAGGGTCAGGCACTATTCTTTGCATCTTTAGCTCATTTTACCCTAACAACAACTCATTGATACATATACTATCATTATTATCACCCTTTTATATATATGAGAAAACTGAGGCACTGTGTAACTTGGATTAACAAACCAGATGCAGATCCTAAAACAAAGATGTGAATGTAAATATTTTAGGAAGAGGCACAAAGAGCACAGGTGATAACTTGGAAAAGGAGGACAGTCAATGACAGGTACATTAGTAAGCCAGTTACTGCCATCGGTAAATAGAGCTTCATCCTGCAGAGAACTGTGGAGGGTGGTGCAAAACTCATGTCTGGGAATTATCCCAGCTAAGAGACAGGGGATAAATTGGCATTTATCCCCCAGGTCTGCCAATCCACCTGTACAGATTCTGAGACCACAATGCACTTAGTAAAGACCCAAGAACAGCTATTCAATACCAATGCAAATACAATGCAAATGGTGGCCATAGAAAGTTGGGCTGGAGCAGGTGGAAACAGTAAAGAGATGTAAGCCCAAAGACAGAAAATGTCTGCCAAAAGCCCCAGAGGTTACATAAGGGCATATAGCTATGAAGTGACAGAACTAGAAGTTGAACCCAGGCAGCCGGGCTCCAGAGCCCAGTCTATAATGCCATACCACACGGCCCCTCCTACACTGCTGTCAGGTAAGGTCTAGCTCTTGTGTGGCTGTCATTGCCATGGTGATCACTGCCTTGATTCCAACTTTAGAGACTAGGCCCAAGGGCAGGTAGTCAGGCCATTGTAACTTGTGCTGTATTGGCCATTGTAACTTGTGCAATTTAGAGAATTGGGGCGCCTCGGTTCTCGTTCTAACTCTGCCCTGCCTGGCTAGACAGATCACTTCTCCTCTCCAACCCTAATCTCCTTATTGATTAAAAAAAGGGAAAAAGAGTGGGTGCTCGCTAAGGAGGGTTCCCTGCCTGCCATTCTCTGCTTCTTTTACACAGCTTTTCCACTAATGTGCAGGGTGCCCTCCTGGAAGACCAGGGTCAGTGGGTGTCTCTGGCTCGACCGTCTCCACCCCTTCAGAAGGCAAGTTCCTGATTAACCAGGACTGACGGTAATTTATGTACTTACAAAATCCTCCTCGTTGGGAACAAGAGAAAATTAAATTGCTCACTGGAGTCGGTAACAGATGGTTGGCTCCATCTTCTTCTAACTGGGACCCCCCCCTCCCAGAGAGAGTAATTGAGGGCATCCTGTCACACAAAAGGGACCAAGGGGTGAAGGGGGTTGAAGGATGGTTGGGAGTTCTCTCCTTGGCACATAAGTCATTCTGATGTCTCCCATTTCTCAGTGAAGGAGAAAATCAAATACAACCCAGAGGGATCTAAAGCAGTTTGTAAATAGGGCACACTGGGGTGCCTCTAGTTTTTTTATTCCACTTTATTTTGGGGTAGGTGGGTGTTTGTGTGTCTGAGTATGTGTGACTTCAGAGTCAATTTGGCCTCCCAACATCTGACCCAGGAAACACAAGTTGGCCATTCCCAGGGGAACCCCAGACAGATCTGAAGGTTGAGTGTGCCCTGCTCATTCATGCAAAGGCTGCACCCCCACGCCAAAATGCCAGTTTTGACCAAGAGCTATTTTAACAAAATCCCTTACTATTTCTCAAGAGAGGAAAAAAGAGAGAAAGGCTGGAATTTCTACTTCAGGCAAATGGTCTATGCTCAGCAACCACACTGACAAACATCTCATACTCAGAAAATCATTGTATCTCTTGAACCGTCCGTCTCCTTCCTTGAGTATTTTTTCAGGTCCCCTAACCAAATGCTCAACAAATTGTAAGGATTTTGGTTTTGGTTTGGTCTTTGAGGTGTAAAAGGTGTACAATTGTGTTAATAAAAGAACAAAAATACCACAGAAACCTGAACTCTGCCGCTGACAAACTGGTTCTCTGGGAAAGTCACTCGGCCTCTCTTATCCCACTCCTGAACCGCGGATGGGCATAAGGGAGTCACAGGACACAATATAGGTAAAAGAGCCAACAGCGGGCCTGGAACACATTCATTAAATATACGTACTCAATAAATCTTTGAATCTAGGAAGTTCAGCTTTGGGGGGAAATGTTAAAGCCACTCTCCTAGATTTAATAGCTGCTAGTTTATGGACCTACAAGGCAGAAATTAAACAGTTCCAGACCCTCCCTCTTCCTGTCCCTTCCTTGTGACCATTATGTGGCCACTTTCCCCATCACCAGCCCCCCCAACACACACATCTTTCCCACTCCATAGATCACATATAATTCAAGGACATCCTAGTCCACTACCTGGTTTGTCGTGGACAGTGTCAGATACCCACTGTACAAGAACCTATAGTAACATTCTCCAACTTTTTAATGTAACAAGAATATTAAAATACTGAACATAGTGGGGGAAATTCATTTATAATTCCACTACCCTATTATCAAACCCTATTCCATTAGCAAACAAACATTTCCATCATTGCCAAGTCTTCTTCTGTTACAATTCAGTTACCCCTGGATTATAAAGCTTGTGAAACCCAGAAAACATCTCAGAATTAGAGTGATTGCCCTGGAGGAATTTGGAGATTGTTTCACTCAGTGATGGTAAAGAGGGTAAGGGTTACCCTGAGGGGTTCAAGGGGGGGGGGAGGTAATTAAAAGCCGCTTGGGGTGGAGACTACAGAGATGTTCATAACTGGGGGAAAAAAGTAACACCCAGAAATGTCTATCAATAAACCAAAGAAATCTGAAAAACAGAAGTCTGGAGTTCAGATAATAGCACTGAACTAGCCATTTTGACAAATGTTCCACAGTAATGTATAATGTTAACAATGAGGAAAACTGGGTGGAGGGGACATGGGAAACCCCTGTACTATATTTATAAACTTTCTAAATCTAAATCTAAAGTCACTCTAAAATACAAAGTGCACATTGTAAAAGACAAAGATATTGAACAGTGTATACTGCATGTAACACTTAAGTAAATAAATCAATAAACATGTTTGCTATTTAAAGGAGAAATGAATAACCAACATTTTTCACTATTTAAATAACAGAGTTTTCATTTTTGTTGCCAAATATTAGCTCTCCCTAACTCTAATTTTTATGCCACCACCTACTAGTTACTAAACTTTATTTCATTTCTCCTGCTTCTATTCCACACCTGTAAAATGTGGCGATATAAGTTTCCATCAGATGTGAAGACTAAATAAGATAGTGCTGTGCCTGGAAAATCCTAAGTGCTGATTTAGTATCATTAGTATCCTCCTGTGTTGGTTCTTATTTCAAGTCCAGCATTAAAGCCCCGGTGGCACTGAAAAAGCTATTAGCTATCTCTGTACTTTGGTTCTTCATCTGCTACTCAAAGCCATCTTTTGGAACAGCATTAACATCTTTGGAGTGGGTTATCAGACCATGCAAGAGACAGTGTAAAGCAAGAGAAATAAAAAGAGCCAACTGGAGTGCTCCTATAACCAATATTATAAGAGCCTTCCCTGCATTACACATTTAATGCTCACACCAAAGCTATGTAGTAGTGACTTTCCCTTTTAGAGATAAAGAAACTAAGGTTCCGAGAAGTCAATTACTCGTCCAGAGTTGCACAGCCATTCATGGCAGAGGTGGGCCTGAACCAGGGGATTGGTATCAGATTTCATTCTCTTAGCTCTCTGATGATCAGGGACATCTGTGAGCCATCAGCTCCCCAATTCTCTCAGCAGCTGGGGGAGGAGAGCACCAGCCAGCAACAGAGACCTGTGGGGAGGGGCATCACAATGTCCACTGCAAGGAAGGGAGTCACATACTGATTTTCACATGGTTCTGTCCTATGGAGCATGTCATTCCCACTGGCCAAACAGGTCATTGGGTCCAGCCTGACATTAAAGATTCCTTCTAGAAGGAAGGTAACCATGAATGCTGGTGTAGCAATAATATCTGGTGAACATTATGATATAAAGGGGTTTTCTTAAAATGGTTTACATTGAAATGGAAATTTATTTGGTAATGATTATCAGCGTAGTATTGTATAATAAAGTACAATCATTTTATCAATAGCTACTATTATTATAATTTTTATTAACAATTTTAACAAATAATCCTTTCTCAAGTATACCCATGTTCTATCATTTAGTAACTGACCTGCTGGCAAGACCAATCTCCCAGGTTGCCCAGGGACATGGGCCTTTTGATGCTGAACTGGAAAAGCCCCAGGTAAGCCAGGACCACTGGTCACCCTTCCTTTGACAAGTCTTTTAACCTCACTAATCCAACTTTTCACATTTGCAAGATGACAGATGGTAGCCAAATCTACTTTTTGTGGAGATGAAATGCATGTGTACACACAACACAATTTGTATAGTAAGTTCTGTGACCATCGTCACTATTATCATTAACCTCCCCATAACTAGTTAAAACAAATTATTCCTGCTTTACAGATGAAGACATTGAGAGCCCAGCAGGCAATGAGAGTCACACAGGGACACAATCCTACCCGTAAGCCCGTTCTCTGGGCTGCAGAGACCAGGTACCACCCTGCAGAGCCCACAGCAGGAAGATGCTCTGGGGCCCAGGTCCTGCTCTTCCCTGGGGGAAGGGCTTCCTGGCAGCATCCCACAGGTTCCCTCTGTGGCTTAAGGCACTGAAGCAGGAATTGGACAGACACTTCCTGTCCTATGTGGGAAGTGCCCATAGCTAGAGGCTTTGGAATGGATATGCAGCCCACATACTCTGGGGGAAGGGTAGGTGATACAGTTCCCCTGAAGGAACAGAGCCCCTGGGACTCAGGAGCCAGCTACCCTTGGAAGAGGTTTTCCATCATCCTCGTCCTCACTTGCTATTCCCCGCCACCTGTGGGAAGGCAGAAGTTCCATTACCTCCTTCATTCCCAAGAGAGGAATGGGGCCAAAGGAAGGGAAGTCTCTGGCCCGCCAGAGTTCCCTCTGCCATAACAAGACCTTCAAAAGACCTTAGTCATCACATTCTGCTAGGGTGACCAGCTTCCTACAGCTATAGTCACTTGTTCCAGGGTGCAAAGCAGAGAGGCTGGCTGGTCCACAGCTCCCCTCCTTTATCTTGTTATTTAAATTTATATGCATCCTGTGCTTCTCTTTTTGTAGCACTCATCACAGCTGTAATTAAGCAATCAACTGGGATATTTGTTATTTAATTTTGTCTTGTCCACCAGTCTCTGGCTTTAGGCAAGCATTGATCAAATCTGCATCCCTTGCATCTTGCCCATTAGATGATGCAGAGTTGTCTTTCAATAGAGCGTTTCAAATAAATGAAGGGTTCCACAAATGAATGAAGGAATTGCTCTGGATACCACTGCCCTTCTGCGGATCGACATTTCCCAAAATGTCTCCATTCCAGGATTTATTAATACTAGTTACAAAAAAATAAATAAATAAAGCTTCATTTGTAAAAGAAGCACCAACACTCTGGGTTAAATGATGTCAGTCAGGTTTCTCTATTTCGCAGAGAATGTTGTATTTACCAAGCAAAGGACGCATTGTCCTTTCCAAAGTGTGTAACCATGACCCTTTAAGCAAGAGCATTTAAGGGACTTATGCTCTGCAAAATATCTTTTGATAAATGCTGGACCAGAGAACAAAGCGTGCCTACTGGCTGCTGTCTCCATTTCCAGCCTCCTCTGAGCCTCCAGTTATTGTTATTATTGATGCCATCCTCCTTGTTCCTTGTCTACAGAGAGCAGAAAACAGAGGAGCAGCTCTGCTCCCACTACAAACTTTGACTTTCCAAACCTTTACCCTCCAAGGCAAACACAGACTTTGTAAAAATAAATCACAATACTATGCAGACTTTCCCCCCCAAGATACCGCTGAGGGATGGCAAAGCTGTTGGAGCTTGATTTTGATCTGCCTAAAGCCCCCACACCACCCTCCAATGCTGAGCCACCGTGATCCCTCCTGGATGGTGAAATGCAATTCTATGGACATTCCACTAGGATGGTGTTGGTGGCAAAAGTGCCTTTGTTTTGTTAACTGTGAGTTGAGCGCTCAGTAGTGAGCTGGCCAGATTCCTACATGGTTTAGCAGCCCTCCTAGTCATTATTCACAGGTAATGACTGATCAGTCACCCAGGCTCTGCAGAAGAAAAATCAAAGGAGGTTGCTTAGCTGTCATGAATGCTAAAAGAACAGTAGCAGGAGGAACTGTGGAGGCATAGTGCTTGCTCCTGAGGGGATGAAATAATGGTGCATTTCAAAGTAAATTTAAAAGTGTTTTGAAATATATCAGGCAACAATCAGGTACAAAGTCATTTGTCAAAATAAAAAATAAGGAGAGACTTGATCAACTTTTCAGTCTCAGGGAGGGCATTAAGGTAGACTTTTTTGCTGGATGCCCTCTCTTTTCTATATATGTTTATGTATTAATTCATTCCACTCAACAAATATTTACTGAGGGTTGATTATAAGTTGGGTATTATGTGAGTCACAGAGACAAAAGGGTCAGCAAAGAAATACTGAATTACCTTTGTCTGCATCAACTCACTACAGATTAGTAAGGACAAATAAAAACTAATAAATGAACTGTGACCAGTGCTGTGAAAGACGAGACAGGTGCTAGTGATTACTGTATGACAGAATGATAGGATGTAGTATGAGCAATCAGGGAAGGCTTCCCTGAGGAGGTGATACTTGAGCTACAATCTAAAGGATGACCAGAAAGTGTACCTTGCAAAATAGACATTATAACAGCACACATCAGGATGTTTGGGTGTTTTGTTGGTAGGCATGATGTGATAGCACACACTGACTGAATTAATGTTATCTCAATTTTAAAAAATGGGAGTCACTCACACTGACAGAATAGAGAAAGAAATAAAGCAGGAAGGGAAGGGCATAGAGGTAGGAAAAAGAATGGAAACAGTGTAGAGAGCAAAACAAGACTTTCAGAGAAAAAAAGAGTTAGAGTTCTGATATATTGTATGAATGGAATATGAGAGCTGAGTGAATGAAGAAATTAGTGAATAAAAAGTGATTGGTTTCTGATCCCACTAAAAGTGAAGTATGTACCCTCCCCTCTGTCTCTTCTACCCCTTTTTTTTTAGTTGCTTGAAAGAAAGAAGAGAGAGCTCTCTGAAAATAGGTAACAGAAAGAATGCAAGGGAACAGAACTTTGGGTCTATTTTTCCTCCAGAATTTCCCTGCCTGGACACCAAAGATAGCAGGAATCTAAACTATGCACTGGACGAAAAAGGAAGAGGCTCTAAAGAAAGTCCTCTAATTCTGGTGCTCCTTGGGTTCCCATTCAAGGAGATGGACTTTAATCCTTCTTCTCCAGGATTTTTAAAATTGGCCAGGACTCAGTGGCTCATTTCCAAAAGGAAAAAAAATATGGAAATGAAAGAAAAAGAAAGCCAGTAAGTTGGCAGTGGCAGAATTTGGGTTAACACCAGCATGTCAGCTGCCCATGATATGATGCGAGGAAGACATGGCGCCTGTGCAAGCCCAGTCTATCACAAGAAAACATCAGACAGACCCAAATCGAGAGACATTTTGCAAAACCTGACCACTATTCATCAAAATTATCAAGGTCATAAAAAGTAAGGAAAAGTCTGAAAAACAGTTACAAATCAGAGGAGGTCAAGGATACTTGATGAACAGATAGAAGGCAGAAATCTGTATCAGATCCCGGAACAGGAAGAAGACATGTTAGTGGAGAAAATGAGGAGCCCAAATAAAGTTCGCAATGTAGTTAATAGTATTGTACCAACATCAACCTCTCGGGTTTGGGAAATGTGCCATGATAACGTAAGATGTTAACATGACAGGAAATGAATTATAGGTGTGTGAAAAATCTCTTAATGTCTGAATCTACTCCAAAATTTTAAATATATATATATATATATATATATATTTAAGAGATGAGAAAAAAAGACATACACATATCAGACATAAGAAAGTAAGAAAGGCAAATTAATATCAAAGTAGCTATACTTTGATCATACACTGCACCAAAGAAGCTCTCCAAGTAGCAAGTTTGGTATATGAAAATTTACTTAACATCATCAGCCTTTAGGAAAATACAAATTAAAACCACCATGAAATACCACCACAGCCCTGTGAGAAAGATGTCTTAGTCTATTGGGGCTGTTATAACAAAACATCACAGACTGGGCTGGCTTACAAACAACAGAAATGTATTGCTCACAGTTGTGGATACTGTCAATCAGATCACGGTGTTAGCGTGGTGGGGTGAAAGTCCTCTTCCTGCTGATGGGCCCTGCCTTCTCACTGTGTGCTCACGTGATTCAAGGGGGAGCTCGAACCCTCTGTCTCTTTTATCAGGACACTCTTCTCATTCATGAAAGCACTGCCCTTAGGACCCAGCTACTTTCGCAAAGTCCCCACCAACTAGTACCATCACACTGGGTTCAGAATTTCAGCTTGTGAACTGGGGGACGGGAGGGAACAAACAAACATTGGAGACAGAGCATGTAACTAAAATTAAAATAAGTAAATAAATGGCAAAACCCAGTGTTGACAGATATGGAGCAGCTGGCACTTTTCCTCATTAATGTAGAGATGCAAAATGATACAACCACTCTGCAGTTGCTTATAAAAGACTTACATTTCCTACAGGGCCCAATAGCCCCACTCCTGGTAACATACAATGTCCTAGCAGCTATTTATAACTACCTCAAACAGGAACCCATGCTGGATGAACAAACTGTAGTCCATCCATACAATGGGACATTGTTTAGCACCAACACAAGACACGACAGGAAAGAAAGTCAAGGGAATCGCACTGAGTAAAAGAAGAGGGTCTCGGCCCTCCCTGGTGGCGGGCTAAAGCACTAAGAAGCAAAAGCCACTTCAGCATGAGCTCGATCCCCACATGAGTTCGATCCCCGCCTGCCCCGGAGGTGATCCACATGGCGCGGCAGACCTCTCCTGTCCCGCCCGCTGCTCTCCTCAGCAATGTACTTCGTTGATGTGCCTGTTCTGCTCCCCATTCTGTCTCTGGGGAATGCTCTGACCGCCCCTGCACCTCTGGCCTGTACCCCAGCACTGTATGCATAAATAAATAAATCTAAAAAAAAAAAAAAAGAAGAAGAAGAGGGTCTCCAAGTCTGCCTACTTCATGCGGCTGAATATACATCTTTCTGGAAGAGGAACAACTGCAGGACAGTCTGCAGTTACTAGTGCTTGGGGCAAGGAGGGCTTGACCACAAGAGGGCACAAGGGAGATTCTGGGATGACAAATTGTTCTGTGTCTTGCTTTTATCGCGTAAGTCTCCGCATGTACTTAAACTTCTAAAACTATATGCCCAGAAAAGAAACTCAATGTAGTTGTATATTATTGTAAACAACGATGACGATGATGCCATTAGTGGTGGTGGGGGATGTATTCATGTTCCCACATCTGTCCACCCTGAAAGTATTTTGTGGCCTCTTCTCAGCCTACCTGAATCTATAGTCAGCTCCACTGTCCCTTACACTAAGGTAGCTACAGACTTTGGCAAGACCTGGTGAACAAGCCTCCCATGTCATGGAGGGTGAGGCTCACAGCCGTCAGGCTGCTCTCAGGGGCTGCTAAATGTCCATATGGCATCTGTCTTGGCCACTGTTTCCATCAAGACTCTTGATTTTACAGAAAAGAAACACCCTGGACCTAACCTAAGTAGCGTCATTTACTATAAACTTCTCCGAGGCTTCACAAAACCTACGCTAGAGAATTGAGCAGAGCCCCACCCCTCTCTCACAGGGCTTGTGGGAATCTGCTTCTCTGAGTGGGTCTGCCCCAGCCTCCAGCTCTCCCTGCTTTCTTCTGCTCACAATTCAGCTTGCACATGGCCTCCCGAATCCTCCACATCTGGACCAGAGGAACTTCCTGCTCCAAGGTATACCATAGAGTGACAATAGGCTCTCTAAAATTTCCAATTCTAAATTTGGGGGACAGAAATCAATTGGCTGTGCCCAGCTTCTTAATTCTGCCCCACAATTCTGGACTGGGAGTTTATGTCTGCCTCTGGCATGGAGTACAGGATCAGAGGCCTGAGGGCTACCCCTTCCAAGGGGGGCAGTGAGACACTTCAAAAACTGTCTCCTGAATTAACTCACAGATAGCTCACGCGCCAGGTGCATGACTCCCCCTAGGGCACAAAGTCGGGACCACATTTCCGACTCCAGGCAGCTGTAGTCTGAGGGCAGCCAAGTACGCTTCTGAATTCAGACCCACACCATTAAGTCCCATGCCTGACTGGTAACCAGGTATTCATTTCAGACCAGCTACAGCAAGCGAAGGATTCAGACAGGTGATGTCAGGAGGCTTGTGGGTATCTGAGGCCTGAAGGAGCCACTGACCCGGGCATGAAGTTCACCTTGAGCAAGAGGCAGACACAGCAGCGCAGAACAGCTTTGCCAACAGATGAAGGGGCCGGCAAGGGGAGGGGTAGGAGGCATCTCTGTGAAGGGCAGGCAGATGCCAGGGCAGGGCAGTGGAGGGGGAGAGGAGAGCAGAGACACCTCCTTGCTTTCAGGGTGCCGGCTTTCTCCTTCTCCCCCGGCTAACAACCAAGGAGAGGTGGCCAGGCAGGAGCAGGGTTACAGATCATCCAGACTTCCTCGTTCTGCCAGCTCCCAGACTCAACAGTCCTCCACACCCAGTTAGTGGACAATAAAGAAAATTATGCTAACCACACTGGAGTGGAGATTCTGTATTGTTAAAAAAAAAAAAAAAAGAACAAGGATATAAAATAATGGTAGTTCAATAAAAAATATAATTATAAAAATTAAAGGGCTTGTGTCCTTTCTGACGAAAGGAAATCGTTTGTTGTACTATTTGTCTACCTTCAAATATTAATTTGCTCTGAAAGCTCAGAGTGCTGTCCTTCCCCAAGCATTAAGTACAAAGCTAATGCTGGCCTTAAGCCCTCTGGCCACACTTTCACACCAGGGACCAGCCAGGACTGTATTCTGTGCTTCCCTCTCCCTACAGGACCCGCGCTCCTCCAAGTCAGTGTGTCTTATTCCTGACTCCCCACCTAGCACAGCATTTGGACTTCTGCAGAAGTGACTCCAAAACATGGACTGGAAGACAAGTTACTCATTTGATGGAACCTCAAGAAACCATCATGGGGAATGAGAAGGTAAGAGAAGATGGAAAAGCAGCATTCATAAGGTACATTAAAATCCAGCTACCTGTGTGGACAATTGGAGATTAGTCATCTCAGGGGCCTCTGGGATTGCATAATGTGCATCTTAGTTAGCCCACAGAGGTCTGAAGTGGGGATCATCATACACCAACACCTAGCAGTCATAGTTCAGGGCTGCCACCAGGGGGCCTTGTTCCCTGAGACTATGAGCCTTCCTGGGACAGGCAAAGCAGGTGCAAGCAGTCAAAGAAAGCCTCCCACAAAAACAATAGGCGCTGCGGACCGAACTTAATGCGACTGAAGATGAAGTGGTAGGAGATAGGGACACAGGCTTAAACACAGCATAGTTTAACAAACACCTCCTCATGTAGTGTTCACTTAACCTCTAAATTCACTTAGAATCTTCCAGAATTAGCTGTTGTTTGTGTTTCGAAACTATAGATGGCACACAGAAGAAGGAATGAATGCTGTGAAATTGTTCATGAGTTGGCTGCAGAATCAGTCTTGTTACTCAAGTGTTCTAGCCCTCATTAAAACACACATATACACAATACACATGAAGCCCATGTTTCATGAGTATCAATCTTACTTGCTTTATGGGGATGAAATGACCTAAGGCTGGAAGACATTTAGCACTGTGCTAGATATTTCCACATTCTCAATTTTCTTTTCTTAGAACATCTGATTTCAGATGTTCTGGGGATCTTTAGGATCCCAGGAAGAGGGAACCGAGCCCAGAAAGGTTACGAAAGTCACCCAGGCCCACACAGCTGGTCAATGGGTCAGCTGGGACTAGAGCCAGTATGGCTCCAGAGTTGAAGTTCATAATCATGATATTTTACTCATTTGTCTGAGCACACACACTGGAACCAGGAAAATAATCTAATAAGCTGCTGAATGAAACTATCGTAGGAACTGATGGTCTAGGACAGAGCAGGCACAGGTACGAATGGAAACGAGAGAGAGACGAGTGTGGAGATTGGGCAAGAAGTGGGGGGAACTGGAGTATTGGTGAAGATTTGTATTTTGCAAGTGTGGGGCTGTGTTATTGTATGTGTAATTTGGGGCCATAGAGCCAGGTTTGGGGAAAGATGTGATCCTAACAATCCACAGAAGATGGAATTGGAGAGAATTATGCTAATGAAATAAGCCAGAGGAAAAAGTGACAAATACTGTAATTTCACTAATAGGTGGAATACAGAGAACAAAGCAAAAGCACTGCCAGAAATAAACCAAAATGAAGCCTAGAAATGGCTACAGAATTGAGGCCGCTAGAAGGGGACGGGTGGAAACAAGTTGGTAGGGCACCGGACGGCATATGATAAAAGGATAGAGTGGCCTGGGGGGGACAGGGGTGGTGATGCACCTCTGAATCATAGACAGTGATATAAATCAGTTACCTCAAATAAATAAAACAATCTACCAAGTCACCAAACATTTGTGAAGCTCCTATTGTGCATGAAATGATTCTCCCACCCACCCAGATGGCCCTTAAATATGACTCAGAAACAACAGAGCTTACAGTGTTCATTCAGCGCTTAGATTGTACCTTGTTAATATCTCTGGGGGTGAGGTCATGGGCACTGTATTTCTTTAAAGCACCCCAAGTGATTCTAATATTCTGCGAGAGCTGAGATGAATACAATTCATCATCTCATTTAACCCTCACAGCATCTCTAAAAGATCCTGTTACTATTATCTTAGAGAGGCAAAGGAAAAGCTGAGAAAGAGTACAGCCAGAGTTAAACATACATTATGTAACTGAAAAGTCTATGCTGAGGCCAGAGGTGTGGGGGGCAGCATGTGAGAGGGTTCACTAGAGACAGAGTGTGGAGCAGAGGAGGCAGATCTACTGATATGTGCTGCTGAGGGGAGTGGGAAAGAAAGGAGAAGTGTGCTGTGCCATGTTGGTCTCCTCCCTGGTTGGGGATTGAACTCATGCTGTGGTGGCTGCAGATAGTTTCATAGTGCTGAGACTTAACCCCTTGCGCCACCACAGAATCCCAAATTTAAGGAAATCTTAAGGAATGTCATGTCCAGTCCTCTGTTCCTCCTCATCCCCCAGCACACACTATTTCTCAGAGTAGAAAACTGGGGTCCATGGATGGAGGTAAATGGCTTGTGGTCACTCACACCACTAGTGTCAGAGTCGGGTCTTTATTTAACCTGGATCTCTGGACCCCAGTCAAGAATGTTTTGCTGCTCGCCATTCTTCTCAACCAGAATACTGACCTAGAGAAGAGCACTGGGTCCGAGTGTCAGACAGCCCTCTCTTATTCCCCAGCCTAGAAAGATAGATGCCCTATCGCAGGGAGGTGGCAAGAAAGGGAGCCCCAGCGGGCCACCCTCACCTCGCCACCTCGTCGTGTCTGCACAATAGCTCCTGCTCAGTGACAGCAAAACCCCTTATTAGGCGGCCCATGCCAACTCGTCTCCTGCCCTCGCTGAACTTACAGCATTTGTGTTGTAGGGATTAGGGGGAAGAATTCCTCCACCCTGAGGCAGAACAATAACAACATGGAAGCTGACTGGGCAGGCAGTTCTTCGTGTTGGCTTGAGAAATAACGAAGGTGACATTTAGGGGGTTGCTCTGGCCTCCCTGTCACTGAGACTCATCATTAATTTAACCATCTCTGTTATAGACAAACTTTCTAGTCAGCCTTGGAGGGGTGAGGAGGGGGTTTCCTCTCCTCTGTGGCCCATTAGAGATGTAGGGGGTGTCTCTCATGCGGTCCCCAGTCACCTGAAATCTAGTCTCTGTTCAATTCCTGGCTCAAATGACATTTCTATACGAGTGCATAATTGGCTGCTGTTGATGTGAGAGAAAAGGCAAAAAGCGCACGGGCAGGAGCTGCTGCTAAACAGCAGTTCTCTCCCCGGCTCAGAGATGTTCTCTAGTGAATGTCCACAGGTATCGGGCCTCCATTTGTACATTCAATCGTCCAACAATTACCGGCGGCCCCTTTGTTGAGTGCTGACTATACCATGAAGAGCCAGATAGGCATGGCCCTACCTTCTTGGAGTTTACCTTTAAGAGCTCTCTACTCTGGTCATCACCAGCCATAGGTAGCTACTTACATTTAAATGGATTGAAATAAAATGCAATAAAAAAAAAATAGTCCCTCATTTGTGCTAGCCGTTTTTCAATGTTCCACAGCCACATGTGGCTATACTATACCAGATAAAGAGAAAATATTTCCATCATCACAAGAAATTTCAATGAGCAGCACAGATG
This sequence comes from Condylura cristata, assembly GCF_000260355.1. Taxonomy (NCBI): domain Eukaryota; kingdom Metazoa; phylum Chordata; class Mammalia; order Eulipotyphla; family Talpidae; genus Condylura; species Condylura cristata. The sequence continues at coordinate 33,151,025 of NW_004567109.1, forward strand.
TACTGGGGGAGAAAGACCCTTTGGATACGTCCTTAACATCTGTCCCTCACAGAACTGCTGATGTGGATGATGCTTCGCTTATTTCAGAGAGCAGGGAATGGTGATCACCTGGCCAGTCCTAGAGTCAGAATTTGAACCCGGGATTGCTCTACCCCAAAACCTAAGTGAAATGAATCAGGACCAAAACTACAGGTAGAAAGGGAAAGTGGTGTAGAGAATATGGCATATAGATGAACCTATCAAAGTTTAAGTACTAAAATGGGCCAGTTCTGTTAAACTTCCCAGTTTATTCACCACATGAGGATGATTTTATGGTCACTACATATTAAGGTAGACATGAGTAACAAGATGATATATGTGTTTACCATGCCTGGAATGGAGTAAATGCTCTAGATAGTATAGCTGCTGTCATTGTTTTGAACGAGGGAGCTGAGCTCTAAATACGTAAATAAGCAGTGTACATCTAGAAATCAGAGATGAATCTAGACATTCTTTGTTTTGGAATACTCAAAATGACAAAAATTCAGATAGGTAAGAATTAAGGGGGCAGGGGCAGTGTGGGGGTGAAATTTGTGTTTTATAATACAGTTTCAAAGATGATATATCTACACTTCTGGTGTATTCTATATACTAAGGCACTGAGTCCAGCACTCACTGAAAGAGAAATTGAACTCCACACCAAAGGAGGAACATCAGAGAACTGTGGACCTATATTAAAATTACCACAAGCATGAACTGGGCTGTCCCAGAGCTCCCTTGGGGAGTGCATGGGCGGATGCACCAGAGTTAAAGACACAAAGTCTAAGGGCCAGTTCACCACCCAGAACTATGAGTCAAACATAGGAAGATAGCAAAAAGCCTAACTTATCAGATGAAAACACTGACACCTATGGGACATATCAGCTGCATATATACATATCCTTGGGGAGAAAAGGAAGAGCGATGTCATGTGTAGAACTTACTATGTCTAAAGCCTTTCTCCTTATTGAGGTGTTGTGTTTGTAGAGGGAGACACGTGCTCAGAAATATGTCCAAAATTGCATTATTTCTAGCTAGAACATACCTGTCTGTCTCCATCTTTCATTTGGCCTCAGTTTGTAAAAGCAGAGAAGAGAAAGGAAAGAATATTTATTGAACACTTACTATGCCATTTTCTTCATTTCTTACAATTATTCTATGGGAGAGGTTTCAGAGGCAGATTATTAAATGATGATGCCCTCCAACATGTGTGGGTCGCTGTCCACAGTGCTGCATCTCATTTTTCTTTAATTCAGTAGTCTCCAAAATGCAGTTAACCTACCCAGATAGTACATATAATGATTTATGAGAGCTGTGGAGGAAAACATATTTGCCCTGTACTTATATATTTAAATTTAAAATGGGAAAAACATTGAGATACACTTACTAGGTCTATTTGTCATCTCCTCCCCCTGAGGGGTCCTGAGGAAGGTATAAGTGTGCCCCATGTAGAAGGACTACCCTTAGAATCCTTATTCAGCTTTTGGTTTTCAACATTTCATGGTTTATTGTAGTTGATGTGTGTACAGTTAAGTGGATCTACAGATTATAATTTCTGAAACACTAGAGTTGGGTGATAATGATTTAAAAATGTTCAATATTCTGTACTTTATACCAATTCACTATTTATTTCATAACTGAATACTTACTTAAAAGATGTCTAAAATAGGGCCCTCCCTGGTGGCGCAGCGGGCTAAAGCACAGCACTGAGAAGCTAAAGCCACCTCTGCATGAGTTCGATTCC
>NW_004567109.1:33153051-33199667 GCF_000260355.1 Condylura cristata
GCCTGCCCCGGAGGAGATCCACATGGCGAGGCAGACCTCTCCTGACCCGCCCGCTGCTTCCCTCAACCGTGTACTTCCTCCATCTGCCTGTTCTGCTCCCTGCTCTGTCTGTGGTGAATCCTCTCACCCTCCGAATCTCTGGCCTGTACCCCAGTTCTGTATGAATGAATAAATAAATCTTTAAAAATAAATAAATAAATAAATAAAGGTGACTATTTTTCAGAAAGACAAGGGTCCACACATTGCTGACATTTCTGTCAGATGAAATTGTTGGTAGTTTTTTACAGCTAAGACAATGATCAAATTCAACCTCAGATATAAATTGAACTTTGAACTAGACTATGGAATCCAGAAAAAAATGATGACCCAAGATATTAAAAATAATATTTTAGCATAAGCAAGCATTTTGACTAATAAATTTTCTTTAAATGATTGCTTATTTTTAATCTTACACTTTTAAAAATCCTTCATCTCAAAAAATCTCCATTTGTGTATGACTACAGGTACACTATTAGTACCAAAGTCACTAAATATCATCTAAAAACTTTGCATACATTGCTACTGTATGTTCAAATTTTAATGCTGGTCAAGGCTGATGATCAAAGAGAATTGATTCTAGAATCCATTGTTTCTCTTAGCATAGGTAAGACTTGTGCTCATTCCCTTAAACCTGTCCTAAACAAAGAAAAGGCAGAAATGGTGAGGGAAAAAAAAGAGACAAAAATGAAGACACACAAGAGATGGCAGAGCTTTAAAGAATCAGTTCTACTCAGAGACTGCCAAAGAGAAGGTAAGATTTGTTTTGAAGTTGCTTGCACACAAGCATATTAACCAAGGATAAATGCAAGCTAACCCCAGAAAAACCACTGAAGAGCTAAAAGAGAGTCAGAAGGTGTCTGTCATGAGAGAGGCAGGCAAGTGTCAAGATGGACGATATTGTCCCTGCAGTATCCCATCAGAGGAGCCGTGAAGAGAATGAACTCTCTGAGCTTGACTTATTCCAATGGGTTCCTGGTTTTTTCTGTTTTATTTTCTGTCTTGATGAGAAATGTTCTGATTTCCACCTTGTCTCAGGACAAATAGAACTTTGACAGTTAGTTCACAATTTATATAACTGATTTCATGTACTTCTACTGGCTGTATCACGATTCTGACAACTACAAATATTTCCCCCTCTCTCTGAGGAATTGTGGGGCACCCATGTCCACCTGGGTTTGTCTCAATGCTTACAGCTGCAAAAGTTATTGTGTCAGCCTGACACTGCAGGTCAGTGGACTGAAACTCAGACCAGTCTGTTACTTGCCCAAGGAAGCTTAAGGACCCAGATTGTGATCCAGGGCAATCTGCGCAAGTGCATTAACTAGTCTCTTCTGTAGCTCAAGTTTCTCCAGCCTGCATCCCAAAGCAGCTCGCTTAGTATCAATGTTTGAGGGGTTTAGGGTACTCCTAGCTACTCTCAAAACTTCCAGAAGTCTTAGAAATGACATAACTCTGAGCATTTATTAATGCATACAGTGCTACATTGGATAACATCTCTCATGGGTGGAGTCAATGAACTATGAAAATCGCGTATGTGGTCATCAGTGATCAGAATATAAGCAGTCATTGCTTTAGAATTTTACCCAAAAGACAAATACTTTGTGTCAAATCTCTTGAACTTCATAAAGCATTCAATGAAGCCAGATTGCCCACAGCATATGTGACCTCAGGCTGTTCATATGACCTTATTTGCTTCCGTTTCTTCATTTGTAAAATAGGGGTGAAGAAAACCTATTTCAGTGTTAATGTAAGGATTTAAAAATTGAGCCGTGCAAAGTACTTTCAGCTATGCCTGATGCACAGTAGGAATTCACTGATAGCTGTTACTATTTTAGCCTCAGTTATCTCTTCTGAAAAATGGGGATAATTCATAAACTGCCTTCCACATAGGCTTATTCTGAAATGCAAATTAAATGGTATGGAAGTAACTTATAAGCTACAGGGTGCTCTGAAGATGAGAGTATACTGTAATTTTTACTTTTATGACTCACACATGAAACAAGTCTCAGAATAGTATATTCCAGCCAAGAAATTAAAAGCTTTATTCCTTTGGAGTCAGACTGTGTCCCTGAACAGATCAATGTTGCTGAAGCGAAAAAGCAGAGAGATTTAATTACCTCGAGCCTTAGAGCCTTCCCCACTGAGAACAGAGGGCTCATGGTGAGAGCAGTGGCTGTGTGTGGAGGTGACAAGCCACCAAGTGGGCACCTGGACCTGCAGACCACAGACTCTGACTCTATTTCTAGGGCCAGACAACTTGACAAAGACAGAGCTGGCACCATGGAGAAGGTGTGAAGTTGTGTCTTTGAAAAGGCCATGAGCTGTGATAGAATCATTCCTGGGGGAGGAGGAGGCTGAAGCTTCCTATTTTACCCTTGCTTTCGAGCTCAAAGAGAGAGAGAGAGAGAGAGAGAGAGAGAGAGAGAGTGTGTGTGTGTGTGTGTGTGTTTAAGGATATACTGTATACACAGGTAGCTGCATGCCCAGGAATATATGGATCACAGACTCAATCTCAAATATGCAAGGTCATAAATCCATGTGCATGTACCAATGAATCTGGACACATCCTGCCTCAAAACAGGAGATTTGCACAATGGCCCTGTGTCTACCTCCATGGACACCAATGTCTGCCTGTCTCCCTGACCAGGTGGACATACCACCAATGTATGTTCGTGGCTTCAGAGGTATATATAAGTCTGTATGTGCACCTGCCATGTGTCTCCATAGTGCCTAAGAACCTGAGACAGAATCATAAGACATCTGGAAGATTCTGGTTAAATCCTATAAAGCTATAAAGAGTCAGAAAGGCCTGGTTGGGGGAATCTGAGCTGACAGCCACAAAGGTGAATGTGGAGCAGATACCAAGTAATTGGAGATGCAGAACCTGGGTTGTGGCGGGAAGAAAGAGGCAACAGCACAGTGCAGACGTGGGAAAGTAGAGAAGGGGCTAACAAGTCCACGACTGCCAGGCAGATACAGGTGGGGTATGGGGGGCTGCATCTTCAACCAGAGATGTCTCCCTATAGGTATCACACCAGCTATACCATGTGTGCAGACAGTACCAGTGTGCTGCTGTGCATACGCTGGGGTCTGCATCTGTGCGTTTCTAGGGTGTGGCTTATGACGTGACCGCACCTCAAGAATACTGGCTTTTACTCAGACATTTAGACAGCCCCGACTGTACATGAGCTGTGTACATGAGCTGTTCGGGAAGAACTAGAATGAGGTAGAGCCACATTCCCTGTCTTAATTTAAGAGTCTTATATTCTAAAGAGGGAATGAAACATGCAATGTAGACAGAAAAGTAAAAACAAGAAAGCAGACAGGAATTCTATTTTTAAAATTTGTGTTCAAGTGGGAAAACTTTGTACTAGCTGTGTGGTCTTAGGCAAGTTATTTAACCTCTCTGAGTTTCACTTCCCTTATCTACGAGAAGGATCATGACACCAATTTCACTGTGTTATGTGGGAATTAAAGGGGTCACGTCTCCAGCCACAGCATCACAAGCTACAGCCCCTCAGCTTCCTCCTTCTTTTTCACAGGTATTTCCTCACCCAGAGTTCCTGCGGTTTGGCCTTGTTTCAGGTTTTTCTGCTTTCTCAGAGGGCCTGTACTAACACAGACAGGTGGGTAAGTCTGAGTAAGCAATGTGGGGCCCAACAGGCGCCTGTGAAGGACAGGATTCTGAGTGTAGAGGACAGATGGAAGGGAGCATCAGATCCAAGGGTTGTCACTTGAGCTGTCACTTCATTCTCCCATTTTCAGGCCTCAGCGAAGCTGTTCTTTTTTAAATGTACAACCTCCCTCCCCTGCCATACGCTCTTTTCCCCATCACCTGTCTCTACCCAGGTCTCATCTGGAGGTCCTTTCTTCAGGAAGTCTTGACACTGGGTGAGGTCACTTCCCCCTGGCTTTTACCTGTAAAGGAACTTGTGGCAACCTGTTTTTGCCTCTGGATGCCCGGTGAGAGGGCAGCTCCTTGAAGGTGAGTCTGAGTCTAGGCTCTTTGTCACTGTCATCTGGTGGCTGGACTGCCACAGTATAGATACATGAACACACCTAGGTATCAGCAAGTGGATGAATGCCGCATTACAGACAGATACATCACGCGTCTTGTGTACAATCCACAGCACCTGTGTCTCATAGTGGGCCATTGGGACCAGAAAGACTTTTGTGTGAGCCTGACTCTGCAGGGAGCCTCTGGCAGTTCTCACTTTTGCTGTGCCTCAGTTTCTTATCTATTAAAGGAGTGGTTGTTATGAAAATAAAACATCTGAAGCATTTAACAAAGTGGCAGGCATGGTAGTAGGAATTCAAATTGCAGATGTTCTGGCCGCTGAGACATCCACTACAGAGTATCCCCCCAACCACCCAGGCAGCAGGGTTAAACACAGACAGAACCTCTGCCTCCTGGCTGTACTGGGAAAAACAGGTTCTTATGCTCCGCCATCTGTTTCACCAACCTTGTCTCTTCCCATCCCCGGTTAGCTCATCTCCTGATGTTTAAAAACATAATAAACACATACTGCTCCCCTGCTACAGAAACAGCCACAGGGGATTGAGAGATAAGGAGGTGAGAAACTTCATTCTTAGAACTTGTGGCCCAGAGATGGTTGGGGAGAGAAAGAGATGAAATAAGCATAAAAACAAGGAATGCTTGCTACTCAGGGCAGAAAAAAACATATTAGACTAAGAGGCAATGGTATTCACGTGACAACATAGATCTAAGATTTTCCAAAATGGAATCAATTTCAAATCATTTTTCAACAGAGGTAATTTGTTGGATATAATTTAATACATATAATTTTTATTATGAAAGACTTCAGGCATATAAAAAGGATAGCTTCAATTGAACAACCATGTTCCAACCACTTAAAAGCTTAAAAAGGAAAACGTAATTTGATTCTCCTTTCTTTCTCTCCCCAGTAAATACCCCTCTCCTGCATTTAGTGCTTGTCAACTCCCTAGTATGCTTTCACACTTTTATTACATATGCATGTACCTCCAAACATTGTATTGCATTGTTTTAGATGTTTTAAGGCCAAATATAAATATTATACCCTGTATCCCTCACAATTGGTTTTGCTTTGTTCAACACTATGTGTTGAGATGTATCCATGCCGATGCCTCTATCACTAATTCATTTTCATTGCTACATAAGAGAGGTCTTCCTTAACTTCTGAGGGGGGTACCTCCCAACAGATGCATTGTCAGTGAAAAATATCACAAATTGAAAATGCATTTAATACACCTAACCAACCAAGCATTGCAGGTTTTTGCAGTTTATTGCAAGCATAGCCTAGTTTAAATGTGCTTAGAACACTAGCAGTAGACTACAGTTGGGCAAAATCATCCAGCACAAAGCCTACTTCATGCAATTTTTGGATACGATAGTGCAAGAGAAAATCAGAATGGCTATTTGGGTTTTCACCACGGACATACTAGGTCTGAAGAATGTTTGAAGCATTGGACTAAAATTAATAGCTGAATGATGGAGAAGCTTGCTACGATGGTGACAGGGTTGCCCATTCCTTTCTCTTCTGATGAACCTCGAAGTAGTTAGTAGAAGACATTTGAAAGTCAGTTGTTTCCCCTCGTGATGAGGCATCTGAGAGGAGGGGCATCTCACCATCACAGCTCTGACTTAGGAAAGAGTATCACCCAACATACTTCTGGCCTGGGAACAGATCCAAAATTCAGAGTTTGAAGTATGGATTCTACTAAATGCCTATCACTTCACACCATCATAAAGTCAACAAATAATAAGTCATACCAGTTGGTATGGGGACACAGAAGATGTGGAGACAGAATTCTAATAGATATTTCTCCAAGAAGTAGATGCTGACATGAGATTAGAATGGCAAGAGACTTATTGGAGAAACTCATGTGGACAACGTGAAGGTGGATAGAGGCACAAATAGGGAAGGTCTTGAAAGGGAGATATGATTTTGATACATGTGAAAGGAGAGGAGAATTGAGTTGGAAGAGCTTCCAGCTATAATGCAGTTTTAAGTCTCAACTAGGGGCCTCCGTGGTGGTCTAGGGGTTATGTCTCAGCACCATCACAGCTACAAACTGAACTTGATCCCCGGTGAGGGAGCTGATCCACATGGCACAGCAGATCTCTTCTGCCTCGCCTGCTGCTCCCCTCAGCAGTGTGGTAGTCCGTTTCAGTGAATCAGCCTATTCTGCTTTCCACTCTATATCTGGTGAATCTTCTCACCCCCTGCAACTCTGGTCTATACCCCAGTTCTTCTGTGCAAAAAAAAGAAAGAAAGTCTCAACTAGACCCTGCTTCAGCAGGGCCTGAAGCAAAGGTTGTCCATTAGTGGTGCCTCATGTGAGGCAGGAATAGCTCAGCCCAGCTCTGTAACGCCTGCCAGGCTTAGTAACTGCTTGGAGGAGATCCAGCTAAAGTGTCTCAGGGGATGTGGAGACATGGCAGCTGGAACATTCATCATCTGTGCTCCCCACAGCCAATTTTTCTGAACAGGGGCCTGAGGAGTATTCACAGTCTACCATTGCCATACTGTATAAGTGCAGGTAGGGGGAGATTCTTACTTTGCCTGGGGGCTTCCCTCATTCATACATCTTATGAAAAAATATAGTGAGATATTAAAGGTCATCAGTGTTAAGAGCAGTGTTACTAAACCTGTGCCAAAGGACTGTTGCAGATACCAAAGTTGGGGTCGGCAGCCTCAGAACCCTCTCCACTTGTTTGTTAGTGATAAATTGAGCTGTGCTGCAAGAGACCAAAAGTCAAGGCTCCATGGGAAGGTGTTTGAGGCACATAGACCTGCACTTCATTTCCACCTCTGCTTGGTACAAATCATCTCATGCTGTAGGCCTTACTTTTCTCGTCATTAAAATAATCAGCTCTATCCTGTGGAGTTTTGGGGGGATGACATGATGTAAGCACAATGTCTGGCACACACAGTAGGAGCTTTAACAAACACCACTTCCTTCCCCTGTCCCTCTAGATCATTGTTAGAGGAACAGAAACCTATTCTTAGATGCAATCTTTTTTCTCAAACTGAGAAACGTTTTCAAAACTTAGAGTCCTAGTTGTGCAAACCCCAGCTATCTATAGCAATCGGGGTGAATCGAAATGATCTTCACTGAACCTTCTTATTCACACCCATCACTCTTTTTAAAGCAGCATTTGTGATTAATCTCACTCTAGGGCTAAATCGGTCCCAAGCGCTTCCAAGGCACTTGATAAAGAAGCTCTCTGATTTATAGCAAACACCATTATTGAGCGGTGGCAGAGAGAGGCCATTGGGGGATTTGTCTTGCTGGAAACTCAGTCCGTTGGAACCATTTCTTCTATTTTCCTGGATAAGAGTCCAATTTATTTCAAAATAGATGAATGGGGTCCTCTCTTTGTTCCTTTGGTGGGGTAGGAAGGAGAGAGGACTTAGACAATTTTTTTAAAGAGTAATGCTTAATACTTTAAACTTGGGAAGCTCTTTGCATCTCACATAGACATCCAGCAGGACTGAGAAGAATGCTAGGCATACACTAGGCCCTCAGTAACTTTTCATGGAAGTGTAAAATCATTGTGGATCCTCACAGTGACGCTGTGAAGTACACAAGTCCATTCTTCCCCCTTGGGCAAACAGGAAAGCCGAGGCTCACAGCTAAAAAATGGCAGAGCTGGATCTGTGACCTGACCCAGACCTGACCTCTGCCTTCACCACAGTAAGCAAAGATGCCTGAGACACAGCCTCAGAGTGAAAATCTGGTGAGCCAAGGCTGTGATTCCTTTTACACCTAGTCCTGGCATCCAGATGGTCCTATTCCAGAAGGGATTTGTGGCATATTTGCCTCTCACTTACGTCCATCATCTTTACTGACTCCTCAAAGCCCAATCCTCTTCTCCAAAACCCCTGATGGTCATCTTGGCTTTGCTTGAACATTTCCAATGACTAAGCAATCTCTGCTCAATGGAGCTGTCCACTGTCGAGAGTTCTTATTCGATTGGGATGACATCTTGCTCCTGGACCTTAGATTTAGCTGCAGGCAGAATAAAAGCAATGAAACGCATAGATTCGACTAGATCTGGCTTGATGCCTGGCTTTCTTCCTCTGGCTTGTGACACTGGGAAAGTTATTTAGCTCATTTTGTAAAATGAAAGCAATAAAATTATTTTATCAATAGGAATTATTCTGGGTATATGTATGAGAATACTCAATTAATATTGGTATAAACAATAAAGACATTTAATTATCTCACTGTATTAAAAGTTTCAAGGGAAGCAGAGCCAAGACTGGTTCAGCAATGAAGTGATGCTGGGGTTCTTGGCTGGTATTTCCATAATACTCTTGGCCTTCCCCCAAGTTCATTAGAGGCCACAGCAGCAGCGGGCATCATATCTTTATATGTGGAGAGCAGGGACAAAAGACATAAGTATAAATTTTAAAATACAGTTTTTGAAAAGCCTTTTTGTGGTTTCTCTCAACCAGTAAAGAAAAGACTTGCCATCCTGGAAAACATTAGACTTTTGTTTCTCATTTGCCAGTTCTGGCCACATGTCCACTTCTAGACCTATCACTGGCTTAGGGGGTATCATTATCATGGGAGACCTAAAGGAGCATGATTGGTCTCCTTGTGCAGAGTATATTGCCACTTTAAAAGGAAAACAGTAAATAAGGTCTCTTGGAAATAAAGAAGAGAATGGCTCTTGCCTGGGCAGCAACAGTATTCTACCTGAGGATCAGTGGAGTGCCATGCAGCGGGCTTAGTAGCATCTTTGGCACTTCACGCTGCATGTGTGCCATAACTATCATCTGCTGTCATTATGAATGGTGGTGAAGGTTCCCAGTTCCCTCTGACCCCCTTTTCCAATTGGAACTTCGATGTAACCTAGTTATCATCTACCATGATGATCAAGCTCCTTGACAGAAAGGGTAAAAGCAGCATCAGTAGGGCTGTCTGCTGCATACCTCTACAGCCTGTTATTCACATCGTAGTTTGGGTGGATGGCCCCCTCTGGAGGTGTGCAGTGTAGTTTGTTTGACCATTAGCCTCAGTTGTGCAATAATGGACAACAGATCTTTCTGAGTCATGGGTTTTCATTAGGCTGTCTTCTCCAAGGGTGGTTCCATTCTGTCCTTAGTATATTTGGCTCTGTTATAACTCTAGTTTTGGGTTTTGATTCACTATTACCTTTCATAAATCACAGAAACAACCTAAATCAACATCTTGGTTGAAAAGTATGGTAAGTTCTTTTAGGGGAGTTTGTCTGTGACTAGTCACTGTCATGAGCTTGACTCTGGGAGATCTGTACGTTCTTTATATCAGAGGGCTGAGGGCGAGGAAGGCTCTCTAGTTCTGCTGAGATGTTTGAAACAGTTCAAAGAGAGAGCACTTATCAGAGATGCTGATTATTAAAGTTGTCTTTAATAGAAAACATAAATTTTGTTGAAGCCCTTCTTACAGTTGTCTCTAGACATTCTCTACCTTAGACAAAAGAATCTCTTAAATAATTTGAGGCTTGAGAATGACTCTCTGGCCCCAACCTTTGCACTGTATATTGTCTTTGGAAGTAGACTTTAAAGTCACGAGCTTGAGGGGGAAAGAGAAAGTAATAGCAGTCAGTTACCAATTGCCAAGCACCTGTCAGTAGAAACCCACAACCTTATCATGGGTGCTCTGCTGGGCAGGTATTAACCTACATCTGGCAGAAGCAGAAGTTGTCCTAAGAAAATAATTTGCTAAGTCCTGTCGGATTCCAAAGTCATTTCTCCACATCACACTGTGAACTTCCAGATGTTATTCAATCAGGGATGCACAAGTTTGAAAGGGCAAAGCAGTCCAAACTGTGAGGGTGGGCCAAGTCACAAAGATCCCTGGACTCTGATTTTTGGTATTGCTATTTATTGCTAGTGGGCAGATCTTGCTGCATTGCAGAGATTGAACCTCCAGAACAATCTGATCCGAATGTCTGCAGTAGAGTACATTTAAGCACTGCTGAGCAGGACTCACCAAATCGGGTTTGTTTTTTCCAAATCTGGTTTGTCTTTCTAGCCATCATTTCCTTCACATTTCAACTCCAGACAGATTTCTGTTCTGGATGAGGCCATTGGCATTACTCTGCAATCTGTTCCGGCTGTTAAGTAAACTTCTCCTGCTCCCGGACGGGCTGTCACGTGTGTGTAAATACCACTTTATGCCTGGATTATGATTTCCAAGTCAAAACTCCCTCTGCTCGGGTGGCTATTAAGGTCACTCCCGATCTACAGTCTATGAATCAAAGATAATAGGTTCAAACTGTGAGGCTGCTTTGGGGACTGATCATGTGGCCTGAAAAAGGAATGATTAGCTATTGTACTTGGGCATGTTTATAGCCACGCTGGGCATCAGAGGATTGCTGTCTGTATTACCACCATTAGACAAGAGGGCACTATGGAGGACAAGCAACACATGCCCAATTCCGGTTTACAAAGCCCATTTATAACTTCTAGTTGACTTATCACTTCTTTAAAACAATCCTGAGGCAAGGATTATTTGAACTATTTTCCATATAATATGGGCCAGTTACTTTACCTCTTTGAACTTCAGTTCTTTATTAATTGAGGTGCTTATGGAGATTCAACAATAGTTTTTATAGCTAACTTCATGGCCTAAAATAGGCCCCTGGACAGACACAAGGAAAGGATAGGCAGGTACTAGGTCACTTATCTGACCATGATCTTGGGATGTGCACATTAGGAAGTGAACAGAGAGGAAAAGAGAAAATTTAATCAAGTATGCATAGTGAGTAAGTTAAAGCTGTGTGCAAGTGGGGCTCAAGGAATCCTCTGACAAAATGGAACACTCTGGAATCTTCCCAAGAGTCATTTATCCACTGACTCTGATCTCAACTTTGATCCCTGAGTAGTGTGAGACACCAGAGGAGCTGAACCCTCTCACTTCTGAGGGCTCCCTGGCTTATGGATGAGTGAAATCCTGGAGTGCCAGAAATCTCTCAGAAGAAAAGAAAGGTTCTAGGTGGTTAAAGCACTAGAAACCCTCCATGCTGCTGCAGGTGAGCTCAGGTGAGTAGATGACATGTGGCCTTACCATTGGTGTAGACACTCATTCTTGATGTGTCTTTCCAATGGCTGGGAATTGCCTGAATCCTGAATGATATTCAGTTCTCGTCCCAGCCCCATGAAACAGCCAACTGTTACTGTCTCCATTTTCCAAAGGAAGCAGACTAATTCTTGCAGAGTAAAGTAGCGGACCCAGAGTAAGCCAGGTGACGCACATGCTGTGGGTTGCAGAGGCTGAGCTCTTAAGATTGCGGGCAAACCTAAAAAGAATATGAAATTGTTTGGTAGAGCTGCGGAAACTCAGGGAGGAAATATGTCTCAAGGTTAAGGGTAAATCAAATTTAGACTTTGACAAACTAAATTTGGTTGAAGGACAAATCAAATGTAAAGATAGAATTAACAAATTTAAGGCCAACACCAAAGGGTAATACTAGTTACTACTTTTTGTACTGATTCAAGAAATGTGTACTGAGTAGTGGACTGAGGGGGAAGATGACTACAACAGAGCCCCAGCCTGTGAGGAGCTCCCAGACCAAAGGCAGGCTCGTAGGGCCATGGTGGTGGGGGGACATAATGATAGTAAAGCTCTTTCCACCTCAGTAACATGCAGATGAGGGCGAGCACAAGTTTCGGGATGTGATGAAGGTAAAATTTAAACCCAATTCTCAAATCCTCAGTGGTTTCCTGAACTAGTAATATTGAGTTCATAGGTCAGCCAGAGCAAGTGGCCCAAATGCCATAAACAGTAAGTCTTTGGTTTCAGGGGGAAATAATAATAATAATTAATAATTAATAATAATAATAATAATAATGAACAACTATATACTAGAGACATTTTATGAGGGTGGAGTGGGGAATGGGATAAAAATGGGACGGGGGGAGAGTGCACTGAACTATGGTGACGGCACACGGGTGATTTGGTGATGGGAAGCCCATGGGGACTACGATTGAGATGGAAAAAAGGCAAAAATGATGTAAAAATAAATTATTATATTAAATAAACTCCATCATGGGAGACTAAAGGAAAAAAAAAAGAATAAGTCTATGGTTTCTAAGGAGAAAAATAAGGCAGCAAGACTAGGGTTAACAAGTAGAGGGGGAAAACTGGTAGCTTTCAATATTTTTCCAAGCAATTTTTTGGGGCAAAGACTTACTAAACCGTGGGGCCTGGGAGGAAACGATACAGATATAACTGAGCATGTGGTAAGACTCCCCCACAGAACATTATAAATAAAGCACATTCCAGAGCTGTTCTTGGTGGCACAATGGGCTAAATCACAGCACTATGAAGCAATCTGCAGCCACTGTAGGAGTTTGATTCTTGGCCAGGGAGGTGACCCACATGGCCTGGCAGACCTCTCCTGACCACCCCCTGCTCCCCTCAGCAGTGTATTTCAGTAGATCTGCCTGTTCTGCTCCCCACTCTGTCTCTGGTGAATCCTCTCGCCCTCTCCCCACACCTCTAGCCTATACCCCAGTTCTTGTATGTATAAATAAATAAATTTTTTACTTAAAAGATTTTTAAAGATTTTTTACAGGTCATGGTGCTGGGGCAGTGAGAGAGGATTCACCATAGACAGAGTAGGGAGCAGAACAGGCCAACTGACGAAGTACACTGCTGATGGGAGCAGCAGGCGGGTCAGGAGAGGTCTGCCACACCATGTGGGTCACCTCCGGGGTGGGCATTGAACTCATGCTGAAGTGGCTTTAGCTTTTTAGTGCTGTGCTTTAACCTGCTGTGCCACCAGGGAGGGCCTAGAAATAAATCTTACAAATAAAATAAATAAAGCTCATTCCAAAATTGATTCAATCTTTCAGGTAACTTATTGTTTTCTTTGTATACATTCATATATTCATTCATGCCTTCCTTCTTTGAATCTTTTGAATTGAATTCACTAAGTATTTAATATGTGCCAAATTAAGTTCCTTAGTGCTACTGGCCTTTGTCATGAACAGTTTTCTACTAGCTCATTGATTAGCTGCAAGATCTAAGTGTTGTGGCATGGTTTTGAAAGATGAGATTATGGAAAGTTTCAGGGATTATAGAGCAGGAGAAACAACCAGGGCACTAGAAGACCCCAAATGTTTCCCATGATTCTCTGTCAACTGCTCTCATTTTTTGTATTTAAAAAAAAAAAAGCCTTTAAGTCTCACAAAACTAGTTAAATTCCTGAACTATGTGTGCGGTCTCAGCCAAGATACACAATGCTGTGAGCTCCACTTCCTTATCTGTAAATTGGGAAAATAACTCATGCCTCTCTAGCAGCTGCTACTGAGATTAAAAGGATAGAAATGTGGTATCTTGTCCTTAGCTGGGCACAACAGATATTATTCCCCCTTCTCTCTCTCCATCTGGGGAAGGTGGGCTGGCCATCCAGGAAAAGCTGGACCTGATTTATCTAGAGTAAAGCAACATAATGTACACATTAATGAAAAGCAGGATTACACTCTAGACCAGGATCACAGCAGAATTAATAGAGTAACTAGGTTAATTAAACACACACATGCATAAATCAGATCAAAACAAAACATGCCACAAAAAATTTTCCTTTTCCTCACACTTGAGTAAAAGCGGATCATCTCAAATTTTGGTTGTAGCAGATCAAATATTCATCCTTCCAGAAATGATGTCTCCTAACTAATCATCTTATAACTGAGACTGAGAGAGAGTTAAAATATAAGAATCAGCACAAGTATAGCAATTTGGATGTTGTTCAAAGTCTATGCACGTTGCTGTCCTCAAAACCCATAGGCCTGGGAGGGAGGCAAAGCAAGTGTTATTATCCCATGTCCCCAAAGAAAATAGACTAGCCATGTTGCCCCTGATTCCCTCAAAACTACAGTAACACCAGAGGGGAGTAGTTGTGGAAAAATTAAATTCAAGTTGTTTCTGTGAAAAAAAAAACAAAACAATAACTACTAAAATATATCTATATATCTATCTAAATAGATATCTATCAAAATAGATTTGTATCATAAAATATAGAACAGAACACTTAAGTAGAATATTCATCACTTCTAAGTTACAAAAATATGATTATACTTTGCTATAATGGTCAAAATTAACTTATGTCGATTTCACTTTTCCTTATTTTCTAAAGAGAATTGAAAAAAAAAGCAAATGTGACTTTAGACCCATGATGCCCAGGAAGGGGTGCCTGGTCCCTTTTGGCCCGTGAATGTGGTCTTGGGACTCTGCCAGCCAGGCTTAATAGCCCAAAGAGTCGAACTAAAAAATACATTTCTCTCACATAAGTTGGCCACTCAGATTAATTAAAATCACAATTTTTCTCTTGGCTGGAATTTTGGTAACTCCAGAGACCATACAGTAACCAAAGGCCTTAATTAGTTTTGGTTGACATCACAGAAATTCTGAGGTCTGTAAGCAGGACCACCTGTGACTTAAGCTCCATCCCCAACTCATCTCAACTCAATAAACAGCCGGGCATACAGCCGGGCATCCTGGTCATGAGTCACAAATCTAATCTCCAACACTTCAAGACAAACAAATGAGTGTGTAAAAAGTTCATGCATATGGAGTCAGGTAATGTAAACAAAGTCCTTGGTGGTTAAGAGGCAGGGAGTCACTGGCCTATCTTTGGGGGCTACTAGCTCTCTGATCAAGTTAGGGGATAAGGTATAAAAGGGTACTAACTGATAGGATTTATTTTCAAATAATATCAAGAGAGATACTTCACAACACAAATTTCTCTAGGCCCTAATAAAAACACTATGAGATGACTAATCAGAATTTTATCTTTTATGGATATGAACACACTTAAAAATTTTTTTTACCAACTATTAGAGTATTAAAATGCATGCTTTTAACCAAGGGAAGAAAGAGCACTAGCCCTACTGTTTACAAGTGAGGGGTGAAGGGAAATGAACACTTTTCATTCTCACTTTCTTATGAGATTTTCCAATTGAAGTGGCAGTAAACGGATAAAGAGCATAGATTGTGAAATATAAGATGAGCTTAGGCTTACAAATAAATATGGAGGTAATATCTCCCTGTCTAAAGGAGATGTTATTACTGAAAGAACACTAGATTATCCAAATCAATGAATCTTTTCCTTTTTATTTCAATTCAGTCAATTACTTGAAGTGCATGTCTGGGTAACTTGCTAAATTCTTCTAAGCTTTAGTTCTTTTCCCCAATGAGAAAATAACACTTGTCCTTCGAATATCATAAGTTGGTTTTGAGGGTATGAGAGAATTCTGGTCAGAAGAAAAAAAAAATCTTGGGAATGGTAAGCAAATATGCCAATACAAATTTATTATCACATCTAAAACATATGCTACTGTTTTTATTTTTGCTCAGACATTAATTCAGACCAAATCTTCTTTCTTTGCCTGCTATAAGAGGTTAAATGTAACAAGGTTTAGTTCCAGTTACTTAGACGGTCCTGTGGCTGTAGGTCTCTCACCATGCTGACGCCACTCTGGATGGTATAAACTGCACCTAGCCTCAACTTCAGCAACTTCAAAATACCGTAACTTGCCATGGAGATTATTTCTGAGGTGCTCTTCGCAGGTTGCAATGTGTACTGAAAGTTTTGTTTCAATAGTCACTCTTTCCACTGGATGTGAATGAGGCATGGAATGGGACGTACTGGCAGCCATCTTGATATCATCAAGGAACAGTAATGCGAGAGTTGAGAAAATGGCAGAGAGATGTCTTTGCTCTGGTAACATGGTCTCTGGACTAAATTGTGCTAAAGATGAGTTTACTACCAGTTTTTCTGTTTGGTGAGGCAATTCACTTTTGCTTGAATTTTCTGTTTTTTTCTGTTCTTGCAAATAATCATAAGAATTAAACTATATAAATTTGAGCAAATCTCATTCACCCTCCAAATTTCAGTTTCGTGATCTATAATGCAGAAAAATAACTATTATATACAAGGTTTCAGAGAGGCTCAATTATGCTTGGAAAATGCTGAGCACAATTCTTGGTACAGAGTAAGCATTCAATAATCGGCTATTTTTAATTGTTTGGAATTCAAAACATTGCACTAAATGTATTAAGTACATCATTTCCTTTATTCACATCGTACCTTAAAGGTACCTCTTTGACTCATGAAGAGCACCGAAGAGTTGAAGTGACTTGCCCAATGTTCCAAACTTCTTGAAAAGCAGAGATGTCATCAAGTATTACTTCTCCTTTGGTTGATGCTGTGTGATGTGTCCAATCTGTTAGATATTACGGACATAGAAATAAATATACATATTCCTTTTGAGTCTACTTTTAGGTCACAGTCTTAGAAATATCTGGATCATCAGATAAAATTTGTGCCTTGGATACTGGTCTCATGTCCCTAATAGTAACTGAGCTAATGAGCCAACATTACTTATAAGAATATGAAAAGTATTGACAGTAAGTGATACAATAAATACAAAACATATAGAAGTTATTTGCACATACAACCTAAATTATATGTATACTTATTACATTTCAATAGCTATTTAATTTCTCCTAAATGTAACATTTCTTTTATATTTATTGATTGTATGGGTTTTTTAAAAAATCTTTCATACACACTAAAAGGTATTATTGCTGTTTTTTCTAACATGATATCAACTTTGTATAAATTTCACAGACAGTTTGAACAACACAATTAGATGTGATAATAGGATGGAAGAAAAAGCAGAGTAGGGTCTCTACTACACTATTTTCTTAGAAAGCTTCAGGGAAATCTACTGGCGTGTTTTAATGTTTACCTCTAGGTGATATTCTCCAAATGTTTTCACATTTTATGTAGTGTCTCTGACAGATCTCCAATCACTAGGAGTGTAAAGAATGACTACATGGAAAACAGTTCATCTAAACCTCCCCCTCACAAAAGTGTTGAGTACAGATCATGAAATTCCTTACAAATAATTTATTGTAAACCCTGAAAAACATAAACAGGCTTTGAACTTAAATTCTTAACAATTAGGTAAATATTTTATCTAAGAAAATGCAACAGTGTGGGGAGTACAGACACATCCTAAATGAGAAGTCATGGGCTTTTCTAGGCAGAAGAGCTCTCCTATTTTCCTCACCTCAGGCTTTTCATGGAAATTTTGAAAGAAGAGACTGGGAGAAAGACCTAGAAAATCACCCTACACATAATATGTGATCACTGGTTTTATAATTATGAAATTTTTACTTGTATTAAAGCCACACAAGAAAGATAACAAACAACTGAGAAAAGAATTTGTTCTTTGTCTCTCGAAAGTTTAGTTTTAAATGCAGGAGAATGTAGGAATGGACAGATTTGTAGCATGAGCAATTTAGCTTTGTATTTCTTAGATGAGATAAATTTGGTATTTTATTTATATATATGTCCAAATCTGTTTCTCATTGTATGAGAATAATAAAAGCTATTTCTTAGGACTCTGGAACACATGAGCCCCATACATGACAGATACTCAGTAAAAGGTGGTTTCTTTCTTAATTCTCTATAAAACTACTTAGTTAATACATGTTTCAAAAAAATGTCCATAGAAATGTAACCTTGACATGACTAGAATTTCACCAATTTGGGAATAAAAATTATCAATGATTACACATTTTAAAACTCATTTGCACATTGACATAATACAGTAATTTCTGGAAATCAGTACAGACATGTCTTGTACTGCTCTCATCTCTTCTGGTTCTTTGTTGACATCTGCTGAGGGAGAACAACTGGAGGGCAGCACCTTGTCCCCGTTCCTCTTGGTGGTACTAGCATGAGAACAAGGTGGTTGCCTTCCCTGTGACATCAGAGACACTTAATATTGTCAAGGCACCAAAACGACTTGCCTTCCTGTTAAGACCTGAGTGCAGAGCGTACTGTATCTGTGAAGAAAGATCCTGTCTTCCAATGTGTTTCTCACTTTGTCAGGTGGATCACAAACAGCACACTACCTGTGTCTCCCTTTGAAAATAGTTTCTTCAGCTTCTGTGAACAGCCATTTAACTTCATCATCATTGTTAAGGACCAGGACATCCCTGGATCCCCTATTCCACAAAATCGCACCTCAACAGACTAGTTTGTGCAAACAGATACTTCGGATTGTTAAGTTTCCCAGTTGATCACAACTACATAGGCTCTGAAATCCACCTTAGGCTCAGCTGAGCCCTCGCTACAATAACAATTACCTCACATTCTGATTTCTCAGCCACCAGAGGTCTTCCAAATCAAAAGCAAGTAGGAGACAGAGCAAAATGTATAATATAAATTTATTCTGTGACATTTTCCTCATTGAAGATATATTAAAATGCATCAATATTTCATGAAATATACCTAGTAGAATTTAGATAATGCTTGTAATATACATGATTTGATCCTGAATATCCATTTTTTGTTCATTCACATATCATTTAAAAAAATAATATAAAAATGATAAGGACTGCTGCATTCTCCCTACATCCTGTATCTCATAAATTTTAATTCAACTCCCAGTTCTTTTCTCAACTATATAAGTTAACGGTATTTGCTTCTGGTTTTGAACAGGAAGAGTATCCATTTTCTGTTTCTTAACAGTGATATTTAGGTCTTCTTTTTCTGATTCTTCAAGAAAATTCTTCATGCTGAGTTTGAATAGTAATCGAGGATCTGGTCCAGAAAGTGGTGGGCAATTACAGATCTCTCTAATTTTGAGAGCCTATAAAGAAAAAATATAATACATATATGTACATGTGCATATACATATATATATTAAGATTACTCAGTAATCTTAATATGTGCTATACAAACAATGAAATATAATGCAGTACAATCTATAATTTTGGAATAAAAAGTATGTTCATTACAATACATGAAAAACAACTATAGATTCATGTTACATTTTCATAACACATTTTCTTTAAAAAGACAACTACCTTCAAGGACTGTCCAGTGCCTGTTGAAGATAAACAAGGCTTATGAGAGGGAGTCTCTGTGGTCTCAGTCAAACTCAAGGTAACTCTGAGAACAACAGTTCAGATTAGAAAAGATATGAAGATTCTGAGAGATTTTTTAAAGAAAGCGACAATAGAATACAAGTACCTGAACATACTGAACATACAAACTGGGACCGTCGGGTTGGAATTAATGCCAATAACCTAACATCAACCTAAACTAAAACCAACAATTTTTAACTACAGGAAAATAAAGAAAATACTGTAGGTCAAGGAAAAATAACTAGAACATTACATGACTCAGCTGTGAATAGTGTTTTACAGTTTTTAAAATACTGAATCTTGATCTAACTAAAATCACAATGTAACCACACCAGGAAAACAGAGAACTAGGTATGTGTGTGTACATGTTCAAGATGTGACAATGCTAAAGAAAAGATTAATTCTCATTCTCTATAAGGAAGAATAAATAGATAATCCTTAAAACTGAAAATTTAGGTAGTAGCAATAAGCATATTATTTATATATGTCAAAGAATATCAAAAGAATTGCATATAGAGCCAAAAATAGTTATCATTGAAATTGAGGGCAGGGTAGGAAGATGGTTACATTAAGTAACTAGCCTTTGAGAACCAGGTGACTCTTTAAAGTAAGTATAAGAAAGACTTTAAGGGAAATGCTAGCAAACTCTCAATGAGATATCACTGCACCCATTTGAGAACAGCCCTTATAAAAAAGAATGAAATCAATAAGAACTAAAAAAGTGTGGTAAAAAGGTTAAGTCTCATCAACTGTCAGTGGGAATGCAAATTGGTACAGCCCATTTGGAAAACAGTATGGAGATTTCTTTAAAAAGTAAAAACAGAGGCCCTCCCTGATGGTGCAGCAGGTTAAAGCACAGTACTAAGAAGCTTAAGCCACTTCCGCATGAGTTGATTCCCGCCTGCCCTGGAGGAGATCCACATGGCGAGGCAGACCTCCCTTGACCCTCCCGCTGCTCCCCTCAGCAGTGTACTTCGTCGATCTGCCTGTTCTGCTCCCCACTCTGTCTCTGGTGAAGCCTCTCCCCCTCCGCATCTCTGGCGTGTACCCCAGATCTATATGAATAAATAAATCTTTAAAAAAAAATGTAAAAACAGAAATACCATATGATCCAGCAATATCTCTATTAAGTATTTATCCATATGAAATATGGATAATAAATATATGAAATATCTCCAATACAAAAAGATTTATGTACACCTATGTATACAGTAGCACTGTCTACAAATGTCAAATCATGGACCTAACAGAAGTGGCCTTGAACAGATGAATTAAGAAATCGTGGAATATATGCTCAAAGGAATACTACACAGCTGTGAAAAAGATTAAATAGTGGCTTTAGGGACAAAATGGAAGGAACTCAAGGTGATTATGTTAAGTGAAATAAGTCAGAAAGCAAAAAATAATTGTTATAAGATTTCACTCAACTTAAGAATAACCCCTAAAAAAAACTACACAGGCAAAATACTGTAGGAATAATTTTGAACTCAGTGAAAAAATGTAATGGTTACCAGGGGAAGAGAAGGTATTCACACAGGTAGTCTGGTAGAGAGTGAGTGGAACATGTGCCCATCTGGAAGAGCAAAAGTGTAATCCCCAAATTAAAATAATTTTAAAAATTAAAAAATTTTTTGAAGAAAATGTTTAATATTTAAGGGTATTTTAAAAACTATTTAGAGGGGAAATTAGTTTCATTTTAAGTACAAACTTTTGATAGTGATACATGTTAAAGGAAGTAAACAAAGAAGGAGATAAAATAACTTCACTCCTCACCTCAGTGTTTGGAAGAGTGGAAAATTTTGAAAACTAAAAAGGAAAGGTCTCACTGGCAAAAATAATGACTTTAGTGGGTAGGGGAGTAGATCTTAAGGATAAGAGGAGAGCAGTCATGTGAGTAGAAGAAGAGCATTCCAAGAGGAGGGGAAAACCAGTTTATCTGTGGAAAGCGAGGAAGGTAATATAGCTAAAGTAGGGTGGAGGAGATGGGGGAACAGAAACAGATAGAATCTCTTAGGTCATGATAAGGATTTTAGGTTTTACTCTGAGTTGGCCTGTTTCTGATACAGATGAGGTCTTTGTAAGAATGCAAATGAGGGCAAAGATACCATCTGTTTAAGTACTTAAAAGCTACAAGTCATACTAATAAAATACTACATACAGTATGTCCTATCCTCCTATTTGGAGAAATACACATTCAAAACCACCCTAGAGGTCAGGCAGAGAATTGAAATTCTTGAATTTCAGAATGTGTAAGCTTTCCCCAATTCCTGCCACTGGCCTGCGGTCTACCCACTTCTCCTTTCCTCATGACTTACCCAGCACTGTGAGGGGCCTTGTGTGCCTGCTTCTAAGAGAAAAGGTCCACATAGTTCATAGAAGCAGTTTCAGTTTGATTTATTTGAATGAACATTTTTAACACTCAGTAGATGTAAGATTCTTCTTTAACAAGATATGAAGAAAATTCAGAAAAGAATTTGACAAAGAATTTTACTTTAATGTTCTTCTCCTCTTTAGTTTGTTTTGGTAATTGAGAACCATATTCAGAATCAGAAGTGCTCCCTGCCAAGCTCTTGCCTCATCCATTCAGACCTTTTTCAGTCCTCCCTGGTGGTGCAACAGGTTAGAAAGCAGCACTGAAAGCTTGAAAGCTAGGCACAGCAGCTTCGGTACAAGTTAGATCCCAGCCTGGGAGTGATCCACATGGTGCAGCAGACCTCTCGTCTCGCCTGCTGCTCCCCTCAGCAGTGTACTTCGTCCTTCTGCCTGTCCTGCTCCCCACTCTGTCTCTGGTGAATCCTCTCACTGTCCCTGCACCTCTGGCCTGTACCTCAGATCTGTATGCATAAATAAATAAATCTTGAAAAAAAAAAAGAAGACCTTTTTCACTAATGAGTGTGTGGATGAGGGATTCCTATGTTACATACCTCCAGTGTTGTGTGGTAGGAAAACAAGTTCTTTGATTGGAACATTTTAAATCCAACAACATAGAGGGGCATGAAACCAGAAGCAAGACAGAAAAAAGTCTTCTAAATGGATGAGGCAAAAGCTTGGCTCTAGGAGTACTTCTGATTCTGAAAATGGTTCCAGACAATGCAATGCTACTGAATGCTAAGAAATTAGGTACCAAGCCCTGAACAAACATGGGCAAAACCTAAATGCATATTACTAAATAAAAATAAGCTAATATATAACAAAGATATCTTTGGGGACTCGACTCTAACAGCAAGGGAAACAAACTACATCAATCTAATTTTCTGCACAATGGGAAAAAAAACTATCATTAAAATAAAAGACACCCTCCTGAATGGAAGAAATTTACACATTATACATACTAATATCCAAGATCTATGAATAACTCATGCAATTCAACAAAAAGAAAACAACTCAAAAAAATCTTTATTTTTGCAATGAAGATTACATTTTTGATATATTTAAATAGGTAGGCATCATCATTTCAGGCTTTATGCTCTAAAAGTCCACCTTGAGAAATGCTATCTATATTTTTAAAATGTGGTATAGAAACAGTCAAGGAAATGGAAACACAAGTAAATGAATGACTACAGTCTTTACCTCTATTATATGTAGATTGCATTTCCTTGTCTTTTCAGTATTCTCACAATTTTTAGACTTTTTTTTGTCTTGAGTGTTTAATTTGGTTGTGCCATGTCTTCTATACCCAGCATCTATGAATGGGGACATCAATCCTGCTCTGTCTTACAGCCTCCACTGAAAATTTTACAGATTGTCTGCTATATTTACAAGTGTAGAAGGTTTCTGTAATAGATGTATCTTACATTTGCAGTTATTTTTTCTTCTTCTGTCATTGCCATTGTAGTTAAATCAACCTTATCAAATCAACTTCAGGCTGCACTGTATCTGTACTTCTCGCCATTTAGGCTATTTGAATAGAGTAAAAACTTTTAAATTAGAATTGAGATATGTAGAGACACTTAAAAGAAAAATATGAGTAAGAGACACTGGGGAAGCTGACAGTAGCAGCTGTACTTGGTTTTTACTTTGAATTTGTTTCTTTTGTCCTGCTTTTCGGGCCCTGCTTCAGACTAAGAGCTTGTCTTTATCTTTGTACACACAAACAGTTCAACTCTTATATTTACAAGTTTGGGGGTGCTGGTGTGCCCATTCAGTCACATGCCATCAAAACTACCGCATGTAAGTAAAAATACAAGTCCATTCAATTATTTAAACTATTTTCCTTCTTTATGTGTGTTATGAAATGAGTTTATAATAAAGAGCAAGACTAAAAATTAAAAAAATAAAATAAAACCTACCTCTACTCCCTTTTCTTAACTGTCATTTTTGCATTTCTATGACTTTACTCTTGATCTTAACTACAGTGTTGGGCCTACATCATGAGTCATCCTCTCCTAGCCATGTGAATTGTATTCATCTTCCCTTGAAGCCCCAGGCCTCATCCTAGGCCTTAGCTCAGAGTATAGTGCTCTTACTTTGCCTCATCTACTTTAGAATCCACAGCCATATAGATTCTCTATACATATGTAGTTACATTTATTCTTTTCTCCTATAATCTGTGTGACATCAATTGGATTGCTCATTAATCCCAGAAGATGCCAAGGCAGTAGAGGAAAAGTTCCTCTAAGTCTCTACACTTTTCTAAAATGAAACTAGTCCCTTTATACCCTCCTATTTCCAGCCTTCGCTCCTTAATTTCTGAAGGCATACACATACCTTTCAAGCTTTTCCCTATACTTTTTTCAGGCCTAGATTTTAATAGCCTCAAGACAAAATTCACCAGAATCAGATTCAACAGAAATTAGTGAGAATAATAAATTACGACTTTAAGAGAAAAGAAATACGACAAAGATAGTACCTGTGTCACTACTTAAAAATAACACATGGGTGAAGACATGGTGGGAAGTCCAACCGAGATTACAACTGAGATGAAATAATGTATAAGATGAAGAATAATGTAAAAAATATATATTTATAAAATAAAAAAACACACACTCTTGTGTTTATATATTAGTGTGACAGGATATTTGATTTGATGTCATTATTTGAAAGGCAGACATATCAACAGAAAATAAAAACAGAGAAAGCTATAAAAGACTTTGAAATGGACAAAAAGACCATCGGGTATCCTGTCAAGCACATTGGCTGTGTTATCTCTGCCTTTCAAGGCCTTTGAGCTATTTTACAAGTCTGTAAGTTGCAGAAACTGATAATAATGCAAATGATATTTGTCCACGGAAATGGAAATGAAATCTGTCTGATGAAATGCAATTGATTATTGCCTTATAAATGGGTCAGTTTTGCATCTATTTGTAATCTTTTCATGATCCTTATTGCCATCTATCTATGGTCCTTGAATTCTCTTTGAGCTTGTGGTAACACATTACTGCTTCCCTCATTAATATGTTAAATAAAATTTCAAAAATGTGAATGTTTTGTATGTGCATGTCATGATTTTACTTTTTTAAAGACATTTCCTCTATAACTCATTTCATTTCCTTTCACAAACTACAACAGAAATTGGAGTTTGGTTAGTACTGAAAGTTATCTAAAATAACCAAAGATAAATAATTGCACAGTTCAGGTAAACAAATTAAAAAAGCTATAAATTAAGGCCACCATGACACATTCCATTGTCTACTGGAATTATACAAAAGTAAGAGAAGTTTTCAAATAAAATTCTATAGTCCTAAAATATGAGAATGATGTAGTAAGACTACATTTACTCCTGGTAACAACTGAAATATTTATAAAGCAACTAGTGACAGACCTAAGGATTCTTCTAGGTATTAGATATGAAGTAAAACAGTAATTACTTATTCATAAAATAAACTATAGTCATTTTTTTAAACTGGGGGGAAGGTAGAGGAGCTTCATGCTTAAAATCTTTTGAAAATAGAAATGAAGACATTTCAAGGAGAAAAAAAACCAACTCCGTATTTTAAATGTTTTTTTAAAATATCATCACTTTTCTTCTTTCCTCCCAAAAGCAATTTTTCCTAATAGCCCATTCATTTCATCCTCAAGTAGATACATATCACATGCACCACAATATTTTTTTAAGGTTTTAGACAATGTTACTGTCAGACTTCCTGGCTTTATGTGATTCAGAGGCCAATTCAATTACAGTAGCTGCTATGATATTTGCCTTCTCCTCAACACTCTCCCTGTCAGACAAAATGAGATTCCATAAGGTGAACAGCATATGTTTGTGTACACATCACGTCAATGTTAAGCATTCATATTTTCTACTCATGAAACATACATAATATTAATGATTTGTGTATTTACTTTGTCCAATTATAAATGCATAAGAAAGATTTACATGAGTTTAAACCCTCAGCTTCCTGAAATTTTTTATAATTCAAAACGAGATTAAAATGATGTACAGCTTGCCACTGAATGATTCTGGTATCTAAAATTTGAATGTAACAAATTCAAACATCAAAATTTTAAAAATACTTTACAAATGCATCTAACTAAAATAAATATTTAAGAAATAAATCCTACTCAAATACAATAAACAATAAGTTCAAATGAAATGTTTTACATGTTTTTCCTACACAACTTATAATTCCCCAGTCCTTTCAACTCTCCCACTCCCAAGGGAGAAGATAGAAGGGAAAATTGGTTAGAGACAAAATAAATAAAAATTCAGTCTAAGTACTTTTATTCTTAAATCCTTTTATTCTTAAAGTAATATTTCTTAGTATTTGATAACAATCATTACAGAAAGTTTAAAAAGTATCTCTTTCAAGGAGAAATTATGGTATACATAAATTTAAAATCTGAACAGTAACTACCATCTTAAAAACTGTCACACTATTAAACATCAACAGGTTGATATAACATCTGTTCTTCATTTTTTCACCCTAGTTGTTATGGTAACCAACTATGTGGGATGTGTTTTCTAAATTTAACTGATTATTTCAAGTAAATAAAATTATAACATATCATCTTATTAACTACAAATAATATTATTACTGTAACCCTGTATTTATCTTTTTTAAATGTTCATGGATCACAGGATTATATTTAACTAAGCATTAGACGTGATTTATCTCAGAACTCACATAAAAAATAAAAAGGTTGTATTTTTTATAATTTGGGGGTGTATACTTGATTTAAGACAGAACAAAACAAAACAAAAGGAGTTAGTCTATTTTATGAACATACTATACTAAAATACTGCAAAATTATGTGACTATACTACTGCCTTCTTCAGAATTGTAGATTGCATGTCTTTCAAAAGAAAATCAGAACATCGTAATCTAACAATCCTCTGCTCAAAACCTTCCATTAGTATCCCATCTCTAAGCAAAAGCCAAGTTTTGCCATCAGCTTCAAGGCCCACACAACCTCACTTTCCGCTAACATAGATTTCTTTGCTACTTCCTAAATACACCAATCTCACTCCTGCCTTTACATTTCCTATTCCTTGGAAGGCTCATCCATCCAGGATAGTAACAGCTCTCTTTCACTTATTTAACTCTCTGAGTACCATCCTCTCAGTGAAATGTTTTCTGACCAATTCCATTTCAAACAGCTATTGTAGCTAATCCTCCCTGCTCAAATATTATTTATCTGCTACAGACTGAACTGTGTCCATACTCCCCCAAATTCATATGTTGCAATCCTAATCTCCAATATGAAGGTACTTGAATGTGACACATTGGGGAGGGAGTTAGGGAAAGATAAGTGATAGGGATGGGGTTGTATCCTTATTACGAAGAAGACAAGATACCATACTTCTCTCTACCAGGCGAGGACACATGAGAAGTATGCAAGCCAGAAAGAGAAACCCAATAGTAACTAATTTGTTAATATTATTGTCTGTCTTTACTGTAGAATAAGATATCACAAAAACAGAAGTTTTTGTCTATTTCCTTGATATACCACACAAAACCTACAATCTGGCAGCACAAAATTAGTAATCAATTAATATTTAGTGAATATGTACACTTAAATGTGCATATGCATCTTAAATGTGCATATGCTATGATAAACAAGCAACACATTTATGTAATGATATCCAAGGGATCTAATAAGAAAAATATACAATCTTCAATAAGTTAAACTTTAAAAAGGCAAAGCTACCAATGTTCATGTTCTTATGAAATCATAACAAATCTATCCTGATTTTGACGTTCCTTTCTCCTCTTAATTAATCTAATCCATGATATCTCTGTTTTCCTACCAACTAAATGTGGAAAAGACATACCGTTTAAGCCTGGGATCGTCTCTGTTCACTTGCCAAGTAAACTCATCCACTCTCATTTTTTCAATTATCATCTCTTTTTAAGAATCTCTGTTATCTTCATCTCTGTGCTCTGGTGGTGTATTCCCAACTACCTCTGAGCTATTCCTCACTGCAGGCCTACTCTCTTGAATGTCAAAGGAAAGGAGCCTTAGCCAGAAAGTAACCTGATTGTATTAACTTAAGGAGAAAAAATTTTAAGTAAAATTGAACAAGAAGGTCGTCCTTAAGAGTATAAAAACTCACATAATTCTATACACTGCCTGAGGAATCACTTTCATTATAAAAATTAGACCTATGATAGTAAGGAATTCCAAACTCTGAGTTATGACTGTATTCTAATTAACAATATACATTTGCACTATCAGTTTTACTTCAACCACTGAATTACTCCCAATATTACAGTAGAGTTTTATTACTTTGAAATTGAATTGACTCACTGAGGAGGGCAGGGAAAAAATTATAACAGGTTTTCAAATTAAGTTTCTAAACCAGGATAGTTTTTTTTTTTAGTAGAAAAATACCTCTCCAATTTTTTTCATTGGCTCCCAACTAACATAACTATTTTTCTTCACACTTACTAATAAATTCATTATTATTTTAAAGATTTCACTAATGTACTTTTTTTAACCATAATTACCTGATGATCCATAATTACCTGATGATAAAATGATAGCTCAGAATTTAAGAAAGGCTTCAGAAGAAATTTGGCAAAAATTCACTATCTAGTAAATGCAAATTATGTAGTTTCAGAATTTAACTGAGCAAAAAAGTAAAAAGAAAGAGAATTGTGTGAGTACACCCTATGGCTATTAAGATTTTAAAGCTAGGTCAAATCTCCAAGTGTGGTATAAGGTCCTTGGTAGTGCTAACAAGGCTCTTGAAATCAGTTATCTTCGGCATGTCTGCTACAAACCAGTTACTGATAAATAAATGTTGTCCCGGTCCTATGTTTCCATTTTAAGATGAGTGATTTCTGTATGTTATACTAAGTATATTTCCCTGCTGTTTCTTTGTTAAGAATTTTTCTTCAGAGCCTCCCTGGTTGCGCAGGGGTTAAAGATCTATCTGTCTGTCTCAGCCACTGTGGCATGAGATAGATCCCGAGCAGGCCAAGAAGGTGACCCACAGGGCCCAGCAGACCTCTCCTGTCTCACCTTCCACTCCCCTCAGCAGTATATTTCAATCAGTCTGCTGGTTCTGCTCCCCACTCTGACAGTGGTACATCCTTTCACCCCCATACCTCTGGCTTACACCCAGTTCTTGTATGCATCTATAAATAAATTGTTTTTTTTTTAAAAAAAAGAATTTTTTTCTTCAAATTTAGATAGCCAGAACCATATCTGGCTGTCTGCTAACTCATAAAAGGCAAAGTACATTCAAATTCTCAACAAATCCTGTCATCATTCCTTTCAAAATAGATCCAAAATCTAGCCAATTCTCTACCTCTCTTCTGCCTCCATAACTCTTGTAAGGATTATTACAAGAGTCCTCCGAATAGCATCATGTTTCCACACTGCCCCACCACAGCTTATTTTCCACACAGTATCCTCTATGATCCCTATAAAACATAAGTCAGATCACATTATTTCACTACTCAAAACACTCCAATAACTTCTTGTATCACTTCAAATAAAACCTTATAATGGTTTAGAACACTCCTTATGTTCTGCTGCCTCTGTACTGCCATCATTTTCACCCTTTTTTATTCTATGCAGCCCCAGAAGCTTATGTATTATTCCTTAAACACACCAAACATACTTTCACTTCAGACCCTCTGCTCTTTCTGCTTTCCTTGAGAGAATCCCCGTCTAGACAGATATCCACAAGACTTGTTCCCCTGAATATTTCCAGTTCTATTCAACAAGGCCTCCTTTGATCACTGAATATAGATAGTATGTCCTCTGCACTACCTTCCACCTGCTTTAAATTTCCCCAATGAGCTTATAATTGATTGATGTATCCATTTATATACTTGTTAATTACATTAACTAAAATCTTAGCTCTGAGAAAGCTAAAACTATATTTTTCTATGCTGATTCACTAGCAATAAAAGACAGGATGGTGTATTACCAGTGAATATTAATAAATATTGATCACATGGATGAACGAAAAGATTCTGCAATAATTTTTACCCCAAACTTGAAGCAGGCAATTCTTCTTTCAAACTCCATACTGCTATATTTCTACTGTTCTTAAGAGAAACCATTATTGTATTAAAAACTATTCTGTACTAACCTTAGCATCCTTAAAATTTGAAGTCATATCTTATTTCTCATTGTATTTCTTGTACTTGGCATCATTTTTTTCTTTATTTAAAAGATGTATTTATTTATGCATACAAGAACTCAAGTACATACTAGAAGTGTGGAGGGTGTGAAGATTCACCAGCGACAGGATGGGGAGAAAAAACAGGCAGACTGAAATACACTGCTGAGGGGAGCAACGGGCAAGACAGGAGAGTCTGCTGAGCCATGTGGGTCAGCTCCCTGGTCGGAGATCAAACTCATGCTACAGTGGCTGTGGAGAGCTTCGTAGGGCTGTCACTTAACCCCTTGCTCCACCAGGGAGACACCATCATTTTTTCTTATAATAGATAATCAAACTTGTTAAGCTGAGTTTGAAGTCACACTGAGAAATATTTCTATAATATACTGGATACTTGTATACCCTTTAGGAAACAGGACAATACTAATTTTTAAATTGCTAAAAAATATTCTGCCTTCATAATCAACCAGAAAATTTAGTGTGGTGAGACATAACAAAACATATAACCTAGCTAGGAGAAGTCTGACATCCATTTTATACTGATATAAAAACCAGAGAGAGCATTTATAATGCTTTCAATTGCTAATATTTGATGTTAACAAATTAGCTGTGGTGAAAAACTACATCTAAAAGCTTTACGGTATTATAAACTAATGTTACCTCAATAAAAATGGTTGTAAAAAGCAAAAGATTTTCAAAAGATAGTGAAAATATTTTAAATGATCAACATTCACTGATCATTAATTTAGACTTCTTTAAAAAAGAGAAAGCCAGAAAGCCCCACAGTACATACTTGATTCTATCTTTATAAATATTACTAAGTTGACCCAAAACTTTTATACAACTCATTTACTGGGATTTTCACAATATGCTTAAATCAACAAGAAAAGATTAAATTACAATCATTATGTTGAAAAGTACACCCTGAGTTCTAGACTATCAACAAATCAGCTAAAATTAATCTGATACCAAAAAAAGGCTAAACCTTTATAGTGGGGAAAATCCAACTATATTCAGCAATCTATTCCCAGGGACTTATAGACAAACAGGACTCTACTTTCCAATCCTTTGAAAAGTAGTGAACCATAATTATAGTACTCAAAATAGCTGAGAAGCTAGAACTCTCTCTTATTACACACAAGAAGTAATAGCATTAAAAATAAATACCAGTAAAAATAAATTTACAACAAACTTTAAAACAGTAAAACAACTCCTTGCATTATATGGGCTTAGCTCACCTGAGGTATGAGTCTATCTAAGTGCTCAGCTCTGTTTCCATGAGAAGGGTGTGTGGATAACCATTCTGGTAACTTGGGATGACCACTGCGCTTCTCTGCAAATTCCATCTGCTGCCAAAACACTGAACTGGCTCTGACATCCACACATGCCTAAAATCAAAATTTTAATTTTAATAAAAACACACACAAAAATTCTATTATTTTAATCCAAGTAGGAAATGCACTCTAATTTACGGTGGGGGAGGGGAAGCAAGAACAATATGATATTAAAGAATCCAAAAGAAAACACAGGTGTTTCTTTTTTTAACCTGTTATTAAATAACACTAGAGCAATTTCAATCATAATCAACCACTAGACTATTAGGAGACTTCAAATAAGAGAGACATATTTAAGTCACTCAAATTATTTCTGAAGAAATGTGTTGTTAAAGAAATAGGCTATATGGGTCATATATATATATATGTTCACACAATCTATGACTATACAGTTAGGAGTATACATACAATGGAAAAAGAGAAGTCCACTTAATAAATGCTGTCAGGAAAATTGGATAGTCATATGCAAAATAATACAATTAGACACTACCTCGTACCATACACAATATGGATTCAAATGGATTAAAGCTGAAATATAAGACTTAAAACCATAGAAGATAGAGAAGAAAATAGGCAAAACACTCCATGACATTGGCTTCAAGGATGTCTTTGGGAAATTAGCTTAAATGGCAAAGAAACAAAAGCAAAAATAAACAAATGGGACTTCATCACACAAAGCAGCTTCTGCACAGCAAAATAAACTAAAATAAAGACACTCTACTGCATGGTAGAAGATATTCATACATCACATCTCCAATAAAGGACTAATATCCAAGATCTACAAAGAACAAAAAAAAAAAAATCAACAAAAAGAAAAAACAATAGCTCAAACAAAAAATGGGCAAAAGAGCTAAATGGACACTTCTCCAAAGATATACTGTAGACAAATAGGTACATTAAAAATGCTCATCATCACTTACCATTTGAGAAATACAAATCAGAATCATAATGAGATACCACCTCCCACCTGTAAGAATGGCCCGTAACAGTAAGACTACAAACAAAAATTATGACAAGGATACGGAGAAAAAGAAACACTGTTGGTGAGAATATAGAATGGTTCAGCCACTAGAAAAAACAATATGGAGTTCTCTCAAAATATTAAAATCAGACCTACAATATGATCCAGTAGTAGCAACCCTAGGTATTTACCTGTAGAATGTTAAAACATTAATTAAAAGGGATTTATGTAGTATTGTTCATTGGAATGTTATTTACAATAGCCAAGTTATGAAAATCTACACCCAATGACAGATAAGTGAATTAAGATGTGATAATATATGTAATGGAATACTATGCAGCTATAAAAGGATGAAATCTTGCCATTTGTAACAGCATGGATGTAACTGAAGGGATCACTGTAAGTGAAATAAGTCAGAAGCAGAACAATTAATACCACATAATGTCACTCATAAGTGGAACACAAACAAAATAAAGGAACAGAAAACAAAAGTCAAAACAAATCCTATAAATCTGACTGGAGAATTACAACTATTAGAGGGAAATCCTGACAGGTAGGGAGTAAAGAGTACAAGGGACCAAAGGAACTGTAGTTGAGGATTATGAGTGATTTGGTGTTCAATGTGTGTGATAATATACCCTGAAGAGGTGTGAGGCTGTATCTCTAAATACATACAATGTTATTGCCAATGTTGCCTCAATAAAAAATACAGTACAAAAAATTCATGGGATTTTTATATATAAACAATGTATGAGAAGAAAAAGAAATTAAGAAAATAATTCCTTTCACAATCTCTTCAAAAAGAATCAACTACTACCAAAGAATTAACCAAGGAGATGAAGAACCCATAAAAGGGAAACTACAAAATGTTAATAAACAACTTAATGACAGAGGAAATGAAAAGACATTTCATGCCCCTGGATGAGGAGAATCAATATAATAAAAATAGCTATCCACATAGTGATATATAAATTTAATGAAATCATCATCAAGCTACCAAAAATATTCTGCAAAGAAATTAAACAAAAATACAGAAATTCATATGGAGCAATGGAGACTTTGAATAACAAGAACAATCCTGAGAAAAAAGGAAATAAGGATATCATAGTATCTGACATTATGCTATAAAGCAGCAACATTAGAAACAATTATAAAAGGCATAAAAGTAATTATAAGTCTGGTTCAGTGGAATAGAACTGAAAATCCAGAAATAAATCTACATACACATTTTAATACTTAATTTATGATAAAATAGACACAACCAAACAATGGAGCAAGGAAAGTCTCTTTAATAAATGGTGCTGGGTTATGGTGATGGCACACGGGTGACTTGGTGATGGAAAACCTGCGGGGATTACAATTGAGATGGGAAAAAAAATGTACAAAATGATGTAAAAAAAAAAAAAAGGAAGGATTGTATCCCAATGAAGAGGCAGATCAAAATTCCTAAAATAATATGGGCCAAATTAAAATAGGTCAGGGAACAAAAAAATAAATAAATAAACGGTGCTGGGAAAACTGAAGGGCCACAGATAAAAGAATGAAGTTGGCAGACTTTCTAACCCTGTGCACAAAAATAAATTCAAAAAACAGGCTTCTCTGGAGTGCAAGGGGTTAAGTTTTAGCACTACTAATCTATTGCAAGCCAGTGCAACAAGAATTCCATCCCAGAGGGGGAGGGAGCCCACATGACACAGCAGACCTCTCCTGTCTCACTCACTACTACCTTAGCAATTTCAGTGGATCTGCCTGTTCTCCCCACTCTGTCTCTGGCGGTCCTCTCACTCTCTGCACCTCTGGTCTGTAACCCAGTTCTTGTATGCATAAACAAATAAAAATAAAACCTTAAAAAAAAATGAAAAGAGAAATAGCAATAAATAATAACAAGAGACTTTAATATACTACTTTCAACAATGGATTCAACACCCAGACAAAATAGTAGTAATTTTAATTACTAATGTTACCAAATGGACCTAATAGACATATATACAGAATATTCCATCTATTATCAGTAGAATATATATTCATATTCAAACATGTATGGAACAGTCTCAAGGACAGATCACTATTAGGCCACAAAACAAGTTATCTATTCCAGTCAAGTGAAATTAAATTAGAAATTCATGCAGAAAGAAAACTGGATATTCACATACATGCAGACATTTAAATAACACACTCCTGAACAACAAATGGGCAAAAGAAGAAAATATAAAATATCTTCAGACAAATGAAAAGAAAAACACAATATATTACAACCTTAGGTAAACTAAGAAAACAAGAGACTCAAATAAGTAAAATCAGAAATGAAAGTAAAGATATTACAACTGAAGTCAAAGACATAAAAAGAATCCTAAGAGACCACTATAAACAATTTTATGACAATAAAATGGGTAACATAGAAAAAATGTAAATGCTGGAAACAATATACCCAGATCAAATCACAAAGAAATCTAAAACTAATAAGAACATTGAATCAGTAATCAAAAATCTTCCAACAAAGGAAAATCAAGGAACAAGGGGCTTCACTGGTAAGTTCTACCAGATACTGAAAAAACAATTAAAACCAATCCTCCTCAAATTCCCCCAAAACACTAAAAAGGGAAGAATACTTCAAAATTCATTTTATGAAGCCAATATTACCAATATTAAAGCCAGACAGACACTAAGTAAACTATATACTATACCCCTGGTGAACGTAAATGCAAAACTCCTCAACAAAAGACTTAAAAAACAAATTACTCAGCAATCAAAAAAGATAAACTCATGCCTTTTGCAGCAACATGGATGGAGCTGGAAGGGATCACGTTCAGTGAAATAAGCCAGGAAGAAAACGAAAAATACTGGAATAGCAGATGTTTAATTGGGGGGTGGGGGGGTAGTGGGAGAGACAGGGAGAAGAAAATGTAATAATATAAAAATGAAAACAAACAACTTTAAGTCAGAGATGGGTGGAAAGGGGAATGGGATCAAAGCTGGGGGGGAAGAGTGCACAGAACTATGATGATGGCACACAGGTGAACAAGTGGTGGGAAGGTCATGGGAATCACAACTGAAATGAAAAAAAAATGCACAAAATGAAGAATGATGCAATAAAATAAAACAAACAAATTCAATAGCATATTAAAAGAATCACAAACCATGACCAAGTGGTTTTTCTCTCCTGAGAACAAGGGTATTCCAACATACAAATTTATTAATATGATTTATGCTACATTCACAGGTGAAAGATAAAAGTCACAAGATCATCTCAATAGATAAGAGAAAGTATTTCACAAAATTTAACACCCTTTTATAAACACTCAACAAACTAAGAACAAAAGGAAATTATCTCAACATAATAAAGGTTATATACGGAAACCCCCAATGAAAAACATATCTAAGGGTGAAAAATTAAAAACTTTCCTCTACGATCAGGAACAAGTTTCTACTACTATTTAACACAGTACTGATATCCTGACCAGAGCTATCATGCAAAGAAAAGGAAAATAATCTGTGTTTGAAGATGACATGACTTTATAAGAAGAAAACTCTAAAGGTATTCCACAAATCCACAAAAGAAAACTGCTTGAGCTAATAAATGAATTCAATAAAGCTGCAGGATACAAAGTTAACATATAAAAATTAGTTGTTTCTGTACACTAACAATAAATGATTTGCTAAAGAAATTAAGAAAACAGTCTACTCATACTAGCATCAAAAAGAATAAAATACTTAAAAGAATAAATTAAGAAGGTAAAAAAGTTCTACACTGTAAAGAAATTAAAGGAGACACAAATCAAAAGATATCCCATGCTCATGGACTGGAAAACATATCATTAAAAAGCCCCACAGGATGCAAATAATCTAGAGCTTTAATTCATGTTTTACTGAAATAGAAAAAATAATTCTAAAATGCATATGAAACCACAAAGGACCCCAAATAGCCAAAACAATCTTGAAAGAGAAAAAAAAAAAAAAGGTGAACATATCACAGTTCTTAATTTCAAAATGTATCACAATACTACATTGATTAAAACAGATTGATAGTGACATAAAAACACACACTTATGCTAGTGGAACAGAATATGGTCCCGTAAATAAACTGCTGCACATACAGTGAACTGATCTTCAAAAGGTTGCAAAAAATGTACTTGGGGCCCTCCCTGGTGGCGCAGCGGGTTAAAGCACTGCACTAAGAAGCTAAAGCCACTTCCGCATGAGTTCGATTCCCGCCTGCCCCGGAGGCGACCACATGGCGTGGCAGACCTCTCCTGACCCGCCCGCTGCTCCCCTCAGCAGTGTACTTCATCGATCTGCCTGTTCTGCTCCCCACTCTGTCTCTGATGAATTCTCTCACCCTCCGCATCTCTGGCCTATACCCCAGTTCTGTACAAATAAATAAATAAATCTTTAAAAAAAAAATGTACTTGGGGAAATTTTGCTGAGAAAACTAGTTATCAACATGCAAAAGGATGAAGCAGGCACAAAAATCAACTAAAAAATGTTTTTAAAGACCTAAACATAAGACCCCAAACTGTAAAATCTCCTAGGAGAAAGCATAAGGGAATAAACCTTACGACAGATTTTGGCAATGACTTCTTGGCTATGACACCAGAAGCAGAGATATCGAGAACAAAAATAGACATGAGGGACTACATCAAACTAAAAAGCTTTTGCACAATAAAGAAAACAATTAACAGAGTGAAAAGGCAGCTAAAGGCATGTTATTTAAAATATATGGAAGTCTTACAACTCAACAGCAAAAGAAAAAAAAAGGACGGAAAAATCACTCAATTAAAATGGGGCAAAGGATGTCTCTAAGGAAGGCATACAAATGGTCAACAATATATGAAAAAAAATGCTTAACATCACTAATCATGAGGGTAACCCAAATCAAAACCATGAGAAGAAATCACCAACATCTGTTGGGACAGCTATTATCAAAAACAGAAGGTGAGTGTTAAGAAGGACATGGAGAAATTGGAATCATTGTACACCCTCAGTGGAAATGTTTAATAGTGTAGTCTCTACAGAAAATAGTATAAAGATTCTTCAAAAAATTAACATTAGAAATAGCATAAGATGCACCGATTCCCACCTGTGAGTATTTACCAAAAAAACTGAAATTAGTATCTCAAGAGATAATAACATTCCTGTGTTCATTGTGCAGCATTATTCACAATGGCAAAAATGTGAAAATAACTTTGAGATGTGGTATATATTCAGTCTTACAAAATAAGGAGACCTATTCATATGTAACAACATAGATAAACCTTGAGGATATTATACTAAGTAAAATAAGCCAATCATAGAAAGGCAAATATTGCATGATTCCATTTATACAAGATATTTAAAATAATTAAACTCAGAGTCATCAATGCCAAGGGTTGTAGATAGGGGGAAATGAGAAGTTGTTATTCACTGATTATAAAGTTTCTATTATACAAGATGAATAAATCCCAGAAGTCTGCTGTATAATATTATGCCTGCTTTATCATACACTCAAAAATTTAAGATAGTACCTCTCATATTACTCTTACAAAATAAAAAGTGATGATTATAAATTAAAATGGAAATATTTTATAAATAAATTTTCAGTCCATAACTGACCTGCCACTATTAAACTCAGAGTGAAGTAGAGAATTTATGTTTCTGAAGTGTGTGAAAGGAAGGGTGGGACTCTTTCTAGACAAGTTTTCTTTCTTTAAGCAGAACTAGTAATAGCCACAGTTGGACAAAGAAATGTAAGAAAATATTTTTCAATGAAATGCATTGGTCCTGGAATATGTTTTGAGGCTGTATATTGGGATAATGAGAAAAGCACAGGTCTTATAACCAGAATAAACTGGCTTCAAAATACCAATTATAGTAATATTTTGGTTTCTCTTTATAGCATATAAATCTTTTACCTTTTTCAAAATATCAGCTGTTAACTTTAATAAAAAAAAAAACCAACCATGTCTTAGGTATCATTCTAAGTGTATTATTAACTCATTACAAATGTATTAACTCATTTATCCTTGTAACAATCTTACAAAGTAAGTACAATTATAATGCTCATTTTACAAATAAGATGAGGACAAGGATTTTACTGAAGGACACACAGCTAACAAGTAACAGAGGCAAGATCTGATCACAAGTAGACTGATTTCAGAGTTTATTACCTTGGGCAAAAAATGAAATCTCTAGGAGTCTCAAATACCTCTGAGAAACTGAACTTAAAGTAAAATAAAGACTAAATGTGATGACTCTATTCTGAAGTAGCCAGCTCAAAATCCCAGACAATAGTAAAACATTATTCTATATCTTCTAATGAGTAAACAGAGGCCTATGATTATTGCAGGATGCTATTCCTGGTCATAAGAGATGATACAGCTTACAAGTAAAGAAGATCTAGTTTAATTCAACCTATAATATTAACATTTATGAATACGCATTTAGACACACTGACAAAAATGCAATTATTCAATTAGAAGCTCAGTGGTATATGATATTCATGATATACTAAGAACTGTTTTGTAATATGAACATTTTCCAATGCCAAAATAATGTTAGCTAAAGATATACGAATAGCTCTAGACCTGGTATACCCTACCTATAGCCAAAATTTTCATTAGAAATATAAAAAGGATATGTACTCTGAATTTTACCAAGAATTCCAACAAAACTCCTCCTAGTCATCATCCTCTCCAAGAAACAAATTCTGACATAAGTAGTTTTGAATCTTCTTTTGAAATGCCATTAAGTCCCTACACTTGTCCTGGTCATTTTGGTTTCCTCTCCTCTATTCCATTAGACATACAGTAGGTAAAAGAGTCATCTGAGATAATGCTACAAAGAGCTATGGCAAAAGGGTTGTTGAACTCACAAAGAAGACCAAAAGGACCAACAAGTTAAAAAATGGTCATTATCTTAAGAGCAATACTGCAGAAAACCAAAATTGTTCCTAGCAAGTTAAACTATTATAGAAAGTTCCAATTCAGAAATGAATGTAACTTTGTCTTGGAAAGGAAGAACCTTATTATCTACAAAGTCTTGACAAATTACTTAATTTCTCTATCTCTGTTTCACCTGTCAAACAACTAACAAGGTTGTTGTAAAGATTTAAAATATTAAAACATGTAAAACATTCAAGACAATGATCAGCATGAAGACATGACAACTATCATTAGTACCATTGTTTTCAATGTCATCATCAGTGTTCTCAGCACTGCGATCACTATTGTCATCATCATCTACCAGAAAACCGGTTCAGTTCAGTCTTACACTTTCATAAGTTCATTTTCCCAGCACTGCTTATGGCACCACTTGGCTCACTTTGTTCCCCATTTCTTATCTAAACAACATGTTACCAGTCAAAAAAAAGTCTCTTTTCAACTGAATGTGATATAGTCTTGAGATAGCTGAGTCAATCTCAGCATTTCCTAATTCCTCTCATTAAGGAAAAAAAAAAGATGAAAGAGAAAAATGGGGAAAGCAGGCATTAATATGATGGTTAGAGCTGGACTTCTAGTGGTGAACTTAATGTAATATATACATGCTGATTCTCAACAATGAACATCTGAACATTATGTTCTAAAGCAGTGTTACTTCAGTGAAAAGAAGATAAGAAACCTGATTCACCAAAAATATCTTATGTGCTCTGCAGAAGAAAACAGAAGAGAAATGGAAAGACTTTCCATTATTTTCTAACTTATTTCATGTTAAGTTTTTGTAACTTTCTGATGGCCAATATGTTCATTCATCACTCAGTACCAAAAAAATGACGTTTTAATAAATTTTTATATTTTTTTTCTTTAACTTTAGTGAATTTTTTTTTGTAAGATTTGACTGGGAGGTGAAAGCATAACAACTAAAAATTAATGAACTCCCAAATGCCTGTGTCATTTCTGAAGGTGATACGATTGAGTTCAAAGTAAAATGTAACATATAATGTATGCATTATGAATTTTCTAATCATTGAAGTAACACTATAGCACTGTATATGATCAGGGCGCTGGGGCACATATCCTCAGATGTGCATCACCCCAGCACATCACCAGAGCATCAGCAGCCGTTCATCATTCATCACTGGTCCCCCACTTCCCTTAGTTCTCACTCCCACCCTCCTCCTGTAATAGCTTCAACTCAGCAGTCCCCGTCTAGGCTTTGTTTTGGTTTAGTTTTGTCCGTTCCTTTGTTTTGTTTCTTTATAGTCCATGTATGAGTGAAATCATCTGCTATTTGTCTTCCTCCCTCTGGGTTATTAAAGTTTATTTCATAACATATGTAGTAAATGAGATGTTCTCTCATTTAACTTTTTCTTTCTTAAATGAATCACTAAAAAAAGCACCTGAGATAAAAACCCAAATAGAACACAAAGACCATTAGTTTGCTATAACAGAATTCTAGTTTACTAGCCTGCAAAACTCAGACCTGGGTTGCTACTAACTAGGTATGTTATTAGACGACTCACTTCAGTTCTTTGGACCCTGTTTCACTGTCTGTAAAAAGAGTAGGTAAATTAGATGATTTCCAAATTTCTTTCCTGCTATAAGATAAGTCCATGATTGTACAATCTATTACTTTACAGAAAGTTTAAAATGTTTAATTTTATTTCTGTGATGAAAGGAGACTTTGCTTATTACCCATTTCAATCACTAGATGGTGCTATAAGCGTAATTATCAGGCTACTTGAAGAACCAGGTCTCAGTGTTTCTAAGCAAGGGCATTTACAGGCTATGAGGACCTGGACAAACTCCCTCCGGTGGGCGCTCCTGGGTACTGTAGATTATCTGACATGCCTGCTCCCTTACCCTAAACTCATCAAATGATAGTCATCCTCCTCTCCCTGATCACTGTGACAATCAAAAACAGTTATACAGTGCCTTACCAAAAGGTCCAGCTTAGAAAATTACTTTTCTTTTTCATATTTAAGAAACCGATTTTTAAAAGGATTGCTTTTGTGAAATCAAATCAAACAGACATACATTTCTGTAAATGACTATAAAGTGTTAAATTCCCTTTACAGTGACAAATGAATATACATATACAACAAAATAATATAGGTAACAAAACGTCTTTTCTGTCAGCTGACACCTGGATAGCTATTATTCTGTGCTTAATTTGCACCTCAGTCCTATCAATT
The DNA here is from genome assembly GCF_000260355.1 of Condylura cristata. Classification (NCBI taxonomy): domain Eukaryota; kingdom Metazoa; phylum Chordata; class Mammalia; order Eulipotyphla; family Talpidae; genus Condylura; species Condylura cristata. Next base: position 33,193,953 of record NW_004567109.1, read on the forward strand.
TTTACTTAATTATTTAAATCAATCTGGTAATTTAGATAATGCTAAATATGCTTAAACTAAAAAAGTGAAAATAAAAACACACATGTACGTATCACAGCCAATAACAGCAGAAACAGATAATACTCTAGGAAAGGAAACCTATGTATTTTGAAAAAAGCCTAATGAGTAACTGGATTTGGTGAATTTTACATATTCTGTTTAGCCTCTGGCTTTAAAAGTGCATAAATCTAATGGGACAACCTATGACAATAGAGCCATCACCCGGGAACAGTTTCGATTAACCAGGCCTACACTACTTACATAAAATCAGAATGCCACTAGTTAATCTATAGCAGTAACTACAACTGCTTATGGTACTAAAGGCACAAGTCTGCATGTTCTCTCCCTTCTAGTCATGCTACAAAGAATGTAAGCTATAATCAGAAGGTTGCCTAATCAGGACAGAATTGGGAATTAAAGAGTTACATTGTTTGACTAAAAGGTAAAGGGGGTGTGATGTATCAATGTTCCAAAAGACACAAGTCACAAGAGTAAGAATCAAGTTCAGGATACTCAAAACAACAAATCCCATTTTCCAGACTATGAAAGGACTTGAAAGGTTAAGATTTGCCTGAAGTCATATGGAAAGGTAGAAGTTCAAACAGATATCTAACTGCTGAGTTCAAGGTTCTAACTGCTATACTAATTAAAGTATAACTAAAATTGTTAACAAAGAAGCCTCTCGCCTACCTTTCAGTTTTCTTTTGACCAAAGGTGCTTCTGAACTCGATCAACATTTTTTTTTTAAGATTTATTTATTTATTCATACAGAACTGGGGTACAGGCCAGAGATGCAGAAGGTGAGAGGATTCACCAGAGACAGAGCGGGGAGCAGAACAGGCAGATAGACGAAGTACACTGCTGAGGGGAGCAGCGGGCGGGCCAGGAGAGGTCTGCCACGCCATGTGGTCACCTCCGGGGCAGGCGGGAATCGAACTCATGCGGAAGTGGCTTTAGATTCTCAGTGCTGTGCCTTAACCCGCTGCGCCACCAGGGAGGGCCTCGATCAACATTTTAATCATGCTAAATTCTCAACATGGGGACTAGGACACCATTTCCCCTGCCTTTAAATATGCTGTCCCTATTAACATTCACAAGGATAATTACTACTTAGCTTTAAGTAAGATCTCTATTTTAAATACTTTTTTTTGCAGCCTAATTCCTTGATTACTAGTTTTCCTGACCCCTAGAGTTTTCTCTGCTATATTCTTCTTGGGATCCTGTATATCTCTACCATAATATTTCCAACAATAAAAATTACTGAAAATGACTTTTCCAAATAAATACCCCACTTCAACTCACTTGCTTTTGGATAAAGGTTGGAATCCTCCTTAGTTACCTCCCTCTTCTTTATTGTTTATGTCTAATTTTTTACCAAGTTCTTATAGTCATACCTATGAAATCTCTCAATATGTTTCCATCTCCATAGCATCTTTTACCTGGCCCTCTGCATTGTACTTATTACAGCTTTCATTGACTCTGGTCATTACTACCTTACGTTTCTCTTCCCACACTTTCATAAATAAGAATCCATCTGACAAGCCTGATTCACTGTCTCAAAATAAGACAAATGGACAGCTGCTTATCAGGCTTTTCAGTTACCAGACGGACTAACTTTCTACTTTTGAGTGACACATTCACATTTTTCATATTTGTCAATACAACCAAAGACAGATTTTTAAAGTCCAGGTGACACTCTTTAAATTGATAGACATAGCTCTTCTCTGACCTAATGTGTTTTCTTTTATCAATTCAATATATTTTTAATGTGTGCCTACCATTTGCCAGGATATAGGGATACACAGTGAATGTCAGAATTTAAGAAAACTGTGTGTAGTTAGGTTACCAGCAAGGGATTTGAACAGAATTATATATAAATTTATATTATATATAAATAATGCATAGATAAATTAAATATATTTATTTATATGTACATTTAACTTTACTATGTATTTCAAGTCAAAGGCAGAGATTGTCCAGCTGAGTTAAAAAGCAAGGATATAGTTTATGCCATCACAGGAATGCATTTTAAATTCAAACACTAAAACAGTTAGAAAATAAATGAAAGCAAAAATGCGCCAAACAGTAACATTTAAGAAAGCTGGACAAACAAAATTAATGTCAAACAAATACATCAGAGTTTTACTAGAGACAGAGATAGTTCACAAAGAGCAATCAATTCAATGATGATAAAATAAATCCCCTGTGTGTATGCACCCAAAGCTGAGTTTTAAGATACATACAGCAAAAAATAACAGAACTGGAAGAAAAGAGGCAAATACATAGAGTGGGAGAATTCAAAACTACTTTATCAATAAGTAGATGAAAAATCAGAAGGATGTGTATGTGAGTTCTATTAGGAAGCACTTTAACCTAACTGATATTTATAAAATGTATACTCAACAATTTATGGAAATTCACCAACACAGACCAAATGATACACCATAAAACAAATCACAACGCACGTGACATGAACAAAGTCTTAAAGTGTATGATCTCTGATCAAAAAAGAAATTAATTAGAAACAAACCATAAAACATTTAGATGAGCCCCAAATACTTGAATATTAAATGATTCACTTCTAACAACATATGGATGAAAGAAGACAGGACAAGGAAAATTAGGAAATATTCTAATAATGTCAAAATCTGTGTTTATCTAAAATGATGCAGAACAGGAAATTTAGAGTTTTAAGTGTTATATTAAAGAACAAAGTCTACAACCAATCACCTCGGTTCCTACTTTAGAAAACTAGAAAAGAGAAAACTAAACCTAGATTTCTTAAAAATCTTAAAAACTTTCACTCTTCAAAACATACCATTAAAAAAATTATTAAAAGAAACCATGCCATAGGAGGAAAATACTTGCAACATACATATTTAACAAAGGAATTGTATCTAGTAAATATATAGACCTGCAATCATCCCAATTTTTAAAATATCTGAAAAGGAAATTCACAAAGGAAGATATACAAATGGCTAATACGCAAAAATATACTCCATATCATTAGCGAAGAAATGAAAATTTTAAAAATGCAAACAGACTAAATACACACCTAAAAGGGCAAAGATCATTTTTAATGATCTGCTTACAAGAAATACAAACATAAGGACACAATGTTTGAAAACAAAAGAATGAAAAAGAAATAGCATGAAAGCTTTAACCACAATAAAGTGGACTTTAGGCAATAAGCATTACTACGAAGAGGATTTCAAGTTGATTAAAGGATCTAGCAATCTGATACAAAAAAGAAAACCAATTAACCTGTACAAAGCAAAAAGTAATACAGTAGGAGTTGAGAAATGGAAAATTCACAGCCAGTTTGTTAGAAACTAGCCAACCTTTTTTGATAACGGGAAAAAAAGCAGAGAAACGATTGATCAAAATGCAGATGATCTGAAACAACAGAATTAACGTATTGTTAATTAACAAGTTTGGCAAACTTGACAGATGCAGAACACTTCACCCACAATGACTGACTCTACTTTCAAAGTGTGAGCACACTTCTGCAGCCCAATATGACTTTTAACTGTAAAGTTTTCCAAGACATTTAAAATTGAAACATTTTAAAAAGATCACTAATCTCACACATATTCTTCCAGAGAGAAGAAAAACCTCCCAACTCATTTTATGAGCCCCAGCACAACCTTAGTCACAAAATATGAAAAGATAATAAAATTCCAAGCCAATATGACCTATGAAGATTCTAAATTTAAAAAAAAGCAAGTCAATTCTAGCAACATATTAAAAGAATATTATAATTGACAAATTGGGTTTATTTCTAAATAAAGTCCTAATATTTAAAAATATATATATAATTTGCCAAATTACAGATTAAAGCAGAAAAATTATATAACTATCAATTGAAAAAATACACTGATAAAATTTAATGCTGTTAGAATTTTTTTAAATCTTAGCATATTAAAAACAAGTGAAAACTTTTATCTAACAGCAAAAAACCAGATTAAAAAAATATATACAGGCATCAAAATTAATAGTAAAATAGTGAATGTTTTTCCCGATGATCAGGAAGAAACAAAGGTGCCCACCATGAGAAACAAGTTTCTGGCCATTGCAATAAGGAAAAGAAAAATGTAGTTTGGAAAGAAAGAAACCTATAATTCACACAAAAGACAACTACAATTATATAAAATCTAAAAGAATTTATATTAGACTTAAGTGAATTTAGCAATACAAGGCCAATTATAAAAATAAATTGTATTTCTCTAAGTTTATTTTTATGACACAGTATGATAAAATTAAAAAAATCAAATATTTAGCTGTAAAGTAAGAAAAGATTTATTAAGTCCTGTAAAGCAAAAGAAACTTCAAAAAATCACTGCCAGAAATTAGAAAATATTTAAATAAAAATACACATTTTTTAAAATGAGCATTTAAATAAACAAAAACATTATACATGGATTCAAAGACTCAATACTGCTGACACAAGTCTATTATCCCCAGATTGATCTATATTCAGTGTCCACAATTCCTGTTGTATGGTTATGTAATTGGATGAACTGATTCTGAAATTTACATGGAAGAGCAAATGACCAAAACTAGTCAAGTTAGTCTTACAGAACAACATTGGAGGACCGAAATTATCAGTTATCAAGATGAACTGCAAAGCTACAAAAATGCTGTGGTTTTGTCTCAAAGATAAATGACAGGCCAATGGAATAAAATAGGGCCTCTCAAACAGATATCCAGAGTGCCTCACACATTAATGATGTGTGTTTCTACACAGTAGAAGAAAAAAGATGAGTCGTCAATAAACAGTGCTGAGTCCATTAGCTATATATATGTGAAAAAAATTATCTTGATGTCTTCCTCATATCATACATAAAAAAAATAAATAAAGCTTTTGGAAATAAGACAGGACCTATTTATTCATAGGCAAATGCTTCTGAACCAGGACAAAAGAACACACAGCTAAAGCAGACATTTCATATACTATAGTATATTAGGAAATTATTTGGAAACCTCAATATAATTCTACTTATGCAACATTCACAGAAATGCTTTTATTTTTGTGAATGAGGAATTATCCTGATTTGTAAAATTAAATACATGAAACTCATAAGAAGTTCAAATAAGAGTAGTTTTAAATAGTTAGAAATTCTAATAGGAAGCTCAAGGGATATTCAAATACAATTTGAATTTACATGTAAAGTGGAATCGTTTTCATTCACTTTTAAAAACTGCAGTTTTATTTCTACTGTTAAAATGAACAATGCCCATTATCACAGGTCACTAAAATAGCAGCCACATATGAAATGCCATGTTACACAGACATGAAAGAGACCAACTTTAATCAGAATAAAGTCCCAAAGTTGCCCTCAGTGGCTAGCAAAAATAAGCCATCTGCTGCAACAAAAATAACCTGAAAGATAAGCCTGTTATTGTACTTTTTATTTAAATGGTAAACACTGAGTTTGTTCAGCTGAGATCATAGCTACAAAAGTACTTTCTCCAAGTGTGGAAAAACACATCATCTTAATATTCAAAAAGCCTCCTTCGGTGAGCAAAAAAATTTTTTTAAAAAAGAAGAGAGGTGGCCCTCCCTGGTGGCCCAGCGGGTTAAAGCACAGCACTAAGAAGCTTAAGCCACTTCCGCATGAGTTCCATTCCCGCCTGCCCTGGAGGAGATCCACATGGCGAGGCAGACCTCTCCTG
>NW_004567109.1:33200222-33224377 GCF_000260355.1 Condylura cristata
AAAAAAAAAAAAAAATAGCAAACACTTCTCTTTCACCTTATGAGGGAATCTATATATTCTCAAACACAAACATCTTACCTTTGCAGCAAACTGTAGCCCAATTTTGTCAGCTTCAGCCTCCAGTGTTCTACTATATGGTCTGTCAAACATATACTAAAAAGACATGAAAAAGAAAAATACCATTAAGGCTATTTCTTTCATAACCAGGAGTAATAAATGGAGAGTATTTTTCAATTAATTTCATGGAATATCTAGGATAAAATTTTATGATCTCCATGATTATCATTTCAAGAAACATATATGCAGCTTTCATTCCATCAGAGGTTAAAATGTTTCAAGTGTGAAGAATAGGAGAAAAAATCATGCCTACAAACTTCTAGAAAGACTACAGTATCATGTAGAGTACTTCTACTTTTCCAATTATAATCTCTACCTACTGTATAAAGGATTCCCAAAGAAAGATTACTGATGCAGGCTTTTAATATGACAAAGAAACAATCTGAACTTGCACTTTTAAAGAAAATTGAAAAAATATAGCTATTTAATAGCCAAAGACACTACTAGAGGATTTATTTCAGTTAGGAAATTAACCATATAGCAGAATGTTCTTTCTTTGATTAATTATCTTAATTTCCTTTTTCTTTTCTAGGTATTGATTAGTTAAGAAAATGAAATTTTCTTCCAACTTCAATAAAAAATACAAATAGGTATCGTAACTTTAATTTTCCTAATTACTTGTATTTATGTGAATGCTTTCCAGTTAAATTCCAATTTTCAGTAAGTACTAAAACTTTGTAGGAGATAGATCAATAGAAAGGACTTTTGAGAAAAGAACTATTAATTGGGGAAGCAATTTTTCAGAGGTAGCTACATGTCAGTAATGGCTATACATTGTTATCAATTGGATCCGAGTACGTGACCACTAGATACGACTTTCTTCCTTCTCAATCATGCCCGTCTTAGGTCACTGAACTCTACTTTCTTCCTGAGCAGTCTGCAGGTGTCCTGTCAATGTACTGAAAGTATAATTGATGAAAAATACTGGTTTTGAAAGGAGAAAACCTTATCTTCAAGTCCAAATGCTACATTATCTGTTAAAGCCGAGTAACATCATTTTGTAAAATAAAGTTAGTAGCAGTACCAATCTCCTAGAGCTGAGAGTAGAGAAGTGAGAAAATAATAATAGTTCACATTTACTAAGTCCTTACTTTGTGCCAGGTACTATGCTAAACACCTTTAATCACTTGTGTGGTTTTGTGACCCGGGGTATTTGGGTATGTTTGGAGACATTTTTGATAATTACAACTGGGGTGTGGGGAGTGCTACTGACATCTAGTGGAAGAAGCCACATAGTTAGAGGCTCCTAAACATCCTTCACTGCACAGGACAAAGCCCCACAACAAAGGTTATCTGATCTAAAATGTTAACTGTGCTTACATTGAGATTCTATTTAAAATTATTAAACCTTTGAGTTAGTATCATTATCCCAATTTACAGAGAGACAATCAGACACCTGTACAGTTGAAGAAGCTGCCCAGTTACATAAAATTTAGGTCTAACAGAGCATGAATTCACAGCTTGTATTCTTAACCCTGTACATAACTATCTATACTGTTTATGGGTGCCTAGCACATGATAAGCACTCAATAAATGTTGACTACTATAGTTATTACTCAATACCCTACCTGGTAACACTTGTGGGCCGTCACATAATACCCACATACTTAAGCTTACAAAATAGTACTCCCTAATGATTAAGTAAAGACACTTACTTCTTCCCTTCTCTCTTCCTTTCTCTGGCTAATAAAGTCAGCAATTGTCCCTCATCATTGACTTCATATTAGCATCCCTTCCACTTCTCCAATCACAATGACCAATGCATAGGGAAAGAAACATTTCCTTACCACCAAAAGTATCAGGGGCCCTTGATTTGGGGGGTAGGGGGAAATCAAACAGAAGTAATCTCTGCTTTACCCTCAGTTTAATTAATTGAATCATATTGAAATAGCAGGATTTATCAAGTATTTCAAGGGAAAAACAGCTACAAATTATTTTTCTTATGCTAAAATCTCCTGATCCATTACAGAAAAACAGCTACTGTAGTTAGACAAAAACTACATTAATTCCTTTGACTTTTCAGCATATCAGTAACAACATAAAATTCAAACTATGAGGTCCTATAATCTAAACAATAACCAATCTTTCTTTTTTCCTTTAAGAACTTATTAATTTAATAAAAATGAAGCCAGATGAGATGGTAACACCAAATCAAAGACTTAGTCAATTTCAAAAACAATTTGTCTCAAAGAACTTGCACATTAAGTTTAAATAGTACCCAGATGGCACTCTGATGGGTGCTCCACAAATCATTAAATAAACAAATAACAGATTGTTCCTAAAGAACCAAACCTCCTAGGACAGAGGAAATATTTGAAAATGTAAAATAAATTAATTAATCATAGCTAAGAAAGCAATTATCAAGATTATAAGGCTACTTGCAGTTTTATTGTGATTTAAATAAAGTTAACCACTCAGTAAATTTTATGAGATGATTATTATTACACATATACACTAAAAACAAAAGATAACAAATGCCTAGTTAAATTGTCCTTCAATATTTGTTAGACAAAGTTAGTTTAACTGTGATTGAGGAAACAGGTCAGTAAAGCAGCTTTAGCCAATCCTGTGAGTATAAAAATTGACAGCTTTTTAAGAGTTTCCCATTCAAGTCAAGTATTTGCAGGAAGGAGGAGCCGTAAAGTTAGTATATCACTCATTATATAAGGCAAAAGCAGAAAGTTTTAAGATAAAAGGACAAAAGGAAAGCAAGGGTCATGTGACCTGACTTGCCATCGTGCTCCTAAAAATTATCACTCAAAAGCTGCTAAATCCTTCTATTCTATCTACCTCAGTGATATGAGACACGTAGTATTTTCTAATTTGAGCATTCATTATTAAGAATATACTCAAAAGGGGTCTCCCTGGTGGCACAGAGGTTAGTCTTAGCACTGTCAACCTATTATCAACCACTGTGGCATGAGTTCAATCAAAGGCAAGAAGGTGACCAACCTGACACAGCAGACCTCTCCTGTCTTGCCTGAGGTTCCCCTCAGCAGTGTATTTCAATACATTTGCCTGTCTGCCTGTCTCTGGTGAATATGCTTACCACCACCACCCCTACTAGCACCACACACACACCTCTGGCCTACACCTCAGTTCTTCAGTTCTTGGGTGCATAAATAAATAAAAGTAAGTCTTAAAAAAAAAAAATCCCCTAAAAATAAGAAAACACAGGTGGTAAAAATAATTCATGATAATGTGAAAACATCTCAAGTATTAGTTGCATTATTATTATTATTCTTCCTGCAGGGCATACAAATTTGAATTACTGTCTCAGACTTACCTCCTGCAATTTAGACTGTAGCCACTGACCCAAAAGTGCCAAACTATCCCGAGGACAAATGGCCCAAATCATTGTGAGGAAAATCAGACCCAAGAAATCCAGTAGATGAACCAAGCTAGCCTTTTCTGCCTAAGAATAATCAAAATAATGTGAATTACAGTTAATAAACTGACACAGTAAATATCTACATTTGCTAGTTCATCATAGTAATCACATTAGATAACTATATGTGTTTAATTGATTTTTACCAATTAAGATCACAAGTTTCTGTGATGCTTTATCCTTTCCTAGTCTGTTTCTCCCATCCCTTGCTCATATACTTTTAACACATTCACTCACTCAACTAACATTTATTGAGATATTTATCATCATTCCAATACAATGGCATGCTCATTAACCTATGAGCTACTTATATTTACAAACATAATAATCATGTGAAATAGCTACAATTCTCCCTATTTTGTAGATAAAGGAGACAGAACAAATAAAGGCTAAAATAGTTGCCAAAATTCACAAAATTTTTAGCAAAGGTACAAGGAATCAAATCCACAAAGTTTTAAAATATCTAATATAGTCCTTAGCTTTATAAAAAATTAAAGGATTATACTTTGGACAGAGATGAAATACTACCAAACATTATAAAGCAGTTAAAAGAAGGAATAATTCAGAAAATTGTAAGTTTAGTTGAAATAATTTTTTGATCTTCATGACCAAATATAGTAAGTATGAGTCATCTATGCAAGTCTGAGATTTTATAAGTTTGGTATTTCTCACCAGAAATTGAGTATTATAATTTTTGTACCTAGAGCAGTAGGCCAAAAAAAAAATTATTTAAAGTTGTTTTGCATAACAATGTCTGAGTTTAATGCACTTGATTATCCATTATCCCTATAGTTGATTAATAAATGTTAATTTAATATTGATACTGATAAGAGTCATTACTTGCACATATGTAGCACTGCTGACAGTTAAAAATAACCACTTACAAGGTCCCTCAATAATATCATCTGCCTCACAAAGTATTCATTGCTTTACTATAAGAATATTTAAGCATGAAAGAGTAAAACTCCAAATGAAGAAGTCATTATCGAAGAGGAAATATTTGTTAAATTAACTATTAAAGAACATGCTTGCTGTAACAGTCTTAGGAAACTAAAAATTAAAAAAAAAACAAAAACGCCTATAATTTATAGAATAAATCAAATACATAAAAAGCTGGGTCAAACCAAAATGGAGTCTCCTAAAAGGAAAGTATAGTGTTGATAATGTCTGAGACCTCTGTCAAAGAAATATTAGTAACTACTTTCTATTTTTAAGGCTATTACTTGCTTTATATGTCTCATCTAATTACTGTTCTTGCATATGACAAAAATATAGTGAATGAGGTATTGAAATTAAATGACAGAAAAAAAATGTACTGAGTATTAATCTTAAATACTGTAAGTGGCCAAATTTGATTAATTGTATAGGTAAGAAGTCATGTCTTAAAAGATAATCTATTTCAATGGCTTAAGATTTATTCTTCTATTTATCTTAAGAAATAATATGTTTTAATTTTCCTGTACCTCAGACAAAATATATTTTTTGCCTCAGAAAAGTACAACTTTTGGCCCATCTTCTCTTATTAATATTCAAAAGAATAGAGAAAATTCAAGAAAACTTTTAGAACAGTAATATTATCATTTTCATTTAATGTTAAAATTATAACTTTATATACTGGATTTCACAATTTTTTCACCACTTACCTAAATGTTTTAAAGATAAATATACTTCTTTACAATTATGTGAGCAAAAGAACATTTTTTAATGAATAACAATGCATTTTTGTTACTGACTAAATCTGGGCTCATGCCAACTCAAACAGATGTATATTTACAGAAGTATGAATCAATCTGAATATTGGTCTAGAAGACAAGTGCCGCTAATAATTATGGTAAAACGAATAAGTGCTGGACTTAAAAACCCTGGGTTGAAGCACAGCTTCTGCCACTTTGCCATGACAGCAGTTATCTTAGTAAGAATCTTTTTAACCTTTAGTTTTTTTCATGTATAATATAAAGATATTAGGTACATACCTCATGAGGATGGTAATAAAATTATGAATGAAAAGGTATTAACATATTAACATATTAAAAAGCTCAATAAACTGTAAAATGGCAAGGTATCATTCTTCTTACTCTGCATTAATTATATATATGGCATATCATTCTAGACATTTTTAAAGATGCTCCAAGCTATCCTCTGAGAATGAATAGAAAAGTGATTTACCCACTTAAAATAGTAATATCACTTTCCTAGAGTTAATTTTCTGACTCGATTACAAGTATGTTAATAATTATGGAAAGTTTAAAATCTAATTTGAAATAATTAGAGGTTGAGAATAATTACTTTTTAGCAAAAGAGACAGGTGATAAAAACAGTATTTAAGAGACATACTAATTATTCAATACCAAATACTAAAAACCACAAAAATTCTCATAATTAGCCAATCATATTTTTTCAGGTAACAGTATAACTAAGGCAATTACTAAGGACGAAAATTCCGTCATTAAAAGAAAAATCTGAAAAGATTCCATTCCTTAAAAAATTTAACTTGCCAAACTCTAAACAATATTTCAGCAATTGCTTATTCATGTAAACTACTCACCGCATGTCCAAGTACTGCATGTGCTATTTCATGGCCCAGAAGAAAGGAAAGTTGATGAATATCGGTTACACTATTTAAAAGTCCAGTAAAGAGAAACACTTGTCCATTCTGCACAATAAAGAAAACAATGTAAACTATAGAACACCATAAAAACAGAACATTAAACTTACTAATTTTTAGAATATTTACTTACTGGAAGCACAAAGGCATTTATATCTGGAGAATCAACAACATGAATAATCCAATTGATGTCAGAGATCCCTGGAATATCTTTATTACATTCAATTAGATGATAAAACACTTCCTTAAAAGTTAGGTATCTGGAATCTTTCTCAGAAAGCATATCATTTTTAAATTCTTCCATCCACTGAAAGAGTGGAAAAATAAGTAGTCTTTAAGAATTTTATTACTACAAAACATACTACTTCGTGTACAGCTATGGGCACTTATTGTCAAACATTCTAATTTTTAATTATGTAAAAATATGTATACATTAAACACTAAAATTTCTCAAAGTTGAATTATTCATGCAAAACTAATGTGCTTTCTTACAAATGGATCAATTCTAATAATTAAAATGTTTATTCCTATAAATTGGCTGAAATATTTATTTTTTCTACTAGCTTATGAACAAATAAAATGCTTAATTATTTTTCTACTTTCCTAAGTATTTGAAAGTAGAGAAAACAAAACATTGCCTAGAGAACATAAATATTTCATGTAAGTAAAATATAAGAGAACATTACTTTCAGGACCACTAAATAGAAAATACCTTATACTTAACAACAAAGTTAGACTTCCACCAAAAATGGCATTTCATTAATTTTAAAGTGTTTCATTCACAGAGCTAATTCACACAGGAAATCACCACAAATTTAGAACTCGGGGCATATCATCTTCACTGTATTATGGTTAATATGACTAGCCACCATAAGACACTTCTGTAGCTCAGCTACATTCTTGAGAGACCCTTTCCAGTGCAAAGAAAATTAAGGATGGTCTCAAAATAACAGTTTCTTTCATTTGTGAATCAATAAATGGTAACCTTCTTTGAAATGTTAAAATGAAATGATTTTGTAGAATATGAATTTGAAAGTCTATATCAATTAGCATTTTTATAAAACAAAAGTCACCAATGTAAATGATCTGTTGATCTGTAACAAAACAAAACATTGGTTATTATACTAAACAATCTGAAGTAAATATAACAAGCAAGATTACATGTAATTAAAGTACTTTGTAAATATCTCTAGAAGAACACATCAAGCAGGATTACATTTGTAAATTAAAAAATAAGAACAGAAAACATATATGTAAATATATAATGTTTAAAGCTTCTTAGTAATATGTTAGAAAATGCACTAATTTAACAATATACTTGTTTGAACCCTTCCAGAACATTTTCCTCAAACTTGCCTGACTCCACTATATCCTATATCCATTATATCTCTGTATAAAATGAAGAGATTAATCCTATTTTGATTAAGAACACTCTTTTTAGTAAAATACCATCATTTCTTTTCAAGATAACTTTCCACGACCAATCTGATATTCAGTTGGAATAAAAAGATATAAAGATATAATCATGCCAAAGCTAAGTGAGACTAGGAAGTATCAACACAACAAAGTATTAGCTGAATGCATACTATACATCTGTACTATGCAACAGATAAGATGATCTGTTCTCATGGAACTCACTAGTGGTGCAAAATCTTTCATTACCTCAACTGTTAGACTTTCCAAGGATTAAAGCTTTGAATTCCAACTTCATTTTGCACTTAAAAAAGCAGAACTGTTGCCAAAACTTATGTTTGGAGGAATCTTATTCTACTGTACTTCAAAGTTCAAAAATTCAGATTTCACATCTATTTACTCTCAAAATATACATTAAGTATTAAATGTATTAAATATGTGTGTTACTATTACTCAAAGTGGTAAGATCCCTTATAAGTACCCAAAGAGAAAGTAAAAAGTCAGTAACCTAACCCCAATATAGCCAAGTATTGGGCACAAGTTCAAATAAGCTACTTTGGGGCACAGTCTTTATGAAGGATAATCCCTAGAGCGTAATGCAGTCACTCTGTCTAATCCAGACTGGATAATCAAGGAAGACTTTCTTGAGAAAGTGACATTTAAGATGACATGTAATGAGCAGTAGCTAGCTGGTAAATAGAACATGTAGGCATTAGAAATATTAGGTATTAAATGTCTGGCCTTTTGTAAAAAAAAAAAAAACACTAATTTCCTATCAAAGATTAAAATAAGTAGTACATTTATCTTTCATATTTAAGGAACTCTCCTGTGTATTATATTGAGCAATCTCATTAAAAGCAGTTCTTGCTACTTACTACTTCATATTCCAATTCTGATAAAAGTCTGAAATGTTCTTTCCCCAATACTAGTAGCTTGCTCCTTCCTGTGATGGGACTCACTTCCAGGTGAGTAAAATAAAACACCATGAAGAGCAATCCAAAACTAGTCAAGCCGAGGAGTAACTTCCATTTATTCTTCCTTACACTTTCTTTAAATAGTTCCTTCTTGTTAGCAGGAAGTGCCTGCCACCATTTCCTTATGCCCCTAGAGTAAAAAGAAAAATTCAAAGTTCCAGCACATGTCACCAAAAATCAGTCCTTATGCTAAAATTTTAAGTCGCTAAGTACTGGAATTTTTTCTATTTCTCTGTATAGTTTTTCAGTTTACAAAAATTCAAGCTAAATGATAAAAATGTAACCAACAACATCGAGTGACAGCTTAAAATTCAGATTCTCATTTGAATTTCCTATAGTTACTGTACAGGTACACACGAAATGAGAAGCTATTTTAATACAGCTACCACCAGTTGATACCATCACATGCAAACTCCAAAGTGTTATACATGTTATCTTATTTAATCTTCCCAATAATCCTGTTACAAAAGAGAAAACAGAGAGAAGCTGAGCACCCTGTCCACATTCACAGAGGTAAAAAGAGAAAAATCAACCACAAAGAGTAATATGATTTAGAGTCTGAGCACTTAACCACTAAATCAGGATGAATTGCCCAAATAAACATTTGAGAGGATTACTAAACAATAAATCTATACCTGTAACCACCAGTCTTCCCACTGTTCATCAGGCTTCTGGTACAATCAGCCAGTGCTTTAGCAAAGCACAAGGAAAACTACCTGAACATTGATTTTAGAAACAAATATTACTCAGAAACAGATAATCCATTCACCTCTCAAAGAGGCAACAAATGCATAGGCACTATAAATAAGGGAATGTGACATAATACTATAACACCTGACAAGGTTCAATTACTACTAAGCAACAATACTGCTTACAAGGGTGCAAGACACTCTGACAATAAGCAATGTTTCTAATACTAGGACAACAATTGTCATTGTCATTTTATCTGTGAAATGATAACAAAAAATTTTAAATAGATACCCTTGATAAACATTTCTCATAACTTCTTTAAGTAATATTTATTTTGCTAAATGACTCAACTGTCCTTATAGAAAGTGTTTCAATCCAAAGGTAGGTATTAAAGCCCAGCTATTAAGTACAGTTATTTCCTATTTTAAGCTTTGAGATAACTTTTTAAAAAATGTACAAAAATATATCCTAAAAGGTAACTTTAAATAACCTATATAATAGCTACAAAAACAACAAATTTTTAAAAAATAATTTAAAGGAAATAAAAAGTTATTAACCCAAGAACACCCTGGCATTAATTATTGACTCTCTCCTCCATCAAACTCTACTCAGGCTTCCCTGAATTCTTTTTCAACTAGTTTTCAACTTTTGTTCCATTTTACATAATCCTGCAAAGACAGTTAAACTAGTAACCCTTACCTTCCACCTCTAATCAGGTACCCCATCTTTCACCACCCTTCAGGTGATCTCTGAACAACCCCTCGCCTGTCCTTAGCAAGAATCCTAGTAGTTAGATTTAGATAGATTACCCACCTTAATCTTGATATTTCTTCTTACTTTCCACACACCAACCCCCACCTATTTCTTAGTTATAAATTCTTATTTGCCCATGCTATATTCAAAACAGACTCATTCTAGAATGAGATCTCTTTTCCCCTACTGCAACAGTCCTGAATAAAATGTTTTACTGCTTTTTCACTACTGTCTACTTCTGGTTTTCTTTGACATTATTTAAAAATTGAAGCTCATGTAGCTGCACATTTTGAGTGTCAATGCCAAATCATAGAAATTACACAAAAAATTACAAAGTTCTTGCTTTTTTATAAAAGAAAACTAGGCTAGTTGGAATGAAAGAATGCTAGAAGAGACTTCCTAATCATCTAACATAACGTTTTACAGGGGCCAACATTTACCTTTCTTTAATCTTCATGGAGAAAAACAATTCATTACAGGAGGGTTAAATTACACATAAAGCACTATTATGAAGGACTATCAAGAGCAAAAGACAAAGATTTGTTAGATATAAAAAATTAATAGTAATGGTTGAAAATTTGGCTACAAGAGAGCAAAGTTTTTCAATTTCATGATTCATTGTCTTAAATTCTATAAACTACAAAAGGAATGTTTGTAAGTCTGCTTTTATACCCAAGTTACAAACAGTATTTCTGATTCTTCTTATAATGCTAAAACCAATCTTTTAAAAGGCTGTTTACCTAAGATATATAAGAATAATTTTAAAGCTCTTATTTCTGTAAGATGCAAAAATTACTTCAAGGTCATTAAGCATAACAACCTTGGCACAACTAATTGTTTAAAAACAATCCTGAGCTAAAGAAAACAAATTTTCTTTAACAGTGTATTTTCACAAATACCCTTTCAGGGAAATGCAAATCAAAACCACAATGCGATACCATCTCACACTTTTTAATATGTGAGAATGGCACATATTTTAAAAACTAACAAAAACAAATGTTGGCAAGGACATGGAAAAAAAGGAACTCTCCTACAATGCTGCTGGGAATGCAAACTGGTCTAGCCACTATGGAAAGCTGTTTGGAGGTCTCTCAAACTGCTAAAAAAGGAGCTTCTATATGAACCAGCAATCCCATTCTTAAGTATCTACCCAAAGAGCACAAAAACATTAATTCAAAAGGACACCAGCACCCCTGTTTACTACTGTACTATTTACAAGAGGGAAGATGTGAAATTAAACCCAAATGCCTAAAAACAAACGACTAGATCAAGATGTGGTACATATACACTATGGAATATTACCCAACAATCAGAAAAAGATACATTCATGCCATTTATGGCAACATGGATGGAGCTGGAAAGGATCATGCTTGGTGAAATCAGCCAGAAAGAAAAAGAAAAAATACCAGGTGGTTTCACTCATACCAGGAGTGTAAGGGATCGGGGAGGGAAAAAAAGCAAATGCAATGAAGTAAAAATGAAAATCAACAAGCAACTATAAACCAGAGACATTCTATGGGGGTTGGAAGGGGAACAGGATCAAAACTGAGGTGGGACAAACACACGGGTCTATGGTGATAGAT
This sequence comes from Condylura cristata, assembly GCF_000260355.1. Taxonomy (NCBI): domain Eukaryota; kingdom Metazoa; phylum Chordata; class Mammalia; order Eulipotyphla; family Talpidae; genus Condylura; species Condylura cristata. Next base: position 33,211,746 of record NW_004567109.1, read on the forward strand.
AGCACGTGGGTGAATTGGTGGTGGGAAGTCCACAGGGAGTACAATCGAGATGAAAAAATGCACAAAATGAAGAATGATGTTATATGTGTGTGTGTGTGTGTGTGTATGTGTATATATATATATATATATATATATATATACACACATATATATATAATTTCTTAAAAATTGAAAAAAATACTCTTCATATATGTTTGTTCTCTATAAAAGCATTTTACCTGCCTACAATGATGGCAAGTAATTTCTGCATTGGCTTAAGAATTATCAACAGGAGAGGGACTGGAGCAGCTTGAAACCGTGGAGATGTGTGGAAACTCCTGATGTCTCTTAAGGGAAAACAGTTTAGAGGATCCGACACTGAAAGAGTAGGAACTCCTGATACTTCTTTCATCAGGAGCTGTCTTGAAAGAGAGTCATTCCATATAGTACATTTTCTGGATGTCATCCAAATTTCCTTGCTTTTGGTACTCAAGAGGCATCCTGTTGCTTGTTTATTGAAAGTGCTATAGCAATGAAAATTCCCATGAAAAGTCAACCTATCACACAGACTATTTACTCCCGGAGTCTGGTTCTTTAATATATAGTTAATTTGTACTTGTTGACAGTACTGTGAGGTTACAGGTAGCACTTTACACTTTTTCCACTTGGTGAGTGCATTAAATCTGGAAATACAGTTTCTAGAGGCTGACTGTAATCCATAGATGAAATTCATCTTTCTTTTGCTTGTTTACCTGGAACAGAAAAAATAAACTATAAGTATCTCTGAAAATACCTACTTACTAAGCTAGGAATGTAACACTTATGAAGTAGACATGCCAGCTGACCATCCTTTAAGACATCTCAGCTAAGGTGCCTTGGATTTATACTCTTATCTTTACTCCAATGCCTTTCAACAATGCAAACTAAAGAGATTTTACTATTTTTTTTAATTCTATAACATGTACTTAGGAAATTTTATTTTTCCCCCACTTTTTATTTTTACCTTAACATCTAAATTATTTCAAGAATATGTGAATTTGATGAAAATAGCCATAAAATGTTATCATTAGGTAGTAACTGAGGCAAAGAAGCATATAACAATATAAAAGTAAAATCTAACTTATAAAATGTACAGTTTTTAAACACAAATTTACTCTTCTCCATTATAATTGTGGCACTTCTGACGGGGGTCAAATGGCTAAGAGACTATATATATATATGTATGTGTGTGTGTATATATGTATCTCTTCTTACCTAAAACAAACTTAAGAAAGACAGAATTAAAACAATGGCTTCAACAGACTATACACTAAGCAAAGAAAGATGATCCTTGAGAGATGGGAAACACCTATCTAAAACTGTCCTAAAATTGCCCCAGTTTACAGCCAGGATGGTAGACTAAGAAAAGAAACCTAAATGTAGACCAATAGTACCCCTAAGTTAAAAAAGTTGAAACGGGGGGTCAAGTAGGATATAGCACCTAGAGCTTACAAAGCAGACCACCAGATGCACAAAACAGCTCTACAAGGAAAGAATTCCAGAGATCTCAGTTAAACCTTTACCAGCACATAAAATCTGAAAACACTCCCTTGGGCTGGGAAAGCACCACTTGAATTAGAGGAACAAAACACAGGGCTCACAAAGGACAGTGTATAATGTCTATTCGCACTTTCAAAGTGGAAAACCATATTAACGAATGGGGCACTGGGTAAGTAGATGGATTTGCCAAAACACTAGGGGAAAGTCAGTACTAAACTAAAAGCTACCTAACAAAGATTAAAGGCAATATTCCCAAAGATCAAACTGATTAGTGTAGTTTAATCATATTCTAAAAAAAAAAAAAAAAAATCCCTTTAAAAAATTCCCAGAATATAAAAACTATTTACCAAAGAACATTTAAAATTAAAATTTTGGGGCCTCCCTGGTGGCAAAAGGGGTTAAGTCTCAGCACTATCAAATTCCAGGCAGCTACTGCAGCACAAATTCCATCCCAGGCCAAGAAACTAAGCCACAGAGCATGGCAAACCTCTCCTATCTCCCCAGCCTCTCCCCTTAGCAGTGTATTTCAGGAGATCTGCCTGTTCTGCTCCCCACCCTGTCTCTGGTGAATCCTCTCACCCCCCACACTGCTAGCATATATCCTCTTACCACCCCCAGCTCTTCTATGCATAAATAAATACAATAAACCTGTAAAAAAAGTTTTTTTTAATTATCAGGCATGCAAGAAGCAGGATAGGTAGCCCATAAAATATCAATCAGCAGAAACTACTAAATAACACAAATGAAAGCATTGACAAGAATATTCAGTAAAAACATAAAGCATGTGTGCAAGAAGTCAAGGGAAAAGTTAGGCATATTACATAAGAGATTTTTTTTTAAGACTACACTGAACTTCTAGACCAGAAAATGACAATGCTATAGTCTCATTTTGTGTATTTTTTAAAATATAATGTCAGATTAGACAGTGCAGAAATAAAAACTTGTGAATTTGACATCCACTCGAAATGCAGAGAGAAAATAGACTGGGGAAAAAAGCATAAAGAATCACTGAGGTTTGAGATAACTACAAATGGCCTAAGTGCGACTGCAGTCCCCCAGAATTGGAATAGATACTGGACAAAAAAACTACTTAAAAAACGATGATCAACATTTTCCAAAATTTGATGAAATATGTAAATCCAGAAATCCAAAAAGTTAAAGAAAAATCCCATACACAAGAAATACAAGGTATGTCATAATCCAATTTTTTGAAACCAATAAAACTTAAATTTGACACCTTAAATGAAGTGGGTAAATTCCTTGAAAAATACACCAAGACTTATTCAAGAAGAAATAAGTAACCTAAAGTCCTATATCTGTTTTTTAATGGAATTTGTAGTTAAAAACCTTGCCACAAAGGAAGTTCCAATCCCAAATGACTTCACTGAGGAAGTCTACCAAACATTTAAAGAATTATTAATTCTATACAAGCTCTTTCAGGAAATGAAAAGGAAATCATTTATATCTCACTTTACGAAACCAGCATTACCCTGATACCAAAGCAATAAAAAACACCATAAGAGTACAGTACTACCTATATACAAAGAGGGATGAAAATTACATGAAAGTTACTCAAATTTTTTAAATACTTTGTACATGCAGCCCTTGAATTAATGTATAATGTGAATAAACGCAAATATGAACTACTATCAATTTTGAATTAGTAGTCTGGCTGATGTCTAAGAGTTTAACACTATTAACAATATTCTTCAGTTTTCTTTGTTTTTTGTGTTGTTTTGTTTGGAACAAGCTGAAAAGTATAAAATAATTTAAAACTGGAAATTACTTCACAATTAGTATTAGCTAGATGGCAAATGAATTAGAGACACAACATAAAATTCTGTTCACGTCCACACAGAAATTGTAATATAGCTGAGGAGGAAAAAAATGTAACCAAATCAGATTACTTGGGGATAACAAAATACAATTCTTCATTATGTGCTATGTACTCTAGGGATTTAATTTTTGAAGGATATACAGGAGTAGCAGAATAGCTCAGAAAAAGCAACTACCGTTTGTGGTCATTTGGGTAGATGCAGCAAAATAATTTAAAAAGTTTCAAATGGGAAAATACACTTAAGGCTTCAATGCTGAGTCTGAAAGGGGGTAGCGAGGGGCGGAGGGCACCACACCTAGTGCAGGAATCTGTACCTGCACACCTGGTATAGGCTATGCGTACAGGCTACGCTGCACATGTATGACTAATGGTCTGTTTTCTTTCAATGCTTGCCTTAAACTGAGATGCCTGCCCTATGGTGCCCAAGAGTACCAGACACTTACACCATCTGAGGTTTCAGGGTCAAGATAACTGGCAGCCTGATAACAAACTGGGATCTAAACTTGACGAAGCCCAAGAATACCAACTGTGATGAGCTGTCCCGATGAACTGGTTCAACTATAACTGGCTGTTCTAATGGGCTATTTGCTTATGACTGTTGATTAACTCATTATAAAAAAAGCCAGCTCTTAGATCAATGGCCACAGAACGTTCTCTTCAGGGCTATGCCTCCTATTCTCTCAGATCAATAGCCAACACTCTAAAAAATAAAACTGCTTATAGACTCAATCTAAGAAAGGACAATGGAATTGACTTAGGAAAGAAAATGAGAGGCCATGGAACCTGGGGCTGTGAGGCAGAGTCATACACCTTCTTAGTTTGCGAGAGTTGTATTGTTGTACTTCCTATATTTGAGCTTTGTAAGTTTTTATTTTACTAACTCTTCCTCTTCACTGAGTTTGTATCTTCCACATAAAGAGCTGACTCAAGAGGTTTACATACTTGGTACAACCAGTTATGCATGTTTCACAATAAGCTGATAACATCTCAATATACAGATTTTTACTGGAACTAGCTGAGGGCGCCTGCTATACTTTGCAAAACCAAATTCCCAATTTTCAAATTAGAGTTAAAGCAGTGCCAGTCAGATTGTAAAACCCTCCCCTCTACAACAAAACCCTACCCCTGGAACTCGTAGTCCTACATAAATACTATGCAATCATTTAAAAATATGGAGGTTTGTATAATAAAAGTAAGATACACAGATTTAAAATAGAACAATAATGCTACTTGCAAAAATTCTGTACATCAGGGACAGCAACTGAAATGTGGACAGTAGCACCGAACAAGTTTCTGCAGGGATGGCAACATGCTGTATGTGTGCTTCCCAGTTCAGTAGTGCTTACACGGGTTACTGAGCACTTGAAATATGACTGGAGAGCAATAAAATTTTTAATTAATCTAATTTTAATTAATTTAAAACCATATGGCCATATGTAATGGTGTCTAGCATATTGGACAGTGTAAATGCATGGGTCTAGACAGGGGAATGCCAGCAAAGCCAAACTGATGTAAAGGCAGATTCATGCTACTCTAAAGGGGGCACAACAAGAATAATGCAATTTGAGTACAATGTCGCCAAATATTTCAGTATTCTAAAGGAAAGCCAGAAAACCGGCGCTTATGTGAAAGTTAATCAATTTTAAAATGTTAGCAACCAACTTAAAAAAAAAAATTAGGGCCCTCCCTGGTGGTGTAGTAGCAGGTAAAAAAGCACAGCACTAAGAAGCTAAAGCCACTTCAGCATGAGTTCCATCCCCAGCCCCAGAGGTGATCCGCATGGCACCACAGACCTCTCCTGCCCGCCAGCTGCTCCCCTCAGCAGTGTACTTCGTGGATCTGCGTGATCCCCTCACCACCCCTGCACCTCTGGCCTGTACCCCAGTTCTGAATGCATAAATAAATCTTAAAAAAAAAAATTAAGCACCCTGACCAAACAGAAACCCCAGTCAGTCTTTGAGCTCTAAATTGTTTCACTCATCCATTAAATGAGTGCAACTACTACATGCCTAACACCATTCCATATGAGACAGAAACAGTCAAAAACCTCTAACCATTGGCTAAAATAATAATGATAAAAATTGCTAGCATATACAAATACAAATAAATCTAAACGAAGACACACCGAAGTATTGACAGTGGTATTTTGGATGGCAGGATGACAGTTATAACGAACTGAGTATTCCCATCTTATTTATTTCTGTGCTGCTTAAAGTTTAATGGATGTTTTACTTTTGAAAGCCCTAAACCAACAAAGGCAACTATTTTTATAATTTCCTTTGGTTTCCATGGGTTTCATTAACATTTACATGGTAGAAATGGCTCCTCCTTCCCCTCCTTCTTCACCCATTCCTCAGTTCAGAACCACTGATTTGCTCACACCCCTCAAAAAAGAAAAACTCTCACCTCTGTGTCTATACACATCTGTTCACCATGCTTAGCTCTGCTCACAAGCTAAGCAAACTCCTGCTCTTCTCTCACAACTTACGTGAAAATTTTTAAAGCGACCGACACAGAAGGTATAAGCAAAAGCAGCAAGCACTGTATGCACTTAAGTAAAAACACTATCATTTATGTAACTGACAATCAAGTGTCATTTAGAACAGAAATAGAATCTGATATTTTGGAATCCCTGGTTTACCCTTAAGAAAAGGTTAAGAATGGGAGAAGGAATCTATTTATATATTCTCAAAGAGCAAAGCAGTTAGGCTACACAGAGGGTAAGAATTAGGGCAGACATCCTCTTCAAAGAACTGTAGCACGTCAACAAATAGAGTTGCCAGACTTCTAGGATTACTAAATTAATGATGTGAGAAAATTAGACAACTCGGATTGTTAGCCTCTAAGAACATTCCAGACCCTAAATTCTTTAAGTACCATCTCAGAATGAGCAAGTAGAGCACTCACTGGCACTCACAGCTGAAGCCTGGAAGACAGTTTTAACAACCCTGCCGAAAATGACTATTTCTTCCCTCGTTTCTATGGAAACAGCTGTCAGATTGGCAAAAAATAGGACATGGACTTTAAAATAATCGTTCAAGCAAAGTATACACGATGGAAGTTTTAAAAAAATAATAATAAATTGGAAGGCAACAGGCTTGGGTTCTTTGAGCTTCCAAATGTCAGATGGCACCCCTTCACCGGGGCTGAGAATGACCGACGGATATGAACCCGAAATCCTTCCAATGAGGGTTAGCGGCATTGATCAGTCACCTCCTTGATTAAGTCCTGAATGCGAAATGAGTTACTTTCATCACCCTGAACTAAAATTTCTCATGTGAGGACTGAGTGACACAATAAAACCGTTGCTCCATTTTACACAGACAAGTGACATTTAAATCGTGTAGAAAGTGACTTTTGTAGACAAGTTTCTAAAGAAATACAAGTCCCCAGCCAGTTTAAACAGGCCATTTCCTGTGTTCCCCACCGCTCAGGGTGGCAAGAGAACTTTAACCGGGGGCGAGTAAGAGAGCGCGACTCCTCATAGGTGAGGTCTCGGGGTGCGGCGCACCCCGATGCGCGAACATGAAACACGACTTTGAAAAGCGGGCCGCTAAGGAGAAGGCACAGGGCACCCAGAAAACACAGGCACCTCGTCCACCTCCCACCCCCAGGCTGCTCAGAAGTCCCGGGGAGAGCGGGGAGAAGAGACGAGAAGCCTCTTGCACCCACACAGCCCTTTCTCACTCACTCCCGCCAACCAGCTCCCAGCGCCGGACTCGCCCCACTCCCGCCCCGGCGCCCCGCAGTCGCTCCTCCCCGTAGGCCTCCCCGCCTCCAGCCCGCCCAGTCTCTGGGGATCCCCGCTGCTCACCCTGCATCCCTCAAAGTTCTCCCCCGCCCAACTCCCCCTCCCAGCCCCCTCCCCTCGGCCCCGGCCAACTTGGAAGAGGGGGATAGAGGTGCCCCCAAGAGGACAGACCCTAGGTCTGACGAACGAAGACTTCTCCTCCGACCCGCACCTACGCGCAAGCGCACAGCCTAGCCCAAAAGCCCCGCCTCCCCACTTCCTGCCCTCCTCTCCGGCCCGGGCTCCCTTTGCTCCACCCACACGGGGCAGTCGGAAGAGCGGTTCAGAGTCGTCCTGCCTCCCGACCTGGGACATGCACGGACGGCAGCGCTCTACCGCCCCCTCGTGGCAGGAGGAAGGACGTGACGCTGGGCAGGGCTACCTCTGGGACCATCTTCCCATAAAACGTTCTTCGAAAATGTCGTCTAAGTAATTAATGCTCCAGGCAAGGCGTTACCAGCTGTAGATTCTAAGACAGCGCAGGGAGCAGGACTTTTTAATTGCGACCGTCACTTTCAGACTCTTGTTCTTCCATCCTTGTCTGTTTCTGGTGATAGATGTTGAGGAGCTGCCTGTTGGCTTCCCATCAGTTTCTCACCCCTGCCCTCCCACACACCTGTCCTATTATGTACTTTTACATCTATCTAGACATCAAGCCTGCTAGGTTGCCCTCGAGGACTGACTGCGTCCACCGTTGGAGTAATTGCAGCCTCCCGACTCCTGGTGGTGCAAGTCTTTGCCTTCCAGATGCTACCATCCGTGAACATTATCAAGGCTATGGTTGCCTCTCGGCACCATCTGTGGTCTGCAGAGAGACCCTCTGAACTTCTTAGTGATGCTGGTGCCCTCTCACCGGTGTTTTCCCCCTTATCTTTGCATGGTCTATCCTCTGGGCCTCCTAAGGAACATACCCTTCTGAGAACATACGCCTCTGGGGCGTCTTCAGGCTCCACACAAGAAATTCGTTCCCACAAGTGTACTTCTCTCAGCTCCTTCACTCTGCCTCTACAGGGCAATCCAGCTGCCTTCCTCCCTGGCGATTTCCCCCTATACCCAAGGATAAGCCTTCTCTCAGGGACTGCATACATCCAACGGTTGGTTAATCTAGGGGTACTGTAACCAGCCCAAACATCAGGGGTCCCTCGTCTTTGGTGTTTGTCAATGAAAATGCAAAGACATCAGTTTAAGTTGTAAGCAGAAAGGGGCTTATTGGATTGCAATAGGCAGGAGCAAAGTGGTCCTTGGGACAAAAACCAGGCTCCCCAACTAGTGATCAGATTTTTATTTTATACATATTCATAGTGATAGTCATGGAGAGTTTATACATATACATTTAGTTTCAGGAAAAGTTTAGCTATTTCTAAGGAATGGTAAGTGTGCATGCTCAGGCATTCATCATACCTGTTACATGTGTTCCATTGGCAAGGAGGGGGAGGATTAAGCATTATAATGAAGGGCAGGCTAGGCTTTTTATATCTAGAGACGTGGCTGTTCAGCCTGTACAGATAATTGGACAACTGCCTGGGGCTGGATGGGAGCTTGTGATGGCTGATCAGGAAATGGCACCCATGGGGGCAGAGCAATTGACCCCGTGGGATGCTGCTTGTGCTGCTCTTGCAGGGACAGTTGGCAACTTAGACCACCAAGAGCGAAGACTGTAAGTTGGCAATAGTCCTTTATTGATTGAGTGGTGTGTCATTCCAAAGGCAGGGACCCTGTGCTTCAGTTGATAACAACCCTGCAGAACTATCACAGTTCCAGAGATTTCCATGGGATTAGCACCGTAGCCCCACTTCTCCCTCTGTCTCTTCTTATTTCCTTCTAGCTCTAGTCCTGAGGACAACCTTCCTGCACCTGTACCGACAGCCCGGCACAAAGACCTGTCTCAGTCTGTTTCCAGGACACCAAAGGCCACACCTCCTAAGGAAAGCCAAGTACTGAGTTAGAAGAGCGAGAAACTGAAGAATTATGGAGCATGACTTGTTTCACAGCCCCTGCTTGCAACACGCCTGCACTCCCAGGTTTTCATTTCAATGCTTGGAGATTGTTCCTTTGTTACTTTTCTACCACTACCACTAATCTGTGGGTTTGGGCAGAAAACTTACCTTTGTAATTAATTAAATAGGAAAAAAATTCTTTAGACTGTGTCTGTGTTTAGACCGTAGGTCACACCTGTTTCTCAAATCCTGCCCAGGCTCATAGGCGAGTTACCAGATGAACATATGAAACTTGTGGAAAGTAACTGCTGTCAATGGAAGGCATTACCTCTATTGCAGAAGGAAGCAAGGTCCCCAGGGAACTTGGAACCCCCAACACCCCCAAAGTCTCTGAGAACAAGGGCCAGTCCATAATGCTTTCCACCCCTATGACAGGCACCTCCCTCAATCTGGACACTTTAAAGAAAATGAACAATTTGACCTATGACTTTTCTGGACTCAGGTTGAGAGTCAGGAGAGATGACCACCAGCTTTGATGAGGGTCACATATTTGGTTTGGCAGAAGGGCAGATGGTACCCTAACTGAAAATGACCCTTTATTTTTCTTGACTGTGTGCCACGCATGCTGGAAGTGACTGATTCTGCATGTGCAATTCACCTAGCACAGAATTTCAGCATCTTCATTGCCTATTCTACTCCAGTAGAGATTAATTTGTGGCCCTCCCTGGTGGCACAACGGGTTAGGATGTAGCATTGCAAGCTAGCCATAGCCACTTCAGTAAGAGTTCGATCCCTGGCCCTGGAGGTGACCCACATCGCCCAGCAGACCTCTCCTGTCTCACCTACTGCTCCTCTCAGCAGTGTACTTCAATCTGCCTGTTCTGCTCCCCACTCTCTCTCTGGTGAATCCTCTCACCCCCCCCCCCACACCTCTGGCCTATACCCCAGTTCTGTATGCATAAATGAATAAATCTTTATAAAAAACAAGATTAACTTTTATTCACCCACAGGTGTGACTTCTTTACTTTTCTCTGCCATCATCCTAAAGGATGCAAGAGTGGTTGATTGGTTCTGTCTGTCCTACCGCCAGTTAATTTGCCGAGCTGCCCCTTGAAAGCAGCAAAATGGCTTATGGACTATGGTAGAAATAACTGCATGGTTAGTGACAGCCATCACAGCCACTTGTGCCTGTCCTGGCATTTGGCATAACATCTACGGGAACTGTAACAAATATAAAAAATGCTCAAACATGTTTATGAGTGCAATAGAGCGATAAGACTAAAGCGTGCTGTTAAGAGACTGCACCTTCTGATAGACTGGGAAAGCTGAAAGTGTGCCATCTAGCTTGTCCTGCACACAAGTGATAAGGACTTAAAAACACATATAAGGACCAACATTTTGAAGCAGAGTGAGCAGTTCCAAGACACTGGCTCAAGCATGACATGTCGGAGGTGTCTCTTCCAGAGGCAAGCTCCCTGCTCCCTTTGGACCACGTCTGCTCTCCAATCTCCTCTTGCTCCCTGACTTGGCACTCAGCAGATGTGCCTGGCATTCTGCATGATCATCACTCCCCAAGCTGGCACTTCATATGACCATCACTCTGCAAGTCCATGCCTACATCTCCACCGCTCTTCACCCAGCATCAGCAGGTGATTCAGCTAAAATACATCATGCAGTGACTTTGGTTGGAAGGTACTCTGAGTACTCTGGGCTGGTTTTCCCCATTTATTTGAGTGCTAGAGTGATAGTGTTACAGAGCAGGGAAAAAGCGGCACCCCCAGACCCCCAAACCTGCCTGCTCCGAATAGGTTCTGCCATCTGCCGCATCAAGACAAAACATATAAAACTTTAATGAAAAGGGATTTTAATGCAGTGAATATACAATATGGAACACAAAGAATATAATTTCTAAATCAAATACCTGAAGTTACCCATCCCTTCATGAGCAGAAGTCAACCCAAAAGGGATTGGCCCAAAACAAGTCCCGAAAGCGTGCCGTAAGACTAAAGCTCCTCTGGCTGGGATCCATAGAAAGGGTCAGAAATGGCCAGACAAGTCTGGGAGGAAAAGAGCAAAATCAAAATCAATAAACACGGCCATAAACAACCTCCCTATAGGTCTCTCACCCACATCTCTTTTAACCAGTCCAGGGCCAAGAAACAAGCACAGTTTCTTCCTCACATACTTGCTGCTCCATGAGGCTTCCTCAGGTCTCCTTATGGCTCTCCATCCTGCTTCCTTCTTCTTCTGATTCCTTCTCTTCTTTCTTTTTCTCTCCTCAGCTCCACCCTACTTCTGGGTGGAGCAAGGGACCTGGAACTTCCCCTTTTCCTAGGGACCACCAAGTTACAATAGCATAAATAAAAAGTGTTCTTGTAAGCCAACCTCCAACTGAGGTTCGCTCACTGATCATCATGGAGCAAAAGGCTCTGGACCACCTGGTCATTGATGACCTCCTGCTGATCAAGCAGCCTTTCTTCCCATAAATAGGCCTGCCATTTAAAGAAATTTTTGTTTTGTTTTTCATTATTGTTGTTATTTTACTTGAAGACAGTGATTGCATCAAGTTCCCAGCATGTTGATTTTCTATTAACTGGCTGGCTAGTTGTTCTATAGCAACTGGCTGGCTAGTTGATCTCCCGGATGCCTGTCTCGCTCATTTTGTCTCAACAGCAGCCACTAGACAGACCTAATTTCCGAAAGTGATTGGCTATCCTATCCTACTGAGAAAGACCATAGCTTCTCACATCCTTGCTTGTTCCTCAGAGATTGTTTCTCCAGAGATCCCATTTGAGCATTATTCTAAGTGTCTGTGCAAACTCTGTCTTTATTGAGCAAATACAATATTAATACCACAGAAAGCAAAACATAATAGACAAGCACCCCTGATCCCACTACCTACCACTAATCAGTTAATGTTTTAATGTGGAGACCTTTGGGAGTACACAACTTAATGTTAACTGGACAAAGAAGGTGTGGTCTATATATACACAACAGAATACTATTCTGCTGTTAAAAACAAAAGTGCACTATTGGCATCTGTGACAGCATCGGTGGGACTGGATGGGATTAAGCAAAGGGAAATAAATCAGAAGGGAAAAAAAAACAGGTGATCTCACTTATTTGGGTTATAAAGAAACAAAGCAAACAACTGACAGAAAGAAAACAAAGACAAACCTTTGAATTCTAACAACAGAATCCAGGTAGCCAGAGGGCGTGGAGGTGGAGGGTGGGAGCAAAGGGTAAAAGAAATCAGGTGAACTGTGGTCAAGGAGTATCGGCTCTTTGGCGGTGGGTGTGGTGCGGAAACACATTTGAAAAGACATGAGCCTAACCCCCTAAAATGTATAAAGTGTCATTAACTGACGTTATCTTGATTAAAGAAGATCTGTTACTACAAATGTTTAAAACTTTTGACAGGATGAAATGTTTCTCACTGTCATTTTCATACACATGCTCTTGATTCCTAACAATTTAAACACATTTCATGCTTGTATACTATTTAGATTTCTTCTGTAGCAAATTGGGCTCTTAGCCCTTTTTTTTTTTT
>NW_004567109.1:33224747-33254627 GCF_000260355.1 Condylura cristata
GATCTACATTCCCTGTCCCACCCAAGAAAGGGTGGAGCTAAGCAGGGAAGAGAAGAAACTGGAGAGGAGACTGAAGGAAGGAAGGATATCTCCAGAAGAAGACCTGGAGGAGGCACAAGGAGCAGAGAGACATGTGGAGTAGCTGCACTTGCTTCTTGGTCCTGGGCTGATTGAAACAAATGTGGGTGAGAGACCTATGGGGAGGTTCACTATGGCAGCTTTTAGCTTGATTTTGCTACTTCTGTCCCTCTGCCCCTTTCCTTAGGGTCCCACAGAAACATGCATTAGACTTGTGTCAGGCTTTTGGGCCTCAGTGGCCAACTCTGCTGGGCTGGGCATTGACCTGTGAGGGTAAGAGTAGCTTTGGGTGCTTGATTTGGAAATTATATTCTTCCTCTTTTCTGTGCTGCACACTAATTACATTAAAGTTTCTTTCAAATGAAGGTCTTATGCACCAGAGTATATTTTGTCTGGATGTGGAGGATGGCAGAACCTGAAACAGGGTGGTCCCCAGGAGAAGGGGAAGTTCCAGGCTCCCTGCCTCACTCAGAAGGAGGGTGGAGCTGAGCAGAGGAAAAAGAGAGAGAAGGAATCTGAAGAGGAAGAAGGCAGCAGCAGGATGGAGAGCCAGTGTTGGGAGTGACCAAATGCAGAGATTTACTGAGGGACTGGATAAGGGCAATAATAAATCAGGCCTTGCATCCAGAGGTGATAAGGTGGTAACAAACTGGGCCTTGCATCCAATTAACGTACCTTGCATCTGGGATGGGACTAGCTGAAGGTGATAAGGAACTGGGACTCACATCAAGGACACAGCGATGAGTCACCCCTTTGAAATCTGAGCTTAGGACCTATATAGGAGACCCTTCCCCCTTATTGGGTTGGCAGTAGCTGCGGACCCCACTCTAAGGGCTCCGTCTCAGCTGCTGTCTGGGAGCAATAAACTCTGCTTGCTCAGCCTTTCTGCCTTCCTTTCTTGCGGCCTGTCACAGAAGTTGGGACAAAACTGCCAGAAGGAGACCTGAGGAAGCCACATGGAGCAGCAAGTATGTGAGGAAGAAACTGTGCTTGTTTCTTGACTGGTTAAGCCAGATATGGGTGAGATACCTGTAGAGAGGTGACTATGGCAGTGTTTATATTAATTTAGATTGTATTCTTTTCCTCTCAGGCACACAAACAAAGATTCTTTGTTCCCAGGCACACACAAAGAATCTACGGAGCACAAAGAATATAACTTCTAAATCAAACACCTGAAGTTACCCATCCCTTCATGGGCAAAAGTCAACCCAAAAGGGATTAGTCCAAAGCAAGGCCTGAAAGCCTGCCACGAGACTAAAGCACCTTCTGGCGGGACCCATGGAAAAGGGTCAGAAATGGCCAGACAAGTCTGGGAGGAAAAGAGCAAAATCAAAATCAATATATTTAACACTGCCATAGTGAACCTCCCCATGGGTCTCTCACCCACATCTGTTTTAACCAATCCAGGGCCACGAAACAAGCACGGTTTCTTCATCACATGCTTGCTGCTCCATGTGGCTTCCTCAGGTCTCCTTCTTGTTCTCCATCCAGCTTCCTTCTCTTCTTTTTCTTCTTCTTTTTCTCTGCACAGCTCCACCCTCCTTATGAGTGGGTCAGGGAACCTGGAACTTCCCCTTTTCCTAGGGGCCACCCTGTTACAAACTCACATGTGTACAGATACATGATTTTTTTTAATGTTAATATATTCAAATCTATCCATCATTTCATTGTGGGTAGATTTCATTTTGAGGTCATATTAACAATCTCTCTCAATCTTAAGATTATATATTTACCAGTTTTTTTCTCCCAGAGTTTAATGACTTTGTTCTTTCTTAAGCCTTTATTGTCCCAGCATTTATTTTAGTGCATGATCATGTAGAAAAATATAACTTAACATGTCTTCTGTAGGGTTAGATCAGTGAAACTTTTTTTTTAGGTCAGTGGAACTTTTTACAAAACACAAGCACATTCCCTTCCCATGGTGAGGACCAGGAAACTAATGGCTATTCCAACAAACTACTGACTAATCCATCCTTTCTCAACTGACTGGCAGCTTGAACACATGCTAAATTTTCAAAAACCCACCTCTATTCTGGACTTTGTTTTATATCCATTGGCCTTGTACTAATACATGTCTCTATTATAACTTTACCATATAGATTTTATTTTCAAAAATTCTCTGACTCTTCTTAACATTTGACCTTCCATATATGATTTACTTATTTATATTTCACATCATTGCTCCTTTCTGTAAAATGTTTGCTTTCTTTTCTCAGGTTTAGTTCCCATAGAATTCCCACCACCAGCTGAGCTCACCAGTGTGCCATCACAATGGTCTTCCCTCCCCTGTTTTGATCCCTCTCCCTACTCCACCCCTGCAGAATGTCTCTGATGTATACTTACCTGTTAATTTTGTTTTGTTTTTGTTATTATTATTATTTTCTCCCTCATCCCTTATTTGGTTTCCCTATATATAGCAAAGCCATCTGATATTTTTCTTTTTCCTTCTGACTTATTTCACTGAACGTAATAATCCAGATGAACTTTTGAACTATTTTTTCAACTCTTCCCCACCAAAGAGCATTAGGATTTTTATTTTGCTATTGCTGTTCTTCTTAAACTTAAATTGGGGAAAATTTATGTCTTGTAATGCTCATTCTATCAATCCAGGAACCTGGTACACATCTCCACTTACTAGCTCCTCCTTTATGCTTCTCATAGTGTTTTACAGTTTTCTTATATGGGTTGAAGCAGTATAATTTTTAAAGGAACGATAACTTTAATTTCTTAGAATGACAGAATCTTAGAGCTTAGTCACCTTGTAACTCTTCCCAAGCTATTTGTTGAGTCTTCCTCTCAGACAACTCACAATACCTTTTACATAATAACATCATACTACAGACGTTTTATATGACTTCCACTTTATCACTTGAACAACATGCCCTAAAGAAATTTTTTAATTATTTATTTATGCATGCAGAAATGGGGTACAGGTGTGGTGAGAAAATTCACCAGAGAAGAGTGGGGAGAGACAGGAGAGGTCCACTGGTCGGGGATCGAATTTGCTCTGAAGTGGCTTTGTCTAGTTTCATAGTGCTGTGGTTTAACCCCTTGTACCACCAGGAAAGGTCCATGAAGAAATTTCTATAGCAATGGGTGTAATTCATTTTAATCACTGCAGGGTTTTGTATAGAAATTATAATGTAGTATTTGCATTATTCCCCTGTTAATGGACATTTAAGTTGCTTCTGTTATTTTGGTCTTTGGAATAATTAGTTTACAACCTTGCACCCTAACTGAAATCCAGCAAGGTCTCCAAATTCTCAGCACACACCACTGCCAGTAAAGGGCCCCTTCCCAAAATCACCATCAGGTGGCACTGTTCAAAACACAGTGTTCAAAGAAAGGTTTTTGGCTTTTCAGAGTCCTTTGATTTTGTTCACCATTTACTGACCTTGCCCTATATTAGTAAGCATTGCACATTTTTAATATAATCATTTTAATACAATAAATAATGCTATTACGTTTCAGGCTCTGCGTGGGTCTGAGCGTTCCAGGAAAATTAGCGAGCCTCTGCTACGCTGCTGAATTCCAGCAATGACGAAAACATTGATTATTGCATCACGACACCCATTTACTTCTAAGCTCCAGATAATTCTTCCCCCGTTAGACCAATAACTCGAACACCAGATTCTCAAATAACGTAGACAATCTCTTAAATTTACTGTGAAATTTCCGTGCTTATCCTCCCATGCTCTTGGACATGCTGTTTTCCCATGTAGAGCCCAGTAGAGTTGGGATTCCCTCTGAAGGCGACCCTGACACAAATATCCAAACAGAAATAATTTCTCTGGGAGGTGACCTCAAGAAGGGCTGCTTGGGGAACAGAAAACCTAGGCAGAGAAGGGTAGGAAGCCAATACATGAGGCAAATAGAATGCAAGCCCTCTGATGAGTGCTGGGAGGCTGACACACACCTGGGAGTTTTCCCAACTGAGGGATGAAATGGCCGGGCTATTCATCCACCAACTCCAGCCAGTCCATGAACAAAGGTGCCCTGGGGTGATTAACTTTCTGACACTTTCATCCTCCTACATTTGCCTGGCTGGGCCCAGATAGTGCCTCTAATAAAGGACTTCAGGTGCTGGCAGGTGTATGTTGGGCCAGCATGTGCAGAAATATGGAACAGGTGGGCCTTCCCGAGTGGCACAGAGGGTTAGAGCACACAACTGTGGAGCTATCACAGCCCCTGCAGTGCAAGTTCCATTCCCTACCAGGGACATGACCCATATGGCATGGCAGACCTCTCCTGACCCACCCGCTGCTCCCCTCAGCAGTGTATTTCAGTGGATCTGCCTGCTCTGCTCCCCACTCTGTCTCTGGTGAATTCTCACACCCCCTGCACCTCTGGTATGTATCCCAGTTGTTGTATGCATAGATAAGTGAATCTTTAGAGGAAAAAAGAAATATGGAGCAGGCACCAGCATGCTGGGAAATTAGAGCGGATACAGAGGCATCTGCTACAAAGACCTTTTCTATTGTCATCTGGGTAATTCATTCTTCAAAATGCCAGGTAGATATCACCCACTCTGGCAAGTGTCTCATGTTATCTTCTCAGGCCTACTAAGATGCCTGTTTCTGTGTACCCTGGGTTACTTTGTTTTCAAGTTATCCCCCCTAGAAGATCGTAAGTGGTGGTTGAGAGACCCAGGATATTCTTACTCCAAACCCCAGGACAAAAGCACTAAAATGCTTCCTTGCAAATGAGTCCCTGGATTTACAGCTGTATTGTAAGATAAGCACTATCTTTATATATCCCTCTCCTCTGAGCTTCTGCACTGTCTTAAAGTGAAAGATTATGAGACAGGAGCTGCTCACGATACCCGTGATTAGGAAAAGTTAGCCTAGAAAATGATGCAACATCAAAACAAAAGAAAACTATGAAGAATGAAACAAAAGCCTGACCTCTCTTGAGCCCTCGACCTGACAGTTCCCCTTCACTTTCTAGTTACAGGAGTCAACAAATTTCTTTAGTTTCAATTAGTTTGAGTTGCTAACTTGCAACTGAAATAACTTTATTAATGCACTGAAGAAGCAGGAAGGAAATTTTCCCCCATCCCCTCTGGGTTCTTCTTGGACTGATAGAGCAATCAAATTAACAACAGCTTGGCAGGAGAAAAGAACAAATTTAATTTCATATGTGTGGAAAATCCATACCTATGCATGGAGAAACAGATTTGGTTTGCTAAAGAAATGGGATAAAATAAAGGTATTTATATCCTGAGCCAAGTGTTGGAGCAAGCCAGTACCCCCTGGCTCCAGGGAGGCCTCCAAAATTGGATGAAGCCATGCTGCTCTCTTCTCCCTTGCCAGAACCTTGAGCACAGAGACTGAAAGCATGCCATTGCCAGACATCCTGAGCCAGCGGCTGCTGGTGAGGACAGAGCTGAGCTGCCATTTGGGGGTAACTCCTAAAAGGGAGCGATGCACATGGGCTCACCCTTTTCTTTTTTCCTTTTTTTAAAGATTTATTTATTTATGCTTACAGAACTGGGGTGCAGGCCAGAGGTGCAGGGTGGTGAGAGGCTTCACCAGAGACAGAGTGCGGAGCAGAACAGACAAGCTGACAAAGTACACTGCTGAGGGGAGCAGCGGGCGGGTTAGGAGAGGTCTGCCATGCCATGTGGATCACCCCAGGGGCGGGGATCAAATTCATACTGAAGTGGCTTTAGCTTCTTGATGCTGTGCTTTAACCTGTTGTGTCACAAAGGAGGGCCATTCTTTTTTTATATAGTTTATTTTTACATCATTTTGTGCCTTTTCCATCTCAGTTGTAATCCCCATCACCAATTCACTCCGGGCTCACCCTTTTATATGGCAGCAAGTAGACTGCACAGCAGATCTTCATACACCCCCTGGAGCAGGGGTGGGGGGCTCTGCCCCCTTCAGCAACAGCAGACCTCTGCCACCCCCTGCTCCCCAGTGGTGCAAGACTGGCCCTGGATCCACACCCTGCAATTTCACAGTAACTGCAACTCCCTTCTCTCCCCTCCCATAATGATTAGAATAAGTTGTGTTTTATTATTCCTTTTTTTAAATCTGCACCAAAGACCTTTTTGTTTGCATTTATAGAGGTGGTTGGGATAGCCCAGAACCTGTAAAAGAGATTCTGAACCTATGAGCATTTCAAGACCCTTTTCCTAGTAACATAAGGAATGGGTGGGGCCTGGGCCATCCAGGAAAGACAAAAGGGACACACATGTCTAGGACAGTGTGACTCACATGATACACTGGATACTCTCTAATTAGATGTTTTTCCTACTACATTTTTCCAATATAAAGGTTGTTTCTGATAAGAATCCTCGTCCAGGCCCTCCCTGATGGCGCAGCGGGTTAAAGCACAGCACTGAGAATCTAAAAGCCACTTTTGCATGAGTTCGATCCCTGCCTGCCCCGGAGGAGATCCACATGGCCCAGCAGACCTCTCCTGGCCCGCCCGCTGCTCCCCTCAGCAGTGTACTTCGTCGATCTGCCTGTTCTGCTCCCCACTCTGTCTCTGGTGAACTCTCTCACCACCCCTGAGCCTCTGGCCTGTACTCCAGTTCTGTATGCACAAATAAATAAATCTTTTTTAAAAAAAAAAAAAAAGAATCCTCGTCCTGAGTCATTCTCTGACTTCATTCTCCTAGGCAATACAGGGAGTGGTAAAAGTTTCTGGTGATCATGTGAGGTCTCCATTGACCTCAACTTGGAGTAATCCATTTGCTGAAGTGGCATGTCTTAAGAAGCCTTTGCTGAACGTCCTTAATTCTGCTTACCTCCTCTGCTTTCTCTTATAGATGATAAATTTCTATTCATGCTCAGGGCTCAGTCCAAGCAGAACTTTCTCAAGCAGATCTCCCTTGCTCTTCCCCTAGGAGGTATTCTCACGGCCGGTACCGGTCATGTCATGACATCACTTTATTGTAATTACCTGCTTGTCTTATTCTCCTATCTCACTACCACTGATGTGCTGAAGTGAAAGATCGATGATGGCAGAAAGACATTCTACTTATTCTTACATTTCTGTTCCAGCATTGTGATGAAATATAGTAGTCTATTCCAGTTTTTAATTTTTACTTGTTGTTTAAAAGTATAGTAAAGTAAAATGCAATCAAAGATAAGTGGTTTAGTGTGGCTACCAGACAATTGTAAAATGACCTAATTAATTTTTAGTATAAAAGCTAGTAATTGCTTCTACTGAGGGATTTCTTAATGAAATTATAATAATATTTTTTTAACTCCATAGGCTGATCACAGGAAATAATTTGAAGAGGATAATTATACTCATGGAGGGTAGAGATTATTGCCTTAATGGTATTTAGCAGTCTGATTAGACTAGAGAAAAAGAGAGCCCAGCTTGCTAGTTCTTTAAGCATTTTGTGAAGATCTGAATTCAAGTCTAGTAACACATCAACTGTCCTTACTTTAAATACCTTGTGTTTTGTTTTTTCCTGATCATGAAAGCAAATTCTACCTATAGAGTCCATCTCCTGGAAAGAGCCAGAGAGCATTTTCCCATATGCCTAGAGTAGTTTTGTCACCTTAGTATGGGAATTAGACATCAGTCAAGGCCCATGAGACTCTTGCCATCTATTACCTTTACTTAAAGGTTGCAGACTTTTTTGAGTTAAGGAACAGTGAAGGCCTGAAGACTAGAAACTTTAGTCCTTGCTGAGACCTTCTTCCCTCCCTAATTGAAAACAAAAATGGCTAGAAGAATACAATTTAGAGGGTCTCAGTCAGTTGTAGTTTTATCAGTAAACACATTCTCCCTATCTCATCTTTACTCTCTTAGTAAGATGAGGTAAACCCCCTTGTCTTCTGTCAAGTGGATTCTCCTCTCTTTCCTTGATGCCCAAGCCCCAAACCACAGGATAAATATTCCTGGTCTACTCCACTGTTCTTTAGCACTTTCAATCATTAAATTGTCCATATCCTTTTTTATTTTTAAATATTGATTTATGTATTCATACAGAACAGGGGTACAGGCCAGAGGAGCAGGGGTGGTGAGAGGATTCACCAGAGACAGGGTGGGGAGCAGAACAGGCAGATCAACAAAGTACACTGCTGAGGGGTGCAGCAGGTGAGACAGGAGAGGTCTGCTGTGGGTCACCTCCAAGCTGGGGATGGAACTTGCACTGAAACAGCTACGGCTGGCTTGCAGTGCCGCGTTTTAACCCATTGCACCACCAGGGAGGGCCCCCATATGTATGTTATTAAATAGACTTTTCCCTTTGCTAACCCATCTGATTAATCAAAGCTGAGAAGAAACGAGAATGGTACAGGATTTCATTTGCTTCCCGACATTATCACTGTGGAAAATTTGAAAAATATATGAGAGCATAGAAAGCTCCAGTATTGCCATCAATCTGCGTTTCTTATTTCTATGTGTTTTTGTAATCAGATGTCAGCTCAAATGTTGTCTCTTGCCCCCTGGGGTACCCCAGCATTTCTGGCCGTAACTTCTCAGCATCCATCCTATGGAATTCCTGACTCACTGCTCATGGTGTTCCTACTGTATCCCACAGAATACAGAGATGCCTTTTCCTGATTGACACATAAACAATGCTGCCATCCAGCACACCTGTGTAGCCAGCTGGTTCTGATAATTTGGGGGGTAAAGGCAGGTAGGAAATTCACAGCACAATTTCATGTTCATCATTCATCACTCAGATGGCATCGTCTTTAAAATAAAAGGAATATTGAAATTCCCCTTTATTAGTCAAGTCACACAGTGGGAATCTGAACTGGGTTGAATAGCACCACCCCCAAATTCTCAACCACCTGGAACCTGGAAATGTGACCTTATTTGGAAAGAGTGCCCTTGTAGATGAAATCAGGATGATGTCATGCTGGGCTAGGTACATACTAATCCAATGTTTGTGTCTTTGCAAGAAGGAAATATGGCCATAGACACACACAGAAAAAACACATGTAAACGGGGCAAGGAGTTACGCGGTCACAGGCCACAGGACACCAGGATTGCCTGTCACCTCCAGGAGCTGGAAGATGCAAGGAAGGCTCATTCCCTAGAGACTATAGGGAGAACACAATCCTGCTGGCACACAGCTTTGGGGTTGTAATGTCTGCTATTTTCAGGCACTGAATTTGTCGTGCTTTGATCTGATGCAACACCCCTCACAACAATCCTTTATCTCTACCTTCCACTTCTTTAAACAAAGTCATTTAGGTTTTTCAGCTTCCTCACCCAGCAAGGACCCTCTCCCCATCCCTTTACTGGTCTTGGGTTCCTCCTCTGCTTCACCTAACAGGAGTTGCCAGCAGGGGGTTCTCTTTTATCCACCATTGCGCTCTGCAAAGGAGACTGAGTGCCGATGTGACTTATTTTCAACAGTGACAAATATTCCACTTGAAGTTTAAAACAAAAAGAAGAAAAACAAGAAAAATGAAAATAGTTATATATCTGGCCCTTGGACTTAAAACAGCAAATTTTGCATTTAAAATAACAATTGGATCCCATTTTTCTTTTTGGAAATGGAGCCTAATTATGCAATTATATTATTTCCACACCTCCATGTAACAGTATTTTGTATTTTCCCATGTTAAAAATTCCTGAAGAATTATACCATAATTCCTATAGTTCCACAACCCCTTATCTACAAATCTGAAATGCTCTCAAAACTGAAAGCTGTTTTGGAAGTTTAGTGCCAACTCATTTGGTGACAAAACTGACTTGAGGTAGACTAAGGATATTTATGGTCTCTATTCCAATTTGTGTGACTTTTAATAAGTTTCATGGCAGAAGTCTGACTGTGTTGATGATGCTCCCACTGACCCTACTGAAGGGGGTAAATTACATATGCACTCAATTATTCTTCTCACCTGGAATCTCTGAATTCTGAAACACACCAGGTCTTCCTTGCATAACCACTCCTCTGTTGCTGACTATTTAGATTTTTTTTAAAGATTTATTTTATTTATTTGTGTATATTAGAACTGGAGTATGGGCCAGGGATGTGAGAGTGAGAGTATTCACCAGAGACAGAGTGGAGAACAGAATAGGCGTATCTACTAAAATACACTGCTGAGGGGAAAAGAGAGAGAGACAGGAGAGGTCTGCTGTACCATGTGGGTCAGCTCCTTGACCAGGGATCAAACTCTTGCTGCAGTGGCTGTGGATAGCTTCATAGTACTGGGACTTAACCCTGTGTACCACCAGGGAGGCCCTATTTTGATATTTTTACCTTTTGGCTAATATAAAATTGCTTCAGGAAGCATGTCATAAATGTGAATCTTTGTTTCGTCACTGTTCATTTCCTTTACACAATTTTCTTGATATGGAATTAAGAATTCAAACAAAATAACACTTCTAATATTCTTGGTGGATGTTGTCAACTTATCTTCCAGAAAGGACATGTTAATTAACATCTCCCTCACCAGCACTGAGTAATATCAGTTTTATTAAATTTCACAGAGGAAAATGTTTGCTTTGAACTTATTTCATTACTATTGACATTAAATTTTTTAAAGATTTATTTTTATTTATGCATATAAGAACTGGCCAGAGGTGCAGGGGGTGAGAGGATTCACCAGAGGATAGAGTAGGAAACAGAACAGAAGAATCTACTGAAATACACTGTTGAGGGGAGCAGCAGGTGAGACAGGAGAGGTGTGCTGGGCTATTTGGGCCACCTCCCTGGCCAGGGACGGAACTCATGCCTTAGTGACTGGCAATAGCTTGATCGTGCTAACTGTAACTGCTGTGCCACCAGCACAGTTTTTAAAAGATGCTTATTATGACTTCTAATACCTCTCCTGGAACTGTCTACTCACGACTTTTACCCATTTTCTACTGAAGTCAAGCCAAATCATAAGCTTGGTCTGTGGATGAGAGGCAAGAAGTCCAGGGGAGATGAGGGCCAAAGTCAAGGCTGACTCCTACCATTGACTGGGCACCTTCTGTTGAGGAGGGGCCTATTGTTCTTACAGAGTTATCTGCCTTCATGTGCACTTACCAAGCCTCCATTGCCAGACTAGGATCAACTAGCTGGTGTGTCTCTTTCTAATTGATCTACCCGGAGGAGATCAATTTACCCAAAGTTACCTAGCAGAGGCTTTGATTAAACAGTTGTCTCTCTCAGCAATTTGACTCAGTGCTTTACCTAGTAAAGCTGCTAACATTGTCCATACTATCTAGTGCTAACCACATTTCCCCCTTATTGTTTTATATTTGTTCTACTCATAAGCTAAGAACACTTCATGGGGAGCTAAGTAACTTTCTTTTCCTTCCTTTTATTTCTGTATATTATTTTGAGTCATAAAGTATGGGCAAGAACACATGAAATCTACCTCCTTGAAGAGTTAATGTTCAAAGGGAAATGTTTGAGACCCTGTTTAAAGTCCCAGGCCAGTTAGCCCTTTGGGGGACAGCTGCACCATTTCATCCATTATGAATAATTCAGCATTTATTATGGAGCACCTGTCCTGTTTCATGCATTATACTAGACATTGGGAATGCATGAGAATGCAGAGAAGCATATAAAGAAACAGTTCTTCCTTCATGGAATTTTCACTGAACACTATGCATGCAAGTTGAATACATCTATGAGCAATAGTTTACAGTTATACGTGTTTACTATGCGGCAGGTACATCCTAAGCATGTCTGTACCCTACCTGTGTCCTTCTCCCAATGACCCCATGAGATGTGTGTGTTATTGGCTCTACTTTATCGGTAAAAGAGCTGAGATATGGGGAAGTCAATTCACTAGGTCCAAGATCACCTGCAGACAAGTGGCTTTCCCAGAAGGAGCACCTTTAGTCTCTGCCTCTTAGATCCCCACAGACAGACTAGGACCAACTAGTTATCAGTCACTTGGACTCTCTGCAAACCTCTCCTTTAGCTTGGAGACCACAGTGGCCAATAACCACAAATGGTAGACACTCAGCTCTCTTGGTTTGGGGCTTTGCTCACACCAAAGCTCTACTCCTGTCTGGTCAGTGGCCCCACCTTCTGGCTTGGCCTTACCCTGGAGCCGTCTGTTCCCTTTCACCTCCATCCACGGTTTCTTTGTTTCATTCATTTATTGGAGGCAACATTGATTTTTTTAGGCCCCTTTTATGATGCAAGTGTGAGGTTGGGGAAGGTGAACTACCATATTCGATGGCTAAAGAGAAAACCAAGACATCATCTGCTGACTAGTTCCATGCTTTCTCCTACCCTCTGTATCGAGTTGCAATAGCAGGCAATAATATGCTTCCCATAAAATATCCCAGCAAAAGTGGACAGAACACCTCCTTCATGGGACCAGTAATGAGGGTGTTGAAAATACTGGGGTTAGTGAAGAGACCAGGAACACGCAATCTGGTAGGCATGTACACTCGAGGCTTCTAAGTGTCAACTGTATTAGCTGAGGGATTTGTGCCCCTGTGCACCCAAGGGAACTTATGCACTGGCACGCTGAGCTGTTTGCTGTGACATGCTGGTTAATGTGTGCAGTCAGGCACTGCAGGGCGATTCTCTTTCCCTTCTTACCCGTCTCAATCCAGCCTCGTTGTCCAGGATGGACCTAGACTATGCAGAGCAGTTGATGATATGTGACTTGCTGTGGTGCCAGGAGCTAGAGTTCTCCTGTATTGAGTATAATTCCCTAATAATGACAGAGCTGGCCATCCTATCCATCCCCGGCCACCCAACAATTCCTTCTTAGAGTTCATCATGAAAAGCAATAATGAGACCTCTGATGGTATTCTGTAGTGAAAGAGTGGCTCCAGAAGGGAAAATACAACTGGAAGATGTCTATCAGGGTTCACCACTGAATCCCCAAACAGGCCTTGGGGCCTCGAGAAAGGTCTCCCCACTTGCATCATCACTATTTGGCATGAGTAAGGGTTGTTTTCATTTCCTCTCTAGTAAAACAAGTGTAGTGGTAAAAGCTCAGACAAAAAGAAGGAAATCAAAGAGTATAGCAGTAAAAACTCAGACAAAAAGGAGGGTAGTCTTGAACTCTGGCTCTAGTCTTTGCCAGCTGTGTTAAGTTCTGGCAAGTTCTTTATGCCTTGGTTTCCTAATCAGTGAAACAGGAAAAACAGAACGCACTTCATATTTATGAGGTTGTGAAATGAGTGAGATAATCAAGATGAAGCTTGTAGAGCAGCATTGGCACATTTTATATGCTCAAGAAATGGCAACTATTGGTATCAGTTCAATTCAGTGCCTAAGAGGTGCCAGATATCCTGTGTGGGATACAGAATAATTCTCCCAAGGGTCTTATTTGGAAAGATGTTTTTTTTAAAGGTGACAGGGCCATGGGGAAAGAGCTCTTCAGAAACTCATTGTGAAAATGCACTCTGGTTTACAATTCTAGTGGCAGTAATATAGCATATTGGTTTAAAGCATGGTTTGGAGAGGAGGGGCACAATCTGTAGACAGAATCAAGTCACCACCCCCTTCCAAATATGCTCATCATGACCTACTGAGTTCATGAATGTTATTTAACAGGACAATAGGAACTTTACAGATAGGATGTTGAGATAGAATAATCTTATCCTGGATTAATTATGTGGGTAGACTCAACCTAATCACATGAATCAGCATCAGTGGGGAAACTGTTTCAGCTGTGGTCAGACAGAGTTTAGAAAATGAAAGGTGGATCAAAGATATGCACTGTGAGACCTTGAAGTAAGGTTGTTGCCTTTGGACATGGAAATGGAGGCGGGAAGCTAAGGACTGTGGCAATCTACACAAATTGGGAAAGCCCTCAGTATGCAGCCAGCAGGAAAGCGAGGATAGTGGTATAACTGAAAAGGAACTAGATTCTGCTAATCTAAATATCCCCAAAACACATCTTCCCCGAACATCCCCAGAAACAATGCAGTCCTGCAGGCATCTTGATTTTAGCTCAGTGAAACCTATGTCAGATTCTTGGCCTAGAGAACTACCCAATGATAATGTGTTTTGTTTGAAACACATTGTCTAAATATGTGCTCATTTGTTGCAGCAGAAAATATTCTCTGCTTTTCAAATTTACAAAATATGAGAGATAGCATTGCTCATGGGTTAAGAACATAGATTTGCAGACCAAGTAGCCTGGGTTTTAATCCCAGATGTG
The DNA here is from genome assembly GCF_000260355.1 of Condylura cristata. Lineage (NCBI taxonomy): Eukaryota > Metazoa > Chordata > Mammalia > Eulipotyphla > Talpidae > Condylura > Condylura cristata. The sequence goes on from NW_004567109.1 coordinate 33,238,877, forward strand.
ACACTTGTTAGATGTGAGATCACAGGCAAATCACATACATAGGTAGCATGACTTCTGGATTTTATCATCTGCTCCAGGAATAATACTCTAGCCAATCATACTAGTTGGGATAAGGAATTATGATAAAAATAAAGAGACACAATATATTAAAATTCGAAAACAAACACATTTTTTCTCTCATTGTAGTTGAGGGTGAGTGTCCTGTAGGGGGTCCATTTTTTAGATACCATTGGGTTTCTGTAAGAGGTGATTTCTGAAATTGCTCTAGTCTCACTGACAAAAGTCTAGGGATGATGTGATCCCCTTAAAAAAGTAGAGAGGGGGCCCTCCCTGGTGGCGCAGCGGGTTAAAGCACAGCACTAAGAAGCTTAAGCCACTTTCGCATGAGTTCGATCCCGCCTGCCCGGGAAGAGATCCACATGGCGTGGCAGACCTCTCCTGGCCCGCCCGCTGCTCCCCTCAGCAGTGTACCTTGTCCATCTGCCTGTTCTTCTCCCCACTCTGTACCTGGTGAGTCCTCTCACCCTCTGCATCTCTGCCTGTACACCAGTTCTGTATGAATAAATAAATAAAAATCTTTAAAAAAAAAAAATAGAGAGGAAGCTCCTCCCCCCACCCCTCACCCCCGTTCTTCATGTCCCGGCTGTAGCTGTCATTCTAATAAGAATATCCTTTTACTAAGCACATATTCAGTCTTTTCTTATGTCTAATATTTCAAACCAAACATATCAAACATATGAGGTAAGTCTCTACCTATTTTATAAATAAGAAAACAGAGTCTGAAAGGTCAGGTAACTTCAAAGTCCATCTATTTTATACTTAACCAAAGTGCCTCTCCTATTTAAGTGATCTTAAAAAGCAAAAGGATAACCACACCAAATTAAGAGCAGAAGTGACCAGAGAAAAAGTGTAAACTAGGGAGGCTAACAAGGGTGACAAACGAGGTAAACACAGACATTCTAAAACTCAGAATGTCGGAGCTCCAGGGTCACTATGCTACAGGGCTGCCTGACTTGGATAAATCCAGCTCATCTCTGGGCCTCAGTTTTTTTCATCTGTAGAATGGAGTCAGTGTAGTCACTGGAATGATCCTTTTTCCAGTTCTGACACACTGTGATTTTCATTTTGAAACTAGTGGACCCAAACTTAAGTAAGGAGAGTGAAAGTGTATGCTTTCAAAAACTGCTCCAACTAAGGGAACGGCAGGTTTGGAGAGAGCCCTGGTAACTGAAACAAGGAAACCAGGGCCTACCTCATGGCACAGGGTCAGTGCTATCAAGCTATTGGCAGCCACTGCAACAAAACTGCCATCCCTAGCCAGGGAGCTGACCCACATGGCACAGCAGACCTCTTCTGTCTCGCCTGCTTCTCCCCTCAGCAATATATTTCAGTAGATCTGCATGTTCTGCACCCCCACTCTGTCTCTGATAAATCCTCTTACTTCCCCATTCCCCACAACTCTGACCTATAGGTCAGAGTTATTGTATACATGGATAAAAATAAATCTTAAAAAAAAAAAAAAAAAGGAAATCAGATGAGCCTTTCTTCCCAGGAAGATCAGAAGACAAGCCTGAACCTGCTGAGTGAGCCACACCTGCTCTCCACATTCCTTCCAAGGGCAGACCCAGGCCTGCACGTAATGCCGAGAATGGAAGTTCAGGGAAATCCTGTACTAGCTGGTTCTGGGGTCCTGTCCTCAGAAGAGGCAAGCTAGGTTTCAAGCAGATGCAAGAGGGGCTCTTCTTTGAAAGATATGAATTAGGAAGGAGTCTTGACCAGTGGTGCATTGGATAACAACCCAGAGTAGAAGCCAAAGGCAGAAGTTTTCAATTTTGGCTAGAGGACGATGTGTGATCCTGAGTTACTCAATCTCTTTGGACCTCAGTTTTCTGACAAAATAAATAAAATCTATAAGAAAGGAGAAAAATTTAAGATATAATGAACTCTGTTATCAACTACCTCATACCAATAACGCAAGAGAGATTTGTAAGTTTCATTCCACTGGCTCCAATGGATTTGAACTCAGGTTGGCCGGCCTGGGGATTACTTCCAGTCTCAAGGAAGATGATATGTGTGAAAGTACATTGTGATTTATAAGTCAATAAAGGGCAATGACACATACTTCTGAATTAGAATAATTAGAACGTATCCAGAAGTGACATTCTGATGAAGGGATGGGCTTTTTCCTTTGTCCAGCCACCCACGCAGTCCTTAATTTATTTTCTAGGCAGTCAAGTGAGAGTTTTTCAGACATTCTTGAAACAATGGCAGCCTCACAGTAACCCAGTAGCCTCTGAACATAGTAGTGTTAAGAATATTGGACTAGGAATCAAGACTAATTCCAGTTGTGTCACAGAAACATTAATCTTGTTGAGAAGCCACTAACCCTTTCATCTGTCAAGTGAGGGTTCAGTTAGAGGTGACTGCCAGAGATCCTTTGCGTGGGTAATTCAGTGACTCAGGGATGGAAAGCACCAAGGGAGTGGAGTCTCACTCATACTTAGCATTCCCATTCTATCCTCAGGCACTTGGGCCCTCCTTCAGTGGGGAAGTCAGCCCACATCCCTAGTTAAGCCTCTTTCCCCTAGTTAAAACTGGTGAGAGGATGCTTGGGGCCTGCAGGGAGTGTCTAGCATACGGTTATAGGATCTGAGCTCGTTGGCTGTTATAAAGCAGCAACTCCACCTGCCACACCAGCCACAGCCCAAGCTGGAAAGCAATGGCCAAGAGCTACATTCCGTGACATTCTTACTGGTGTTTCAATGTTGAGGGGTAAGGTATAAACCTATGTAGGGGTGGAGGAGAAAGCTGAGACGGATTCCAGGGGGAAATACTCAAGTCCTGGCTTTAGCTATTGCAGTGGTCAATAGCAACCATTTCCTTCTTCCCACAAAGCTTTGTGCCAGCTGTTTTGCATAACTGCCAGTAACTCCTTACCCTCAGTTACCTCCCAGCAACCTTCCAACACACCCTGCTTCACATAGGAGTATGAGTGAAAGCAAGGAGCTAAGCATGAGGAGGCAAGTTGCTAAGGCAGGGTCCTCCCTGGTGGCACAGCAGGTTAGGATACAGCACTTCAAGCTGGCTGCAGCAGCTTCAGTGCAAGTTTGCTCCCTGGCCCCAGAGGTGACCCACATGGCGCAGCAGACCTCTCCTGACCTGCCCACTGCTCCTCTCAGCTGTGTACTTTGTCGATCTGCCTGTTCTGCTCCCCACTCTGTCTCTGGTGAACCTCTCACTGCCCCTGCACCTCTGGCCTGTACCCCAGTTCTGTATGCATAAATAAATCTTAAAAAAAAAAAAAAGTTTTAAAGGCACATTACGAATCAAACCTAAGAATAACCTATATGCCGGGTGTGCGGTGTAACAGGCTCACACAGAAGCAGCATCCAGGACCCTACTGCCTGGCTGTGGCTGTGTGAAAAAGGCATTTCACCTCTCCTAGACAGACCCACCCACACTACAGTAAGTGAACAGCCAATGTGTCCACAAGAATGTAGCTGCTAGTTACAGGAGAGTGGTATACACAGGAAGTAATTGCGCCTAAAAAAGGAAGGGGCTTTTCCACTGGTTTTGTGATAGCCTGAGGCTAGTTCTAATCGCAACTCTCAGAGCCCCCTCCGGTAGCTTGAGGGAGTTTTCCAAGTCCTTTATTTAGAAAGGCCAGAATTCAAACCAGCCTGACACCTTGTCTCAGTAAAGTCCAGAGACCATATGGAATGCCTGCTCCTGCAAAGAAAAAGTTAGTACTTAAAACAAGAAACCCAAAACATAGAAAATGAGGGACGACCAAAGTGACATAAATCTGGAGAAGTTTTCACAAACTCCACCTTTCCGTTTGTGCCTTTTCCATATTTTATTAAATTCGTACTTTTTAAAAAAAAAATCACAGCAGCATTATCAAAGACAACCTATGTACAAACATTTTACAAAAGAAACGTTACTAATATCAGCTGTATTTAGGGAAAGCTGAAGAGTAGACGCAGGTTCCCCGGCCGGCTCTGCCCTCACAGACATGGAAAATGTGTTCGGGTAGCTGAGAAACGCTTCATTCGCGGGACCTGCATTATGTGGTCGCAAATTGAGACGGTGGTGAAGATACTAGGCAGGCAATTAGCAAATGCCTCTTTTCATCAGGAAGGCCAGGGTACCATGGAGCGGATCAAATAACTTAAAGCCCAAGACATAAAAAACGATGTTTCCCATCTAAATGCATGTTAAGCCTTCAACATCGAGGGCTCTTTTTGCAAACCACGCTGGATTGTCGCATAGGTACTAGTTTCTTAACCCTATGCCAAGCCTTTCTTAAGGCTTCGACTCAGGATTCTTGTTGGACCGAAAGGGAAGGAATTTTGGAAATGTTTCCTTCAAGACAGAATTCAGACAGAGATGACCTTGAGGCAAAGAGTTATTACATTTGGTGAGGTGGGGTAGGAGGCAGGAATTTGGGGATGGGGGTGGGGGAGAAATCTCCTTTGGGCCTAGAATCAAGATGCTTAACTCGCTTGGCTCTGGAACCACGCTAAAATCGGGTACCGTCCCCACCCCCAGCCCTGCCGGTACCTACAAACTGGGTTCCTTTCTCAACTCCCCTAGTTCCTTGATCTCCACCTTCTTGTACTTCCCGGACCTCCTCCGGTTGGTGATCACCAGGACCGCAATGCAGGCGGCGAGGGCCAGCACGACCACCACGATGACGGCGATGAGGCCCGCGGTGAGGCGCTTCATGGAGAACTGGGGGGGCTTCTCGTCCAGGTAGTAGATGAGCGTCCGCTCCACGGTCAGGGGCTGACCGCGCACGCGCATGTCGAAGTCGCCTCTGCCCTGGAACAGCGACTCGCCCTTAACGTCCCTCTCGAAGTAATAGGCGGCGTCGGCGATGTCCACGTCGCTAGGGGTCTTTTGCGAAGAGTTCTGCCTCAGCTCGATCTGGATGGTGGGCTCCTCGTAGTGCACCGCCGCCACGAATCTGGGGTGCAGGCGGTAGCGCTCTCGGAAAAGCCGCCGCAGCTCGGCGTCCAGGTCCGAGTGGTTGAAGGCGCGGGCGGCCGGGCGGTGGCGCAGGTCGATAAGGATGTGGTGGGTGCGCACCAGCTCGTCGCAGCGCAGGTTCAGGTCGCCCTTGTCGGTGCGGCGCACGCCCACCGAGTTCACGCACCAGCACACCGACGTCTGGTTGCACTGGCGGGCCTTGAAACGGCCATCGTGGTCGCAGTCGGGGTTGTACAGGCCGTCGTTATCCACGATCGCGTGCTCGCTCGGCTTCACCAGCCCGCGGCCGGCCTTGGGGGCGCTCATGCGCGCCTTGAGCAGCAGGCACTTCGAAGTCAGAGTGGAGCAGTTGACCTCAAAGTTGGTGCCGAGCGCCCGGCAGAGGCAGCGGCCACGGCCGTCCAGTTCGCACACGGTCATCTTGTTGGTGGGACACGTGCAGTTGTGCTGCGCGGCCGCGTAGCCGGTCACCGCCACCAGCACCAGCAGCAGCAGCAGCGGTCGAGATGGCACCGCGAGGCCGGGATCTCCCGCCATGGTGGGGTGGAGAAGCGCGGTCCAGACGTGGGAGGACGAAGCGCGGGGGGCGCAGCTGGGGAGAGCTCGGCCGTCTGGGACACTCTCCCGGCGTCTCCCGCCGGCCTCTCCCTCCCGCTGTTATACTCCGCTGGACTTGCCCGACTGGTTCGGCCGCCGACTCACCCGCTGGTATTTGGGTGACACATCCCGCCCCCCGTCCCCGTCCCACGGAAGGCACAGCCTACCCCGCGCGATAGGATCAGGGGAGCGGAGGCTTCTCCCGCCTCCTCCAGACCGAAAGCCCGGGAGAGGAGAACCGATACTCACCTGCGGGCTGCGAGGGTCCCGCCCCCGTCCGCCCAGCCATACCTAGCCAGGGATCCGCCCTCGTCGCGGTTTCCAACCGCGAGCTTTGAGCTTCCGGCCCCTCTCCGGGGTTGGAATTCTCAGGAATTTCATTGAAATGCCGGGCACACAGCTGTCCTGCCTTGTCCCTCCTCCTTCCTCCCTTTTTTCCTGTTTCCCAACCCTTATCCTTGCTTTAAATTCTTTGGCTCCTCGATTCTTAGTTCTCTTAACATCACACATTCATATGTAGTTTACAGTTTACAAACATCTCATTCTCTTCTCAGTCCTGCAGGTTATGGAGTGTCTAGCAGACCCACTTTGAGGTCTTAAGTGCCCGCCATTAGTTTCCTCAGGATCCCGGGAGGCGTCTTGGCTTCTCGAATTCCGACTGACTCTTCGGGAACCTTTAAATGGGTGCTTATGGGAAAGGAGTGCGGCCGAATCTGCACTTTCTGCACTTTCTGTTAGGGGAGCGGTTCTGAGTAAATCTCAGGCATCCTAGTTTGCACGGTATCAGGGTTCCCCTAAATATTTCCCACCCCCAAATTTATAGATATACGCAGTATACGGGGAAGAAAAATGGAACACATTTTTGAAAAGAACGAGGAAGTTTGCAAGACATTCTTGGTACAGCTTGGTTCTAAAAGAGCAAATTGTTACTTTTTTCTGAGTCCCATATAAGTTGCTGAAGCAAGGCAAATAATGAGAGAATGGAACTTGTGGGAATTTGCTTGTCTGCCTCCATGTGGCTACTTTAATGGACAGAGGGGTTGCGATCTCTTTTTTGAATCACTGAGAAAGTCCAAAGTTTCAAAGCTGTGGTAAAATTAACAATAATTAGCAAGCTATAATTATTCCCTGCTCCTCCATCAAAGCACATTTTATATGTTCAGCATGTAATGAACACCAGCAGTAGTACAAGGGTGTTTTTAACACATGAAAGCAAGCCCGGCCTCTGCCCCATTAATTTTCAAGCAATTCCTGAGGCAGGTGGATGGACATATATCATTCTGTCTTTACAGGTAGAGAAAGCAGAAACACATTGGGTGGGGGGGCAATTTTTTTCACCCACAAACACCAGGCCTGGCTCCAACACTCCCCTGCTCACTAAGCCCCACTGTCTTCATTCTGTCCATCTACCAATCATCAGTGTCTTTTCCCCTTCCTACCTCCAGTCCATTCTGAGTCAGAGAAGACTTCCTAAATCACAGCTCTGTAGTCACCTCCTTTCTGCTAAAAACACTTCAAGCACAGATTGACTGGAGGTCAGGAGCAGAGAGGTGGTGCCCTTTGCACTTAGGATAAAAGTCATACTTCATAAGTTAGCACACAAATCATACTGTATCTTAGCCAAGAAATTTAACTTCTCTGGACTTTATTTTCCTCATCTGTAAAAATGGGATAATAAAAGTGCACTTAGGATAAAAGTCATACTTCATAAGTTAGCACACAACTCATACTGTATTTTAGCCAAGAAATTTAACTTCTCTGGACTTTATTTTCCTCATCTGTAAAAATGGGATAATAAAAGTGCCTACCTAGGAAGGTAAGTGTGAGAATTAACGTTCGATAAACCACTTAGAACATATCTTTGGCCCTTCCTAGTGGTGCAAGGGTTTAAAGCACAGCACTATGGAGCTATCCACATCCACTGCAGCGTGAGTTCAGTCCCCAACCAGGGAGATGACCTACATGACACAGCAGACCTCTCTTGTCTCCCTCACTGCTCCCCTCAGCAGTGTGTTTCAATCGATCAGTTCTGTTCCCCACTCTGGTCTCTGGTAAATCCTCTCACCCCTGCACCGCTGGCCTGTACCCCTGTTCTTGTGTGCATAAGTTAAAAAAAAAAAAAGATAGAGAAACAACAGTATCTGTTCTAACAGTGTCTGCACTGAATAAACAGGTAGGTGTCAGCTACCGTGATGGTCATCATCTTTACTTCATCTGGTTCCAGCCAGCCTCTCTAGTCCTTATGTTTTCAAACCTTAGTGAAATCATCTCTGAGGATTATTCCCTTCATGTATTTAGTGCAAGATTGTGTTTCTTCTACTCAGCTCTTGGGTCACCTCCAGGAAGCTTCCCTGATAGGCCATCCCTATTGTACTGAGGAGAGTAACACTAACTTTTCTGAACTTCTATTCACCTCTCTGTAAAATAAAATAATAACATCTCTGGTTCATAGATGATCCTGCAAAATCAAATCTCAATTAATGAGACAGTAGATTCTAAAGCTTTGTAAACTATGACTAAAAATGTTAGGTTTTGTGTGTGTGTGTTTTTTTTTATATATATATATCTAACCTACCTTCTCACTTTTCCAGCTACTGCCTAGATAGCTACAATCCTCTATAACTGGCAGGACCACCTGTTTGATATTCCAAAGGGCCCTAGATTGGCAAGAGGAAAGCTGATGGGGAAGGGACCTCAGGGCTGAGGAATATAAACAGTGATGTTACTAGGTAACGAGCAAGGACAGCCTCAAATGACTGGCCCTTAGTCAGTCCTCGAACTTCTACTTTTCCATCCATGCCCCATGTTAGCAGGAAGGGGACAGAAAGAGCCCATTTTCACTATTTTCTTTAGAAGATGGATAAATTCTCACACATGAAACGAAGAGGAACCACACCAACACACACACACACACACACACACTCAGTCTTAAATTTTGTGTTTCCAACACCACAATGAATTCATTATCTAACAACCCAGCTCTGATTTTTCTTAGTTGTATTTCCTGCCAAAGTCCGCAGAATGTCACTTATTAGCTTCATCTCCTTGTATCTTTTAAGTTTTCAAACATTTACAAAAGCGTTTCATGAACTTGGGCTTGTCAAGTATGTATGGGGCAGGAACCACACCTAATCCCTATAACCCCAGTGCAGGCATATATTAGGCACCCAAAAATGCTGACTGGGTTCATTAACACTGAGTCGTGCCCTGAAAGTCACAGTATCCGTCTGTCTTCTAGGAGTATCAGTCTGTCTCTTAGGAGTGATATCAATTCTTCTTTCTTAGTATAATTCTCATTACCTGCTGGAGACATGAGCCACTGTCCTACCTCAGGCCACTCTCCATGCATTCCATTTAAAGGAAGACTAGATTATGATACTCGATTATGCCACTCTTACTTTGAGGCACCGTCCTAAACTAATAAGTCTGTAGGAAGGAGGATGTTCTATGAGGTTGGGAGCAGACAGAAATTCTGTGGACCAGCAGTATAATGCAGCTGAAGGAAAATGGGCTTTGAACATAATCTAAATATGCTAAGTTTGCACCATAAATTCATATTTCAAATGAATGCCACCTTTCTAAGAGATAATGTGCAAAATTTGTAATTAGCCACCATTCCTCTGCTAACCAAAATTGAAACTGCATCCCTCTTTACTCCAATTCATTATTCTGTGAGTTCATTTTTTCCTTTCAGTTCCATGAATGACCAATTCATAAGCTTATCCTTCAGGCAGACATTGCCACCAGAGCCCATGCCTACATAACATGTGAACGTTTGCATTTGCCATACTGAAAATGACTCAGATATTTCTCTGTAATCTTCAGAGTGTTTTAGGAGTTAATGTTTTATTAATGTGTAGACTCTGAAGTTTTCCACTGTAAACATTAATAAAATTTCAGTTACATATGTATCTGAAAAAGGAAAACAGCATTTGGATCCAGTGATACTTCTGCTCAAATTCTAATTTCACAACATTCAGAGGCTGTATGGTTTTGAGCAAGTATGCCACCTCTCTGAGCCTCAATTTCTTTAATTATAAAATTAAAGACTAATGCCTACATTTCTTCAAAGTCTGTGAAAAGGGTGATTTCCCAGCTTGTTTTTAAAAACATGCTTTCCCCTCTCCCATTTAGCTCCATATTTATTCTATTCTTGTGCTCTGCTTTCTAAACTAGTGTTTTATCTGATTTTCCCTTTGTATAAGGACCAACACATCAGTTTTATATTTAAGGGTGTGACTTATATAAACAAAACACACAAAATAAAACTGATTAAGAAAAAAATATCATCATCATTAGCTTCATGATTAAAGATAAAGAATATAAAACACACAACCCAGTGTTTGGCATGTACTAAGTAGAATTAAGCTTAACTATTATCATCAGCCATCTCGGGAATGTGGGGATGCTTTGAAATCACTGAAGGTGGAGATTGTGGGGATTGCTGAACATCAATCAGGTCTAGGTGATGGGGTAGGGGACTCAGCCAAAGCCCTCATCATCCCCAATGTCCTCCTAGATCCAGGAACCTGGAGAATTGAGAAGTTACTGTATTAACATTTCTACTGCCACTGTGTGCTGGGATCCCTCTAACACCCCCTGGGGAGTAGGCTGGAGAGATATTACTATCCCATTTCCACATGTGAAAACAGCGACCTTGAGTGTAGACAAGGATTTGTTCATAGGCACATGCTTACAGGGGGTCAGGTGAGACTAGAATCCAGGACTCCTGACTGAATGAACATACAAATTAACAAAGATACAAGCGAGTTGAAGGGATGAAGTGGTGAGAGACTCATTCCATTTCCCCAGTTTTTCTTTGCTTATTCTTTTCTTGACTATACAAGTATTTTTTTAGGAGAGTCTGATTTCTGGCCCTCTCTGGCGGCACGACAGATTAAAGTACAGCACTGCAAAGCTAGATGCAGATGCTTCAGCACCAGTTCGATCCCAGGCCTGGGAGCTGACCCATGTGGTGCAGTAGACCTCTCCTCTCCTGTCTCTTCTGCTACTCCCTCAGCAGTGTACTTGGTCAGTCTGCCTGTTCTGCTCCCCACTCTGTCTCTGGTGAATCCTCTCACCACCCCTGCATCTTTGGCCCATACCCTAGTACAGTATGTATAAATAAATAATTTTTTTTTCTTTTAAAGAGGTTCTGGTTTTATGACGAGTGGAAAATAGCTAAGCATATGGGCACCATAATGAGTCAATCAACACCTGAAAACCGTAGGACTTATGCCAGTGGCCACCAGTTCCACCCACACTAGGGTGAAAGTGATCCCCTTGCTTTGGCTTTGCTGGACCAAACAGCATTTGATTCCTTGCAGCAAGGACTTGTGTAGGTCCTCCCACTTGTGTAGGTAGCCTTTGTTAGAGAACTGGCACAGTGGTACCCTCCCAGAAACAATGTGGATAGGGTGATGTCTGTGAAGCTGCCTGCCTCCGAGGTGGGAAGAGCCCTCCTTGTTTCTGGCCAGATCATGGTCAGCCTTGCCCTCTATAATGAGCAGCAGTGGAGCGTGTGGGCACTGCCAGAAAGCCAGTCATTTCGACTTCCTCTTCAGAGGAAACTCAGAGCAGGTGGTCCATCAGCCAAAAGCAGAAAATGCAGAGACAAGTGGGCCCAGTGATTGTCAGCGCAGGATGGAGGTTCAAGGAAATCAACCATAAAATAAAGAGAACGGGGGTAGGAGGAAGGGTGAAGAGAATGGGCTAGATAAGGTGTGCACAGCTCTACCTTCAGGACTTTGTTCCTTTAAAATTGAACCCAAATGTTGCCAAATATTAGAATTCAAAACAACCAAGGATGCATTTTGTTGTTTGCTATCATTAAAATGCTTATAGTTCAAAGGAAATAAGTGGGGTATTTTCTGTTTAGTTTTATGCTTTTTTTTTTTGGTTCTTTTTCATAGTTTTTAATATTTATATAAAATAATCATCAATATCAATCCAGGTACTTTACAAGTACAATCCCTGTAACCACCACCTCCCTAGCCCCAGCAACTATAGGAAAGGACTGCCCTTGTCTCATTCACCTGATGAAAAGCTTAGGCTTTAGGTCACTCAATTAGGAATCAGTAGAGCCGGGATCTGAACCCAGTTCTAGTGACATCATGGACAACTACACTTTGCTATGAAACAGTTTATTCTCTTGCTGGAGTGTTGAATGGGTGAGCACAGGTCTAAGATGTTGGGATGGTGAACTGGGTGAGCATAGTTGGGTCTGAGCTGCCCAAGGAATGGAATGTCTGATATCTTCAATTTTCTGCAAAGAACAATTTTTTCTATGTCTGCTCACCTGGGTGGGACCTTACTTAATTTTTTAGGAGAGGCTGTCTGTGACATCTTTTTTGGTTCTGCTTGGTTTTTATAGGTCATCAGGATTTGAAAAGTGACTGTCATTTCACCTGAGAACTGCGTCACAGTTTCATTTCAGTCTCTCCTGTCCACGATCCTATCTTCATCTTCTTCTTGACATAAATTGAAAGCCATAAATGGCCCCTTCTCATTCTGGTTGCTTTCTCTAATGGTACTTGACTTCTTTACCAAGAGCTTTACACTCCAATAAAAGCCTATAAAACACCCAGCAGCGTTGCATTTACCTTGTAGTTAATCTCACCAGCTCTTCGGCACATCAGTTTCCGGAGAGATTTGGCAACAAATAAGGAGAGACCGGGAAATCTTGTCACAACATTCCTGAGGCAATCACGTTTCTCAAACCCCACATTTATGAGTCATGACCCTTCTTTTCCCAGGGCTGGCCAGGAGGGGGTGTGCAGGTGTGTACTGTTTCTGAGAACTTCCAGCTGTGTCAGCGGTGAGGCCAGGGGGTGAGAGGTCTCCAATGTGCTCCTCTTTCTGGTGAAACTAGCCTGACTTTGGACAGTCCCAGTCCAGGTGATTCTCCTTCGAGTCATTGAAAATCATCTAAGCAAATATTCAGTCTAGACTCCCATTCAAATAGAGGACTCGCCTCTCCAATGTCTAAATAGTTTCTTATGAAACATCAGTCCTTTTCCATAGGACAGTCCATTCCAGTCCTAAGCAACTTTATGAGAAGCTCATCATAATACTTAGGGAAATTATGTACCTCTGAAAGCTTCATAAGCCAATCTGAACTTCCATTCATGGAGTCATAAGGAGTAAGTGATTTTCACCTTCCATTCGAAGGTGCTTTTACACCCACCTCTCTCTTCCCCCAGCTCCCATCATCTCTTTGCTTGTAGTGAAACATCTCGATGCCTTCATCCTTCCTGCTGGGCCAGTCTCAGCCCCTGGGGTGTGGCTTGTTCCCACCAGTAGCCCAGTTCCATAAATGACATTATGTAACCAGGAGTCTCAGGAGATACCAGCAATTTGAGAACCTATTATGGGCCAGTGACTCAACATATGTTATCTTTAGTCTTGCAACATCTAAATGGGGTAGGTCCTGTTATCCTCACGTTATAAATAAGGAAACTCAGGCAAAAGGGTACTTGCCCAAGAATACATAGACAGTAAATGGCAGAAGTGGAATTCACAGTCATTTTTGTCTGGTGCTGAGACTGTGCTCTTTCCATGACACCATGCTGCTGTAGGTTACATGGATTCCTCAGAGCCAGATATTTTTGGTCATCCCCACACTTTTGTACAAGTTCAAACTACATTCCAACCTGTTTTTCTTCTACAGAGCATCAACATAGTCTTCTAACTGAAGACTAAAGTAATGACATGGCTTTGATTTTGGTTAACAACTTATCAGTTTTGCTGACATCTTGGTTGAACTCCTTCTTTTGAGGAAGCAGACAAGGCATTATCAGCTCTGTGCAGATGAAGAAACCACAACCTGTGCGGTGTATGGCTCATCCCAATCTCCAGAGTAGTTCAGTTTTCCTGGCAGTACACTGCCTTTAGCTTTCCTTCTGCCCTCTCAAGGCGCAAGAGACACAGCCATCCCCTCTGCTGCTGCTGGCTTGTCTTCCTGCCCTTCCCTCCTCTGAGGCTGTTCGTCTTGGGGTGTCTCCAGTCCTGTCAGTGAGGAGCCAGAGTGTGGAGGGGCTTGCGTTCCTGCTACTCTCAGCGGGTGTGAGTCACTAGACACTCATGGGACAGAAAGAAGGAGGAGTGAGAAAGGGGCTAAGGGCCAATCTAGGAAGAATGAGGCAGTTTAGAGAGAGACTTCATTGTTTCTCTGATCCTGGGATGGTGTCCAAGAGGAAGGGCCAGAAAGTGCCCATTGTTTCTCTGGCCCAAGTGGGATGCATTACACTGGACTCATCTCTTTAGATTCAGCTCTAACCTTTTAAACCATGACCAATAAGCAAAGGAGGACTGTCCATAAAATCTTTTCCAGGAAGCTCCAAGAAGCCTCTGGCTGCCAGTTAAAGGCAACCAACAGAGCCACCTTGCTCAGCTTCCTGCCCCTCCGTGCCTCACTCCCACTGCTGGTTATACATCCATTCACCGCTAGCCAGCCAGCCAGCCAGCCAGCCGGCATTCATTTATTTCAATTCCTAGCTTAGTGCCATACCTGTACTAAACTGAAGGGACAAAAACAAGTAGCTTCTAACCCTGACTTGGAGGTGATCACAACGCCTGCAGCCAGGATTGCCTAGTGGGGGCTCAGTGCATGTTTTTGTTTTTTTAAATAAATCACATAGAAGCATATGAATAATGATAAACCACAGATGCTGCCCCCCTACTAATATGGATTAATCACCAGGAGTTGCAGAATGTGTCCGTTGAAAAATCTCACTTGCTCTAAAGCTTCTCTGTTTTTCTCTACCATGGGCATGTAGAGCTTTGGGAAAGCAACCCAACTGATACAAGTAGCATTAAAAAAAAAAAAAAAAAAAGACAAATAACATTTGAGTTGAACAATCAATTTAAAGAGATAATACCTGCGGGACAAAAATGACAGCCTAAATGGATCACACCAGAGAACATTTAATCTGAAGACAACTTTCTTAGAAAACTAGTCCAGTCCTGGCCTGTCTTCAGTTGTGTTGTGAAATAGCATTCTGAGAATAGTGATACATTCACTTCTTAAATAAACACAAACACTAAGTCATCCATTTTCCAGTGGAGTATAACCTCCACCAAATTCAGAGTGTGTTCATTTTGAGGCCCCCTCCCCCAATTTAGAATCTCTAATAGAGCTCAATGCATTCACCTCGCTTAACAAAGGCAGTGGAATGTGTCTTCAAGGTCACGTGGCCAGTTAGTGGAAACTTTAGGCAGTTTGGTTTTAAGAAGAAACTACCAAACCAGTTGCCTGGGTTCAAATGCTGACTTAACCCTTCACCTGTGATTTGGCTGCCAAGAAACCACCTAACTGATCTCGGCTCTGTTTTCTCATCTGTAAAACAGGGATAGTAGTAACCTGCTCTATAGGGTTATTGTGAGGGTTAGTATTTATTTTAAAACCCATGTTAAAAAAAACCTGAGGAAGGATTAGCAAACTTTTTATAAAAAGTAAATGTTTCGGGCTTTGTAGGCCAAGTTGCCAAATTTCAGTCTATTATGGAAGTTCTTATATAACTATCTTAAAAAGGCAAAACACATCTTGGCTCAGCAACCACACAACACTAGAATTTGGCACTCAGGTCCATAGTCTGCCACCCTGAGCTCAGGGCACTCCCTGGCACACAGTGAGGGCTAGCATTCAACTGCCAGGGTCACCTCCACTAGGCTAAACAACAACAGGAAACAACTCAACCAACCTGTTTGTTACAAATAAGCCAGGGCAGCAAAGGCAGGTGCCTCCCTGCTCCTCCTGTAGAAGGGCCACATCCAGCTCCTGCAGGGAGGGCAAGCAGGGAAGCCTCACATCAGAGGCCGGTGTAGTGAGGTAGAGACAAGCTGGAGGAGCTGGAAGCTGGACACTGGAGCTTGGGTTGGGACCAGCAGGAGTAGGAAGACGGGAGGGGAGAAAAAATCCACGCCACAGCTGTCCACTTCCTGTGTTCTAGAGAGCTCTGGCCATCCAGCTGTGAGAGGGCAGAGGGAACACCCTGGCTCTTGCGGCTGTAGGGGGACAGTTCTAGGAGTTCCACCACCCTTCCTCACACATCCCCTGCCCGGGGCAGCTCCAGACACAAACTTGACCACAGTTATGAGTTAAAAGAAACCCTATCATCTACTGCCAACTGCTTCATCTTTTTTTTTTTTTTTTTTTTTTTTT
>NW_004567109.1:33254727-33300743 GCF_000260355.1 Condylura cristata
ATTTACTTATTTTTGTGTACAAGAACTGGGGTACAGACCAGAGGTAAGGGGGTGAGAAGATTCACCAGACAAAGCGTGGGGAGCAGAACAGGCAGATATACTGAAATACACTGCTGAGGGCAGCAGCGGGCAGACAGGAGTCTGCCATGCCCTGGGGGTTAGCTACCGGGGTCTCAGGGATTGAACTAGTGCTGCAGTGGCTGCAGATAGCTTCAGAGTGCTGTGACTTAACCCCTCGTGCCACTAGGGAGGTCCCTCAACTGCTTCATCTTACCAACAGGAGCACTAAGGCAAAGGTTAGGGGAGTGAATGGCTTGCACTCACCTGCACACACAGTCACACTGGATTAAAAGCCTGGGCTGCTGCCACCCAGGTTAGTGACTTTCCTGGTCTGTGTTGATGCAGGTCTCTATCTTTGGTATAAGGTGGAAACTTGTCTGGTTTCCACCTTTTTGATACTGATCAGTGAGCAACTGGACTTGACCTGGACAAGTCCATTGCAAAGTATACTCACATGCTTACAAACATTTCCAGGGCTCCTCCTGTATGTCAGACTCTGTGCTGGGTGCAAAAGATGAAAAGAGGGCATTTTTGTTTTTAAGGACCTCACAATTCAGTGTAATCATTGTTTTTCATGTTCCTTTGTTCATTCATTCAATAAATACTATTACATATGTATTGACACTTTGCACAGGGCACTGACCTAGATGTTGGAAATATAGCATCAATACCATCTCTGCCTTTATGGAGAAGAAACATCTCTGTAAGCAAGTCCATATACATATCAGCATGCAGGTACCTGATTACAAGTAGATACTCCAAGAAAAAAAAGAGAGAGAGAATATTCTAATTTGTAGTGCTTGATGATTCCCTTGGTGTAAAGAATTCTTCCCACGGCTAAATGGAAGCCATCAGCATGGCAGCACCAAACTATAACTAGGGAGAAAGATCCATAGTTGATGCTTGCCAGCTGGCATGGACCAGCTCCAGCAGCACCAAACTGACACTGCTGATCGTTAGAATGCTCTTTGGAGTAACAAAGTATGTTAGTACATTGAAGGGGGAAAGAGAGGGTGAAAAGGAAGAGGAATTTTGGATCACCGGGTTAGGGCAGTTTTTTCTGAGAAGGGAAGATTTGAATGGACACCTGAATGAAGCGAGGAAGTCAGTGACTTAGTGAATATTTAGGAAACAAGGCTCCTAGGCAGAAGGAATAATGTACGTGAAGGCCCTGAATCTGGAACACACTGTTTGCTTAGCATATGGCAAGAATGCCAGTCGGCAGGGAGCACAGACTTATGGGAACACACAAAAGGGCTCCTTCAGTCTAGCAGTGTGTGGGTGCTAGGGCAAGGGGGAAATCAGAACAGGCTTCCCAGAGAAGATGATAGGAAGGGAATGTTAAAATATGAGTAAAGTTGGCCCTCCCTGGTGGCGCAGCCGGTTAAAGCACAGCACTGAGAAGCTAAAGCCAATTCCGCATGAGTTTGATTCCCGCCTGCCCCGGAGGTGACCACATGGCGCGGCAGGCCTCTCCTGACCCGCCGGCTGCTCCCCTCAGCAGTGTACTTCGTCGATCTGCCTGTTCTGCCCCCCCACTCTGTTTATGGTGAAGCCTCTCACTGCCCCTGCACCTCTGGCCTGTACCCCAATTCTGTATGCACAAATAAATAAATCTTAAAAAAAAAAAAAAAGCTGTAAAAAAAAAATGAGTAAAGTAAAGTTACCAGGAAAGTGAGGGTGTGGGCAGAGGCAGGGAGAGGGGGTACTGTGGGAAAAACAGTGGCATGGCAGAGAATGAATGAAGACTCTAGTGTAGAAGAAAATGACAAGTGTGAGCTTCTGACCTGTGTGGCCATCAAGGTTGCACCAATAAGTGAGACCCAGATCATGAAAGAGCCTAGGCTGATAATGACAACTTCTACTAAGGGACATACACAGGTACATTTTGGTTCTAGAAAGACCACTGATATGGGAGTTTGTGAAGGATTAATTTACAGGCAACATTGGAGTCAGAGAGATAGGTCTGGATGTGCTGGTACAAGATGGAAAGGCCGATTTAGGGCAGACAGGCAGGGTTATTTGACACAGCACCCCCTTATCTGTTGCACAATTAACACAGAGGCTTGCACATAGGCCTTTTTTTTTTTACTTTATGATAGTCCCAGGCAGGATGTGCGATGTGTGGGTTAAGATAGCCCCAGATCTTTAACATTCCTATTATTCGTCTTGAATCTAAACTAGCCAAGTGGCTACCCAGAGGTCAGAGCAAACTTTATATTTGGCCTCTTGCAGCAGCCACTTGAGAAGTCAGACCACACTGAGCCGACCTGCTGTGAAGAAGTCCCAGCTAGCCTCCGGAAGAGGCCGCAGGACAAGAGAGGTGCCCAACCAGCGCCCCCAACCCAGGTGCCAGTCATGTGCATGAAAAGCTACCTTGGCCATTCAACCCAGTCAAGCTTTCAGATGACTCTAACCCCAGCAGGTTCCAGAGAGCCCAAGCAAGAGCCATCCTGAGAGCCCATAATTGCTGCTGAGAGCAATTATGTTTGGGCTGGTCAGTCATGCAACCATAGATAACCAGAACACGTGCTGTTATTCCCAGTTTGGGTGGGAAATTGAGGCTCAGAGAGATCAGAAGGACTTGCCAAAAGTCACATGGCAGATATGTGGCAAAGCCAGAGCTAAACCAAACGTGCTGATCTTTGGAATCACTGTTTGCTTCCCTGTTATGCCATTATCTCCTCCCATGCCTGGGCCCAGAAAAGCCAGGGGGTGGAGGAGTCAGCAATCTGGACTCTTTATGCTTAATGGGGAGTTCTACTCTGTGATTTAGCAGCTCCATTCTTTGGGGAACTATGCTCCTTCCAGAACATGGATAGCTTGGGTTCCCTCTTCTTCTGTTTCTAGGTTCTCCCTCTTTCCATTCAAGCTCTGCTCTCAACCATAGGTCCCTGTGGAGGTGAGGAAACTCACATTCACTGAGCATCACCCAGTTAAGCATTTTTACATCGTGTTAGTATACATAAGCTATAGAACAATCTAGAGGCCAGGCACTGCCACCACCCGTGAGGAACCCAGGCTCAGGCAGGGGAGGGCCAGCCTCACAAGACAAATGAAATTCAGAGCCTAGACAGTGACTGGGGTTCATCTTCTCAATACTGTGCATTCCTTCTTCTGGAAATGGGACTTATACTATATAGACAATATGGGGTTGTTTTATGATTTGGGGAGATGGCTCACAGACATACCAGCACACCCCTGATACCTCCTAAGTTCTCCATAGTGCTAGTTTCCTTTCCCCATCTCCCTGCATCTCTGCCAAAGGTGAGGATTTCCCAGAGAAATCCAGGACCTGCCAAAGGGCAGGGAAGGTCTTGAGTAGAATCATCACACTCAACATGGGCTGAGCTCCCTGTGGTGGAGGGTCATGGCTTGTTTCATTTAAGTCTCAGAATTTCATGATGAATCAGGTGTAATTATTAGCTCCATTTTGCAGATGATGTAGTCAAGGCTCAGACAGAGAGGTAACTTGCCTAAGACTACACAGCTTATAACTGATGGATTTGGGATCCAAACTCTGGCCATGTGACTCTGAAGTCCACACTGTAAGAGTAAAGGCCACAGCTGGCAGGCTGCCTGATGGAGCAGGACTGGGCAGGCTGCTTAATGAGGGGACCGACCTGGGCAAGGAATGAGGTCACATTCCAGGGGGCTGAGGCAAGGCAGCCCATGCATTACTTTAAAAGACTCGCTGTCTTGGAACAAAACTAGCAGTTAAGAAAACTTGGATGTGAGGAAAGAGATATTAAGACTGAGCAAAAGACTCAGGCGTCCAGGGTTATAGGGTGAGAGGAGACCAGTCACATGGACTCCCATGAGCCTGGTGCAGTGACCATGGGAATCACTGGCTAAGGACTTGTCCAGGCCTTGTCCCCTCCACACTCCACCCCACAGCACTAGAGAACCAACGACCTTTCCTGCAAGCTCTCATCCACCCTATGCATGTGCCTTAAGCACTTAATTGTTATGAATTCATTCGTTCACTTTAGAGCTATTCTCTGAGTCTCTATTTTGTGCCAAGCGCTATGCTAGGAGCAATAATTATGATGTGTTTATTACCTCCTTACAGTCTAGTCAGGAAGCCAGATGTCCAACTGGAAATGAGCATTACACCAAGTGACATACAAGGTATTATAGGGACAACTCCCTGCTTCCTTCCCTCTCTCAGGCCCTCTCGTCCTCCTTTCCTTCCACCAGGACTTAGTAAGAACCTACTATGTTCCAGGCTTGAGTTAGGTGCTAAGAGTATGCAACCAACAAGGGAGATAGGACCCCTGCCCTCTCAGAGCTTACATTCCAGTGATACATGGGGAATTTGACCCAGGGCAGTACTAACTTGGCAAGGAACAAGTAAGCCATGCTGAGGGTTCTCATTTTCTCTGGTTGTTGAAAGAAGACCTAACTCTAACTTTAGGTGAGAAAATAGGCTGAGCACATTTGTGTTTCAGGAAAATCACTCTGACACATGATACAGAGGATGAGTTGAAGGGGAGAGGTGGTCTCAGAAAGACTAGAGCTGCTTAACATATAGAAGAAATGAAGGTCATGGCCAAGCAGGGGTGGTGAGAAGGGAGGGGGTCCATAGCTGGACAGAGCTTGCTGGGAGATGGGGGCCCTGCGAAGTAGGACAAAGGAGCACCATTTTAAACTTGTATTTTAAAAATGGACACACCTGAGCTCCCCGGTGATGCAAGGGGTTAAAGTGCAGCACTATGAAGCTCTCCACAGCCACTGCAGCATGATTGTGATCCCTGGCTGGGGAGGTGACCCACATGGCCTCTCCTGTCTCACCCACTGCACCCCTCAGCAGTGTACTTCATCCATCTGCCTATTCTGCTCCCCACTCTGTCTCTGGTGAAGCCTCTCACCACCCCTGCATCTCTGGCCTGTACTCCAGTTCTGTATGCATACATAAATAAATCTTTAAAGTAATGAAAGAAATCTTTTTAAAAATGGGCACATTTATTTAGTGAGTATGGAGAGAAGCAAAGTATTGTTAAAAATTGCATGACCATTTCTTCATGTTTATGATGTGTACATTATAATCATTTGAAAGCATCCTTTATTTCATAATTTCTCTGTCACCGCTGTGTAGCAAATTGAGCCACTGTGAGAGAGGGTAGTTACTGGGCTGGGGAGACCATCTGGAAAGGCCCTGAGACCACACACAGAGGGGAGGCCAGCAGAGCCGAGCCAGCAGCTGTCTTTAGGGTGCCTGTCATCTCAGTGATGATAGACTAGGCCCCTAGATCAGCCTTGCTTCCAGTTGAATCCCACTGAGTGACCCCAACCAAAGTCACAACACTTCCAAAATTGAAAATATCTTCTGCCTGAATTCATGACCAACAGATGATTAGATGTAATGAAATGGTTGTATTTTCAGCCACTAAATTTGTGGGTACTCGTTGGATAGCAATAGCTTAACAGAATAGCCCCCCTTATTGACATTTGAACATCAGAGCCTGTAAACCTCTTTGTAGGCTCCTGACAGAGGCCATAGTGACTGACCCCCAACATCCATTCCACCTCAAGCAATGGGTCTGTGCGAGCCATTGTAACGCCATCTTCATTTCCAGGTAAATGTGGGGAGTTTTGGAAGAGGCACCTGAAGGTGCCTATAGAGCATGGGTAGCTAATCTCTTTCCTTCACTAGAAGGAAAAGAAGACATGCGTATCTTAATTGCCATTAGTAGCCATCTTGTGGACACAAGGGAACCAGACGTAGGTGAGGCCAGTGAAGGAAAGAGGGAGAGAGGAAAGAACCTAGGCCAAAATGGCATCATCAAATCACAGAATCAACCTAGCAGGAAGCCCACCCGGCTCTTGGACATCTGCTCCACAGGCTAATTCATTTGTTTCTAGCTGAAGCCAGCATGTGCAGGCTGTGTTGTTTGCTGCCCAAGGCGACCAATAGAATGTTATAGCTCCTTTCTCTGAAATGTGGGCATTTGGGCAATACAATCTACTTCTTTGACTCCAGCTCATCTTGATTCAAGACATGTTCATGTGCTATGCTGAAAACCCTAGAATGGAGAACAGGTGAGAAATAATTTTGTTCTGGACTTGACTTAGTACATCAAGTCCATGGAAGCAATGCCTCTAAGGAATAGCAATAACCTCAGAAAGGATAACAAATGTCATCAAGGGGCTACAATATACCAAGAATCGTTTTCAAATGCTATATGGATTACCTCATTTAATTCCCACAGCATTTAATTCTCTGCCATTAGAGATACTTTAAATTTCCATTTTACATGGAAGCTGAGACAAAAAGAAAATTAGGTGAATTTTTCCAAGCAGCAGGTGGTGGAATTGGAATATACTAGAAAGTTTGACTCCAAAGCTCTACTTCTTAGTGAGCATTTTAAATCAAGGAAGTAGTAACAATGAAATTAGTTGTACTGAGAGCAAAAACAAAAGCATTTCATAGTTCATAGACTTGTTCATAGAAAAGAAGGATTCATGGGTGGGGGAGTTGGGGGTAAGTGGATCACTCATGAGATCAAGGAAGAGTGAGGACAAGTGTACCTCAATAATTACTTTCCCATGACCAGTTTATCCATATTTTATAAACAACGTAGATATATATCATATTTATATACATATCATGGGCATCACACACATGCTTACTGTGAATTTCTCATTACTCTCTCTTTTCTATGTGACCTTGTAAGCTTTAGTTTTGCTGCCCATGGTAGTGTGTTTTGGGCGTAGCATGACCCTAGACCACAGATACGAAAGTTAAGCTCCATTGCAGATGGCTCCCCCAAACCAGCTCCAGCCTTTCCTCCAGGCTTTGCTACTTTGTGTTGACCCTGAACTTAACTCCACTAACAGTTTCAACTGTAAAGTAAGTTCTTGGAGCAAGAGACAGAGGGGCTGGAAATCCCAAAATGAGCTCTGCGTTCATTTGAAATAAGTTCATCCAGGGTCACTGCTTTTCCTTTTTAAAGGGAAGGGCCATCTGACGGATTCTGTGCCAGATCCTAAGTGTGACTGTGCTAAATGTGTCTCTGCCATTCAAGCTCTTTCTTCAGAAAAGTAAAACTTTTTCAAAGTATGACTAGGTTTGGGGCCCTCCCTGGTGGCTCAACGGGTTAAAATGCAGCACTGCAAACTAGCTGCAGCCATTTAGCTGCAAGTTCAATTCCTGGGCAGGGAGGTGATCTACAT
Source organism: Condylura cristata (assembly GCF_000260355.1). Taxonomy (NCBI): domain Eukaryota; kingdom Metazoa; phylum Chordata; class Mammalia; order Eulipotyphla; family Talpidae; genus Condylura; species Condylura cristata. Next base: position 33,261,964 of record NW_004567109.1, read on the forward strand.
GGCACGGCAGACCTCTCCTGTCTCGCCCACTGCTCCCCTCAGCAATATACTTAGTCAATCTGCCTGTCCTGCTCCCCACTCTGTCTCTGGTGAATCCTCTCACTACCCCCTGCACCTCTGCCCTGTACCCCAGTTCTGTATGCATAAATACATAAATTTTTTTAAAAGTATGACTAGGTTTCTACATAGACCCACTCCTCAAAGACTGACAAGCTGTCAGTTCAAATTCTTGAAGATAAGAGTCTGTATTAAAAACAGACCTATCTAAGAGTTATATGAGAATTGATCCTCTTTGAGATTCAGTCTGTTTGAGGACTGAGGAGTGTGAAGCCGCTGAACAAAGTCCTGTCCTGATCTTTTAGGTCAGTGAGCACAGCACCCCTTCATCTCCAGCCTGCTCAAAGCCAAGTACCCTGGGGGATAATATCCCTCTCTGGAACAGGCACCAAACAATGGGAAGTTTTAGGGGACTTTGATCCTATTCAAGCCTGTTGAAGAAAATTCTCTTCTAAAAACGTGATGGATTTTTCCAGATGGTATCCAGAACTGGCATTCTTTGTGCTTATCAGTGTATCCACTCCTGCAAGACAAAACACAGAGACTGAAACCTTTTCCACGTCAGAGGAACTTTTTCTAACTGATGTCTTATCTTGTTACAAGCTGGTCCCACAACTTCCATTCTCTCCTTTGTGCATTCATTTACTTATTCATTTAGTGAATTCATTCATTTTGTATCAAGAAACTATAATGTGTCATGCACTGGGCAAGGTTCTGAAGAGACAGTGGGAACAAGTCAGTCTTGCTATCATGGAACTCAGCGGGGGAGACAGGCAAGTTTGGAGAGTATGGTGAATATAATTTGTAACCAAAAAAAGCTGAAAAACAGGCCTGTTCTCAGCAAGATGTGAGGGGCACCATACTGGGGGTCAGCAAACACCTTCTTGACCAAGTGCAGTCTAACCGCAAACCTGAAGGGTGAGTAACACTGGGCTGGGGAAGGAGAACAGAGGATTCCCCTTCCAGCCTACGGCGGATGTGGTCCATGGCATTCAAATTCATCTCCAAGCACCCCTAGTAAGTGTAGATTGGAAAGCCAAACCATGATTCCCAGACCCCTTCAGAGCACAAGTTCTCATGTACATTAGTTCCACAGGGCAGACACACTCACAGGGAGTACAGGGGAGGTGAAGGGGTTTTGCCTCTTTGTTTCTGCGCCTGCAGGCAAGGAGGCCGCTTTCCGGGGGAAATCTCTCAATTGTGGTGGCTTTCTGATCATCTCAGCTTTCACATCGTGGGTCTGGCCTGGTTTGCGCGGTTTACTGTTCCTGGTAGTCAAGTTCCTAGTTTGGCTGCCAGCAGTGATGGCAGAAGAGGCACTAGTTCCTGAGACTGTTCTTTGAGTCCCACTTTCCATGCTTGGCATTACTTCCAAAATCATTTAATGTCCTGCAATAAATCCCTTCTGCCTAATTTAGTTAGAGTGGATTCTGATTCTTGCAACAGACTCCTCCATAATGCACAGGTCATAGGAACCAAAGAGGTAAATCTACTAGGAAGAAGGCTGATTGATAACAGCCTGGGGTGCCCAGGGTGGCTGAAGTGGGGCCGTTCAAGGAAGAAGGCGCAAGGAAGTGCCAGATCCTGAAGTGTCTGTTCAGGCTGAAAATCTTTATTGCAAAGGCAACTAAAGGGTTTCAAGCAGTTTTGTCCCAGGAGAGGATTAGAAATCTTCAAAGTGACTGTCTACCAAGTAGAGAATACACTGCAGGCCAGGAGTAGAGGCAGCTGTACCAACTGGAATCTGCTTTGGCCCCAGATTTAAAATATATCTTACAGGTCAGCAATTAGCTCCATGTGAAAGTGCTCATAGCTAAATACTCAAATTTATTTTGTAAAATCAAATCTTTCTTACTTCCTATTTTATTTCAATAGTGTCACTACTATTCTGAGCATCAATGTATAATATTTCTTGACTACTTTTATATCGTTAATTGAAGGTCACAGGTCACGTGAAGCCCTTTTTTCAGTCTGTGCTTAAATGCACTCTCTCTCTTCCTCTCCCCCACCCCACACTCCCTATCCGCCCCAATAGTAAATGCTCCTTCCCTCCCTTCTTCCTTACAGGGTAATATCACTGGAGCTGTAGTTAGCTCTGGGTCCATGGTGTCCCTTCTCCCCCCCGAGCTTCCACATATGCAGTCCAAATCTTTGTAAATAGTTCTTTTATTAAGCATTCCTCAAATTACCTAATTTGAATCTGCCATCTGTTTCCTGCAGGGACCCTAATGAATACACTGGGTCATTTGTCGTGACAAATTGTCCTACATTCTGGGTTTGGCGGGTCTGCTCTTTGTGATGCCATCTCTCATGTTTCCTGTCAACTCCTACAGGCTTGATGAGATTCAGATTCGAATATCTTTTTTTTCTTTGCTGGGGGAGAAGACAGCACTATTTCATAGGTGCCCGCCATATGCTTCCTCTAGCCTCTTGCTCAGTCATGCCTGGCTGTCCAGTGTTCACTGATGCTAACACTGACCTGTGAGCTCAGCTGTTTCAACGTTACTGATTCCTTATAAAGCCCCCATCAATTTTTCATGCAATGATTTTTTTTGCAGCCATTGATGATTGTTGACTAGATTCATTATTTCCTTAGGGCATTGCAAGCAGTGTTTTCTAATACTTCCCTTTCTTCTGTACTCAGTTGAGTTTCTAAAATAAAGAACTTTCCCTTAAGTGTTCTCTTCAGTTGTCCGCTGTTTCATTACTACTAACTAGGTGAGACTGGATGTAAGGACCTCAGGACGCTTTGCTTCTCTTGTCCTCTCATGTATATGCTGTTGTCATCAAGTATTTTTGGTTTCTCCATCATTATGTTTTAAAAAAAGATTTACTTATTTATGCCTACAGAACTGGGGTACGGGTCAGAGGCGCAGGGGCAGTGAAAGGACTCACCAGAGACAGAGTGGGGAGTGGAACAGGCCGACTGATGAAGTACACTGCTGAGGGGAGCAGGGGCAGGTCAGAAGTCTGCCGCGCCATGTGGGTCACCTCCAGGGTGGGCAGGTATTGAACTCATGCAGAAGTGGCTTTAACTTCTCAGTGCTGTGCTTTAACCTGCTGTTCCATTATTATTATGTTTTTTATGCCAGCATTTATGTAAATAACTCATGGAAAATATTACCTACAAAAGTAACTTTTTCTGTGCTCCTCATTCTTTCTTCTGTCTCTGACTTCCAACCTGCAATCAGATCACCCTTTATAATTTCTAGTTCTAAATTTTGTGGCCACAGTACTGTTTCCCCATGGAAGGCAAAAAAGTGTCTTACCAGAGCCAAAGACTCTTAATTTGCCCCTCTAGGGGCTTTGTCTAAGGCACCCCTATGGATGCCTTCTGTAACAGGCAGAGCACACCTAAAGCATCCAGGCTACCATTGCCAGGTCCTCAGAGGAGTTCAGTTACTATTTTCTGTTTCTTTTGTTTGGACTTCCTTTCTCATCACGGGATCCTAACACCTGAGTCTTAGATGTAAGTCTTCTTGCCTTGGATCACTGTTACCAGTTAAGACTTCATTATATGCAAACATCACCAAAAACACAGGCAAGTCTTACAGCTAGGAGTTACACGCACTCAAGAGCTTACAGTTGCTAGCTCAGAAATATCAGGACAAAAGGTGCCACAATTCCCCAGAGGCCTTCCTTCGTGGTTGCAGGGTGGCCAGTATTGTTCCAACCACTACATCTGCGTTCCAGACTAGCAGCAGAAGGAAGAAGAAAAGAGGAAGTGGCAGTTCCCATTTCCATACTGTGAACCTTTCCCAGACATCCCCCTCAGCCTTGCCTACTTCTCACTGACCACTCTGGCCTCAGTCTGACCGCAGGCTTGGAAGTGTATATGTTCTTTGTTGTTCCCGTTGGCCCCCTTAATCAAAGCTGCGCTTCTGGTAAGGCACATTGACTTTGGTTTGGCAACCAGTTTGATCTCCTCTCCTGCTTCCTTAGTCTGCTTACAGCATATATTTATTCTGGGGTGGTGTGTGTGTATGCTCACTAATCTTTCTCCTCCAGCTAGTATATAAGACCCACAAAGTCAGGGTTCTCACCCATTTCATCACTGCCACACTCCCATGCTTAGAGCAGTATTAAAATTTAGTAAACATAAGTATTAACTAAATCAAATTTGCAGAATGAATGCTACCATTCCTGCCTACCCTTCTTTTTTTTTTTTTTTTTTAAGATTTATTTATTTATGCATACAAGAACTGGGATACAGGCCAGAGGTGCAGGAGGTGAAAGGATTCTCCAGAGACAGGGAACAGAACACCTTACCAGTCAACTCACACTCATCCTAGATTCAGGTCAGACGTCAACTCCTCCATCGAATCTTCCCTCACCTCCTAGATGAAGCTGAGAGCTCTTTGCTTTATTCTACACTGGTGTCTGTTACAGCACTTCTTACTTTACACTGGAATCATGGGTTGTGTTTCCTACCCCAATCTCTAGCCTTGCATGGGACAGAAAAATTTTATTCCTCTCTCTGTTCAGTGGTTTCTCAGCTAGTTCTCAGCAAATGTTTGTGGGATGAATTAAAAGATGAATAAATGAAAAAATTATAGCAGAAGGTTAAACGTTTGCATACAACTCTGAGGTGCAAAATAGCTATTTGCTTTGGCAATAACTGATCCTATTTTGCTCTTGCATCCTCATTCCTACTGATGGCAGTAAAGAAATCTTAAACTTGCCAATTAAAAGCATTTCAGTTTGCCTTGGATTCGTGCAGTGTCTTTCTGCCAAATCTACTCACCCTGGGCCTACTAATGAATCCAAACTCAACCTCCCTATTACTTCTCTCCTTTCCTTCTTTCACAAAATGATATCTGGGCACAGGTGTGGGTTTATACCCCCCATGGCCATGGGGGTGGCAGAAAAGAGAGTACAGGTGGGAAGAGACCCTCATCTTAGATCTCTGTCATTCTGTGTACTCCAGGGGGTTAGTAGGTTTCACTTGGTCTGTGGGGGCTCTGAATGGGCATCTATTGAGTAGCTCTTAATACCAGTGGTCTCCTGGGGGTCATTTATTCATCCATAGCCCTTCCTGCTGCCGGCTTTATGTTGACTTTACCCTCTAGTTACAAGTTCTGCTCTGTACAGCTTCTTGCTCCTGATTCCATCCCCAAACTTCCAGAAATACTCAATTTTTCACTTTCTCCAGGCTCGTAGGTAGTTCTGGCACCTTGCCCATAGAGACCTCCTTAGCTATTACTGCTCTATCCATGCTGTTTTGGACATAGTACCCCATTGAACCTGAGATGTGGAATTTCCCATGACTAGATCCAAGAAGCCAGGTACAAACTATTCTGCAGTGTTGTTCCCAAACCTGTCTTATTAACCATCTCCTGCTTCATATAATTCAGCTCTCAGGCTGGAAGTCTTTTCTCCCTGTGTCCATTACCCATTTCTGTCCATTTCTCATCTTCAATCTTTTGTGCTCTCTAGCCTGCTAGGTCCTTTCTTGTCTTACTTGAGCACTAAGCAGCATAGTCCAACGACACAGTGTAAGGATGTGGGAGATTCCAGAGGAAAAAGTATGACTTAGAGGTAGTCTACTCAGATGAAGGGGGCACGGATGAAAGATGGATGCACAAATGGTAGATGACTTCTTCCATAACATCAGGTCCTTCTAGGGGACGTCCACAACTGCAAGTCAGGTCTCTTGACCCTCTTTCCTGGTGGCATTTGGCTTGAAAATTCAGTCACCCCCAACTTTCCCAAATGCCATTCACCCTGGAAAACTTTCTCAGAGGGCAATTAGGTGGCTGGGGAGCTCTGAGCTGCTTAGATGTGAGGATATACTTTCCAAGGTGAGCAGAGCAGTAATTTGTCCTGTGAGTTTTCCAGTGCCCACTGGTCTGTAGAGTCAGTTAATTAAAAGCCACATTGCAATTACGGAAAATGACAAGGCAACAACTTCATGAGATTTTCACTGTGGAATTCTATTTTGTTCCCTACATTTTTCCCAAAAGTTTTTTTTGTAATATAAATATTTAAGCCTACTCTCTCTTCATATGGGTGCCTGAATCCAAATGTTCAGTCCATACTGGATGACTAGTTGGCATTTCAAATTTCATCTGTCCAAAATGAACTCTTGATTTACAAGCCTTATTCCTCTTAGCTGCTCCATCCAGCACCACATTCTTTTAAATATCACCCATGACCTACTCTTTTTCTCATCTCACATTCACACCATCAGCAAATCTCATCCTTTGTATTTTTTTGATATCTCAAGAACCTAGTTCCTCATCACCTCTGAAGCTTCTACCTTTCTCCAGACCATCATTATCTTTGTCTGGATCATTTAAAAAGTTACTAATAGGTTTCTCTGTTCCTACTCTTTCCTATTGTATTAGTGTATGTGTATTTTCATGTATGTTAACAGTGATCCATATTAACAGTGGTTTAAGCAAGACAGAGCTTTGCTTCTCCCTCATGCAACTTTCTGTTCAGGACTCTCTGGCAGCCATCATGTTTTTGTTCTGGCAGCCATCATGTTAGGCTTTTTGTTTTTGTGACCCCACCCTCCATGGGGTATTACCTCTGTTAATATGACCCCGACATTGCTCATCATACTGTTCATATTCTGTCCAGTTATGGGGAAGAAATGGAGAAGGGAGTGCATCCCTTTTCTTTAACCATGTGACCCACAAAATGTGTCACCATTTCCATTTATACACATTGCTCAGAATATAGTCAAACAACCACACCTAGCTACCTGGGAAACTGGGAAACATATGCTATGTTCTGGGCAAGACGCCAGCTAAATTTCGGGCTTTGTTACCTCAGAAAGAAGGTTGAATGGATTTTGAGGTCTCTGCTGTATATGTATCCCTATGTGAACTTCATAAAGCAGTTGTACAAATCACTCAATAGATGACATGATGGCACTTACCATGTGTTACTTAAGTGTCCCACTTAAAAGGCCCAGATCAAGAGGATCAGGCCTGGAAGCAGAATCTGATTAGCTGCAAGAGACCTCAGGTAATATTCAACACAATGATTTTCAAAATGACAATATATATGTATATATAGTATACACTCTTTCTATATAGTTTATTTGTAATAATCTACACTTTTTCTATATAGTATATAGAAAATGTGTATAGTACTATCTGTACTATACTATATATACTGTACACACACACGTGTGTACATATAGAGTCAGGACTTGTGTAGAAAATGGATAAAAAGCCAGCTATTCTGGCTGAAATCGGGGCAACTTTCTCTTTGAGTTCAAACTGGATGTGGATTCAGGCAGACATCACAGTCTCTTTGAACCCACAGCTTAAAAACTGATTTCTTTCCAAAATCTTCATTTTCCAGATGGGGAAACTGAGGCCCAGAGAGCAACAGGAATTGCTTCATGTGTATGGATAACTCTGAACTGACTACTTCACACATATGGACTAACACTTCCAAAGTCACACAGGAGATAAGTGACAGCTGGTTGGCTTGGGGCTTTGGGCCTAGTGTGAGCGTGTTCAGCAGGAATTTGAGCAATCCCTGCCAGCAGATGAAAGTTGCCCTCAAAATCAGTGTCTCCCTGGAGCACAGAGTTGTGCAGAATGAATGCCAGAAGATTGATTCTTGCAATTCCTTCATGCCATCATCAAAAATATTTGTGCTATCTCCATGCTTCGGTACCTCAAACTGGCAAAGAAGTTTTCGTTAGGGGACTAGAAGGAAGAAAGGGGAGCACTGGGAGGAGCTCTGAACTTGAAGTAAACTAGTTCTGGAAACTTGGGTATGCCTCTTACTTAGTTTGGCAATGATAGCTACTCTGAAGAGCAGAATGGGGCTGAGTCTGCAGCCATAGGAGAGAGGTGTCAGAGCTCACACGGCTGTGCTGTTCTCCAGACTGCAAGGGCTCACCAGCTGCGGGTGGAGACAGGACTAGACAGGGAGCACAGAGGCCCAGGTGCCTAGGGAAGAGCCAGAGGGACAGCAGTGGTTGTGCATGAGGCAGGTGGCCCCTGCGATGATAAGGCCTCCAGGGCAGTAACCGTGACAAATCTGTCTGTAATGGAGCAATGGAAGAAAGAGAACATGGAACAGGGTGTCTCAAATGTAAATAGGGATTCAAATCATCTGAGGATCTTGCCAAGATTCTGACTAGTAGATCAAAGACAGTGAGATTCCTCATTTTCAACAAACTTCCCATGATGCTGAAGCTACTGGTTTTGGCGATAGTTTAAATAACAAGAATATGGAAAAAGAGGTCTCCATGGGGCAGGGCTTAGACCAGCCTGGATTGCCAGTCACTCGTTCACACCCCCAAACCTCAGCCCAGCTGTGTACCTCAGAGACGTTGCCTTAGAAGTGGGTATAATATTGCCAACTTTGCACTCAGACCTCCAATACCAAAAGACTGGGCACGGCGGGTGAGGAGTGAGGCCCTGCAGAGTAGGGGCGGGGATGCCCTCGCCCTTCCTCTCTACTCTTCCACCAACCCCAGAACATATTCAGTTCCTTCTACCACCTATTTTGCCTCATCTCACTATCCTTACGTCTCTTTCTGAAAAGCAGAGATAATATTCATCTCTCAGGTCTGTTGAGAGGATTGGTAATATCTGGTCTTGGAAGCAATTAGACTTGCCCCCAACTGCTCTGTTGCCCATGTGCCCACCCCTGACTCAGCTTAGGGCTTGCTCTTTGCTTTCTCTCTCAGGACCTCCTCATCAGCTTCCTTCAGGCATTAGCCACAAACAAAGCACTGGAGGCAGCCTCCCAGAGTCATAGGAAACACCCAGAGAGGAAACAACCCTCCAAGGTAATCAATCCGTCAGCTTGTGTCCTGCCTGACACCGGAAAGCATATCCCCTGACTGGCAAAGCAGCACTTTGCCAGGTGGGAACACACTTCTCTCACGTCTGTCATCCCTCTGACAGGGCATTATTTGTTTCCCTTGGCAGGTGCGTGAAATGGCTCTAATCACATGACAAGCGCTAAGACTGAAACTCAAGCCTTAGAGATTTGATCTCTGTTCCAGCAATGAGTTTTTTGTCTTAGAGGATACAGTGTGTCCTGTGGTTTGGGCTAATTTGTTTATTTGCCTCAATGTTTTACCAGAGGCAGAAATGATAGGAGAGTCTGGAGACAAACAAGGTTTTGGAGGACAGATCCTGGCTTGAATATCAGCCCTGAGCTGGCGACCTTGGCCTAAATGACTTCATCTACAATATAGAATAAAAAACAAAACAAAACAATGCCTACCTCACAGGGCAGTTGTGAGGATTAGCTGCATTAATGGACTTATCCCACAAGCTTAGCACATAATAAGCACCTAGATGCATCTCAACCATCATTATTAATAACACAATTGAATGCAGGCCCTACCACTTCCTCAATTTGCAATCTTGGATAAATGACTGAGAGGTCTGGAGCTTTGGCGTCCTTGCCTATGACATGAGAATGATACCTACCTAAGCCTACTTTTTAATCTATTTAATTTTTGGGAATTTATTTATCCATACAAGAACCGGGATACAGGCCAGAGGTACGGGGGGTGGTGGTGAGAGGATTCACCAGAGACAGAGTGGGAAGCAGAACAGGCAGATCGACGAAGTACACTGCTGAGGGGAGCAGTGATGAGACAGGAGAGGTCTGCTGTGCCATGTGGTCAGCTCCCTGACCAGGGGTGAACTCATGCTGCAGTGGGTGTGGATAGTTTCAGAGTGCTGCCCTTTAATCCGTTGTGTCACCAGGGATGGCCCCCGCCTGCTTCTCAAAGGATTGAATGGTCTGACTTAGGCAGGCTGGATTGACATGTGATTGATACAATCCAGTTGATCACGGGGAATATTTCTGGTGTTTCCTTCCCGAGGAAGAGCCATGTGAGTGCACATGAAAATGCTCACGTCTTCTTTTTTGCTCTCTCTGCTTCTGAGGAGGTGGCAGTTTTACTCATGCTGAGATCGGGAGGATAACTGTGCATGCGCAGGTCAGCTCTGCCATCTTCCTCTTGGGGACAGACCTTCCCATAGGTCACGGATCCTGCTGTGATTCTGCTCTAACCCATGCTGGCTGCTAGTGCCCCTTACTGGGCAGGTATCTGTCCAATACTGTGGTTCTCCGGCCAGCTCCCTTGGACCTCAGACTAAGCTCCATCCTCCAAGAGATCAGCTCTACAGGTGATTTTTGTTACTCTTGATTTATTTGTCAAATAACATATTTGAGACCCTTTTGGGAAGGAACCAATAAAGGAAATGATTATTTAGCCAGCCTTTTATTTAATGTTTATTAGAAGCTACTATATACCATGAACTGAGCTAGAGATTAATAAATAAATGAGACAAGACCTACCCCTTAGAAGCTCACCGTTTACTATGGGCAAGATGAGGATATAGAGTGACAGCACAGAGTGCAATTGCCATGGAAGAGTTGTTCACATGATGCCTACAGAGCACACAGAAGGAGGCCTCACCTGGCCTGGATGATCTGGATAGGCAACTTGGAGGAGGTGATGTCCAAAGTGAATTTTAAAACATGAGTATCCATGTGTGTGATACATAAAGCAGTATCCCTTTTAGTATGGTTATGTACTTCAAGTCTATTTTCCCTGCTAAACTGTGAGCTCCAGCAAGGTAAAGTTCTTTTCTTTCATTACATCTCTGCTCGGGAAACCAATGTTCTTAATATTTTCCATTGCCCAGAGAATTCAGCATGTGAATATCAAGTTAAGAAAGTTGGCAGTTGAGGAACTGCCCAGAGATTCCCCAAGTCCTGGTTGCAGCCTTTCCTTGTTACTTTCCAGAAACTCAGCCCTACTCATCCCCACAGAGGTGAGGCCAAGCTTTCTCCTCCCGGCTCTGCTGCCTGAGCTCAGTTTCTTCCCCAGCAGCAAAGGAGCTAGCAAGGGTGTGGGTGTGTTATGATGTGTATCTAAATAATGATGGCTCAGAACTTTGGAAAAGCAAAGGGTTCAGTGAATTAGTGTTATTAGTCCTTCTTCAGAAGTAGGATGAAGCAAACCGTACAAAGAGATCTTTAACAAGTGAAAACTCTAACATTTATTTACAAAATACTTTAAAATATGTGTGCTTTGGATCCTCATAGCTACACATGGAAGCAGGTGTTTTTATTATTCCACATTTACAGAAAAAGTAACTGAAGATTGGAGATATTACTGACTTCCACAAATCATACCCAATAATTTACAGAGCAGAATTCAAACCTCTGTCTTCTGCTTTCTAATATTGGACACTTCTCTCTAGACTAATAGGATTCAAACAGCATAAGTAGGTTGTTTAAATAAGAATCACTTACTGAGTTTGTTAAAAACAAAAACTTTTTTGAGTTTACTCTCAAAAATTTCTGATTCAATAGGTTTTGAAGCCCCCAAATAAAAATATTTATTGAACATCTGTCATAGTTAACTTGGGCACTGTAATAAAATACCACAGGCTGGCTAACGCAAACAACAGACATTTATTCTGCATAGTTCTGGAGGTGGGCAGCTCCAATTTCAGCAGATTCTGTCATGGCGAGTGAGCTTCCTGGCTTGGAGAGCTGGCCTTTCCTCAGTGAATCTCTGGTGTCATGTCTTAATAGGGCCACTAGTCCCAGCATGAGGTCCCACCCTCATGAGCTCATCTAGGCCTAATTATCTCCCAAAGACTCCACCTCCAAATATCATCATATTGTTGTTAGGGTTGTGACATAGAACCTTAAAGGGACACACATACCCAGCCCTTAACAACACCCTATAAAATGTCCTGTGTGGCCAGAATGCTAGTGAGTCTGACCATGCACTAGAAACTCGCCTGGCTATGGAAACCCCAGGAAGGGGCAAGAGGGGAGAATAAAATGGACATTGTTTCTATCCATGCGGCATCTCGACTGAGATGAATAGACACAATAATCATAAAGACAAATAGATATTTTAAAATTGAAAAACACAAGGAAGGAATAAAGCTATACTGCCTGACTGACAAGGGGAAAGTTCTGTAAGCAAAGGAATTCACGTAGGCAAAGGACAATCAAATCTGCTTTTTTAAAACGATATAGATGAAGAATGATGAGGGACGCTAGGAAGGCTTCTTAGGTAGCGCAGAAGTCCAGGTGAGGGACAGTTACAGCTTAGACCAGTGTGATTAAAGTGGAGGGGTTTATTTTGAAGGGAGAAGGAACATCGTTTGGGCAATTAGGGAGGGTGGTAGTTACCAAGAACAGCCCTGGGTCTTTGTCATGAGTAGCTAGCTTGACTGAGTGGGTGAAATTGGGCTAATGTAGAAAGTTTATTTAGAGACATGGAAAGATTGAGTCTAGTTTGTGACATACTAAGTCTGAGATGTCTGTTAGACATTCAGCTGTATGTGTCAGGTCTTGGCGGGAGTGAAATGTTTGGAGTTGTCAGCGTGGAGATGATATTCATGACCGCATGGAAGATGAGATCACCTGGGAAGGGAGTGCACGGGGAGGACATGAGAACTGTGTGGCAGCCCTGAGGAACAAGACTGAGGAAACAGCACAGGAAACGGCTCTCCACACATCGGGAACCACGGCCTCTAGATTTGCAAGAGGCCAACGTCAAGAGAACATTGATAGCACTTGTCACCCACAGGTAAATGTCTTCCTGTTTGTCTAAACTTCCAGTAGAGCATAAGTTCTTCAAGGGTGGGAAGAAGAGGTGAAGAATGGAATTGTCAGACATTTATCCTGACAATCTCAAAACCCAGCAAACTGGGCAACTAAAAGTAGAGCCTGTCTAGTCTGGAGTAAAGGGTCGGAAGATGCTAGAGAGATGTCTCCAAGTTGAAACAGAAGAGGAAGTAATGATATAAAGTATTTAATATGAGAATGATTAATGAAGAGTCAAAGGATAGGTAGAGGGAAGAGTTTGAAAACAATTAAAGAACTAAATACACAATCATTATCATGTAAGCCCTGATTTTCAGTTTTGGTAGCTCTATGGGGCAAAGGAGGGTAAGGAGCCAGAAGGTGTATAGGAGTGTCAAATGCTTCAATTATAATAGAAAGACAATAAATAAGAGATATCTAATTTTGATGCCATTTGATAAAAGTGAAATAAGCATATTGTTTAGAAATGTGGAGGCAGCTGTCTGCTAAGATAGCCTGGTGAGTTAAGTGAGATTGCCTTAGGTTTGTGATCCCAAAAGAAGACTTGTTTGCTGTATTTCATTAGAAGTCTCATCATCAGGCCCTCCCTGGTGGCGCAGCGGGTTAAAGCACAGCACTGCAAGCTAGCACAGCCAATTCGTTGAGTTGGATCCCCTGCCCTGGTGGTGACCCACATGGCACAGCAGACCTCTCCTGACCTGCCCACTGCTCCCCTCAGTAGGGTATGTCATTGACCTGCCTGTTCTGCTCCCCACTCTGTCTCGGTGAATCCTCTCACCATCCCAGCACCTTTGGCCTGTACCCCAGGTCTGTATGCATAAGTAAATAAATCTTAAAAAGGCTATTTGTCCTTTTTCTGTTTTCAAACTGTGTGCATGTATTTGATAAAACTATTTTAAACTAAGTGAACTGCTGATTTGCACAGAGAAGTTCTAGATGAATCAACTTCCCATCTAGCTCTGGGGAAGCAGGCGGGCAGGTCTCTCTATCACCCGGGGAGCTGGTACACCTGGAGTGTTGACTTTGGACCATTCTTTTGACGCCTCACCCCATGTTTAGAAGTAGAAGGGATGTCAAGTGACCAGTTGGGTTAATGACAGTGGCCCTGAGAATAAGTGTCCAAGGTACTTGTGTCTAATCTTGACTATAGTTCATCAAGGTGGGAATTACTATCCCCACTGTAGAGATGAAGACCAGATCCAGGGACTTTGCCTTGGGCAAGCTCATTCAGCTGGTTTGTGGTGGAGTAAGGGTTTGAACTCAAGCTTGCTGACTCCTGCAGAAGAGCAAGTCTGGATAGTGAATAATCTCTGGTCTCTTTCAAATTTGTTTCTGAGCCCTCCCTAGTGGCACAACGGGTTAAAACACAGCACTGAGAGGCTAAAGCCACTTCAGCATGAGTTCGATCCCCGCCTGTCCTGGAGGTGACCACATGGCACAGCAGACCTCTCTTGACCTGTCCGCTGTTCCCCTCAGCAGGGTATGTCATCGATCTGCTTGTTCTGCTCCCCACTCTGTCTCTGGTGAATCCTCTCATTGCCCCTGCACCTCTGGCCTATATCCCAGTTCTGTATGAATAAATAAATAAATCTTAAAAAAAAAAAGAAAAAAGAAATGATCAAATTTTTTACTCCATCACATCTGCCTGAAGCCCTTCTATTCTCATTTCCTCACAGAGAAGCCAGGTCTGTCTCAGCCCTGCTTCTGTCCAGCTCTGCTCAGCCCCTCTTCTCTGACTGTCTGCTGCACCCACAGACAACACTTTGGTGAACACGATTCCATTTACCTTTCTCTTTAGACACTAATTAGAGATCTTTTTTTTTTTAAAAGAAATGCTATCAGGCGTCCCTGGGTTAGACAGAGCTGTCAAGCTATTGGCAGCCACTGGAACACGAGTTCTATCCTTGTTTAGGGAGCTGCCACATGGCGCAACAGACCTCTCCTGTCTCACCTGCTGCTCCCCTCAGCAGTGTATTTCAGTATCTGACTGTTCTGCTCCCTACTCTGTCTCTGGTGAGTCCTCACACCCCCGGCACCATGAGCCTAGACATCAGTTCTTACATGCATAAATAAATAAATTAAAAAATAAGAAATAAGTGCTATCATACAATGTATACTGTCTCATTCTTTGTTGATTTGCTATATCTCTTGTTGTTCCATGTCATTTCAGGTTGTTCCAGATCACTTGTTTTTCACACACAATCTATATGAACCCAGAGCGTAGATGATTTTCTTTCATTTACTCTCCCTTATGCTTCATTTTTTTTAAATGAAATTGTATTGATTTACCATTAGCTTATAATACTATATACATTTCTGGAGTACAGCTTCATACCTCAATCTGTGTATTCCCTTATATTTCTATAGGGTCATGTATGACCATTTAGTCATTATTATTCTTAAATAGCAACTCTCCATCTGTGGAAGAAATATCATTGTCCTGGCTTAGAAGATGAAGAAAGGAGCCTTAGTGGCCAATTCTTTGCTATCAGCCAATAACCTCAAGAGATGGTTAACAGGGACAATCCACCATCAAGAAACAGCATCTAAAGCTCCAAGAAGTGCCCTTCACTGTCTGGCCATTGTCTTTAACTACAGAAACTGCCTGGGGCCTTTCTGGTGACAGCTAAAGACTGAAAGGGGAATTAAAATTTGACAACCTTGGAGAGTCCTCTCAGTTGCAAGTTTTCTGTAGGGACATGGAGGACTCAGATGCCATCACATTGTGGCTCCTGTTCTCCACTGTCTAATCCTGCTGTTCTCACTCCCTTTCCAGGTGTTCAGGTGTGTTTTCTGACAGCCCTACCCAACAGGTTTTCTGCATGCAATCTCAGGCTCAGAGGTGTGTGTGGGGGAGGGGTCAGGGAACGTAGAGTAAGGTATTACTGCTTTGGAATTTAGTTTCATCCATTCTCTAAATAGTTTTCCTTATTATTCTCTCTCTACTTTGTTCAAAGCATCTAACTATCTGATAAATATTAATTATTGTATCTTTTTTATTCATTTGTCTTCCTCTGTTTGGCCTATGCAAACAGGGACTTTGCTTTGTTCCACATTGTAGCTTCGGTACCTAAAACAATGTTTGGTGCTATTTAACAATAAAGAGTTTCTAATTAATTGAATGAGTGAATCATTTCAAAGCTGTGGAGACAAATAAGTAGATAATCTCATGCTCATTGGTAGCAGACACACTGTTTCAACTCAACCCAATTACCAGAGGTAATTTTGGGCAAGATTCTTAACCCATCTTAGCCTTTGTTTGTCTCATGTATAAAATAGGGCAAATAGGACCCATCCTAAGGGTTTTTGAGATAATTAAATGAGATAATACTGACAAAGCCTTTAGAATAGTGCCTAACCTAAAGTTAGTTCTCAAGCCTATTAGACGATTGTTACACTTCTGAACAGACCTCTCCAAAAAAGTAATTATAAAAATCACAACCCTAAATTATTTTTCTAGACCATTGGGTTAAAATACTGGGGAAAAATACAATTAGACAATATTATCTCTCAACCTGCTACAGGAATATTTTCCCTAATTACAAAGTAGATTTCATTAGCTTGTTCTGCAGTATTCGGTCTAGGACAGAAAAAGTCCATTTGACAAATTACTACCTTGAACGCACTGGGCACAGAGCCCTTCGTCTGAGTAACTGGATCTCTTGGGGTACATCATCACCATTTGTAGCACTCTGCAGTAGTAGCTATAATTTGGGAATCCTGGGAGGTTGGGGAACTGGTTTTAAAGATAGGTAAGAGTGAAGTAAGAATATGAAAAGAAAGCTTGGCTTTGAGTTGCTGTCACTCCACCTGCTGGTTATGCCCTTTGGAACAGGGCCTTGCCACCCATCTATTTATGCATCATCTACCCCTCCATCTACCCATACAAAGTTTACTAAATGCTTACAGGATGACAGTCACAGGACTAGACCCTAGAGCAAGAGATCAAGTTCAGCCCTCAAGGAACACACCCTCTAGTGGGAAAGAGAGAGAACAACAATATCATACACACAGCACTGGAGTTAAGTCAACCAGGGCAATGGAACTGAGTTTTCTGTATGTCCAGGGAAGCAAGGTAAAAGTTACGGGAGAAGGCCCTCCCTGGTGGCGCAGCGGGTTAAAGCACAGCACTGAGAAGCTAAAGCCACTTCTGCATGAGGTCGATTCCAGCCTGCCCTGGAGGAGATCCACATGGGGAGGCAGACCTCTCCTGACCGGCCGGCTGCTCCCCTCAGCAGTGTACTTAGTCGATGCCTGTTCTGCTCCCTGCTCTGTCTCTGGTGAATCCTCTCACCCTTCAGATCTCTGGCCTGTACCCCAGTTCTATATGAATAAATAAATAAATCTTTAAAAAAAAAAAAGTTACTGGTGAAGTAGATGATAATCCTGCTAGCTATAAAGAAGGAACAAAATTTTATGCAGAGGGCCCTCCCTTGTGGTGCAGCGGGTTAAAGCACAGCACTAAGAAGCTTAAGCCACTTCTGCATGAGGTCGATTCCAGCCTGCCCTGGAGGAGATCCACATGGGGAGGCAGACCTCTCCTGACCGGCCGGCTGCTCCCCTCAGCAGTGTACTTAGTCGATGCCTGTTCTGCTCCCTGCTCTGTCTCTGGTGAATCCTCTCACCCTTCAGATCTCTGGCCTGTACCCCAGTTCTATATGAATAAATAAATAAATCTTTAAAAAAATTTATGCAGAAAGAGTGATAATGTGAATGGGGATGGGATACTGAGAGATAGTCTACATCATGAATCATGCGTATCTGAGTAAGGCTGGGACACAGGATACAAGTGGGGACGAGGAGTGATGAGTCCAAAAAGGAAAATTGAGTTGAAAACAGAAGGGGTCATGATAAGCTAAGGATTTTGGAATTTATCCTAATGATAATAGGATATTGAATGGTTAAGTGGAGTATAGGGATACCATCAAATTAGTGCTTGTAAAACTATGCTGTCAGCATTGGGATGTGTGTCCTTCAAGGGAGAGGAACTGGAGGCAGAGTGGGGTCAGAGTGATTTCCAGTGTTATATTTACTGGAAAGTCATTTGCTGTGTGCCTGCCATGTGTTAGGCACTAGAAGTGGGGCAGGGAACGAGAGATGAGGAGCTACAAAGCATGTAAGTTTCTTAGACCCGGGACTACCCATAGTCTGGAGGAAGAACATGCTGAATGTAATATGAAATGTACGGATAACTGGTCATCATAGATCTAGCCCAGATTTCTCCCTCATTGCCTACATTACCAAGGTTGTAATGGGCTCACTGAAAACTTCCCTTGATGCCACCTCCAGTGACTCCTTGGGTGTTGTTGCATTAGGGACCATGTCCTAACACACCTCACATAAATCAGGTTAAAACTGGAGACCAAGGAACATTTCAAAGCTCTGGAAACAAAAGTGGTAGTGAATTGTCACAGGGATAAATCAGCAAATGGAACAAAATAGCAAACCACAGAGTTGCACACACGGGAATTTGTCACATGACCCAGGGGGCATTCTAAGTCAGTGGGAAAGGACAACTAGTCAATAAATGTGATGAGATAATTACAAAAATAACTCTGATAGAAAGTAGGAGATAGATTGATGATCTTAAGGTGGACATCAACCTTTTTTTTCTTAACCTAAAAGCACATCATAAATAGCAAAAATATTTTGAATTATTTCAAAATATACAGGTTTTACATGTAAAGAAGTCTAAGAACATTAAGAGAGAAACTGGAGAGGGAGATCATTTCTGCTGTACTTATGACCAGTGAATGACTACTTTAGTAGTAAAGTAGTTTGCAAGCCAATAAGAAAAGTCAAACAGATAATTTAAGGCAGGCAAAGGATATGAGCAAGTCATTCCTAGAGAGGAGATGCCATCAGCTTCACAATGACAGGAAGATCACCAAGCTCACTAGTCATGAGGAGTTTACAATTAAAGCAACAGTGAAATGCCTTTTCCCTCCCGCCTGATTTGCAAGTCTGCAAATTTAAAAGTTGGACAATACCTGGTAAGCTGTGGAGATAGTCTGCTGAGAGCCTGCCGGGAGGGTTGATGAGCAACGTAAGTCTGAAGAGAAGTTGGGTGATTATAATCCATAGTTATTTACACCCTTGGACGCCACAGTTGCACTTCTGGGTAGACATCCAAAAGAAAATTACATGGGCTCGTGGATTGATGGGGAAAAAAAGTAAATCAAACACTGTTCATAAAATGGCCAAATAATTGGAAATGTCCTACAGATCCATTAAGGAGAAGAATAGCTAAATTGTGGTATGTTTGGGTAATTGAATGCTGTTAAGATGGATGACCTAAATCAACACAGATCATTCTGGAAAAATCCATAGATCACCAATAAGCATAATCCAGGCTTCCCAAACATAGTCTCCCATACTCTGAGTTTGCACATAGTTTTCCTGGGAAGAGCTCTCTGGGCCAAGTCTGCAAAGGGTGAGGGGCAGAATAGTTGGGACACAGGAAAGCAGAAACAGCCCTGGCCAGTCCCGTGAACATCTCTTGAGCAGGCCTGGCCCTGCTGAGCGGCCCAAGAGCACTGAACATTTGTACTCCTGTAGCCACTGATTTTGGACGCAGGCGCTCCCCGCCACCTTCACACCCCCGGGAAGCAGTGGATGGGCAGAACAGCTTCTACTTCTTGGACAAGATTTAGCTGTTCAGTAGTGGGAGATGGGCGCCCTGAGATGACTCTGTGCCATGGTATCCACCACAGCAGGAGAATCCATTGATGATTCAAGGAACAGCCATATTACCAAGTTTCTTAACATGCTAATAGTTTTCCACATGGATGGGGGGGGGGAGGCTCTTTTCACCAGAGATACAGCAACACCACACACCAGTCTACAGAAAGCTTTTAGGTGACCTGCTAGAGCTTCAGTCCAATTGTCTGGGAGCCGCTAAAGCTATTAGCTGCTCATATGAATTGCAAATAGTTCCTCTCAACCTGTTGCAGGGATTTTTATTTTACCACATAATTTTTTTTTTTTTTTATGGAGGCTTCTAGATTTTCTGCTTCACTTGAAAAGCATTATAGGAATGTTCTTTGTTTTCTTTGCTGATGTATTTCCACTCACTACAGAGACCCAGTTTCATGGAGAAGCCCAGTTAGATCATTTTCTGGGTTCAGACCTTCATCCCTTCTGTTTTTGTCAGGCTTGAGGGACAGAAATGAGGAATGACCTCTCCCCTAGAGCCGTCCAAGCTCTGGAGGGAGGCTGTGCCTCCCGCGTAGGGACCTCTCACACAGGGACTATGCAGACTGTTATAGTGTCAGCAAGCACAGGGCAGTTCACTACTGACTTGGGCAGATAGATAAAAGCAGCCCTCGGTGGCTTTTTCACACTTTTAATGCTCTTTCTACACCAGTGGTTTCAGGGCAAGCCTGCAGGCTGGGGAGGCTGGCGGCTAATCTTAATTCTTCCTCTTTGGGCTCTTTCTGGCGTTCTCTAGGGGTCTCTTCCCCTTGTGGCCATCACTCGCTCTCTCACAGCCATGCACCTTCACTGTCTTTTCCTGCCTGAGTGATGCTGCCTTAAACAGCCTCACCCTCCAGGCTCAGGTGTGCCCACTTACTTGTGTCCACACTGTGTTCCAGGTGTCCACCATCAAGCATGCGTGCCCCGTGCCCATGCTCCAAAACGCCTTCTGCATTCAAGGTCACAGGTGATAGCCATAGAGGCTGTGGTGTGAAAGCCGGAACAATTTACTTACCCTGTAACTGTCAATGTCCATCTGTTCTGCTCCAGATGCCTCTACTTGGGGTGTTAACAACTTTACTGCCTTCGCTCCACTGCCTACTGGGTTCTGCCATCAAGAAACCAGAAGGTGGAAGTGATGGGAAGCCATCTTCCTGTCCTTTCAATGCTTTTTGTTGCAAGAGAGCTGTGGCGATGAGACTTTTCTGTGGAGATGCCTTCCAGGATCCTTCCACTGGAGCAGTGGCGCCTTGATTATTTCCTGATCACCAGGGGGTCACAGCCTTGGCTTCCCAGTGTTCGGAGGCAACATCACTGCTCACTGCAACAGTGATGGGCCAGATTCCCAGCAAGTTCTCAAGTTGTCCCATGGCCTCAGAGAGATCCCAGCTCCTTCCATTGATCCATGAGTATCCCTCGGGGGTCTTTCCTTTGCTAAGGGTTATGTAAGCAAGCACCTGATTTTCTGCGTTAAGTTCCTTTTGTATAAAACACCTACAGTGGCTTCTGTTTCATACTGAAACTGTACTGACAGTGTTTTAAATGACCACTACCCGCCTGTGGCTGTGCAGATTTCTTTTCACAAACCTCTTCCCTTTGCAAAGCAGCAAGGGCAACTCGCCTGTCCACCTGTAATGGTGCAGGGGAGTCTCCTTCTCTTTTCCTAATAAATTTATAAAAACAACAATAATATAATAAATGAAAAAAAATTATGAACAATTAAGAAACAATATATATTCAATAAAAGAGTGATGATAGTGATACAATCAATATATAATTGCTAACATTTAATGAGTGCCTGTTTCTGTCCAGACACTGCTCTAAGTGTCTTGCATGTATTAACTCATCTAATGCTTGCAGCAACCTGACTAGGCGCTGCTAGTTAGCCCACTTTATGTTTGAAGAAACAGACACAGAATGATTGCTCACGGTCACACACATAGAGTGGTGGAGATGGATTGAAACCTGGGAAGTCCCAGCATTAATACCCCAAGTAGAGCCCCAGCCAGGAAGGTGTCTTCTCTGGAAGTCTTATCTGTTTCTCCCATATGCCTTGCTGCTCCCTGGCCCCCCACTCTCTATAACATTTCGAAAGCACTCTATTAATCACTAGCAGAGACAATAAGAGCTCATTATGAAAAGTCCAAGCCCATTATTAAGGTTCATATGCAGTCTCTGCTCCAACTTTGTGTTGCAAAACTGGCTCAGCAAGGTCTGGCGAGGGCCTTCCAAAATCAGGCCTAAATTAGGCAATAGAAGAGTGTGTCTATTGACACTGGGAAGAAATCAACAAGCCCTGATGTGCTCCAGAAAGTTTTAGAAAGACAGGCCTCATTTTACTTTACTTAAGAATTGAAATCTATTAGACGAGAGTAAAGCTGGGAACCTGGGAGAGCTGTCTCAGGTGAAACATTTTTCTTTCTCTTCCCTGAATCATGTCCTCAGCCTCCGGGGTGGGAACGTTGTTTCTGTGTTGACTGAGAATGTGCCTGGGTGAAGAACACTTTGGTTTTGGTGGATGCGGGCAGGGTCGTATGCCCGAGAAACGTCAACTGGGATGTTAGGGACAATGGGCAGCTGGTAATGAGTACCTAGTTACCAGGCTTGGGTTCTGACTTAGATGGCAGACCCTGGTGGCCGGCCCAACAAAATCTTGACTTAGAAGTATGGTTGGGAAAGCAGGTACCAGAGCTGGGCTCCAAGGTGGGGCCTTCCCTACTAGATGGTGACCTGGGTGGAGGTTTGAGTCACAGCAGCTGACTGGATACCAAGATACCCTATATCCCACCCTGTTCCAGTCAGAACTAGTCCTGGAATGGAGGGCTGAGTGTGGGAGGGGGGGAGTCAGGAGGCTCCAGGGTCTACGATCAGGTGTACTGGGCACTGGGTCAGGCCGTGGGTTGCGCTGTGCACCCAGATTACCTGCTCTGGGAAACTAGGCTTTCCCTAGGGGCACAATGCTCATGGTATGAAAACAGGTCCTTTCCCTAAGAATTAAGCAACTTAAACTGCTGGCTGAGCACCAGCAGATCTGTTGTGGTAGCTGACTTCCAGTCCCTGCAGAGGGCACCGCCCTCCCAGCTCCCTGAGTCACGCCGGACACCCGCGTCACTCTTCTATCTGTTTACAGCTGGTCCCTGGGTCAAGCTGCAGAATGGCCGCCTTTCTCCTGATTGTTTTTCCAATTATAAATATTATGTGTGCTCAGTAAAGGGAATTTGATAAGGAAAAGCATGGTGGACTCAGTTACAGAGGACGGACTGAACGTGCACAACCAACCTCCATGCCCTCCTGGAACTTCAGCAAGCAGGGAAAGTGCGCCTTGTGTGGGCTGTTATTACAGTAGCAGGCAGATGGGGGAAGCCTGACTATTCGAAGGGGGTCAAGGCAAGAAGTAACCAGTTCACCAGGAGTGCCTCTCCCACCTCTCGGAGTTCAGGGACTCAGCACCAGGTACATCTGGAATTGGGGGTGAAGATGGGGCTAACAAGAGGAAGACTGGTGTACATTTGTGTAATAAATAGTTGCACCTCTGTATCTTCCTGCTTCCTTGGCAGGCAACACCCTCCCCCACCCCATGGTCATTGCTTATTTAATCTCTAGAGAGCATACAGCAGAAATACTCTGGGTTGGAGGAAAGAAGGAACATTAGTTGCAAGTTTGCATGCTCACTTTGTGTCACCCACCTTTTCTCCTGGTCAGCATGTCAGGCTGGATGGGAGATTGGAAGGAACCGTGGAATGGCCAGGGCCAGCTGGGAGGGCCACAGAGGCTCAGCGCCTCTTCCCTTTACCAGGTCACTTCTGCTCTATCTGTTTTCTTCTTATTCTTTTGATGCGACATTCACATACAATAGCCTTTCACCATTTTAAAGTGGCTTTAGAATTTTCAGTGGTTCTTAGTGTGCTCATTGTTTGTATACAATTTTCATCATTATTACTATCTACTTGTAGAACATTTTCATTATTCCAAAAAGAAATGCTGTAGGTCTAGCAGTCATTTACCAATCCCTCCTCCCCCCAGGTCCTAGCAACCACTAGTCAATTTCAATCTCTCTGTTTTGCCTATTCTGCACATTTCATAAAAGTGGAACCATACTTTGTGATCTTTTGTCTGGCTTCTTTCAGTGAACATGTTTCAAGGTGCATCCATGCTGTAGCATGGGTCAGTGCTTCGTTCCTTTTTATGACTGAATATTCCATCTTAAGATGTTTTTCTTCTAGGTAGGTTCACCATAGGATCGAGCAATTTGAAGAATTTTGGAGCTCTTGGCATCATTTTCACAGGTTTTAAGGGTAAGCAGGGGGAAATAAGCAAGCAGGGAGACAACTTGAATACCCCACAAATCTCTAAACACTTTTTTTCTCTCTCATGGTCTCTCCCTCTTGTAGCTGCTTCGCTGTCACCTTCTCTGGGTAACACCACCCTCAGGTCCCCGACCTCGAGCACAGGCGTGCCCACTTGCACATGTGCACCCACCCATGTTCAGGTGTCCATAGTCAGACTCCAGTGCCCTACACCCACAAGCCTTCCACATTAACAAGATCAAGGCCTCAGGTGATAGCCACAGAGGCCAATAGCTCATTTACCATACAAAGGATATACCACCTTTGTTTATTTATATAGCAGTTCATAATTAGTTGTTTCTACCATTTGCTGATGTCTTATGTAGGATTTCTTTTAAAAGATATATAGTTAAAAAAAAACTACCACCAACTTAGTGGAACCCCCTCATTTTAGGATTGGAAGATGGTGGTAGATTGTCTGATCCTCTAATGAGGATCATACACCCCTCTCTAAAATAATGTGCACCCTTCAGGCTCTGATCCCATTCCTACATCTCACGTTATGGCCCTGGATTTCTAGTTATGTGCAGTGCACACACTGTCTTGCCTTGTCTGTTCTAGGGGAACAGCCACTGATCCCCTAGAATCTATAAGATTCTAGTGCTTCTTCTCCTCTCTCTGACCATTTAAATCCTATTTTCTGTCTTACAGAGAAATCATTTGCCCAACAATCCAGGGCTCCCACTGCATGGCCCTGTCTCTGCAAAATCAAATAAACTGAGCCAAGCCTGCATGCTGGCTGCGTGTCCCTGGGTCAGGGGTTTGCTCACTGACAAATCATGGGGCATAAAGAATTCCTTCTCCTTCTGGGAATGAAGAGAGCCCTCTAGCCTGTTTTTGTTATGCTGTTGTTTTGTTGTTCTCCCCTCTGAGGAAAGGGAAATGCCTCTCTGGGCGCTGAGCACACAAACCCTTCAGTAGCCCTTCGGCAGAGAAGTAGCTGTGTCTACTCCCTCAGTGAAAAACTAGTGCAGTTCAAAACATCTTTCAAAGTGATGGATGTGAGCTGGAACTCCTCTCCCTGCTGGCTGTCCTGGGTGTGAGACTCAGTCTCCAACTGCCTGACAGAGAAACGCCACTTGACCAAAGAACACAGAGCCCGCCAATCATGAAAGACCTTTGTTATCTGAAACTGGAGACTACCTCCTTGCCTTATTTTTCATTTCAGCGTTTTTATCGTTTTGAGCAGGTCCATGGAAAAGAACACAAGGAGGTGCATCAAAATGTTTGAGTGCGTCCTGCCCGTTTGCAGAGATAAAAATATTCAGGGTGTAGGCCCTCCCTGGTGGCGCAGCGGGTTAAAGCATAGCACTAAGAAGCTTAAGCCACTTCCACATGAGTTTGATTCCCGCCTGTCCCGGAGGTGACCACATGGCATGGCAGACCTCTCCTGGCCCACCCGCTGCTCCCCTCAGCAGTGTACTTCGTAGATCTGCGTGTTCTGCTCCCCACTCTGTCTCTGGTGAAACCTCTCACTGACCCTGAGCCTCTGCCCTGTACTCCAGTTCTGTATGCACAAATAAATAAATCTTTAAAAAAAAAAAAAATTCAGGGTGTAAAATGGTAAAGCTACAGGAACCTCATAGTTATCCAAGTTATGTTGCACTTTTGATTAGAAAATGCAATTATATTTAGAATGTTATAATAATCTCCCCTGCCTTTGTGTTTTGAAGAAATTGTAGGAGAATGCATCTTCAGGCGCAGGCTGCCCTTGCTAATCAGTTGCTTCAACTCCTTTTGCATTTATGCTAATGAAGAGATGTTGCTTCTGAGCTCTCACACCACACTGGGGTTTATTTTTTCAGAACAGTCCTGCATTAGTTCGTTTCTCCTCCTTTTAGTAGAAAACAAGAAAATCTGGCATCTGTGTGTAGTGGAACTGACTTCCCCATGAGGATATGCCTTCTGCTCTTTTTTGTTTTCTTTCTGTCAGTCATTTATTAGTTCATCAAAACTGTTGTTAAGTGCTTTCTTTATCTAGGCTAAATATTACGTTAGGTACAGGGAATACAATTTAACAAAAGGCAGGGTCCATGCTAAAGAAGAATTCAATTCTAGTGAGGCAGCTGGACAGGAGAGGTAAGTAAAAGTCATTGTGACTGGGGCTGTGATGGAGTTAAGAGGCTTGGTTGGAATCCAGTCCAATCCAGAGGGAAGAGTCAAAGTGAGTTTCTGAGAAGTGAGGATTGAATTTGGAAGGTCACATCGAGGAGGTTGGTGAAGCTCGGGAGAGGAGATCTAAGCAATGGAAAAGGTCTGGCTAGACCTGCACAGATGGAATTACATGTGTTTGGATTTGTTTGCTCTGACTAAAGCAAAAAGGTGTGTGTGGAAAGTGGAGGACTGGAAAGAGGAGGACTGGAGAGGTGGGACTAGAGATACATCAAAAAGGTCTTCTAAACTTCTTTGTGGGGCGTGGCTCAGAAAGCTAGATTTCTTTGGGACTATTAAGCAGAAAAGTGACATGCTCAGATTTGTGCTTCACTAAAAGTGCCTAGATGGGGCCCTCCCTGGTGGTGCAGCAGATTAAAGCACAGCACTAAGAAGCTAAAGCCACTTCTGCACGAGTTCAATTCCCTCCTGCCCCAGAGGTGACCACATGGTGAGGCAGACCTCTCCTGACCAGCCCGCTGCTCCCCTCAGCAGTGCACTTCATAGATCTGCTTGTTCTGCTCCCCACTGTCTCTGGTGAAGCCTCTCGCCACCCCTGAGCCTCTGGCCTGTATCCCAGTTCTGTATGCACAAATAAATAAATCTTAAAAAAAAAAGTGCCTAGATGGAGAGAAACTGCAAGGTGTTCTTATAAATTTACTTTCCCCAGGTTTGATCAAATGGATAAAAGAGTATCATGTTCACAATTTTTACCCACCAGGTCCATTTCTTCTATTGTCTAGGTAACACCTACCTAGCACATGATAGGATAGAGTGTGGCGTGGCATCTTTGCACAGCCTTTCCCTGGCTGTCTGAGAAGGTGTGGATTCCCACGTGGCGTGATCCAGGTA
Source organism: Condylura cristata (assembly GCF_000260355.1). Taxonomy (NCBI): domain Eukaryota; kingdom Metazoa; phylum Chordata; class Mammalia; order Eulipotyphla; family Talpidae; genus Condylura; species Condylura cristata. Next base: position 33,288,639 of record NW_004567109.1, read on the forward strand.
TACTGGCAGTGGGAAGAACTTGATTTCCCCATCTGGCCTTGATCAGGGCTGTGGCTTGGACTAGGTACTTCTCATCTCTGGGTATCAGTTCTTTTATGCAGAAATGAGGAAACGGAACTTATGTACCTTTCAGTTCTGAAACCAACATCATAGTTTGGTGCTCTAGCTTCAGAATTTTAAGCACCTCAGTTTGTATTCTGTCTGACTTCTGGTTGCATGACCTTGTATATGTTACTTAACTAGAGTTTAAAATAGGGATAATAAAACAGTTCTCACAGAGTAGCTGTGGGAATTAAGTGGTATGATTATTATTTAGTATTTTATCTATGTATAAATGAATGGCTGCTCTACATTATCACTTCAAAAATGAAAATGGTTAACCTGAGAGACTATGAAACAAGGAATCTTACCACTAGATCACACAATGTCAAGGTGCTGAACTGGACATTTTACAGTGTTTACAACTTCAGCTGTCTGCAATTTTGGTTCTGTCCACCAGCTCTAACATTACATCTGAGCTCTTCCTGCTCATAAACTGTGACAGAGCACCACCTGGTGGCTTAGACATTAACATTTTCATTAAAATTGAACAAATGGAGTTCCGTAATATATAAGGAAACAGCAAGGATTTGGTGGGGTTGCTAATCTCAAAAGTTTATAAAATAGTTTTAGGTAAAGCTACTGAGTTTCATTAATTGTATCACCTCTAACAGAAACTCTTTAGTCTATGTTTCAATAAAATTCATATTTGGACATTGACTAGATTTTGCAATTCTAAAAAGACATTTTAAAAACATACATTTTGTATTTTAAAGCATAAATTATTTTGCACCTTAAAAATTCCATATGAAATCCTCAGGCTAGTTATTTATACCATGAAATTGAAAATAATCTGAACTCACTCACATGCTTAGCAAAATGGGGATTTCCATAGATTTAACTCACTAGCACTTTGGCTGTCTCTGTGTAAGTTTTTTCATTTCTGTGCACCATAGTTTCCTCATATTATTATAGTCCTATTACATAGGAGTGACCTAAGCCCTAACATTTTCAAAGTCCTTTCTAGTTCTAACATCTTTTGGCTTGAGGGTGTAAGTTAACTGTTTTAATAGTAGGGCTCTGGCTTCATAGAAGCAATGTCTGGGGTCTCAAGCAGCTTTAAGCTCACCTAGATATTTGTAACTTTTTTTTTTTTTTAAAGATTTATTTATTTGTACATACAGAACTGGGGTACAGGCCAGAGGCTCAGGGGCGGCGAGAGGCTTCACCAGAGACAGAGTGGGGAGCAGAACAGGTAGATCAACGAAGTACACTGCTGAGGGGAGCAGCGGGCGGGTCAGGAGAGGTCTGCCACGCCATGTGGTCACCTCCGGGGCAGGCGGGGATCAAACTCATGAGGAAGTGGCTTTGGCTTCTTAGTGCAGTGCTTTAACCCGCTGCACCACCAGGGAGGGCCTATTTGTAACATTTTATAAAATCAGCAGTAGCCTTCTACAGCTAAAATGGTGAGTGATTAACAAGAGTTCATGTTCTCCTTCCATGTGTAAATTTTGCACAGAAGCTGCTGTCCAATTAGGATTTCATTTGGCAATACCCCTTTGGTGCCGGGGGGACCAACCACTAATTTTTGCCAAAACAAAATTAGAGCAAGCAAATTAAGTGTACTTCCACCTCAAGTATATGATCCAATTATGTACTGCCAACATCAAGGCTGTTATACTCCTTTGTTTCATCTTGTTCTGAAAGACACTGGGGCTATGGATTCACAGGTTGGCAGACCCATGTGAAATGAACCCAGGTACCTGAGTTACCTCTTGGAGCTGTCAAGGAGTCATCCATCAGAACACATGCCATGGGCTGGTGTGAGGAGCTGCTGCATGAACATACTGAAAATTAGGGATAGTATTATCCTGACATGCACTCGTAACTCCATGGTGCTGAACTCTTAGACACTGCATGAGAGCTAACTAGTTTCTTAAAAACAAATTCTTTTAGGGGAGTAGAGAGGGGAGAAATTAATTCACTCTCTCTTTTTTTTGTAATCAGCAAATTAATTGTGTTCTGAAAATGGTCTAAGCTATATTTTGTTACACGAAAGTCTGATGTGGACAGTCTTCTGGTGATTTATTGATAGTATAGATGCCACCACTTCTGCTACGTCCCATCGGGTGTTTTGGAATAATAATAAAAAAAAGTTCAATATGGTGAACAAAGCAGTGAACTCATTTTCTGAAACTTTCCAATTCTACATTTTGAGGTGATAATGGGGTAGGTAAAAGAGCAGTCGCTGATTATACCCAGTAACAGGTATTAGTTGATAAGGTTTGTTTCAGATAACAGAAAAATAGAAGATAAAGACAAGTTTTCTATTGAGCTCAGCAAAATACCAACAATATTTTATTTAAGCTACCATTCTATGGAAAGATAATTGAGAATCAGTGATGTAGAAACACATCAGCAACAGTAAAAACCATTAAAGTACAAATAGGATTGTGGGACAATGCTCATCTAACGTTATGAGAGGAGTATGATTGGTACCACAGTTATAAAATTATAGCAAATGTCTAATTAACAAGAAATCTACAACAGCCATATTAGTGGAATGGACTTCCAAAGAAATAAATGTCTTGTGGAATTAGAATTCTTAGGATTTTATTGTACTTTGCCACATAAATTATTGTTACTTAGGAGCCTGAATTCAAACTGGCTTTGTAAATATGAATGCAGCTATAAGACTCTCAGGAAAATTAGTGGGTAGAAATGAATTTTCTGCAGGTACTAACATTTAAAGTGTACACAGATCTTGACCTAATACTTAAGCTGCTAGGAATCTAGTTGGAGAAAAGAATTATTTTTCATAGAAACGTGGTAACAACTTAAAGCTCATCAATTGAAAACTACTCAATCATGCAATTCTGTACTACAGAATACTATGGGCATACTGCAAACAGGTGTTTATGTACTGACAAGGATATCTTCAATAAAAGAACAGAAATTAAAGATAGATCGTATTATATAAGTATTATATATGCTTTTAAATTGACAATATGCTAAAAAAAAGAACAGAAAATTAAAGACCAGTTGATGAGTTAATTCTAATATTAAGGTGGATTTTCATATACTTTATACTTCTGTATCCTTACATAGTTGGCTGGATGTACATTTCTTTCTTAGTTAACATCTCCATATACCCTGCCCGCTGGCTAAATACTCTTTACCATTTTCTGAATATTTCTCTTTCCTTACTTTTGCATTAAAGCTAAGGTAATTTCTCTCTGGAATATCTTTCCCCAAATGTCACTGAACTAAACCCTGCCAGGCTGCTCAAAGGATATGACTTTTAAGAAATCAATTTCACTACCCCCATTCTGGAGAATTATTTGTCCTTTGTCTACATGCTTATTACCTTTGAAGTCTCTTATAGTCTCTTGTAGTCTCTGATAATTCTTATAGTCTCTTATAGTCTCTGATAATTCCAGTTTGCATCTTGGTGTTTTAGCAACCTATATTGGGTTTTCCATGTCTCCCACTTTTAAGCATTTTTACTCATCTCAATGCTCAAAGTAATAGATGCTCAATGTTTGCTGAGTCAATGGGACATTATGTGCAAATTCAATGTGTACACTGTTAATAATGCAGAAAGAGATCAAAAGGTTCTATTTTCAAAATTTTATTTATAATAAAATCTTCATAATGCTTCTCCTTAATTTTTACTGCACAATAAAATCCCAAAGCTTCAAATTAGATATCTTATATATCACAGTTAAGTATGGGAAGAGTTGAATCATTTTGAGGAAAACTTTCATAATCATACAAACATTAATATTTACAATATTCTATAATAAAGATATAAACAATGTAGCATCATAGTCATATATATAAAATAGTTTAAATCATTATTTTCTTACAGAACATTCCAGAATTCAAACTAATAAAAGAAATTCATAAACACCAACATCTGGGGAAGACAAAGAATATCAGGTTTATCAATCAGAGTAAACATATATAATAAACAATTTACATGTCTAAGCCACAAGTTTAAAGATATATGACCTATCTAAGTCATGCTAGAATCTGACTATTATTTTGTAATTCATAGGTTGAAATAAATGTTCTGTGGCAACCTATGAAACAGGAAAACAGCCTATGAAATTCTACTTAACATACTTCTTAATTCTTAGCACACCATTCCAGAAAATCTCAAAGATACCAAATCAGGCTTTCCCCCCTAAAATTAATGCTCTTATGTGTATATTTATTATCAAAGGAGAAAGTTAAAGAAAACACCCCGATATTACTAGTGAATTTTACCTCATTTGGTATAGGGCACTTGGCATAATCATAGCTTCCCTGGAATATTTCACTTTTTCGTGATTTGGGGGGGGGGGGAATAATATGTTCCTCCTTGATCCAGAAAGGAATTAGGGTGGCTTAAAAACAGATTCAAAAGATACCAAAAGCAAACATTATAGGCTAAATTAAAATATAGGGAAACAGCACATATAAAAACACTTAAGAAGGTATCAGAGGAGTGGAGTCACCAAGTGGCCGCAAAGAGTCACTGAGAATAAACCCTCTCCTAGATATAGTAAATAGGGGAGAAACTACAGCAAACGCCAGACAAAACTCAGACAATAGGAGCAGGATTGATAACCCAGGGGAAACAGGTGGAAAGTGAATACAACAGAAGAAGCAGAGAGGGAGATTTCCATCAGACCCCAACCATCCTTCCCCACCTACAAACCTGAAACACCTCGGCCAAGGGAAGAAGAAAGTATCAGAAATAGGCCGAAGTACATTACACATTATTCTCCATGGTGACTTTCTAGAAATATTGCAAAACCCTGTATTAATTAGTAAGATAACTACTATACTTCTGATAAACTGGAGATGCAAGTCTAATTTTCTTTTGTATTAACCATCATGGGCAGTTGATAATAAAAAAGTATGTACTCTTTTTTTTTTTTTTTGGCATGGAATTTTCCAAATGTCATGTGTGAATCTAGGGTAAGTCTTAAGCTATCTTTAGAAGAGCATGTAGGTGAAATCAGAACCAAAATTGGGATATCCTCACATCCAACAGGCTTGGATGTTTTCAAGTTCCATCTCTACTCCTGTAAACACAATTGTAAGTGAGGTTCCTACTGAGATCCTGTCTCCTAAACTTCCTGTATTACACTGCTACTTGGCTCTAGGCTTTCTCTGTGCTTCTTTAAAGCCTTGGCTCCAACTACCTTCAGTAGCCCAAGGCTGGTAGTGACAGGAATGTTGACACCTCACTGCCAAAATAAAAATATTTTAAGAACATGATAAAAGAAAAAAGGAAGTATGGAGAATATAATGAGTAGGGAGGGCAGATTAAGATGAAAGATTTTAATGTTTTAAAATTACAGTTAAAAATGGCTATTTACATACTAAAATGTTAACTTAGGGTTTACAAGGTAGTAGGATTATAATATTTGATTTATACTTGTTTTTTAAAATTTGTTTTATAAGAAATATAGTTTGTCTTCAGAAAAAATAGTATATTACTATTTTCAAAGTTGTGCTTTCAAAGTTCTAAGCTCTGAAGATTACTATCTTTGAGTTCCTCTTAAGTATGGTTAACTACTATAATGTAGAGAAACCCAGGTATGAGAACAGAACTTTGAACACTTTCTACTATTTCCATCACCTAAATTCATCAAGAAAGTCAATTAATACCACTTTACAGGATCTGTTCCTGATGTAAAATGCAGAAAATATATCAGAGAGAAGAAAAGCATAAAGCAATGATTACTGCATTCTATATAATCAAACTTTCTGTGCTTAGAAGGGAATACTCAGTAATGGAATTTTGCCCCTGGATTTATACCGTGACCTAGTCAGATCAGGTGATTTTTATCACTAACACAAAGCAAAGTTGGTAACAGAATTAGTAAGACTCCAGGTTTCCTGATTTTTAGTCTACAGCTCTTATACCTTGGTCTCCAAAGTAACTGTTTTGTGACCTATGTTCCACAGGTTGTCTTAAATGCATATGGAGACATGAGAAATACTACTAGCTTTCTTCAAAAAAATTATTAATTTGGGAACAGTACTCTCTCAAAATATAAAGTCCTAAGTGAATAATCCAATCAACAATTAGAGTGAACCATACAACTTGAGACATAAAAGGATACTAGGAAGATCATTTAGATCTTAATTATATGAGAACTTGGACCCAGAGAAATTAACTCCTACATCACAAGACTGGACAAAATTTAGGCCACTTAACATAGGTTCATTGCTCCTTTTAATATTGCTTACTCTTCTTTGGATGCTGATTACAACCAGAAAAAGAAAATATGAATATAGAACGATATTTAATTTAGAGGTAATACAACTGTTATGAATAAGGATGGAGAATGGCTATACACCAATTCTATGGTTAATAGAAGTAAATTAAAATCTAAAAGAATATACCAGGACACATGATTACTTATTTGAAAATGAACTTAAATGTAAATCAAACTTTGAGTTTTCTAATTATTTGAAGATGATGCAAGAAATTTCAGTGTATGATGCTCATGCAGCACATGATAAATTGTAAATGTTTGTATTCTCACAACTTGTTTCCTGTGAGTTTTATGAACTCAGAAAGGGTTAAACATTGTTAAAAGGGTTGTATAAAATATAGAGAATACTGTCTGATAGTGACAGAAACTATATGTGGCCAACCATGTCCGTTACTAGTGGCCCTTCACAAAAAAGTTTGCTGACCTCTGTTCTAGATTCATAAAGTAAATGAACAGGGCTAAATATTGATACTATGTCTTTAAATTTTTATTTTTTAATTAAAATTAAATATCTGATTTAGTAAACATTATTGCAATTTGTCTTTTTCTGATAGTAGGCAATGGGTTGGTGGGGGGGGGAATCTACTTGAGGGTTATGAGTACCCATTATCCAGCTAAATGAGGTTTTATCACACACATTAATGGAGAGGACATATAGAAGACACTAATTACTGTATCTGAAATCCACATGAAATGTTTCAGACAACTAATAAAATGGCTTATCCAATAGTACATTATCAAATAAAATGGAAGCAAATATCTATCATTTATAACTGGTAATGTGATTCTCTGGGGTTCTTCTCTATTTTTCAGATTTTCATGTCACACCTCCTCCTACTCTCTAGGTTGTTGATTAAACCTCTCAGCTATGTCAGCTATTAATGATGTTTCTTGACTACCATTCATATCTGATTTGTAACCATAAAGCAATCTCACCAAAACAGAAAGAATGAATGCAAGGTTTCCTAATGAGACGTAAGATAACAAAAATCAGGGGGAAATAAAATTAGAGGCAGATTCCACTACCAGCCTGAACACACAGCAAGGCAGACTGCCCTTCAGAGCTACAGTGGCGATCACTGGCCCCAGCAGGGCTGCAGCAGAGTAATCCCCTAGTTTACACAACGCTGACCTTCACTCTGCAAACAAGTTCATATTGCCAATTATGTGGCAAAGTCTAAATTCCGTTAAGTGGAGAAAAATGATTAAAGCCGTGTCACTGTTAACTAAATTACAATAATGTCAAAGCTGTAACTTGAAAGTAGGATCTATCAGGTAAAGATTAAAATGTCTTACTTTAAAAGAATTACATTAATTACTGCTTTCCACCCACAGTAAAGTTCTCTTCAGCCACTCCATTCTCTTGCTTGCTTTTATAATTGGAAAGAAACAAATTTTCTATTTGTGTCAAGAATTCTTCAGCAATGAAGCAATTGGCCACTTTGCTCAGAGTTTTCCTTAGACATTCCAAAAGCTATTTGAAAAAAGAAGTTTTACATTTAAATAAAGAAAACGCAGGAAAAGGTTTTACATTGCTATCGTTATTTTATCCCTTCCTAGTTCTCACTTTCTAATCCTCACCTGAGAAACATTCTTCTTAAATGTTAAGGACACGTTCTACTTAAATTGTGTCCAACAGTGGATGTAAGAAGCCAGTGTTGAGAAATGCTTACATTAGTTCCTTTATAAGTTTCTGTAAGAACAACAACCTGATGCTTCTACCATGGACAACTCTGTGATTTTGCTTTCCTTTTTCAGTAGCTACATTTACAAAACAACGCTGAGGGACAGAAATCTACATACCTATACACAGCACTCTACTATTTCAAAATCGGGATGTTGGATATTTCCTGTTTTCCCACTGAACACAGAAAAAGCGGCAATCTTGGAAGGGGGCAAAAAATGTTTAAAAGAATATTTAAATTTTCTATTCCCAAGTTGCTATCAAATAAACAAAACATGTTACTAGTGTATAGGTTTTAACTCATTACACTAATCTTAGTAACAGAACTATAATTGAAAAAAATTTCAGAACTCATTTCCTAACAGAAGTTAAATAAAATGACCATTTAAATTTAATTGTTAATTTCACATTACCATTTTTTAAGATGATCAATTGTTAAAGCTAAAATGAAAATATGGTACTTCTGAATTTAATAAAATTGAGAAAAATGGTCTCCATTGTGCACAATAATAATCTGTGAAGAAATTTATCACCTAACACTGACAATTTATTCTAAAACAGTATTATTTCTATATGCAAGTGTGGGCAACAAAACACATTACTAATTATCTCCTAGAAATTAATTTTAGAAAGGAAAAAGTTATAAAGGAAACACACAGAAAATGTATCCACAAAGCATTAGGCATCATGGGAAAACATATCAAGATGAATAGCTTTAGAATCTGTGAACAATGGAACCAATTAAAATAAAGACAGCTTACTTTCTGCAAACAAGTCAGGTCAGAATCCCGGCGAAAGATTTTATCCATGGGGACACTACTGTAGGAAGAAACATGAAAACAAAACAATGAAAAAACACTATAAACTAATCAGTTTTGTAATAAACTGTAGCTGATGCCATACATCACAATTTTATATTTAACTTGGGTTTTCCCTAAAACATAATTTAATGAGAAATGCTGCAAATGTGTAACCATCTCAGCACATACCTAAGGGAGAGTCTGTATTTTTCTATTATCCATCTTGTCTTTTCAAACACTAATCCCCACTGAGGTTCTTCTAACATCTGTTGTACTTCAAACTTGTAAGGTAAACCTAGAAAAGCATAAAGTACATTTTTTACTATTTCTTAAATATCCCATCTCTTTTCAATTAAAATTCTTTTCAGTATTTTCACCACAGCCTGGCAGACCAGTTGACCAACACTTTAAATATAGTAGACATTCATTAAATATTTATTGTCTGGCTGAGCCAAGCATATTAATGATACACAATTAATAATAATAAATAAAAGTAAAAGGGCTCTTTGCTTGACAATACTATACAAGGAAATGTGGGAGGCAGAATGATCACATAATTTATCATCCAAACCAAGAGACTTTTTGAGTGAAAGGGAGTACTATTAGCAATTGTGCCAGAACCACAGGCTTAGACTGGGACTGAAATGGGCAAACCAATACAAATTCTACTCTACTGATTTTTTCTACATAGGCTATTAAGCTTCAATGCTATAAAGAACAAAATTATTCATATTTAACAGATAAGAAAACTAAGCCTGACACAAGTAAAATAACTGTTTAGATTTTAGCAAAACAGAAGGAGCTTGAATTTCTAAACCCAAGCAGGTTTAACCCCTCAGCCACTCATTTCACCTCCTCACTCATGCCAATTTAAGACTACACAGGGAACAGGGTTAATTCTGGACCATCAGCAACTGCACCTGAGTCAAAATTGTCACATTACTCTGTAGTCAAGGAGTCTAAAGGGTGGACATCACGTCAACAAACTACGAAAAAAAAAATACTGTAAAGGATGAATCTACTTAGCAGTTCTGCATATATCTTTCACGATCCCCATCTATATGTATTTAATGTATTAAAAAAATTTTTATTGCTTCATTACCAAAGGCCTGAACAATAAAAACAACAATGCTTACATAACTCATACCATGTGCCTTCTGGCAACCCCCAGCACCCCTTCTTTACAAATGACACTGAGGCACAGAAATATCAAAAATCTGTTCATATCTGAACATATGAAGGTTTTATTTAGTAAGAGACAAAGCTAGGGTACTGCCTCCCTTGGTTTTTGTCATTACAAAGCTTTTTGAGTAAATAAAAAGGCAAGTAGGAATGAATGGAAAAACAAAAGCAAACACATGACTACACTTCTTACAATAAAAGTATAGTTAATTGTTTATATGCTCTAAAAATGTTACTCTCCCATCCATACGAAAGGATGGAACAGCAAAGCCTAATGACTTACCTTTTCCATTTCTTCCCTCCAAAAACTTAAGAACAATACATTTTACTAAAGTGTTAAACACTGTTTTTAACAATCCTTTACTTGATGTTTTAATACCTACCACACACAAACAACAGTTATAATTATAACTACCTATTGAAGACTGATTATTGCTACACACTTCTTATTACAACTGACCTCAAGGCAAGGCATTATTTTTTCTTTTTTTACAGATGGGTCAAAGGAGAATGATATGTTAAGTAATTTGCCGAAGGTGAAATAATCAATAAATGTTAGAGTTGGAATCTAAATACAAGTGAGCGACTCTCACTCCTAGTCAAAGTTGAAAAGAGAATAAAGGCAGGTAAATGCATTTCAGCAGGTGCTGATGGGAACTACAAAAGCACCACAGATACACAAACGATACACAGCTTTAATTGATATGAAGCTAAAAAAAGGGCACTAAAGTCAGCAAAAAATTCCTTTTATAAGGGACATTTTTTTCCACTAAAATATCAGAATAAAATTAACTTCCTGCCCATTACAAGTATAGAAAATGCTTAACCATTAGAGACATTTTAAAGTAGGATTTGGGTATTTACCTAAAAGACCGACTGAATGAATGAATGAGTGGAAACTGAATGAGTATATTAATAACCTGAGTTAAAAGTATCATACCACAAGGTATCCCACACTTTTTAAGAAATCCTAATTTCTAAACAAAAGAGTTTCCTAGAGGAGTGAATTTCTAAACAAAAGAGTTTCCTAGAGGAGCAAAGTTTTCTAGAGGAGTTTCCTAGAGGATTTGATTATGAACTAATAAGCAGTACTAATAATGGTCATATCATTTAAGAGGCAACTCTGCCCAACAGAACTTTCTGCAATGACCCTAACATTGATTGCTTGTATGCTGTCCAACTGCAGGTTATTTGAGCACCAAGGACTGTCCCCTCTAATTCTTTCAAATGAGTCTTTTCTAGGCATAGTGTACTTTCTTTACAAAAGTGTGTTATCTGTATTGTTCTAAATACTAATGTGTACCTTCTATAAATCAGCTCCTGAGTTTACTCTCTTATGTTGGCTTCTAGATCCTGGTACCAAGTCCCACAAATTTAGCTGCCTCAGTCTTCTTGGTCTCATCTCTATGACCTCAACTCACAGTATGCCAATCTCTAGGTAGGTTTCTCCATTTGGAAACTCGCAGGTCAGTAAACTAGTGATCTGGTTCACTTTATTTCTCATTTCTCAGAAATCGTATTTCTTCATTGTTTGATGTCCTAACAACCATGCTCTTTATACACATACATATTTTACCTAGTTTTGATGTTGTTTCAGACAGGTCCTTAATACTTCATTTTGACAAGAGCAGAATTCCAGGAACTGAATTACACCTTTCAATTCATTTGAATTATTTTAAACACAGACTCATGTAACTAGTAGCTACTGCACTGGATAGCATTAGAATAGACACTCCCCAAATCTAGCAGACTGAGAATATTAAACTGAACACAAGTTAGCAGATTCCTTGTTTTATAACTTATGTTTATGCTATGCTTAATATGCATACTTCAACTAAAGCTACTACTATCACTCTATTCATTCAGTAAATTCTATAGTGCACTGACAACCTCTGAGGTGCACCACAACTGATTACATAGTTCGTATTCTGTGTGCACAGTCTAGCAAAACAAACTAAATAGATATTACATTAGACAAAAGTGACCATGAAGGCAGGAAAACAAGTGTTGTAGATGCACAAAGAACAGAAATAACAGTAGATAACATGAGAAGTCTTTACCAGAGAGCATCTGAGTGACATCATTAAGAATAAAGAGCAAATTAACGGGGGGGGGGGGGGGG
>NW_004567109.1:33300843-33327305 GCF_000260355.1 Condylura cristata
GAAATGCACGGGACTATGGTGGTGGCACAGGGGTGATTTGGTGATGGGAAACCCGTGGGGATTACAATTGAGATGAAAAAAAAATGTGCAAAATGATGTAAAAATAAACTTTTTAATAAAAAAAAAAGAATAAAGAGCAAATTAATGGCTACATTTATTAGTATCTATTTTTTGCCAGGATTTGTGCCAGAAACTGAAGGCAGAAAAATGGGAACTATAATAAAGACTGGAGAAGACAGTATACACATTAGGGATACCAGTAGTTTTCTCCCGTTTTTCCTCTCCATCCACTGACCCATCTTATCCCTTTCTTTCCTTAGTCTGCTACACTAATTTCCCATAAAGGATGAGAGATGACAGGACCACAAGTAGACATAAATTCCAAGGGAATCAAACCAACTTCTGCAGATAGAATGGAAAATAAAAGATCTAAAAATACAATAACGCACTATTAAGTCTAAACTAAAGGTCATGGACTTGATGATATGGTGGCAATTTTCCTTTTAATTTTATTTGAAGGTCATCACACAGAAAGCCAGTCTGTAATGTTTATAAGAACAGAGACTCTGCCTACTTTTTTTATGGCAGTATTTCCAGTACTAATACACACTCTGCTTGGTCATAACTTTTCCATACTGTGAAGCTACTACCCAGTGGTAGGAACACAATAGGGACTTACGCTTAAAAGGACACCATGAAAGGGAAGACAGTGATGTACTACATGGTACGCAAATGGTGATTTCCTAGTTGAAGGTACAAATTTTTTCCATCAGTTTTTCATAGCTGTAGATTCTTTGATTTGTAAGTTGAAGGAAATAAAAGCAAAAATAGGTTGCAGTTGTTTTGTTGAAAACTTACGATAAGAGCCATCTGGGCTAATTTCATCACTTATAACCAGGCAGGTTATCTGGGAATAAGGTAAAGGATTGTTGCGATTATAAGGACTAATAATCATTCCAATGAACTTTGCACCACCTCTGGAGAAGTAACTCTACAATTAAAAGAAAAATGTAATTAGCTTCAACTACATACACCTCAAAGTCAGTACTTACATACCAATTTTTAAATATCTACTGGTGAAAAGAACAAAATGATGTTAGAACTTTCACATTTAAATAGCAACCAAAAGAAATGTTGAGTATTGTCATCCCAGACTAAATTTTTCAGGTTAAAATATGTTTAAGCCAATCTAAAATGACCCCTAAAAAGATATCCTGGCCTGCAAAACTCTGTATTTGCTATGAATATATTTATTACCCTTCAGCTATCTTGACCAATATGGTAATAATTTACAAACAACTGCCTATAGCAAAACATTCACATATCAAACATACAACTTTCTTTCTAGTAAGGCAAAATATGCATTATGGTTCTGATTTATTTCAATAATAGCCACTCCCTGTTCTACTTGCCTACATCACTTTTTAAAGGCCCTGGAGTAATCATTATGGTTACTTTGATAGCTTGTTAGTATTAAACAAAACAGTTGATTTTTTAAATGTTTAAATAACTATTGTTATTGTAATCAGGGAAAAATGCAAATTATTTCAAAGTTCCAGATGCAATACTTTGCTAGAAAAGTTAAAAAGTATATATAATAGAGAGCAAAGAGGGGGAGAGACAACAACTGTTTGCAGAATACATACATGTAATACCTATGAACACACCTGGTATTTGGCTTGAGTGTCAATATCTCGTAAGGAAGGATTAGGATCAAAGGCAGGATGAGAATGATACCATCCAATGACACTATAGCCTCTTATAGCCAAGGTTTCCGAGGCCTGTGTTTGTGAGACAGGATCCATCTCACACTGTAGTCCTGTACTCAGACTGTTACATGGTTCTGCAGCAAAAACCTATAAAGGATTAATCCTTACATGATACCAAAATCCTGTTAATTCTATTAACTTAATGCTTTAGTTTTCTCATATATAGACACAGAAACTTCTCAAAGCCCACCCTTTTAACTGACTATATGACAGGAAGCCAGTAAGCTAGTAAGCTAGAAACTTACAAATAAGCTAGGAACTCAGAATCTATTTTCTCACTCAAACAAGGTTGTAAGAATTGTTGATTTTCCAGGTCAGTTCATATAATACTTGTGCAAATATACTCTTTGAATCCTTCTATTATTTACAGTAATAATTTCAACAGAATGAAGCGTAACAAGGTTCAATTTATGGTCAGCACATGCTCCTTTGTCTTAGAAATTGTAACATTTATTGGTAAAGGCAATGAGACAGCAAGGCCTCACCTTAATTTATGGAACTTTAAGTCACTTTTGGGATCACCTTTCTACATTTGAACATTTTTATCATATCTAGGCAAAATCAATATTTTAATTATAGTCACTGAAATAACATGGAACAGGAATAAGTAATTTTTAAAAATGTTTGAAGAAAAAACTTACTTCAACTATTTTATCAACTTCTGAGTATCTTCCTCCTAACAGACCAATCACTTCTGCCATAGAAACATGAGCATGCTAAAAGAAATACAAAACATATTGAGACCCACAAACAAACTCACCTGAGTAAAAAATCAGAATAAAACACACTTATCATAGGAAGTCATTCACAAGCATGGCAAATATGCTTTTGTAAAATAAGACAGCACAGTCGAGGAACTAGATGCTAGACCCACTGTACAGGGACTTGAGAGTTCAGATCTACTGACTGGTAGTTGAGAACTTTGAACCAAACATTCAAAGACTCTAAGATGCCATTTGCTCTCCCTATTTGGAGAAGGTATTATAAAGATACAAAGTAAAAATAATTTTTGGTCCTCCTATAGAAAAACTCCATGAACAAACACACAACTATTGGAAGTCTCAGTAGTTTAGTGCAGAAACGGAACCTCCAAATCAGGAGTTGTGCTTTGTTGCAGCTATCTAGAAGGTAGCAGACAAAGGATACTGGGAAATGAAAATAGGGTTAATGATGATAAACAGTCTGCAAAAACTCACATTAATTTATTTTCTCTAAAATATGGAAACATGCAATTGTTTGGCTTTTCTCCAAAAGAAAAGACTTATTTTTAGATTCCTTGTAAAAGAGGATAGTTAAGATCCAAAATACAGGTCTTCCATACTTTTCTCTTATGCCTGCAATAAAAATACACAAGAATAGAAATCAGAATAACTAAGTAAACACAATAGATTATCCTTACCAAATCCATTATTAAAAGTGCTTCTGAAGCTACTTTCACCTGAAATGGTTCCTGAAATATAAAAAAAAAAAGGGGGGGGGGAGTATAAAAATAGAGATTTTTGTTCTCCCTCACTTAACTGTCCACCCTTTTCTCCTGTATCTACCACACCAAAGTGTCATTACCAATTACCATTCAAAACCCTAACAGGGAGAAAACTCCCTCTCATTTTCCATCTGTATCATTCTTCTAACCCTTAATATATCCCACCTATGCCAATTCTTCACATACATAGGCCTCAGGAATGTATATAAAGAAGAAATATTTCATGTCTGACAGGAAGGTATTTTTCATGGTCATTCAGTGATGCATAAGTAGTACCTGCTTTTCTTCACTGAAAAAATTACAAGGTATCAGCTGGAAGGGATCAAATGAGCTGAAAAAGAAAAAAAAAAATCCATTTCTAATATGAACTCACTAACAGAATTAGGAAAGTAACCTTTACTTAAAATCTAGGTATATGCATCAATCCAAACCTAAATTCTTTAGAATGAGAAAAACACTAAACAAGGAGAATCTCTTAGACATTCTCCCACAACCCTTTTGAAAGAAGCACTCTTCTTTTGGATTTGATAAAAAAGGACTTTTGAAAGAAAGTAACTTTTATCTTAATTTCTTTTTTAACTGTAAAAACATTTAACTATGAATGGTTAGTGAGTGCCCTACATTGTTTCAAAAAAGTAATGAAAATGTTTAACTACTCCCCTGAAGGAAGGGGAAAAAATTTGATGGAGTTTTTTCGAAAATATTTGTCATTACAAAATGTATCCAGCACAGATTTTAAATTTAACAAATAATTGCTAAATGAATAAATGATAAGAGTTCTACCAAAGAAGTTAATGTATGAAGAAAGGTTTATGACACACTTAAAAACAAAAAAGTAAACAAAAACAAAAACAAGAGATGGGGAGGGGGCACCTAAGCCACTTGAGATATAAAGCGTGTGTCAATCAGAGAGTGAATATTAAAAAGGGCTGGTGAAGAACAGAAGTATGAGCAATGTGTTAAGAAAAATAAAAGGGGTTCTTAAGGCTATGTTCATAGAACAAAAAACAAACAAGGAATATGTTCATGTTAATGGAAATTAAAAGGAACAGGACTATTTAGTTCCTGTTGTAACCAAAACGGCTCCAGAAGAGACTTTTGAACAAGGTAGTCCTACAATAGTACTTGGTGTATATAGCACAGGCACTCAAATAACATCTGTTGAATGAAATAAGATCTTTAAATTAAAAAGTACTTAATTCAAATAAACTAAAGGCCAGACAGATGAGAAAATACAGATAAAATATAGTAAGAAATACAACAGAAAACAGAAAGGAACATGATATAAACCCAATGTTAACATTTTTTGAGGACATACATAGAATGAGAAAATTAATGCAAGATTAGAAATAGGTAATCAATGAGCTTGTTTTCAAAAACATATATAAAAGCAGATTTTGGAAGCAGAATAAGTAAATGTTTAATTTTAGGAAAATTCTAGAGTTGAGTAGTGAGCCTTCAGTAAGTGAACACCACCCAAAGATAGAAACTCCTTTCATTTCATGAGGTACTTATTCATAATACCTAGGGAGCTGAATGATTACCTGTCATAAATAAGGCCCTTTTACAACATAGGTTGGATCCTATATTCATTGTACCTGACAAATTTAAAACTTTTGCTTACGATCTCCCAAACTGATAATCAATGAAACAACACATTTCACAAATTTTAGCTCCATTTCTTACGGAATTTCTCTGCACACTTTCTAACTACCTGTAGTTAGTTAAAAAAAAAAAAAAATCACATTTATCAATATGTACTATACCTTTTTGTTGATCTTGGCACTTTTGAAGATTTAACAGGTTTGCATTTTTCCTCTTCTCCTCTTCTTGCCAGCTCCTCAGCAGAGAGATGCTAAAGTATAAAACACCCATTGATCAGAGTCCACAGACAACTGAGAGGTAGAATTAATAAAAATATTCCTTTAAAGTCATATTTGGTGGCATGTGAGAACAAGACAGACTAAGCTGGTGTGGAAGTGTCTTTTTTCTAACAGAGAATGCTGAATAATCTATAAATTTCCAAAATACCCAGCCACAACAAACTTAAAATTTACCTTTTCTGCTAACTTGAATATTTCAATTAATGAGAATAGTCACCAGGTTCAAAATCTTAGAAGCACCTAATCTTTCCTATTATTTCCTAATTTTAGTTAACCTTATTCCGCTGTGTTGAATTTTCTTTCACAATTGAAACAAAGTACGATGACAAAGAGCACAGATTCTGGAAGGAAAATGCCTAGTATTGGTGTTCACTAGCTGAGAGATTATGGGTAAGTTAGTAAGAGTTTCTATGTGTCTATCTTCATCTTTAAAATGGAAACAACAATATTAATATTAATAATGTTATGGTGTTACCATGAAAATTAAATGAGTTAATATGTATATAAAATACTAACAATAGTGTTTAGCACTTAGTAAGCACATATCTAATTGTATGTATTTTTCTTTGCATTTCTACTACCAATCTTATATTCTACCCAAATGTACTTTTTCCAGAATATGTCTTATACTTTCTCACATCTGTATCTTCATTTGTTTTTTTCTTAGTCTGGAATGCCCTTATTTAGCTTTTTACATTTTTGGATTCTCCTATTCATCCTACATAACTCAAATAAAAGATCATATGAGAAACCATCTATGATCACTCTTTGGGATGATCTTTTATTTCTTGGGACAAATCACATGGAACTTAACCACAGGTTTTATCTTTCCTACTAGAAATGTAAGTTCCTTCTAGGCAGAAAACATATTTTACTAATTGTTGTGCTCAGAATACTGCTCGGGTATGAGGTTGGGAGCAGGGAGTAGAGGAGAGAGAAAGAAGATAGTATGTACTGAGTAGTGGGTACAAGCAAGGCTTTTGAATACCTAATACTAAGACCTTCACACATTTTTCTTTCACTTATTTCATTTAATGCTTGCAATAAATTTTTAGGGAGATATTATTATCCACCTGAGATGTTGTTAGGTTATATAGTTGTTCAAGGTAACAAAGCCAGCTTTTTCACAAATATGTGTATGTATACACACATTCATTGCTTATGTTTCCTTTTAGGGCCATAGTTTTTAATAGTAGCAATAATGCTTCATTATTTGTAATTTATACCTAATGTTGGGACAATATTTTAACTGGTATATCAGAGTATCATTCAGTAAAATTTTACTGAATTGAAATGGGTATACCAATTTCCTGGCACCTGGCAGATGTTCTTGAAAACCACAATGTAAAGACAATCAATGTTCGGAAAATGAGAAAAAAGACTGAATTTAACTGCATCACTAGTGCTTGCTATTCTTTTGTTTACTTTGATTCCCAAACAACAACAAAAAAAGATTAACATAGGATGAGATGTAAGCACACATATACACACACACAAGACCAGTATGTATGAAACTAAGATATTAAAACACATATTGGTGAAACCTTTACTAATAAGCAGTTTGAAAAAGCGAAAATTACCTCAAATGTTTGTCCTTCTAAGTCTTTTGCATCACACCAATTTCCCCATGGGTCTCTGACTCTACGTCTTCTTGTGCGCTGTGATGGAATTAAAATAAAACGAAAGATAGCAAGATTAACTCTGAAGAAAGCATAGTACATTGATACACCAAACCAAAATAGTAATTCCTAAAAATTTCTTTACTAGAAGATTATAACCCCTGATTGCTATATCTGACTAACTTTATGTTCAATAGTTAGCATCCATTCAAAAATAAATCAATGATGATTTTCTGTATTTGATGTGGATTTCTTTTTTAATTTTCAGCTTTATTATTTGGGAGCTAAAATATAGGACAAAAATATTTTTAAGATCAAAAAAGAACCTCAATAAGAAAATGATTTTCCTTTCAACCACCTGTGGTAGACTTGTAAGAATATACAACAAAAGATACAAGACTGGTAATTACATCTCAGCCTTAAAAAGGAAAAAACTGCTGAGTTAACACCAAAAGTAAAAACTGTTAAGTTGGTCAACTGAATTCTTAATACTAGGTTGTGCAAACCTCAATCCTGAAGCCTTTAAAACGGCTGCTAGATGTCATTACATGAACAGCACCATCTCCAGCACCTGTATTTGAAAGATCCTTTTTAAATAAATCTAAGCAGAAGTGGTTTCTACCACTTCTGAATACTGAGAAAGAAACCTACACTATCATCCTCACTGTTTTCATGTTACTTACCCATCATCAGATTGGCTTATATTATCAATAAAAACAAAAGAATCACTATATGACTGCCTCTTGAAAGACTTGTTAACTCACCTTTTTAACTACAATTCCTAAACTTTAAAATATGTCAAACTCACTAACCTCAAGTATTAAAAAATGAAGGCTAAAGTGTTTTTAATAGCTATTCCAAAAAGCTGAATCTCATGGCAAGAATTTTAAACAATAAACAAAGTGTTAAAAAAAAAACAACACTTTACTGTATAATACTTTTAAAAGATACATTAGATTTAGAAATAAAAACCAAGTAGTCTAAGACTACTTTAGCAAAACATACTTCTATATAGTTTACCAGTGAATTCTGAGTTTTTGTTTCTTCCTTTTGCCTTATAGCTCCACCTTATGAGGGTGTCAACAACTAGGAGTGATCATTTAGTAAGAAAGAAGACCGCTTACCACAGATTGTAGGCGCTGGGCAAGTTGGTAAGCTTCTACTGTATCTTTTCTGTCTCTGATTCGTACTTTATCAACTGGTTGTGGCCTGTTATAGATGGCCTGTTCTATTGGAATTCAGGAAAAACAAAACAATCTATTAGTTTATGAAACTAATTTGTTAAGTAAGAAGATACGATTACACTGATTATAAACTGTAAGCTAATTTCTAAGTTTCTTTATACCCAAACTTCTATGATTTTCTACAACCTACACTGGATGTACTAGTTGGCAGAGCTTACAATGAAAGCAATGGTATTATTATAAGGAAAAATGTATAAAATGGGACATTCAGGAAGTAAACTAATATGTTGAATTTTTGATTTAATGAGTGCTAAGCTCACTTTCTAACTTTGTCATCTAATACCGAAAACATGACTTCATTTTCTTGTTAGTGACTAAGCAAACTGTGGCACTTAAGTCTCCTTCAAATGCCAGTCCCAACATACAGTGCTTTGGGCAAACAGACACCCACTACAGGTTTAGACCTTAGGGCAGACTGTAAGTTCTAGCTCTACCTATAATGAAGTTACTTGACGACAAGTTTCCTGGTTACGTTTCTTTTCAGATACAAAATATAGAACATAGTTTTCTCAAACCATGGATACAAGGTCTTAAGTATCTTACAATTTTTATCTGTAAATATCATTTCCTCAACTACAAATGTAAGAAAACTAGGGCGAGAAATTTTCTTTCATGAAAAATACTCTGGCATTTCTTACATTTTTATGTAGAAATTCATAAATTATTTCCCTTATTCAAATGTTGCCAGAATATTTTTAGCATTATTATATTTTTCTTTTACCTGACAAAGAATTTCACTCTTAAATTATTTCAACTACTTATACCACATACTTTTCCTTTAAAATCACACAATCAATTTCACTGTAGGTCCTCAAAAACTGGTCTCACAAAACCATCAAAAATTGGTTTCACAATCTCTATACTACATTTATTCTATAACGTAGCATCTGAATTCTGTATCAGTTCTTAAAATGTACTGACTGCTAACCATCAAAGAAATTAGTGGATGCTGAAAGGATAAAAATATTGGATAAAAGGTGTTTTGGTTTTTTATTTTTACCACATCCAAAATTGATTGCTCCTATCAACTCGAGGTATGTATGAATCCGTCCAATACAATTAACATCACCACAGTTCTTCAGGCCAGGACGTACTGAGGTCTTATTTAAGTATTTCGGTTTGCATAGCTCCCTAGTTAAGAGATGGAAATACAATTATTTTGGACAAATATAAACATGATAAAAGATCTGGGGAAAACTTTTAATATTTGAAATATCTTAAAGATTTACCACTTCTCAATATTTAAATGTGTAGCAAATACAATGCTAATAGATGATACCCAAGTGTAGTGTTTTTCCAAAATAACAAACATTTAAATGATGCAAAATATAAAAGTACAGTGTGATTTCTATAAGTATTATTTCTGCCCCAATATTAAATTCAATAGGTTCTAGTTATTTCAAGATTGTGAAATAAGATGCTTATTATCTACAAATGCAGATTCAAGAATGAATCTCTGATGTTGACAATACATCATATACAGTATTAGACTTTGCCAATTTTTAACATATTACTTAGGTTCATCTGTTTTTGTGTGGCTGGACAGTACCTCTTAATTATAAGCTCTTATAATGCTTAAAACTTTATATTCTTATCACTATGCTAATAAATATTAAGTGGAAAACAGAAGCATTAAAGAGGATACCAAAGAAATCATGAAATACTGAAACTATGAAAGAAGAAATTGAAAGAAGTAAGAAATTCTAAAAAATGATGTTTACTGAGTACACTTACTGCAACACGCTAGATGGTACAATACAAACTTTAAAAGAACTTAATAGTAGCAACAAATTATTGAATACTTATGCCAGATGCTGCACTATGAGCTACATATTGATTCCTGCAATATAGCGACATTTAATAAAAACTATCAATCTATAATCAGTCTTGTCTTCATACTTCAAAGTGCATGCTAAACTAGGGAAAACACTCTCTTCTAGTACAGTAGTGTTTTCTGTATCTTCCTATTATTGTTCTAAGAAGCTGCTTTTGAGGGTAATCACTTATTATTTATTCCAGGGCCAAACACTACTAATGAATATTTACATGAGTTAAGATAAGAGCCCATGATAATGTTCCGAACTTGCAAAAAAAGTTTCACTAATACGTCGTGTGTCTTGGCTACCAAAATATATTAGTCTGTTAAAGCTCCCTTTATCACCAGCAACATAAAATACTAAATTCTACATGTTTGATTAAAATACTATAGAGTATAATAAATTTTAAAACAGCATCTGAAGTACAATACTTTCTTACCACTGATCCAAAATGTAGTTTCTAATTTTCAAATATCGTTCAGGTGTTTTAGCTTGGCGACCCTCAAAAAACTCAGGAATTGCTTGTTTTTCTTCTTCTTGAATGATATTTCTATCTATTTCTATTTCTTGTTCTGGTGGCTTAAGTTCTTCTTCCTCATGGTTCTCTTCTTCCACTTGGCAGGATGAATGAGAAAACATTTCATTATCACTCAAGTCTTTCTGAACTTCACAAAGCTCTGGAGAAGGCAACTGGCTGGCATCATTTCCATCTTGCTTGTCACAGTTTTCTACCAGTATATCAGATGTCTGATTATTTAACTCAATTGACTTTTTGTCAGTGGGAACCTGTTTTTCAACACAAAATGTAATTCCTGAACTTGAAAGGGTTTCCATTTCACTATGCTGTACATTCTGAAGGTATTCCTTGGAAGATTTAGGGATGGGATGTTTCCAGTTGTCACAAGCAATGAATTCTCCTTCACTGGTCCTGTGCATTTTATTATTAGAAATTCCTTTTAAAAGATCACTACTAGGATTCTTCTGGGGTACTTGAGAGGTCAACTCATCTGTCTCATCTGTGATGTCTACTTCTTCATCATCAGATAACTTCTCAATTTTTATAGCATTCAGGTTGGGATCAGCATGTCCCCTTAAACTTGATGGTGTCCATGACTTTGTCCCCACAACTTCATTTTTAACGTGAAGATCACTGCTGCTCTTCTGACTTGGTGTTTCTTTCTCTGGACCATCTAATTTTACCTTAAGAACAAGAATGAAGTCCTCACAGTATTAAGATTCAATTAATGATGCGCGCACGCACACACAGAGAAATACAATGCTACATCATCGGTGTATTATATTTTTATTTTGCATTTATTTTTTTAAATGTCTATAACTCACCTTAAAAGTGACAGGTCACCATTTCAAATTTCCACAAATGATTCATTCAAAGCTTGGTGTTTTTTATTAATCAAAATAATAGTGAGTTGCATAGAAATATTACATATTTTTTGATATTAAATTCAAAATTTCATCTTAATTCAGAACACCCATAAAGAATGAACCAGGGCCCTTCCTGTGACACATCAGGTTAGAACACAGAACTGCAAGCTAGCCACAGCCACTTCAGTGGGTTTTCGATCCTCCTGCCCTGTAGGTGATCCATATGGCACAGCAGACCTTTCCTGACCTGCCCGCTGCTCCCCTCAGCAGTTTATTTCATCAGTTGGCCTGTTCTGCTCCCCACTCTGTCTCTGGTGAAGACTTTCACTGCCCCTGCACCTCTGGCCTGTACCCAGTTCTGTATACATAAGTAAACATTAAAAAAAAAAAAAACAAAAAACAAAGAATGAACCTTTAACTGCCATACTAAAAGTATTTTTTAGGATATTAAAATATTTTAATAGACTATCAGACTATCTGATGCCTAAACGAATATCATATTTTATAATGTTAAACTACATCCTTTATTTAAAGGAATCTATCGCATGTATCTTAGAAAATTAAAATCATCTTTAATTTAAAAATAATGACAGAAACAGTATCTTTTTGCAGATTCATTAAATGTAGCTCCATAGTTTATAATTTTTTTTTTTTAAGATTTATTTATTTATTCATACAGAACTGGGGTATAGGCCAGAGATGCAGAGGGTGAGAGGATTCACCAGGGACAGAGTGAGGAGCAGAACAGACAGATCAACAAAGTACATTGCTGAGGGGAGCAGCGGGTGAGTTAGGAGAGGTCTGCCACGCCATATGGATCTCCTCCCGGGGCAGGCAGGGATTGAACTCATGAGGAAGTGGCTTAACTTCTTAGTGCAGTGCTTTAAGAGCTGCGCCACCAGGGAGGGCCCATAGTTTATAATTTAAGGTGTGCAATTTTCTTCTCTATTTGTAATTGTAAGTAGCTGATAATGTAGCAAGGGAAAATCACTAAATACATGTGACTTGATATAAAATCTTCACATATGGCGCTTTAGAGATATCTTATTCATAGCTGATAAACTCACAAACAGGAGTTTTGAGTATATAAGAAATTACTTATAGATACTGTATCACAACAGAATCCCAAGATCATGTATTTGGGGCTAACTGGCTTACTATGTAAAGAACCAGAGTGTAGCAGGTTGAAAAAGAGGATTTGTGCATATAGTCTAAAACAACTTTTAAAATTCCTTGCTAATATTTAAGTCTGTTTTACCTTATGAATTTAGATAATATTTTGCATTATAATTCATAATAATGTTTTAATATTAAAAATGTCCTTCCCACCTCTAGTCTTACAAAAAACTGACATGAGAAGCATGGGGGTAAAAGTAACTTAAATTGAACTTTTTTCTGTCCTGTAACACCTCAACCTTGGGGTAAGTTGCCATGAAAGTGCCTTTGCTTGGTTAAAAGATTACTGACATATGATGCATCCGCTCCTTCACTTACTACATATTCCCAAAGGCCATTAAATTAGATAAATCTTGTATACAAGTAAATCCATCAAAACACCAAATTTTACCTACTATATTTCCAAGTTTTTTAATTATATTCCAGAGTTTAAATGGAACATTTTAAGGATATAGACTATTAAAGTATTCTGATAATTCTTCAAAACTGTAAAAGTATCACTGTTATTAAACAGATTTCAGAATCATGCTAGTATTCATGGTCCCTGATAATTCTTAAAAACTTTCTCTAATATAAATATTTAGATATAAAAAGTATTTTACAAACAACAATAAAACACAGCCTTTTCTCTTTGAAATACTCCTTTCTTTATAGGCTAACCCTGAGCAATTAGTATTTTCTCCATCTACTTAACATAAGAAATTAAGTGGAATAATAACATAATACCTATTTAATAGCAACGCTTAAACTACTGAAGATATGTTTTGAGATATGTATATATTTTAAAGATAAATGTATGTATTTTGGAGATATGTATTTTAAAAGATAAACATCTGGATAATAATGGGTATAAAATAGTTTCACTGTAAATATGTTTACACTTCAATATCTAAATTAAAGAACTATTTCTGCTCACTAGTTTTATTTACTATAAATGCCATAATTACTAAGATTGTAATTACATTTATATTTTGCTTACCTTATTTTTGAAGTACTGTCTGGCATAACTCTTCACTTGTAGAACAGTGCGACTTCCAATTAGTTTTGCAATTTTGGTCCACCTTCGGCCAAATTTAGCCTGTTATCAAAGTGGAAAAAAAACAGCTTTTGATTAATTTACTCATTAATTATTAATTATTCCAAGTAACTGCCATTTAAAAAAATCCATCTTATTTATTTTCTAACACACACAATGAGGCCTCTTACATAGCTGAAAGTCAAAACTCACATTCTTTTGGAATCTGGAATTTTGCAAACTGACCAGGACAATATACAAATTAGTTTTTTTTTTTAAAAAAATAACACTAGCTATCTAAAAGAAGATCTCTCACTTCCATTACTTATCCATATATATTTACATTGTTCTCTATGTTACAAATCTTAAGATGATGTTTTAAAATCATGTGTCTGAAATGGATGTACATTACATTTTCCATTTATAAAAGCAACTGGAAATGTTTGACACTAACGACACAATAATATTTTTAGTCCAGATTCCTTCTCTTACAATATACACTACATGCACCACAGAAGATATTTCTACTTTAAACAGGTATCACAATGAACTGATTTAAAAGACTGACTCACAACTGAAATGACTTGCAACTAGTATCTCCCTATAACTCACTATAGTCAAAGGTTATACCTGTTAATATTGAAGTTGTGGAGGAAAAAATGACAATCTGAGGAGTATCTCTGTGTTTTTAAGTACAAAAATGAATATACATAATTTGAAAGAGAAAAGATTTTTTACCTGTTAAGTCTACTGTTTGATACTAAATCTTTACAGCTATGTCCAACTTTTACTTCACAATGAACAACAACTATAATTCTTTTTAGAATTCTTAAAACTATTTTGGGGGAAAAAAGAGCCCCAACTCAGGAAAGCTGACACAAGGGGCCAGGTTTACAGGCATTTAGTAATAAATCACCTAAGACCTGAGTTATCTGATAAACCTTAATTAAACACTATCTCAGGTATTCAGACATTTAGGTAATCCTATGGATATCAGATATTCAGGTAATGTTATGGATAACTGTAAAACTCAAAAAACTAATAGTGAATATAAGTTAACTATTTAAGTGTTCTTAATGCCTCGGTGAGATCAACTAAAACTTAGTTAGCCTCACAGTGGGACAAAGAAAAATAGGTAACTTGGCAGCATGGTATACTTTTGCACACAAGAGAGATCTGCATAATGTGTGACCAGTTAGGCTTGTGAAGGTTTGCCTTTACAAAACTGGGGAAGCAAAGAGAGGAGCAAAGAAAGCGTTCACAATTTCAAATTTAATTTTAGTGACCTAGTATGAGTTAAAACAGAATTATCTTACATTACACTAAAATATCCTCACTTTAACTATAAAAGAGCTATAGCTGAGATCACTATAATTAAAGAAATTTCTAGTCTTTATAAATTAATTTAACCATATAATTTTATCAATATTTGCTTCTAGAATTATTTTCTATGAATTAAAATTGCTCTATTTACCAGCTCTTGTTCAAACAGTTCTCTGACTAAGAATGGAAAGAAGAAAATCGCAGTCTCACACAGTTTCCTCAAATCGGAAGAATTAAAAAGCAAACTACACTAGTGATTAAAAAAGTTAAAAACAAGTTCCATCTTTTTGGTAGTAAGTTTAAAACACCTGTTTAGGTATATAAACAAATAATGATATAGGTATACAGATAAATACATTTGCTTATATAAAAACAAAATACCTCTTGGAAAGGATACATAAAACAGATACATAAAACACTTGCTATCTCAGGCAAAGAGAACTGAACACTGAGATAAAAATGAGAGGGAGACTTAACAGCCTATTACAGTATATTACAGTAGATGCCTTTTGAGTCATGCAAATGCGGTTCTTCTAAATATCATAAATGTCACTAAATTTTACAAACCTAAAATTTCACAATTTGTATATATGTATGTGTGTGTTGAGTGTGTGTATTGGGGGGAGAGAGAGAGAGAGAAAGATCTGGGCTGTGATAAGGGTAAAACTCCAAAGTTGTCAGTTATCTTATACAAATGACTAATTAAGGTCAGAAAACTGAAAAACCAATATAAAACCATCAACAGTTCAGGGGAAAAAATCAAGAAAAGATAAACCTTTAATATAGTTTGTGTATTTGTATAACATCACAGAATACACCAATGTCACAGTGATGACTACTTATAAAAAATACACATTTTCCACTATTTTTATAAAACAGTATTTCAATTAGCACTGATGACTCCTACATAAATGATCTATTTTGTATATATAGTTTACATAATTTCAAAATTACTGCAATATTAGGTAACATGCACCTTTAAGGAAAAGTTATAACCTACTGTTGATATTAAAGAAAAAGCCCCCAATATTTTGTTAGCGATTTCTTCTGTTAAGGGTATCTAATAATTAGAACTATTAGAAATTGCCATACTTATTTTTTCCATTATGTAGCTTATAGACTTAACTAAAATAGATGTCACTGAAACATTTATGCATTGAAATAAATTCACTAACATATTTTGATGAAATATTTAGATGCCAAATACCTGAATAAAAGAGGATTCAGCTGATCACCCAGTTTTAAATATATAGGATTTTCTTATGAGAAAAACCAGATAATTTTTTCTTTTAATTGGTATCAAATAAACATGACATGACATATAGCTCAATTTCCTGGGTTTTAATTACAACAAAAAAGTTTGACATCTAAAACACGGATCCAAATTTAATTTTAGTGATCTAGTATGAGGTAAAACAGAATTACCTTATATTACACTAAAACATCATCACTTTAACTATAAAAAAGCTATAGTTGAGATCACTATAATTAAAGAAATTTCTAGTCTTTATAAATTAATTTAACCATATAATTTTATCAATATTTGCTTCTAGAATTATTTTCTATGAATTAAAAATTGCTCTATTTACCAGCCCTTGTTCAAACAGCTCTTTTTCTTCTATCGTCCACTTTACTGAGTAACTGGCTGGTTTTGTAGGAGAGTGTACCCTGAGGGGAAAAAAAGGAATGGCAAAAAAATTTCTGAAATGGAACATTCTGTATTTATGAAGCTAAAGGTTACAGACAGCCATGGGCTGAAATCAATACTTTGAGTCCAAGAGTTGAAGAAGGCTCCAGTCTCTACCTGGGTGGGAGACAGACTTGGGGTGGGGGAACAGATTTATACTACCTTCTATACTTATCTAGCTCAGGGTGACTGGAGTCCCAAAAGACATAATCTTTAGATCTGAGTGAAAGTAACACTAAAAGACACTAAAGGAAGGCAATCAAGGAACAGACATTAATACCTTTCCAAATCCTGAAAGGCATGTAAAAGTTTAAGTTGGTTCCAGAAATAACATTTCTTTGATACATCCATCTAACCATATACATATTAAGCCAAAAAAAAAATTAAAAACAAAACAAAAATGTTATGCTTACTGTTTAAGAAGCCAAATTAAACAGTCTTGAAACTCACTAATTTAATTCAAGCAAGGCATTAATCTTCACATGAACTTCATTTTTTGGTTGTTGATTTAGCAAAATGTAAAAGTTAAAAATCTGCTCAGGGCTCAGGTTTGTGGCAATTGCAAATCAGAAAATATAACCTTTTTTTTTTTTTAAAGATTTATTTATTTATTTGTGCATACAGAACTGGGGTACAGGCCAGAGGCTCAGGGGCGGTGAGAGGCTTCACCAGAGACAGAGTGGGGAGCAGAACAGGCAGATCTACGAAGTACACTGCTGAGGGGAGCAGCGGGCGGGTCAGGAGAGGTCTGGATCGCCATGTGGTCTCCTCCGGGGCAGGCGGCAGGCGGGAATCAAACTCATGCGGAAGTGGCTTCAGATTCTCAGTACTGTGCTTTAACCCGCTGCGCCACCAGGGAGGGCCCAGAAAATATAACTTTTTAAGGAACCCCATAAACTTGTAATTTTGAAAACTATATAGGGCCTCCCCAGTGGCCTAGGGTTTAAGTCTCAACATTATCACCACTCTTGCCTGAGTCTGATCCCTGCCAATGGGAGCTAAGCCACACATGAACAGCAGACCTCTTCTGTCTCATCCACTGTCCCTCATCAGTTTATTTCAGTTAATCTGCCTTTTCTGCTCCCCAACCTGCTGCTAGTGAATCTTCTCTCTCTGCCCTCATTCCCTGCACCTCTAGACTACCCCAATTCTTTTACACACAAAAAGCTCCCCAAAACATTAATACTTATAACATCAAATTTTCTTCTAGTGTAGGGAAAGCATATTATATAAACTTAGTTTCTGAAACACACAAATACAAATTCTATTTAAAATGACTGAAAATTAACTGGTAGGGCAACAGAAATTTTATCAATTCCTAAAAGATAGTACATTTTAAAAATTTTACCACAAAGCCATCTTTTCCATAATCTGATGGAACTGCAGGGTCATGAAAGAAATTCTTACAAATAAATGACACCATAAAATTATGTTGTGGCATTCTAACATATGAACAAAAAATTTTGATTTTTATAGTTCTGTACTTATGCTTTTCCATAGTTCAATATTATATTTTTGTTTCATTCTCCCCAGTTTTTGCTAATTAAAAAGGTTTTAAAATATAAAACGTAAATACATACATGATTTTTGCTGTTTTCTGTAGACTGCACCACATGAAAAAAAGAAAACAAGGAAGCTTGTGACGAAGTTTAAAAAAATGTAATTCAAATGTTCAAAAGTAGTTTAAAATTGATCTTACCTTTTCATATATTTTTTATCATTTTCCCTTTGATCAAGCCAGAATTTTTCTGGAAGTGACTTTTTAGATAAATAATACCTGTACAATTAAGGAAATTTTCAATAACAGTCATAACTTTTATATAACTTATGTAAGTAGGCAATCATCTACTCATGAAATGAACACAAATTTCACTTAAACCAATTCCTCTCTAGTTCTTTAAATTATAACAAAACTTAAGACAGAAATGTTTATACCTGACAGCACTGTTAATATATTCAATATTACATGTGGATTCACACATCACAGTGCCCCCTCAAAATGTGTGCTACACAGACACTAATTTCTTAATTTCTTATCTTCCCTGTTAGAAGTTGGCTGAAAGAATATTCTCAATGTTTTATACAAATCTTTTTTCCTAAAACATATGGAAAATATAACATGAATTTGATTGTTTACAGTAGTTTGGAAGTATCTGTTTTCATATTTCTAAAGGTAATAGAATTTATACTCAAAGTATAAATATTTTGAGTATAGAATCTATACTCAAAAATAACACTTAGATCAAATCTACCAAGGAATATGCTTCTCAAACTTATAAAAACCAGTCTACACCAATATTCTTATTAATCTGACATTTCTGTCACAACTAATGACTGTATACTATGTATATCTTATCATATCATATACTGTGCTAGGTGGTGCTAAGTGCTAAGGACAGACACAAGAAAATGTTATCCCTGCCCTCTAAGAACTCACATAGCTCTCAGTAATATGATCATTATTTCTGCTTCCAAAGCTGGAAGTGAACAAGTGACTGCTTAAATGTACCTTAATCCAGAATTGTACTGTTCCAATACCAACATCCACATGTACAACCACGGAGTAATTAAAATGTGGTTAGCACAAACTAAGATGCACTGTGGGTTTTAAATACGCATTGATTGCAAACATTTTGTATAAAACAAATACAAAATATGTCATCAAAAATAAAACTTCATAACTTATTTTGTTCAATTTCCTCATTTTACATATAAGAAAGCTGAATCCCAAAGAAGCTAAATTGCCAGCATCCCATACAGAAGGAAAAAAGGGGCCTGCAGCTGAACCAAGGATAAGGTATCACAGCTTCTGGGGGAAAAATATTCATCCTATAATATTTGTTTTGTGCATTTAACATAGCATCCTCCCACATAACACCTGCAAACTAGTGGAATAAAAATAAGAACTTTATTATATTGTATTCCACATCCTTGAACAAATTAACATCACTGAGTTTTAGCTTATATAACTAAAAGTAGAAGTGTGGGTTAAATAAATGATCTTAGACTTGAACTAAAGCTTGATGTTTAAAATACTGTAATTCCTACTCACTATTCAGACAGTATAAAGGATTGGCTGAGAACAGAAACTCAAAAATATTGAACCATAACTCAGACTTAGTAGTAAAATAGAAGCAGAGGAATAAAATCCTGCTTTAAGTCTTGACAGACAACATACTATGGAGTAGCAGTCTGGGGCCAAATAAAGTCAATCTAGTAACTTACTCTTTTTTTGCATTTATAGATTTATAATCCTGAACTTTTTACTTTCCTTATAATTATTAAGGATACTCTTCTTCCAACAACATTTTCTCAATGACAGCTCTGTTCTCTTCACTGATGGTGCTATCCAAAGTCCAAGGCTATTAAAAAAAAGAGAATAGTATATTTTTGTTTTATTTCCAGTCTCTGAAATTATTATTTGTGTTTTGTTAAATGAAAACACATAATAATCAAAATCCAGATAATAGCTACAATTTACTTAAAACATAAACATATCCTTGATTCCCACAATAACACTAAGATGTCACTACTAATTCAGAGATGTCTCTATAGCACTGCTAGAGTTTTAAGTGGAAAAGCAAAGAGCTAGAACTTTGAGTTTGTTGGATTCCAAGGCTCAGGTTCTCACTCACAATAAAGTAGTAATGGCTATTATGGGTAAACCGCTATTAGACATCAGGAATTTTGTCATTTACCGATTCCTAACACTCACATTTACTCCACCTCTCCACCCCCCAAGTGATAATCTCTTTGAATGACCACACTCATTTTCAACTCGAAACTTAGAACTTTTCAGTTCAGGTCCCTTCTCCAGGCTCTAGACTTTTAAATATAATTGCCCACGCAAAATCCCACTTAGGTATCTACTAAGTTTCTCATCCTAACATATTTAAAACAGAACTCGCCATCAAATATCCTTACCTGCTCCTCCCTCTGCTTTCCCAACTCTGTAAATGCCATTACTTGTCATCCAGTTATTCTAGCTTAAAGCCTGGCATCATCCTGGGTTTTCTCTTCTCTTCTCTTCAATCCCCAATCTAATCTACTAAGCAGTTCTACCTCCACAATGTAATCCAAAACTGGTCACTCCTACCCATTCTGTCACAACTTCAGGCCAATTTATCATCAAATTTTGCTTGGATGACTACAAATGTTTCTAACCAGGTCTTTCTAATTCTACCCTGGCTTCATACAAGTATAACAGAGCTTTCATTTACTTTTCCAAACTTGTCACAGCATCTATCCCTCTGTTCCCACTACATTCCAGACGAGCTACTCAGGAATTTTATGCTGCAATTCCTTTGGCAAAGAATATTTTCTCCTCAACTCATCACATATTTACTCCTTTCTTTCTTTTACTTTTCAAGTTACATGTCACTTTGAGATTTTCTTATTGACAACTTTACCTAAAGCAGGTTCCCTATCCTGTTACTCTTAGTACCTTGCTTATACACTTCATCTTATATAACTTATCTGTATACTTCTTCATTTCCTGATTCCCCAAGAACAAAGACTAATTTAGAATAGAAAGACGTTTATTTGGAGCAGGACCACCTTTATTTTGGTTATACCTGTTTTCCTCAAACCTGTATACCTGGTATAAGTACTTAGCTATTTAGCTACCAAATGAAGACATGAACTCTGTATTTAGACCAAAGAGACTTAAGTTCACAAATCTGTTAAGTGGTAGAGAAAAGATATGTATCTAAATCTGGCGGTTCCAAAGTATTTCCTAATAGGCCATCTTTCCAATTTAAAAGAAGACTGAGTTTCTTCTCTTTTGTTTTTATAGTAAGAAAAATGTTTCAATATTTACCTGTGACTGCTGAGAACCAGAACCAAAAATAAAGGTACTTTGGGCAATAAATAATAACTTAAAGCATAAGGCATTTTCATAAAATACTCACAATGAGGCCATTTTCAGTTTTCCATGATGAATCAAGATAGTGATCTTGTAAAACAGATACTGAATTTTCATCACTTCTGTAATAATTAAGAAATTGGGAATGAAAGTGATATATCATTAATGGTTATAATTTATGAAGTATATAGAGTTACAGATATTAAGCAAGTATTAGTTTCTTCTCTTTTTAAAAGATTTATTTATTTATTAGTACAGAACTGGGGTACAGGTCAGAGATGCGGAGGGTGAGAGGATTCACCAGAGACAGAGTGGGGTGCAGAACAGGAAGATCCACGAAGTACACTGCTGAGGGGAGCAGCAGGCGGTCAGGAGAGGTCTGCCACGCCATGTGGTCACCTCTGGGGCAGGCGGGAATCGAACTCATGCGGAAGTGGCTTAAGCTTCTTAGTGCTGTGCTTGAACCTGCTGCGCCACCAGGGAGAGCCAGTTCCCTTCTCTTTTTAATACATATTTAATATTGCAGAGATGTCGACGTTCTACTATCTCCACTGTCTGTGAACAATATAGTGGGTTCTAAATCATTCCTGTCTCAACTGGCAAACATTAAGACTGAGAGTTCACTATGCTTCCCCAGAATAAACAACTTCATAAGAAAAAACTAACATCCTCTGTGTCCATAAGCCAATACTTCAGATTTCTTTTGATACGTATTTTTAAAATTCTTTTTTTTTGGGTGAGTATTCTTATATATACAGTAATTCAACTTTATAACATATTCCTTTGGCTATATCTAAAGCATAAAAGCCATCAATTGCACTACCCTGAAAATGAAGGAAAATAAGGATAGAAGAACTAAAATACTTAAAGGATAATACAAATAAGAGATAAGAAAATGCAACATTTTAATGACTCATATAATTAAAAAAATTGAATTACTTGGGGGCTTTTCTATGCCTAAAGGTACTGAACTTTGTTAATTCTCTTGCTCCTTTTAGTAAGAACTCTGCAGTAACAATGTTCACCTCATATGCAAAAAAACCTCAAGTTCTGAGAGGCCCAGTCTATCATAAGTAAATTTAGTATCTGCTTTTATATGTTCTGAATTTATAGTTTCCTACTTAAGTTACTTGACTTAAATTCTATAGTCCAAACTGCAAAAACTTATATATATAGGTTTATACTTTTGAATCTTCAATTAGTCCTACAATGTAATAAACTGTGGGGTTATCAGGCTAAAAGCCATAATTTCTCTCAACCACTGATGGCAAAAAAGATTTTGACATTTTTATTTGATAGAGGCTACCAGAAATACTAAATAAAGAACTGAGACTTGTACTAGCAGAAAGAAATCTTTATTCAATTAACTAGGTTTCCAAGAGTACACAGGATGGGCTAGTATAACCAAGTGAACTGCAGAAATAT
Source organism: Condylura cristata (assembly GCF_000260355.1). Lineage (NCBI taxonomy): Eukaryota > Metazoa > Chordata > Mammalia > Eulipotyphla > Talpidae > Condylura > Condylura cristata. The sequence goes on from NW_004567109.1 coordinate 33,323,532, forward strand.
TTCTACATAGTGTTCCTTAGTATGGATTAGCAACATACATACCTTTGATGCATGAATCTGGATAACTAAATCACCACAGGCACTACATATCAATATAAGCCAACCTGGGCTCACCTTTCCTGTCAAAACTGCCAGTCTCCACAGCTTCCTATCTTACTCAATGGTATCTCCAGTTGCTCATGCCAGAAATTTGAGCCTGCCCTTTCAGGATACTCTCCCCCACCCCCAATACCCCACAAACACAAAACACACTTAATTTGTTGCCAATCTTGTTGCTTCTCCCTTTTCCAAATCAAGTCCTTCTACTATATTCACACTGACATTTGAGGTCCTGTAGTTTCATAACTTACGGTTTTCCTGGGTAAGTATAGAGATAAAAGCTAACAAGCTAACTAACCTACCCCCTTTATGTTTTTCTAATTACCTCCATTTAGGATATATCAAAGGATTACTTTCTCATTCAATAAAAACATTAGTTCTGCTGAGCAAGGACTTGGCTTTGAAAACTTCTATATATGTAAGGTTTGACATTTAAAAGCTAATCAGTATTTGTTGAATAACTGAATGATGTAGATCGGCAAGAATCACACAGGTTTCTAGGAGTTAAGCAATAAGGATTTTATCTTAAAATCATTTGATGATGGAACTAACATGATCTTATCTGAATGCAAGGAAGAATGCTATAACCTCAGGAAAGAGTAGAAAGAGGACAAATAAAGGAGCAATTAAGAACAAATAATTGAATAAGCAATAGGGACAGGAAACTAACTTAGATCTGAGGATCAGCAACATGAATAGAAGTATTATTTTTAAAGAATACTTAGAATAAACAAATCCTAAATGACTGATAGGATAAAATGAATGGATGGAGAGAGGTAAGGAAAAAGGATAGAATCTAGGTCTGTATCTTGGGTGACTGCATGGACAGTGCCACTTACTGAACTAGAGAACTTGGAGCAACAGGTTTGCTGGGGAAAATTTATAAGCTGAGACTGAGGTGTCTGCAGTAACATCCAAGTACAGACAGATTACAGTTGGAAAATAGATTCTAGAGCTCAGGAGAGAGATATGGGTGATGACAGATTTGAGAAACAGCATGTGTTAGGTGGTATTTATAAAACTGCCATTTTTATAGGTAAAAATGATCAAACACTGGCAAAATTTCATATGGTCCAACCTAACAGATGGAAATTTAAGTCCTGAGAGGTAGTACCACTCGGGACCGTATGTGCTACTAACAGTCATGACAAAATCCCTTGGAATGCTATGATTTAAAGAATAAGCAGAAGAAAAGGCAGATGACAGGGAGTGGTAGAAGTAAAAGGGAAACTAATTTCAAGGCCATCTTCTAGTTCTGGTACTGAGAACTTAGTAAGTACTTGCTTTAAAAGTGTGCTTTAAAATAACCTTCAAGGGTGTCCACGATTGTTGTAATATGTAACTACATACTTCAGGAAGCACCAGTTACATTAAAACCTAAAGAGCTCAACACTAGGGAGCAACATTCACCAAATTAAAACATTAATCTGTTCATCCAAAATAAAACGTTAATGATGTTCTTTGGAGTTGTATAAGGCAATGGTTCTGACCATCAGGAACTGATAACCTTGGTGAACCTGACTGAGATTAACATGATCACAGGTATAACCACAGACCTAAGGCTCAAGGAGAATAGGAAAGGGAAGAAAGAAAAATTATACACAATTAGGAAAATTAACAACAACCTATGAAAAGGGATAGAGCCAATGCTTTCAGGTGATGTGTAGTATTACCAACACCAATTTATTTCCCTCTGGACTGCAGGTAAGTATTCCTTCCCACTTATCACATAGACTTGTGGAAAAAGTAAATTATATAATCATAAATTATATGATCTTGCATGATTCATGCAAAAGTATCATGCAAAAGTAGTTGGTCAAAATTAACATCATCTAAAACGTTAACAATGATTGCTATTACAGGCTTTGTACTCTCTATGTGGCTTTTGGAAACTTTACCTCAAGGAACTATTTGAGTTACTCCTCACATTCTTACAGTGCTTCAGAGTTTAGAACTCTAAACCCACACCTTCGTCCCTCCAAAGACAGGCTTGGTACTCTTTTTCATAATTTAAAGACGACTCGATAAAACTGCCATTTTATAGGTCAAAATGGTCCCAAATTGGCAATTTCACATGGTTCAAACGAACAGAGCTCTAATGGACTTGTTCATAGCTGTAAGTAACACAGTCCTCTGAATTTAGGACTGCGCTCTTTTGTTCCTAAACAGTCTAGCCCTCCTCCATTACTAAAAGGTGATTCTGGAAGTACATTTTAAAAGTGGTATACAACAATTTCTTGCTCAGAAAGCAGTAAGTCAAAGAACTAGATCTCTTAAGCTGGAGGTTGTTCTTCAAAACCACACTGGCTTTGCTGAATTGGTATAAATAAATCGTGCTCCCTCACTGGTTCCTAACAACACCCTGGAGAGCAACAGATTATAAAATTAAACATTTACAGATCACCTACTTATATGCTAAAGTAAATCCATAATTATTTCATTTCATCCTCCCAACCACCATATGAAATACACTTCACGATTCCCAGTTTATACATGAACTGTCTGATGTGAGGCTTTGACAAGCTAAGTAAATGTCTGGTACAAGCTGACACTGACATCTGGCAGGGGCAGCCAACACCTGAGAACCAAGAACTGTCCAACTCTAAAGTCCTGTCCTTTTACTTTCAGCTGAGTTGCCTTTCAAAGCTGTTCACAATTGTACATAGGTGGAAGATTACATCTGTGGCAAGTAGCGTAGACACAACTCGCCCAAGGTCACAAGGCTTGCGGGCGAGATCCCGGAGCTGCGGTCCCGTCCAGGAGCCGCCCTATTTCTAGTTATTGAGTGGCAGGGACGGGGTTGGGGCGGATTCTGGGATGGAAGTAACGGAAGGACTCTAATTGCTACAGACTGTAATATGCTAGGTGAAATCGGCACCCTCACAGCACCCAGGCAAAGGTGAAAGAGGCCTAAGACACCAGCCCGGATACCCGCCAGCTGGGCTGAGGACCTAGCCGGCAGACTAGATGCGCGCGACACCTCCCAGGCCGCCTAAAGATCCTGGCCCCGAGAACAGGCTTCCGCTCCCTGGCTACCTGCCCGACCTGCGTCCGTTCCCGGGTAAGCTCCTCACATAAAAATCCCTCCCCGTCCCAGGGAGACTCAGTGTCCACGCCTCACCCAGACTGTGCCGCCGCGGGCACCACGTCCCCTTCGATATCTACATCCGCCTCTTCAGCCGCCATGATGGGACCTGACCCCATCCGTCCTCCCGACAGATCCCGCGAGAGGTGGAAGGCTCGGGGGCGGGGCTGAAACGTCGCGGGGCGGGATTGAGGCCTTGTCCGGCCCGTCCCGGGGCGGGGAGGCGGGGCTTCCGGAGGAACGTAGCCCTCCCCGGAGTGGGGAGGGCTCCGTCGGGTTTTAGTAGGTGTGTAAAGCCCGGGCAAGTGACCCGCTTTGGACTGCGGGGGAGGACTTGCTCTTGGGCAAATGCTTTGGAGCTTCAGTCTCTCATTTGTGAAACGAGGATAATAGTACATATACTTCTGGAATACCGAGAAGGTCAGGTCAGACCTACTTTGAACTGCGAGTATAGCAACAGAGGAGGACATTAACCTGCTGATTCTTTTTCTCACTTTCCTCCTCTCCCTTTTTCCCTCCCTCTCTCTTCCAACCTCCTCCCCTTTGAGAAAGGAACTTATACAATCTGCTCAGCAACTTCTATTTTTTTT
>NW_004567109.1:33327555-33340339 GCF_000260355.1 Condylura cristata
TTATACTCCTGCTATGAGTGAAACCATCCGGTATTTTTCTTTCTCTTTCTGGCTTATCTCACTAAGCATGATCTTTTCCAGCTCCATCCAAGTTCAGCAACTTCTATTTTAAAATTTAACAGTCATTTATGAATCTAACTTGTTTTAGCATATTTATTTTTAGAGAGCTTTACAATTAATTTAAAAAATCACACTCGCGACCATTGATTTTTACAATAACCCAGAGAGATAGGCAGGGCTGGTATCATCAGTCACATTTTACAGATGAAGAAACTGAGGCCCAGCAGACTGAATGACTAGCAAAGGACAATAGCCTTTTTTGCCTCTTCACTAAGCACTCACCATCTATAAATTGCGTTGTTAGAAACTGTGAAAGATAAACACCACTTCTTTCAAAGAATTTATGATTTCTTAAGATTTAGATATCTGCCTTCTAGATTATTTTGTCTTAGCATCCATCATTTCTTTTTAACTGCTTGCTTGTCCGTCTTCATCATTGGACAGTGAATTCTTTAAGGATGAAGACTGTCCACTAGCCTTTATAGGACAAACATTGTGCATGGTGTCTATAGTAGGGAAAACCCCATTAAATCCGATTTTTTCTTCTCTGTCGGGGAAAACCCAGTACTTATTCCCTTGTTTTTCTCCTTCATTTTCACACAAAGTACTTTACTTGTGTGACACTCTGGTGACTACACAATTCTTCATAACATCCATTATACCGCCTGGCTATAATACATTTTAGCTCACCTCTCACACTGTCAAGTTGTAGAATGTTGGAATTTGTAGGTTAGGGGTTTAGCATAAAGAAGTTGTTCCAACTGCAGCTTGCATGCTACACACAGTAGCAGGTTACCTACAATTTATATTAAACTTGACTGCAAATTGAAAGTTCTCATGACTCCCTCCTTGGGTTTGATTAAGTTATAAGAGCAGGCCATTGAACTCAGGAAAACACATTGAAGAGTTTATTAAAAGATGTGATAGGCCCTCCCTGGTGGCGCAGTCGGTTAAAGCACAGCACTGAGAATCTAAAGCCGTTTCTGCATGAGTTCGATTCCCGCCTGCCCCGGAGGTGACCACATGGCGTGGCAGACCTCTCCTGACCCGCCCGCTGCTCCCCTCAGCAGTGTACTTCGTCGATCTGCCTGTTCTGTTCCCCACTCTGTCTCTGGTGAAGCCTCTCACCGCCACTGTGCCTCTGGCCTGTACCCCAGTTCTGTATGCACAAATAAATAAATCTTAAAAAAAGAAAAGATGTGATAAAGAATACAGATGAAGACATACATAAGGCAAAGTCTTGGGAGGGTCCTAAGCACAGGCTCTTCTGTTCTGTAGAATTAGATGTGTTCACTATCTAGAAGCTCTCCCAGCCCTATACTTTTGGGATTTTTATGCAAGTTTCATCACATAGCCATAACCAATTATTAGGTCCATTTCCAATTCCTCTATGTTCTCTAGAAGTGTGGACAATACAACTGAAAACTCCCAAGCTTCTAATGATGGTTTGGTATTTCTGGTGACCAGTCCCATCTAGGAATCTATCCAGATTTGCTTCAGAATGAAAGATGGTTCTAGTGTTCTTATTGGATACTTAGATATTTACAAGGGCTTAAGGGCTCTGTCAGGGACCATGAGGTGCTCCTAGAGCTCTTATCATGGAAAATTGCAAGGATTTTAGGGACTTTATGCTGGGAGCCACAGGCAGAAACCAACATATTTATTATCTGTTGTCTTGCAGTATCTGACACTAAGGAAATGTTTTATAAGGATAGATAAATCAGTGAACGGGATGAGATCAGTTCCTAACCTGTTCTCACTTTGTCCCATCTCACCTTTGTTTATGTTCAGGGCATAAGATTGGCTGTATGATGAATGTGATGGTGGAAGATGAAGAGGAAGATTCATAAAGCAAGATACTAAGTGCTCAGAAACAACAGTTAAAGAGCCTCAACCTTCAAACATCTTGGAGTCTTCTCCTTTATTACCAGGCTTATCCAATCACCAGCCCCATAGTAAATGTCATGCCTGCCACGGAATAAACATTCTAAGATGTTTGTGAAATTTAGAGCATATTGGGAAAGTGTACATGAACAGATATGTAAAATAGATGAGCCTTTCATTGATCTTTGCCATTGGCCAGGATAGGAACACCAATAGATGATCTGGATACATCTGATATCAAATGCTTCTTAAACTATACACAGAATTCTAATTGAGCACTGTGTTTTGCATAACAGCATTGAAGGCTTTCTAATCCACTGCCAGACTTCAGAAAGTATTATGATACTTTCTGCACAGAAAGGCCTGCACAGAATTCAGACATGCCCCAAGGCTCCCCAAACATGGAGACTAACCAGAAGCTTCTCCACACCCTGTTTATGATTAGTTACCTTTATGAGATACAGGCTTATAAAGTGTAAAGTTAACCCACCCAGCCAGCATAGAACTAATCCCCCACAGTCAGGTGATTTCCTAAAGCCTTGACTACTATTAAAAATTACCTGTCCTGGAGGTCCATTACTGAACTTGAGCATACAACCAAAGAACTATCCAAAACAATGCACAGAGAGAAATAAAAAAAAATTAAGAAATGAAAGTGAGCTGTGGGAGAGCTTTAGGCTTCCTAATAGATGAAAAATAGGTGCTTGAAAAGTGGGTGTCAAAAAAGGTGTTGAAGAAATAATAGCTAAAATTTTTTCAAAATTGAGGAAATCTAAACATCATGGATGCAAGAAACTCAGGGAATCCCAGAGTTAAGAAGAATAAAGAAAATGACACTCTGGCCTGTCATCTATTTGTTCAAAACCAGTGGTAAAAAAGAAAACTCTCCAGAGAATCAAGGCATGCAAGCTACAGAGGGAAAGGTAAGAATGACAATAGGCTTATTTTGGGAAGCAAAGGAAACATTAAAGCAACATTTAAGAATTATTCAAAGAAAAAAAATCAGTTAATGTAAAGAAATATATAGTAAAAAATGTTTCTAAAATAAAAACCAAGTTAAACCTTTTTTTTTTTTTAAGATTTATTTATTTATGCATACAGAACTGGGGTAAGGCCAGAGGTACAGGGGCTGTGAGAGGACTCACCAGAGAGAGAGTGGGGAGCAGAACAGGCAGATCAACAAAGTACACTGCAGGCGGGTCAGGAGAGGTCTGCTGGGGTAAGGCCAGAGGTACAGGGGCTGTGAGAGGACTCACCAGAGAGAGAGTGGGGAGCAGAACAGGCAGATCAACAAAGTACACTGCTGGGAGCAGTGGGCAGGTCAGGAGAAGTCTGCCACGCCATGTGGGTCACCTCCGGGGCGGGGATCAAACTCATGCTGAAGTGACTTTAGCTTCTTAGTGCTGTGCTTTAACCTGCTGTGCCAATAAGAAGGGCTCCCAAGTTAAGCCTTTTTAGGTCATTATCAACTCATAGTTACTACAGGAAATGTTAAAGGAAAGTCTTTCAGATGGAGCGCAATGCTCTTCATCGTCTTTGTCCTTCCTTTAGAAGGATATGATGTCAGAGGGAAAGCTGAATCTGCATATAGGGAGGAAAGGAAGTTTAACTTTTATCTTGGTGTTTACATTTCTTTAAAAGGAACGTGTTTATATAAATAATAATCATATAACATGAGATTTATAGTACATAAGGTATATATGACAATAATAATACAATTTCTGAAAAGAAAGAGAAAAATGTACATTATTATTAGATTTTATTCACTTACTGTCTATACCGGGGTATAATATTACTTAAATATGATATCAATGTACTATATTAAAAATGTATACTACAAACTCTAATCACCAAAATAGCAATTGTTAACAGTGAAAGTTTATTCATGTATTATTTACACTACTTTTTTATTTTATTTATTTTTTAAATGTGCATCACCTCTCTTTTTTTTTAAGATTTTATTTATGCATACAGAAAAATGGGATACAGGTTAGAGATGCAGGGATGGTGAGAGGAATCACCAGAGACAGAGCGGGGAGCAGAACTGGCAGATCCACTGAAGTACACTGCTGAGGGGAGCAGTGGGCGAATCAGGAGAGGTCTGCTGCGCCACTTGGGCACCGTCGGGCAGGGATGGAACTCATGCTGGAGGAGCCAGCAGCTGGGCTTAGCTTTGCAGTGCAGTACTCTAACCCGCTGCACCCACAAAGAGGACCTGCACTACTTTTTTTTAAAGCAAAAAAAGGAGAGGTTTTGCTAATTTGCTGAAGGACATATAATTAGGATATTAGAATTAATAAAGGAAGAGCTCAAACCAAAGACAGTATCAAAACAAGTGCTATTTTCTCTACACCAGATAGTCTAGTTTTTATGTGTATCATATGTTTTTTTCTTTTGGGGATACAGATAGTTGTCCTTCAGGACTCGTAAATAAAGAACATTAGTTTGTCTTCTGAATTTGATGAAATCACTTCATCAGAGCAGATATAGCCAAGTAGACTTAAAGAAATGAGAGAACATTTCTAAATTCACAGTAGTTGTGCCTTCTCGAGCAATGTCTAAGACAAAGGAAGTATTACAGATTTCTAGTTCCCGTAGAAGTGGAGAAAAGATTCTAATGTTTTATATCCCACTAGCCAAACTTATATCACGGTAATGTAAAGTCTATGAAAGAAGATACTTTTTTTTTTTTTTTCATTGCTCTACCCCTATGTCAATAACAGCCTTGGCTGTATAGCAGGCACTCAAATGTCTGAGGAGTATATGGCCAAAAATGCCACCAAGTTACTATATTGGAAAGTTGCTGACTCTCCTTGTTCAGACTCCACATGCACAAAGTAACTTCAGATTTTGTGACTTATTTTCCCATCAAAAGAAATGAATGAACTGATTACTCTGATAGGTGCTTTGTAGACATGTGGCAGTGGTAATTCTCAAGGTAAAGTAAAATTGCTCTGGTTGGTGGTCACATCAATCTCACAAGCCTTTCAGGTAGTATGAGCCAACCTTGTATTTTCTTATCTGGTTTAAGGATAAAAATCACAAGAAGACAATTTTCTGTTGCTTTGACATGCTTAAGTTTAGAAAGATGGAATGTGTATTCTAGAGGTTGGAATCTTTTCTTGGGTTCACATACTCCTTTTCTGCCTCTCATTAATGCATTCCATTCCCTTTGTTGATCTTAAAACAAAATTAGCAGAAGTTATACCTGCAAATCCTTACAAACTAGAGGATTCTAGAGGATCACTGAGTCAACACATCTGTCTCTTATTTCAACTACATTGTGTTTGAATTCATTGGAGAGGCAGTATATCCGTTTCTTGTTTTTCCCCAATTCTGGTGAAAAAAGATCATTGAATTTCTATTGAAAAAGCAAAGTATAATCCCAATATTAATCCATAAAGAGCTGGCATGCTCACATTCATGCTAATTAGCTCAGATTTGTAAAGTGCTTTAAAAGCGGGAAGTGTCATGCAAGTACTTACTAATGCTATTATTACGTTATGATCCAAACTGTCAGCTAATGATTGCCAGGGATTTAAAAGAGTTCCCACTTTAAAAATAAAATGGTCAGTGAGTGGGGAAGAAAACCACTTTATCTATAGAGAGGTGAGATAATAGATGGGTGCAGACAATGACTTATGGGCTACGCTTGGTAGGCACTGGGTATGGCTTGAATTGTTCCAGGAAAGCAGACTGCATTTTATTTTATTTTCCCTCCCCAATTCCCTGAAATCACATAAGGTAGCTACTGAAAAAGCTGTTCTCAGTATGTTGTTAGGAAAGTCTGCCAATGCACTTCTTACATTTTAATTACAGTAATGCTACATCCATCTGACTTTATTTGGAAGAAAAGAAAGGAGGCCAACATTAATGAGCTCCCACTGTGTACCAAGCATTTTACATATATTACTTTGTTACAGCCCTTTGAGATAAAGAATTACTATTTCCATTTACAGATGTGGTAACTGAAGCTCAGAATAGTTAAGAAATTTACTCAAGGAAATGTGGCTTATCATCTTTTCTTGACATTATGCTACCTTAGTTTGGGCATGAACATCATTCAGAAATGTGTCTTCTCTTCTCAACCCCTACCTCCTTCTCAATTACTACAGGAGTATGGGAATGGATAGCCAGGCTGGGGTCACATGCCATCCCAGAAGCAAGTGACCTCCATTTCACCAGGACCAAATGGAGTAAGGAGGTGAGGTGGCTCCCCAAGTGAAATAAAGATGCTGTCTCCAGAAAGGTGAAATGGATGCTGGGGAGGCAAACAACAGGTGCCCACTATACTGCTCTGTGTCGCAATGCTCCTTGCTCTTCCAGCCTTCAGTATGACCTGTCAGCCATATAGGCTTGAGTTAGCATCACTTCAATCAAATTACTCACCCTCTCTAGACTCCTGCTTCCTCATTTGTAAAATGAACTAGGCAATAATCTCCTCCAATGGTAAACTCTGAGCATGAGTTAATGCATCTCACATTTAGTGAATATTGTTCTGGGCAGAACAGAATGGGATAGGAGTGTTGACACTTGCATGGGTCTGTATATGGTTAGATGGTTAATAAGCATGGACCACAAACCAGGTATCCCTCCTGCATTGCTTCTCCCATTTCCACATTCTTAGAGGGATTCCTATTTCTCTCCTCGCTTCCCCTCCCTTCCTCTGAAATGGCTTTAGGCCTGGTTCTGACTCAGCTCTAGTCTACTGTTGCCATTTTAGAACTCTGGCTTAGGGTTGCCAGATCTTCTGGTTTTTCTTCTAGAGAAGCCAGAAATAAAGATTAATTTGTAAAAACCAATTCATAATTTTCAAAAACCCTATTATACTAAACAAACACTATGTGGATTAAATCTGATCTGGCTGTTGTCTTAAATCCTTCTCTCACACCATATGTAATGCTTTTGTGTTATGTTTTCACATATCTGCCTGTCCTACTCTTCAACATTTGTTAAGGTCAGGCAACATGCTTCTGTTCTTTTTATCCCTAGTACCTGGCACATACACTTAAATGTTTGTTTAATGAATGAGTGAATCACCTGGAAAAATAAAGCCCAATTTTTAAAAAACCCAAAACTTACTTTATAAGCCCATAACAAATGGCCACTTCAAACGAAATATATATGCAAAGAGAGTTATTTAAATATAACTTGAATTATAATTCCTACCCAAAAATACGTAACATAGTAAAGGCAGGAAAAATGATAAAACTGCAGATTCTCATTTTGAAGGGACCAAAACACCCAGGTTTACTGCCTGCCTACTTATACTTTGTACTTTTGGGTGAACATGAGAGGAAGCAGATGACAAATAACTAAGTTAAGGGGAAAAGTTCTTATTCATTCCAAATGGCTACATAATGTGCAGCATGGTGACTGTAGTCAGTATCGTATTGCATATTTGAAATTGTTGTGACCCATAGAGGGGTCCTGAATATTTTCAACAAAGTAAATGGAAATGAATCATGTAATATTTATATCAATTTAAGTTCTATAAAATGCATTGTATCTCGTGTTTTATTATGACCAAAAATAATTGTATGAAGGTTTTTGTAATCATTCCTACCTTATTTATCCATTTGGATCAATAGTCTTCCACTACAAATCCTCTTCCAAGGGAGTAGACCATTTCAGTTTGAACAGGGAATTTGGGACCTCTCTGTTTTAACACAGCAGATGTTCTGTCTTATGCAATAATTACCGTATTTCATCCATTCATGGTAATGGAGAGTAAGTTATGCTGTTATTTCATGTGCCACTAAGAAAGCATAGTCAATTACATTTTGACATATTGTCAATTGTAGGATGTGCTCTGATTTCAAAAATTTGAGAAAATGTGCAACTTAAATCATTGCCTAAAATACTGAGCTGGGGTGGGGGCAGGATTGGGATGGGTAGGGAACAACAGGCAGGAATTTAGGTTGTTCAGTTTTGACTTTTTCTAATATTTAATGCAGTTCCTGGCACCCATATGATTGATAGGTGTTCCGCAAATACAGTTGTTTTAATCTGAGCAGATTTCACTCTTCACCCATGCAACTATGACATGTAATACTCTTCCTCAGACAAAGGTCGTTTCATTGGGTGAGAATTTCAGCATTCATTTTAGAGCCCTACATAGTATTATGAAATAGACCCACTAATATTCAGCATGAACAAAATATAGTATTACCATCTCTTTGCTTAAACCAACTCAAGAAGGGGAAGTATATGAATATTTCAACAATGTGTTTTATGTGTATTTGTTTTTATGTCACAGATCATGTTATTTCACGTTTATAAGCAAAAGTGTTTTTCTTGTATTTGAAAAATCACTGTTTAGGTAAACACTGTAATAAAAATAATTTTGAAAGTATAGATACTGGGCTAATTATTTACATGTGGCGATGTTTGGAAGGCCACATGCTGCCCTTAAATCTTCTAACCCTTTGAAAGGATTTACTTTGAAAGAAAAAAATTAAACATCAAGGAATTATTCATATACATTTTCTGTGGTTTTCATTTAAGAAAGGAAGGGATTTTTCAAGGGTTTCCACGCTTTTATTTGATTTAATTTCATGCTCACTGAAGCCCATTTCCATCACAGTTACCGACACCTTGAACTTGCTGTGATTTCCCTGTTAAGCAGCCCAGATGATATTCAGTAAGATTCTTGGCCTCTAAGCCCCATGTCTTGGAAACAGACCTCGCTGCATTAGTGGAGATTCTGAGCCATTCTTTTTACTGATCCGACTAAGCCTTTGAAAATATTCTATGACCACTAGGAATTTTCGGCCTTGGTCTGGACCTGGCATGAAAGTAATCCAGACCTTGGAAGGCCCCACTGCCTGGGGTGCAGTGGTTACACCTCATTAGCCCCAAAGCAGGGATTCCATTTCCCCCTCTCCCTTGAGGTCCACATCTTCCCTTCCTGGTCTGGGCCTCCGAAAGGCAGCCCAGAACCTGAAATGCCTCATTGTAGACATCCCCAAACTTATACTCTGGCTACAGAGTGCTCATGAATTGTCCTAACCTAATAGCTTAGGTGGATTCTCAGGATGGAAAAGGTGATAATGTTTGCTCATTTGAAGAGTGAATGGTGGAACAGAAAGTGAGCAGGATGGAATGCTGGCTATGTTTTTCAGAGTTGCTTGTCTCCACCCACCCCCCCCCCCCATATGTTTTTACCATCTCAATAGTAGGTGAACATCCAGATGTCAGAAGGCTGTTGGAAGGCTGAAATGACATGAAGTAAAATGAAACAGGCGATGCACATGAGACTGTCTAGTCCAGGGTCTGATAGTGGGGAGAAATAACAGGGTTAAGGCTGGAAGCACAGGGGTGAAAGAATTCACCAGAGACAGAGTAGAGAACAAAAAAGGAGGCTTTATTGAAACACACTGCTATGGTCTGAACCCTAAAGAGGGTTTGAGGCTCTTTTATACTCTGCTTACATGGACTTTTTCTAACTTTGGTTGCTAGTGTGCAACAGTTCTCTGCTGGGATGTCTGGTCTGGGTTGCTAGCCTCTGACACAGAAATGTGGTTTCTGTGTCTGTATTCCTGCAGCTGGGCTATTTTTCTGGTCATAGTAGTCCGTCCTCATGGCCCTGTCCCCAAGGCAACCTTAGTTTCTCTACCCCAGCCTCCCAGGAGTCAGGAGTCGGGGCTGAGTTTTTAACCTTATTAAATAGTACTCTGACAGGTTTGGGACAGTCAGGTACTGAGTGCAGGTGACCACTGTGGGCAGTAGCTGCTCTTGACCAGAACGGAGCTCCATACTCACTGCCTCAGGTTTGCCCCGTACCATCTGGTGTAGGTCCTTATGCAAAAAACCCTCCTTCAAATTGATACTAGCTCTGTCTGGAAAGTGCAGCTAAGAAGATACTGGCTGCCTCTTCAGGGAGGACGTGTCTGTGATTTCTAGCCAGCCAGGCCTTTGCAGGCCACTCACAGCCTGAAATGAGTAGCACTGTCTCACCGCTTACTTTATGGTTGAGCTTATCTGCTGTGCCCACATCCTCCCCAGCTCAATGTAGGCAGTCTCTAAACTATAGCATGCTTAAAAAAAAAAACAAAAAAAACCAAGGGTCTAATAATTTCCCTCCAGGTTGTGCAAGCAGGAAGGCTTAAAACCACATAAAAGCATGCTCCTTTCTTTTCGTGCAAATGCAAGCAGCTAATATTTTACTGGTCTGGTTTCTTAAAGGGTCTTTACTGGCTGAAGAATCTATTACCCAAGGAGAGTATCTGTGTCAGGAATCTGCCAGCATGAAAGTGACTCAGAAGATCTGGGGTTCAAACAACAGAGAGCCTGCTCTGTTGTGGTTCCAAGTGGCCTCCAGACAGGCTGAGACACCCATGGGCCTTCACTGTAGCAGCCATCCACCGATGATGGCTTGGAAGGAGAGGCCCATGTGCATTGTCGCTTCCCCTCAAACAATATAGTCCAGAAGTGAGATAGGATCTCTCTTACTCCTCGTCTTCGTTCATTTTTCCTTTCTCATTAGCTTTTGCACACTGCACCCCTCACTTCACCCTGCCTTTCCATGGTTCCCCTACTTCCTCTATACTTCTGGTAAAATCTGAAGAGCACATAGCTTTCCATGCTCATTTCTTGGAAACCAAGCAATCTGCAGAGAGGAGAGGTTTTTATTTTCTGTCTAAACCATGGGGGAAACTATGTTTTTCATTTACCCAAGCATTTGTAACTTCATTTCTTAATTGGATATCTACTAAGCACCTTTGGCTGCCAAGTACTGGGTTGAAGATACAGCAGATGTGGATACAAAGATGATTCAAATACTGTCTTTACTTGCTGAGTAGAGTTATAATTATATAGTTATACAACGAAATGCCTTCTTGCTTGTTTATTTAATTAAGGAAAACTATTTAATTAAATCAGTTAAACTTAAATTTTTGTTTTATGCAAGAAAAGATCCCTGGCTTCCAAAGGGAGCTGATATAGAATGAGAAATTACATATGACCCAAATGAAGAAGTGATATTGAAGTTAATACTTAAAGGATGAATAGGGACTGGACAAAATAAAATGAAGAAGAGGATAGATCATGCCAGGAATGTGTTTCAGGAGAGTGGGTGATGGCAACTCTGAGACAGGCCAGAATTGAAAGCTATCTGTTGAGGCTGAAATCTGAAGAATGAGGGAGAACGAAGTGAGATGAAGCCAAGAAGTACCTAACTCCTGATAATAATGGGCCTTGGAAGCAGTTGGAAGGAGGTAGCTGATATCCATAGAGCAGTGATATCCTTAGAGCACCTAAGCAGGGAAGTGACATGATCTTGCATATTTTTCTTAAAAAAAATCACCTTGATATTGGCTGGTTAATGGGTTGGGGTGTGTGTGTGTGTGTGTTTAGGAGGGAGTATTGTGAAAATGGAGAGTTCAGGAATCCATATGGGAAATGATAGCTATTTGGACATGAACAGAGGCAATAGAGAAACGTAGATAAAATTGAGATATATTTTGGAGGTATGATCAACAGGATTTAGTGACAGATTGGCTGTGGGGGTGAGAAAGAGAGAGGCAACAAGAATAACTCCTAGGTTTCTGGCTTGAGCAATGCAAGGGATGCAGGTGCTATTTGCTCAGATGTTAGGACTGAGCAGGAGCAGATTGAGGAAGGAGCCCATGTTCAGAGGGCTGCTGACCTCATGTAAGATGTTTGTTGACTGAGCACTGGTAGTGTTTTCTACCCATATCTTGACTATATAAGGCAACAATTTATTGCAATACACTAAAATTCCTTTTCCATGAGGGTAGAGTAAGGGTAGCACAATATTTTCTTCCTTTTATTTTTGCAGATAATATAGTAATAATAAATCCCCTCAAAGCAAATACACAGTTCTTAGGTCATGCTGGAATCATGGTGCTGGGGCCAGCAGTTGCCTCACTTGTTCAAGGAATAGAGTATCTGTTGCTAGGGAGGATAAAGAAGACCTCCAATATCATGTCGGGGGATTGGACTAGGTGGTCTTTGTTGTTCTTCCAACCTTGGGGTTCTGGGATTGGACTAGGTGGTCTTTGTTGTTCTTCCAACCTTGGGGTTCTGGGATTGGACTAGGTGGTCTTTGTTGTTCTTCTAACCTTGGGGTTCTGTGATTCAATAGGTCAGCCAATGGGAAAGATAATCGAAAACAAAAGTCAGAAGGGATGTAGGCTGAAACAAGTTGCTAAGTAATATCTGAGAATTCATTCATGTCCTCTGTCTGAAGACTTCATTTCCTCAGGAATGTAGCCACCTCTGTAGGTAAATTGTCTTCCTGTCAGTATCAAGTTGCAAATACACAAACAAAGGTTAATATTTTGCAGTACAAATATAGAATGATGTCAAGAAAGAACAAAGTTTACTACTTTTAGAACTTGAAAGCGAGTTGTAGAGTCAAGCAGACTGAAGGTTTAATACCTACTTTGTCATGTACTAGCTGGGTGATCTTTAACAAATGACTTAATCTCTCTGGGCTTCACTTTTCCCATAAGCAAAGTTGAGGGGCTTATAGATCCCATCCCATCAGGTGGCTGTGAGGACTTGCTGAAAGTATGGTTACTTGGCTTGGAGCAATTGCTCAAAAAATCTTGTCCATGAGCACTTGGAGCACATATGAATTGTTTTCCTTCCCTTCTTTTCCCTTCCCTTCCCCTCCCCCCCTTCCTTTCCTATCAGAAGCTTTATATTTTGGTGTTGTTCCACTTATTTATTTTTGCTTTGTTTCTTGCACCTTTACATATTGGGAAGTTGCTAGTAAGACCAATGTCAACTATCTTTACCCCCATTTTTTCCCCTAGGACTAGTTCTATGGTTTCAGCTCTTATATTTAAGTTTAACCTATTTCAAGCTAATT
>NW_004567109.1:33341744-33353153 GCF_000260355.1 Condylura cristata
CCAGCTGCTCCCTTCAGCAGTGTACTTCATCTATCTGCCTGTTCTGCTCCTTGCTCTGTGTGTGGTGAATTCTCACCATCTCTGAACCTCTGACCTGTACCCATTCTGTATCCATAAATAAATAAATCTTTAAAAAAAAATCATTTGATGCTCAGAGTAAAAAAAAAAAAATCATTTGTGCCCCCTACGTACATTTTTCTTGACCTAGCTCATGCACACTTACCCATCCATGCTGCTATCGAAGCAGATCCAACCGTTGTACTGCATCCCTTGGTCAGAGCAACCCAAAATGGGTCAATGAGAGTCCTTTTCTAGAAAAATTTCAAGCTTGTTCTGGTCAAAGAGCCCTTAAGTTTCTGTCATGCAGCTGTTAGAATGTGGGGCCATACACAGATGCTGCTCACAAGGAATAAAGAAGAGGGACAGAAAGGCCACGTTGAGGCACTGGAACTTTGGTGCCAGTGGTCCCTAGGTTCAGACAGATCCCTGTCCTTTCTGTGGGTTGCCCAGCACCCCTGCCTTAGCTTTTTGGTTTAGTTCACTCCAAGTAGGATTTCTAAACTGAGTGACTTATAACGTAAAGTGTTAATAGCAGCCTTATTTCTCAGACACATTAAGAGTAAATGCTCAATGACCATGTCCCCAGTTAGCAGCAAAATCTGGAGTTGCAGGCCCTCTCTGGTGGTACGGCAGGTTAAAGCATAGCACTGTGATGCCACCCAGCTACCTGTAACTGCTTTAGCACGAGTTGGATCCCCGAGGTGACCCACACGATGCAGCAGACCTCTCCTGTCTCACTTGCTACTTCCCTCAACAGTGTACTTTGCGGATCTGCCTGTTTCTGCCCCCGTCTTGGTGAATCCTTTCACTGCCCTGGTACCTCTGGCCTGTACTCCAGTTCTGTATGCATAAGTAACTAAAACTTTAAAAAATGTGTGCTGTAGATGTTCTTCTATGTGTGCAATATGGTAGAGAATGGAAATGCACTCATACAGACCCATCTTAATACCTTTTTTCTGCCACTTATTCGTTGTGTGATCTTAGACTAGTTACTTAACCTGTGGAGATCGAACCTCATCCTCTAGAACCTCATCCTCTATAAAGCAGAGATGAAAGGCCCCTTCACACAGCTGTTGTAGAGCTTACCTAACATGATTTACATGGATATCACTGCCTTAATATATTTTACTAAAGACTGGTTTCCATCTTCAGCAATTCTGTTGCCTAAGACTTTGTAGTTAAGTGACTGAGAAACATTGAGATGTAGTGGTGAAATCCATCCATGAGTAGAGTCACAAAATATTCCAGATTATCTGCTTTATTGAATGCTTAAAGGAGATAAGTATCATAATATGCTTTTTTCAGTGCTTCTGCCTTCTCCCTCCAAAACCCTAAATATTTTTTCCTCGTTGGAACATTCTTTACATGGCAAGCAATTGCCTGCTCAATTGATCCATCATTCCCTGTAAGGAAAGAGCCAAGAGTATTTAACTTATAGTCATATATCCAGACACAGCACAGGTCCTGGTTCACAGAAAGCTTTCAATGAGGGCATACTGGATGAATAAATGAATGAATGCATTAAAATTTTGTAGACCAAGCAGAAACTGCCAATGCTATGTCCTGAGCATCAAGAATGATTGAAAACAGGGGCTTCCTTGCTGGTACAAGGGGTTAAAACACAGCACTATAAAGCTATCTGCAGCCACTGCAGCATGAATTTGATCTCCAGCCAGGGAGCTGACCCACATTGACACAGCAGACCTCTCCTGTCTCACCTGCTGCTCCCCTCAGCAATGTGTTTCAGTCATTCTGCCTGTTCCCCACTCTGTCTCTGGTGAATCATCTCACCTCCCCACATCTCTGGCCTTTACTCCAGCTCTTATATGCATAAATAAATAAATCTTAAAAAAAAAAAAAGAATAATGGAAAACAGCACAAGAGTAACTAAAAAAGTAAGAAAGGCCCAACAGAATTTAACAAAGCAGATGCATACACTTAACTTCCTAGTGACGAAGGAAATCAGAAGTCATGTTTGAGTCACATACAGGATATGATGGCTTTGTTAAACAGCTTGGCTTTAGTCTAAAGTTGTTGTCTTTGCAAGAAATAATACAACCAAGGCATCAAACATGACAAGATTATGACAACCATGATTATAATTGCCTAAGCTCTGCTCAAATTCAAGGGGAGAATTAGGGCTCCACCTGGCAGGGAGAGGAATTGCAAAAACAATCGTGGCCATCTTTTAATTTGCTGCACAGAAGTTATCTCAGGGAAAGATGAGGACAAAGGGCTAACACCTAGCAACTGTTGAAGTCCTCAATGTCAGGGGCACACAGAAAGCCTTCCTGCTGATCCTCACAATGACCTAGCTCAGGTACTATGGCCCCCTTTTACTGGTGAGGAATGTGAGGCCCAGAGCTTGAGTGACTTGCTAGTCAGTAAGTGACAGAGTTAAAATTAAGCCAAATAATGCCTGATTCCAAAGTTTGTTTTTCTGTTGCAGTATACTACATTCATCTAACATGACTCTTAATCATTTTATAGAAGAGAAGAATAAAGGGGTCCTTAAATGTCTGTGAACTGGTGGTATTTAGAATCATCAACTTTCATGACAGTTTCACTGGCCCAATATTTGCTTTTGTCCATTATTTAATAAGTTGACAGGGAGTAAAAGTTATACTTTACCTAATGGGATATACTAGCAGGTATGAAAGAAAGAGCTCATTAAGAGGGCTTTTCCTGGCCCTCCCTGGTGGCGCAGCGGGTTAAAGCACAGTACTGAGAATCTAAAGCCGCTTCTGCATGAGTTTGATTCCCGACTGCCCCGGAGGTGACCACATGGCGTGGCAGACCTCTCCTGACCCGCCCACTGCTCGCTGCTCCCCTCAGCAGTGTACTTTGATCATCTGCCTGTTCTGCTCCCCACTCTGTCTCTGGTGAAGCCTCTCACCTCCCCTGTACCTCTGGCCTATACCCCAGTTCTGTATACATAAATAAGTTAATCTTAAAAAAAAAATCCTGAGGAATTCAGACTACTGACACATAGGGCTCCAAACAACCATGAAGGGCAGTAAAAGGAAAATACTTATAATAACACAACATATAACTTAATAAGGACCTGTTTGAACACATCTACGATATAGGATCTCCATTATTAGTGGTTCTGAAGTTGTGATGAAGGACTGCTTATTTAAAAATATTTTTGATCTACTAATGATGGACACTTTTGCAAAACATGACAAACTTTGCTGTAATGCACAATTGCCACAGAGTCCTAAAAACTTTCTCTCATTTTTGTTGTCTGTAATGATAAGGGACTGTGAATAATAGCTTCAGGAACAGATCTGGTTCATGGATCCCCCTTGGAGCAGCACTGCATCAAGTCAGCTAATATTCACAACAGCCCTACCAATCAGATATTATTCAGTTATTCCTTTTTATAGGTGAGAAATTGAAGAATGGAGAGGTTAAGTAACTCCCCCAGAGCTCTGACCAGGTGTTCTGCCCGCCACCAATGCCAGGCGGCACAGTCCTAGCTATTATAGACACAGAGTAAGATTCAATACTCCCAGGACATACACAGACATGGGAAGAAACAGACAGATAAATAACAGATTGTTTCTTACCTTGATAAAATTTTTAGCAAGTAAGCATTAAGGGGCAAGATTATCACTTCACTGAAAGTGGCTTCAGTTCCAAAACCAGCCAGCTCTTCAGGAATTTTCTTGCTTAACATCAAGATGAATCGCACAAATCTTAGCATCATCCAAATCTCCAGTTCCTTATTCTGACTCTTAGCAAGACTTCATTTTGGGGGACGGGATTTATGTCACTTTTGATTCCCAAGTTCAACATCTTTTCTAGCAACATTTGTGCCCCTCCTGAAGGAGTGTGGAGGGGACTTGATGAGAAATTAATTGGCGCATCTGTTCTCATGTCTGCTCGTGAGCAGCCTGTGATCACAAACAACTCATTTAGGGGCATGTCAGTCTCTTCCCCAAGAGGTACCACCCCCACACCATTTGTGGACCGCACACTGGTGTGTGAATCACCTCCTAGGATGAGTGACTGTTGACTCACAGCTTCAGAGAGCTTCCTATTGAAACAACTTGCCCTAAAGCCTTGGAAAGAGAGCAAAACAACTTTGGAAGGAAATGAACACCATCCCTTTTGTTAACAGAGGCTGTTACAGCTGGAAACGGGTCTTGCTTCCCATGGGCAATGGCATCCAAGTTTCTGTAGGCTCCTGAGGTCACATCTACCACAGATGGCAGCTTCTCGGGTTTTCCAGTGGTGTTATGCAGAGAGCTGATAATTTAGGACAGACATTTATGGAGCACTAACTGTATGCCAGCCACTATATGAAACACTCTCCAAATACTGTTTAATTTTATTCCCCAAACTAACAATAATATGAGATAGATGTGATAGTTTCCATGTTCCAGTTTTTTTAAACTGAGGCAAGGGTGATTAAGAACCTGGGGGGAGGGGCGTCTAATGTCTCCTTACCTGGTCTGAGGAAAGATCCAAAGAAGTAAATGTAGCAAAAGTGCATCATGTAGGCCCTGCCCATAGTAGACTCAACACCTGCTACTTCCCATCCTCCCCCCAACACAAATGGAGAAACTCAAGGAGTACGTAGCTGTGTGAGCAAGAGGCACATAGTGAACACTTACAAAGTGATTAGAATGTTATGGAAGCATGTTAGATTTTAGGGTGATACAAGTATGAATAACAAAATACAAATTTGATGTATCTAATTTAACTTAGCTCTAAAATTCCTATGAACTTGGCATACTTGTGTGCACTAGTAGATGAGGAGATTCTGCATACACAGTTCTGAGGAAGGAAGTGGTTTTGGAGGCATAATTACAGACATTTACTGAGTAATGGTTGGTGTTGGGTGTGCTAATTTACTGCCATCTCACAATGGGAGTTGTTATTTACTGTTTATAAGGAGGAAACAAAGTAAGACAAAGCTTAGGAAACTTGCATGAGGTCTTAAATCTCATGTGCCTCAAAATTTTATTTGTAGTGAAAGATGATCTTATTGATTATCTCTGATGATCTTACTGATGTTGAATGTACAAGGTGAAAATCAACTTTTTATAAATAGCTTGGTGTCACCTGGAAGATTGTTTTAAGATACCCATAATTCCATATGTACATTTTATTTTGTTTAGACCTCTAGGTATTAACGAAAACAATACAATTCAAGTATTTTGGGGTTTCTTTTGGAAATAACTTGATAGTGAAGGTGGCAGTTAAACACATCAATCACGAGGTTGAAGTGGGTAAAATGCATCTCAAGACACATGTGGCAGGTTGACCAGATGGACTGAAGCAGAAGGTGAATGTGTAGTTTTGATGGAAGGAAGACACTAGTTGGTCTGATGCAGCATTACCCAATCGACCCCACAGTCCAGCTAGCAACAAAAGTCCTTTAGCTAACCTTTGAGTAGAAAAAACCCCAACATAAACTATACATATGAGGCCAGCACAGAGTAAAGTGAAACTAAGTAGAAAGAAACAGTTTCTTTGGATTCTTCAGGATTTGGGTGGTTTGTTCTGCTGAGGTCAGAAGTGAAAAGGACCTGCTGAAGTTCACCTAGTTAGCTGGATTGTCTCCTTTTTGGTACTTACTTCCAGGGTCTTATCAGTGTTTTATCATTTTTCAGCTTGATGATTACAATAGCCTTCTAACACATCTTTCACTGCTGTGTTTTCCTTCCACCTTCCACACTGAAGAACAGACATCATTCAGAAAAACAAAAACCTTATTTTATTCCACTCTTCAAAAACATTCAGGGCTTCCAGATTGTCTTGGGCTGTTCTTAAACTATGGTTCGTGTGTGGGTCCAGACTACTAAAAGCTATCAGATGAGTGTGGTGGCTCTTTAGAATGTTCAGTCTGTTTGATGGTTAGTAACTTAAAATACTGCTTCGCATCGAAACAAAGGGATAGACTATAAAAATTGGGGTAATAAAAACTGGGTGAGTTTAAAGAGATTTTAAAGGATTATCTTACTTGTAGCAGAGCCTGTGGGGATACCGGTTTGTTCTCTTCTGATTTACAGCTGTTTTAGTGGGAAAAATCTATACTCTCTATACTCTCCTAGAACATTGATACTTTCCAAATCTTAGTTCCTGTCTCCATTACTCTAGTATCTATTTATGCCTGGCTTGACACCCTCTTCTCTCAAATGGTTTCCTTGAAATTCCACTTAGCAACCATCATTCCACACGATTTAAAATAGTAACTACTGGAATCTTCAGAACTCAGTCAAAAACCAAAAGCCACTGTAGGCCTAGCAAACAGGAATGACTTTTGTACAGGAAATTGGATGCTCACAAAGCTATAGAAGATATGGCAGAACAAAGATAAGAGAAACTACCTGTAGTTTCCTGTCACAAAAGCAGGAAGTGCAGGAATTGTAGAAAGCTACCACTAATGATCCAGTTTTTGCAGAAGCAAAAACGTCAATTTTCAAAGGATATCTAAAAGTCATAGATACTGGAAAAACCTTACATCTTCTTCCTACGAAAGACCAGAATGATGGTTTCTGCTTTTCTTTTGCCTTTTAAGTATTCCATGCATACCTCTAACCCAGATTCTGTGTTATACACTGAATTTAGTCCCCACTAAATTCATATAGGGAAGTCCTAACTCCTAGTATTTCAGAATATGACTGTATTTGGACATAAGGTCAGTAAAGAGGCACTAAAGATAAAATGAGGTCTTATGGGTGTCTCTAATCCCATATGACTAGACACACACAGAGACCATGTCAAAAAGCCAGGAGAAGCTGACTGTCTACAAACCAAGGAG
Source organism: Condylura cristata (assembly GCF_000260355.1). Taxonomy (NCBI): domain Eukaryota; kingdom Metazoa; phylum Chordata; class Mammalia; order Eulipotyphla; family Talpidae; genus Condylura; species Condylura cristata. The sequence continues at coordinate 33,348,580 of NW_004567109.1, forward strand.
CGAGGCCTCAGCAGAAATCAACCCTGTCAACACCTGGGTCTCACATTTTCAGGCTCCTGGATGGTGAGAAAATAAAATGCTGTTGTTGGAGTCACCCAGTCTGTGGTAGTTTGTTATGGCAGCCTGGGCAAGCTCATATACCCTGGGAAGAAGAATGTTATGATGTAGTTGCTAGGTTCCAACCCCCACCTTGCAGAAGTTGGAAGGGTGCAATTGGCACTGTGTTGCCAAGAGGGAAACCAGCCCAGCTGGCCTCTGCTTGGAGTGTGGTGATGACTGGACAATGGCACTCACACTTGCCCCTGTTACCTATTCATTTTAATCCTCATACCTCCTAATGTACTCGCACCTTCACAGTCACGCTGGACTGTAAGTAGGAAATTGAAGCTTGGAGAAGCTGTGTGGCTGCCACGAGTGGTAGGAGCCTGGGTCTGCCCCTTGAGGCTGCCTTCAGTGACTGCACTGCCCGACTGCAGGCAGTTTCCTTGCTCATCTTCCCAGGGGCTGACTGTCCTGTTGATCTTTAAGCATGTGTCCCTTCTTCTGTTCCTTTTTATCAGCTCTCCCACTCCCATATAATGCCAACCTCATCCCTGCCCGCTGAGCCTTTATTCTCCTAAGCCAGTATCCTCTATGGATTTCTAGCACAGAACCCAAGTACAATCAAACATTGGAAACTGTGATAGGAGAATGAATATATAAATTGACTAAGTAGGCTGTTATGTAATCATATCATTATATAATCTAATATAGTACTTTAGTGAAGAACTTGAAATAACTTTACAAAAAAAAAAAAGATTTTTTTGGAATAATCCTACATTTAAAAGCTGGATTTGGTGTGAACACATGTACTTAATAAAACCAAACAAAATCCTAAACAGAAGGGAAAAATAGAAGGAATTACTCTTAGCAATGCTTATCCACCACCCCCAAAGCTTGTTGCTTATATCTTACTTCGGAATTAGTTATAATGAAAATGAATTTGTTTCATAACAGACTTTGAAATATCTGTGTCCTGTATTAAAGATTTGTGGCTAACCCCCTTAAGCAGAGAAATTGTACAGAGAATTTCTTTGTGACTCAAAGAAAATGGGCCACTGAAGCATCTTGAAGCTAGAGACTCAAGGAAAGAAACCAAAGGCCAAGGGGCTTTAAATTCTTGTCTTTCTCTGCTACTCCAGGGCACAGTGCTAGCGGGTCTTCCCAGAGCAGACTGGGCAATGTCCATATCTCCATGATGTCTACGGGCTAAAGGAACTAAGGGAGCGAAGCTCCGCCCTGCCCTAACCCTATCTTGAATCCCCTCTAATAACTCCCAGTAGCCTCTAGACCCTTCTTGGGTACTCCTAACAGTAAGATGCACACACAATTGAGCCAGATCGCTGTAGTTGGGTAAAGAGTTCTGTCCAAAACTGTTCCTCTTCCCATGATGTCCACCATTACTCTTTGACCATATGAATCCTGTTTAGATCTGGGTTCATGAGACCAGAGATCGTGTGTACAGCATGTAACACAACAGGCACTCAGTAAATGCTACAGAATGAGTGACCAAGTGAATGAGGAATGAAAGTGCTTCTTGAATCCTCTCTTTTCCAGGCCAAATATGCCAGATCCTTCAGCAAGTCCTCTCTTAAGTGCATCCTGGACCCTTACCACACTTGGCAATGTTCCTATTCAAATGTAGAGTTCAGGAATCTGTGTACCAGTCTTAGGGTGGCATGAGAGGTGACTGTGCATGGAAAACAACTTTCCTTGTTTTAAACAACCTATTTTTTATGATGCAACTCAAGTCAGTAGCAGTTGATGAAATCACTTTGTGTCAACAAAATCTGCACTGTGCTTTTAGGGTTTGAGCTATGTTGTCTTTCCCAGTAGCCCTGTATTCCTTATTTTGATTATTCACGATGCTGTGCAATGCAGTGGAAAGGCATAGGGTTAAGAGTTAAAAGACTGGACTTCAGATGATTACAATGGTGGTACTAATACTGGGTGCCAGGATAATTTTGGGTCACACATCAGCCCAAGTTCCACACATATGTATTCTCTTTTCATCTTAGTTGCAAATATAGATCCTATTTTTATCCATGTTTTACAAATAGAAAAGTTTGAGATGTTAGGAGGCTAAGCAACTTACTTAAGCTTGTCTCTACCGTTAAATTGCCAACTTTAATCATGAACTTGTCTCCCACTCTCTTTATTTCACTTCCTTTATCTGTTGAATGATGATCATAATCACAGTCACCATTGGAGAATTATTGGGAGGATTTGTTAAAAGGGTACAATGAAAATAACAATTAAAAGCTATATACTTGCAGTACATTATTGTAAAGTCTCCGGTTTCCAGAACACTGTCTGGAGACCTAGACTCCAATTTCCTCTCCTTGTCTGGGCATTCCAGATCGCTGTCTGTGGATATAACAAATGTTTTCTTCCTTTCTGTAATCCTGGACAATTTTTTTTTTTTATAGATTAAGAGTAATTACTCCCAAATGGGCACATGAAAGCCCAATTTCTGCCTAACATACATCAAACCACCCATAAATATGCATTTAGATTTTATTTATTATTCTTCATTAAATCTATTTCAAGTGAAAACAAACAAACCCACTCTTTCCAAGTATTTCATGATCTCAGTGCCAAAGACGCTGTCTGCATCATTCTTCCAGCAGAGGGCACTGTTTCTCTATAGAGCAGACGATCCTCTTCAAAACAGATACTGAAATGTTGGAAGGGGGACCCAATTACAGAGGGACCCCAGAAATAAAGGCACATCAAAATTCTAGTGGTTAACAATAAGGAAATTCCAGGAGGGTTTTTTGCCTAACGAGAACTTACAGTTAATGCAGAAATGCCTGCTTTAGTGTTCTGTAATACTGGGTGAGGTCCCTTTGCTCAGGAAGATATAATCTGACAATGTCTTCAAGTTATAATGAAGCAACCCATGGGCTAAACTCACTCCACATCCTTGTCTTGATTTCCCTGTACAAGCTGATTGTTATTGACATTAGCTTAGTCAGGAATTGCCCCTAAATAAAGATTTTTTTAGTATTTTTTAAAAAAGACATTCTATCGGGGGAGGGGAGTAGAACAAGATCAAAACTGGGGTGGGAAGAACACATGAACTATGGTGATGGCACATAGGTGAAGTGGTGGTGGGAAGTCCACGGGGAGTACAACTGAGATGGAAAAATGTACAAAATGAAGAATAATGTAAAAAATGTATTTATTTAAAAAAAAACAACATAAACACACACACATCAGAAGAGGACCCTCCTGGTGGCACAAGGGGTTAAAGCACAGCACTATGAAGCTATCGCAGCCATTCAGTACAAGTTTGATCCCTGATCCCTGCCAGGGAGGTGACACAGCGCAGCAGACCTCTTCCATCTCAGCTACTGTTCCTCTCAGCAGTGTACTTTGTCAATCTGCCTGTTCTGCTCCCCCTGTCTTTGGTGAATCCTCTCACTCCCTGCACCTCTGGCCCGGACTCCAGTTCTGTATGCATAAATACATAAATCTTTAAAAAATACATCAGAAAAGTTCCCACAGATGAACACATATTTGCATGGTGATAGCCAGTTGGCCTTTATAATAAAGTCTGACCCCTTGAAACAGGCATGTACTGGCTAGCCCCCCCATGCCCACCCAGTCTGCCCTGTTAGCGTGCACCATCCGCATAGAGGCCAAAGCTCTTGAGTTAGTGACCTGTAGATTCCAGTCCAGCCTCATACTGTAGATGGGGAAAGAGAGCCCAGAAATAGTGAAGGATTTGCTCGAGGTCACAGCACAAGTGAAGTGCTGAGATCAGGCTAGGTTCTGGATCTCCCAGATCTGGGGTTTTCAGAGAGATGGTCCTGATTCCTGCCCATGCCTTCGTGAGGCAGCTCCAGCCCTTTCCTTGGCACTTGCAGGAAGTTCTTGTAGATCATCAGGTAGGAAGGGGTAGGAAGGGCCCCAGAGAATGAGATGCAAGGAGGGGCTTTGGACAGCAGAAAGACAAGAGCAGGGTATTCCTATTCTGGTACCCTTGCTTGTCCAGGCCCAGTTTTACTCATCAAACTCCTGATTTCTTTGTTGACAGCCCTTGGAGAGCTTAGAGTCAGAGTGACTTAGTTCCTTAAAATTTCTGGGCCTTTGAGTCCTCATTTATAAAATGGAAGCACTATTGCTTTGTGGAGGTTGTGTGAATAACACCTACTCTAAGAATAAAGCATCTGTTGTCCATTCAATTTGATTGTCTAGTAAATGTCAAATTAAGGGGACACAACTTTTCTTGGAACATGGGGAGTGCTTAGTAGGTGATAGCAGTTGTGGGAGAGAAACCAGAGAGACAGGGTCTTTGTTACCCTGTCCAGACTCAAGGCCTTTGCCCTCAACCCTTCCATATTTTTTTTTAAAGATTTATTTATTTATTCATACAGAATTGGGGTACAGGCCAGAGATGCAGAGGGTGAGAGGATTCACCAGAGACAGAGTGGGGAGCAGAACAGGCAGATGATCAAAGTACACTGCTGAGGGGAGCAGCGGGTGGGTCAGGAGAGGTCTGCCGCGCCATGTGGTCACCTCAGGGGTAG
>NW_004567109.1:33353253-33356862 GCF_000260355.1 Condylura cristata
GGTGAGAGGATTCACCAGAGACAGAGTGGGGAGCAGAACAGGCAGATGATCAAAGTACACTGCTGAGGGGAGCAGTGGGCAGGTCAGGAGAGGTCTGCCTCGCCATGTGGATCTCCTCCGGGGCAGGCAGGGATCAAACTCATGTGGTGTAAGTGGCTTAAGCTTCTTAGTGCAGTGCTTTAACCCGCTGCGCCACCAGGGAGGGCCAACCCCTCCATATTTTAATAGCTCTTTTCCTAAACCAGGGTGATGCTTTTATAATTCTTGATGCATGAGTTGCCCTCACCTCCAGGCCAAGTGAGTCAGAATCTCTAGGGATGTAGTCTGGTCACCAGTGCCCCTTGTCATTCTCCAATGCAGCACAGGTGGAAACCATGGCCTGAATCCTCCCCCAAATCCTCCATAGTGCCAAGCATGTCCCATCCCTGAGGTTCACCCTGGGGTCCCACGGTCCCACTTCCTTTCTACAGTCCCACCCCCTGAGTCTTGGTTTTCTTATTTGGCTAATAAAAGTGTATGGGAGACAGCTGGGAGCTTGCCAGCATCCACACCCCCGGTGTTTTCCAAGTAGAAGGTGAATTTTGGAAGCTGACCAGCTCTAGGCTTAATCTTGTGCTCAGGGATCCAGCCCCTTGTGAGTATGTGTGGAGGCTTCCTCACACCAACAAGCAAATCTCAGACACCAGCAAGGAGTCTGTGAATTCAACTTAATTCAGCTCAGTTCTGACACTGTCCTGTAGGAGGGAGCATCCAATTCCACTGGTTGAGGGCTCAGTCTCAGCTCCACCCTCCACTACAGGCACCATTTGGCCAGACTGTAACCTGTGCTCTTGACAGTGGGCTGTATAAATCAGAGGTTCCTTGGACCTCCTCAGGTTATGCTCATTTGCTAGAGCAGCTCCCAAAACTCAGGAAACTCATTTACTCACTCCATCACTGATTTATTACAAAGGATATAGTTCAGACAGCCAGATGCCTGGGGAAAGTTATGGGGAAAAGGTACGGAAGTTCTGTGCCCCCCTAGTGCATCCATCTCTCCAAATCTCCCTATGTCCACTAACATGGAAACTCTTCAAAACCCCTCCTTTTTAGTTTCTATGGAGGTTTCATTACCTAGGGTGACTGATTAACTCATCGCCATTAGCAACTGAACTCAATCTCGGGCTCCTCTTCCCTTCCCAGGTTTGGGGGTGGGACTGGAAATCTGACTCTGTTCACAAAGGTGGTTCTCCATGAAGCAAGCCAGCCTTAGGTGCTTCCTCAAAAGTCAGCACATTCACATGTCACAATTTTTTTTATCATTCTCAACTTTTAGAAAATCCCAAGATTTCAGGGAACTGTAAGACAGAACAAGTGTATCTGAGAAACATATTTTGGCCATCTGAGTGAATATTTTTCTTATATATTAGTATTGAAGGATTGAAACAATCCTATCCCAGGATTATTGAATCCATCACCTTTGGCTGTAATTGGCTTCAAAATGAAACTGGGAACCCAACTATGTTAAGATGTGAGAAGAAGATTCTAGAAGTTTCTGTACTCCTAAGAAGGAACAAGAAAGGTACTGTGAGAAATCTTGATCTCACTTGCAACTAATGCTGCCATCTTGTGACCAGACTGAGGAAGAAGGGGGTTCAGGAGCCCAGAATTTAAAGGTGAATGCTGTTTACTGGAATTGTCAGGGATGAAATCACAAAATGAGTATTAGAGAATTGATTCCTTACCAAGTTTCACACCCTCTGCTAAGGACACTAGTATGGGCTATTTCAAGTTATTTTGACACTAAAGTATGGCATTATAAAGTATGTCAGTCTATGGAATTAAACTGTTAATTTTGGTTCTATAATTGAGGCAAAAATGGGGTTTTTTTGGATATTTTTTTAAAAGATTTATTTATGTATGCATACAGAGCTAGGGTACAGGCCAGAGGTGCAGGGGCTGTGAGAGGATTCACCAGAGACAGAGTGGGGAGCAGAACAGGCAGATTGATGAAGTATATTGCTAAGGAGAGTAGTGGGCAGGTCAGGAGAGGTCTGCTGTGCCATGTGGTCACTTCTGGGGCAGGGGCTCAAACTCATGCTGAAGTGGCTTTAGCTTCTTAGTGGTGTGCTTTAACCCGTTGCACCACCAGGGAGGGCCAGCAAATGTTTTAACCTTGCTATACCACAGTTTTCTCATCTGTGAAATGGGAATAGTGGAATCTACCCACCATGGGATTGTTGAAAGAACTAAAGTAATGCATGCAAATAATCTAGCACACAATTAGATGTCAATAAAAGTCAGGTATTCTGTGTCTTAAAATCTATGCTGTAAGGCATAGATTTATTAATATATCTTTTGTTATCATCATTTGCTTTTTACATATGACTATAATGAGAATCTCAAAACCCAAGTAACTTTGAGATCCTACATGTATTCATGGCAGACTGGGATTTAAATCCAAGAGTTCTTATTCTTCATTGGCTTCTGCCTTCCATCTTCTCTCTTGCTAGCCATGATCAGTTAAAGAAATCCCAGTGTTTGCCTGAAGTGAGGTGAACATAGGAAATTCATCCACAAATACAGGTCTGCAAGCAAACCAAATGAAATTGAGAAGCTGAGCCAGAGGCATGGTTATGACCAAGAAGTTGTGAAAGACAAGGAGCCCCTTTCAACAGGACACTTGTTAGGTTTCCATATAACAAAGAATCATAGGAACTTAGACTTCCAGGGTTCAAAGAGATTTTAGATCAGATGACCCAACTCTTTCTTGTGCTGGAATTCCTACAGGCTTATACCCCTTAATATTGAGAAATTCTTACTTTCAAGAGTGGAGTTGGTGAAATTCTTAAAAAGTTCTATCATTTGTTGAGATGACATTTGCCTCCCTTGAACTTCCAACTCTAAATGTAGTTTCCAGGGAAAGAGAGAACAACTTCCATTCCTTTGTCCTGTGGCAGGCAGCCCTTTGGAAACATGTTGATATTCAGTTCATCGAAATTTTCTCTTTCTTCCAAGCTCCCCTCTCCCCGTCTTTCTCAACTGGTCCTCAGGCAAGGCAGTTTCTAGTTCCACCACTATCTTGTGTCCTCTTTTAATATAGGATACCAAAAGTAGAATCAACACTTAGGGAAGGATTTTCTAACCACCAGGGATGTTCACCAAGGGATCAGTGCAGTGGTTGATCTCAAACATTATTGCCTGTATGTAAAATACACTGAAGAAAAATTAGTGGGGTGATGGTGGGGGGAATATTACCTAATATGGTAGAAATAGGTTGGTTTTGTTGTTCCATAATCAGAATGTCTGCTTTGGGAAGGTGATCAAACCCACTTGGGATTAGCAGTAAGCAAACAGGGTGTTGTTGGCTACGACAGTGAACAAGGTGCCAATTGGAGTCATGGGAAGAAACACAAGATGTCTGGGTGACCAGCCTTTCCCTCCTCATTGGTCAGGTGAGTGGTTGGAGCTCCTGTTTATCATGGGGGCTTGGTTCCCCATTGCAGGTCACTTCCTGTCTTTCTTTCAAGATTTTCTTTCTTTCTTTCTTTCTTTCTTTCTTTCTTTCTTTCTTTCTTTCTTTCTTTCTTTCTTTCTTTCTTTCTTTCTTTCTTTCTTTCTTTCTTTCTT
>NW_004567109.1:33356962-33359304 GCF_000260355.1 Condylura cristata
TTTCTTTCTTTCTTTCTTTCTTTCTTTCTTTCTTTCTTTCTTTCTTTCTTTCTTTCTTTCTTTCTTTCTTTTTTTAAGATTTATTTATTTCTGTATATACCTCTGGGGTACCCAGAGGTGTGGGGGTGGGGGAAGCAGTGGTGGTGACAAGATTCACCAGAGACAGAGTGAGGAGCAGAATAAGCTGATCCACTGAGATACACTGCTGAGGGGAGCAGTGGGTGAGACAGGAAAGGTCTGCTGTGCCACAGGGGTCAGCTCCATGGTGGGGGATCGAACTCATGCTGCAGTGGCCATGGACAGCTTCTTAATTCTGTGCCTTAACCTGTTGCACCATGAGGGAGGGCCCTGCTTCCTGTCTTTCTAAATTGGTTCCCAGTTTTCCTTTTGAACTTTTGTATTCCCCAGATTCTCTCAACAAATTCCTTTCCGATAGGCATTAACCAGATGGAGTTTTGTTCCTTATAGGTCGACACCTCGGGTTTTACTGGTTTACTTGGTAACAAAAGAAAGGACACATCGCATTATGGAGTATTCATTAAAAAGTCTCAAAACAAGGAGAAAAATGTGTCAAATTTTCTTTATTCCTTATTACTATCCTTATATATACTTATTATGTATGTTATTGATGTAGGGTACACATTTTCAGCTATAATAATGTTTTAAAAATTAACTTGTTATTATAAAATAGCATGTGCACATTGTAGAAAATTTGGAAAACACAGAAAACCACGTATTACACATATAAAATTATTACTTGGCTGCCAGAAGTGTGAGTCTGTGCCCCAGGGCAGAATTTATGCCCCTCAACACGAGCCCAACTCTTGGTTACCTTTGGTCTGTTTTTATTTCATTGGGAATGTGGGCCAGTGCTTATTTTCACAGCCAAATTAATTAATGAGAAAATCCTCAGACTTTCCATTTATCACTTCCAAACACCCACTTTTGATGAGTCAGTTGCCATTTGAACAATATAGGATAATTTTCAAATTAATTAAAACAAGACAACAATAAGGCCATTTCTTACTCAAGTATCTCCAAGGAATTCTGACTCCATTAATCTTTGGACCATACTCTAAACAGGGAAAAGACATTAATCATGTCTCTCTGGTAGGGGAAGGACAGGACCCAAAGAGAGTGAGTGGTTTGTCATAGACAAGTGCTGGGGTCATTGGGCCTGTATCCAGCTTGGAGTTGTTTTTTCTTTTTTCTCACTAGACAATCAATCAGCTATGTTTCTATATTTAGTGGATACCTATTATGTGCTTATTGTTTTATGAGTACTTAGGGGAATGTGAAATGCAAAATTTGCAGGATCTATAGCTCCCATCCCCGTCCAGACCAAGTAAAAGGAGAGAGCGATTTGTATGGAAGTCGAGAAGCACAGAGATAAAATTGTGATATCCATTAAATATAAAACAGCTGCTATTTTGTTCCTGAATACAGTATAAAAATAAAATTTTTTTTAGCAGTTTTACCTCTTTTCTGCTTCTTTCTAAATATCAGCTATGCACAAGGCACTTTCACAAGCATATTTTATTTTTTTTTTATTATAATAGTTTATTTTTACATCATTTTGTGCATTTGTCCATCTCAGTTGCAATCCCTTTGGGCTTCCCATCACCAAATCACCCATGTGCCATCACCATAGTCCAGCGCATTTCCCTCCCCCTCTGATCCCATTCCCCACTCCACCCCTACAAAATGCCTCTGGTATATAGCTGTTCATCATTATCATTATTTTCTCTCATGTTCCGTTATATTCCTTCTATGAGTGAAACCATCCAGTATTTTTCCTTTTCTTTCTGGCTTACTTCACAAGCATGATCTTTTCCAGTTCCATCCATGTTACTGCAAAAGACATGTTTTTTGTTGTTGTTGTTGCTGAGCAATATTCCATTGTGTGCATGTACCACAAGCATATTTTAAAGTTCACCACAACTGGGGAAGTAGGCCCTCCACTTCCGCTGGCCCCTTCCAGTCATGCTGTGCATGTGAGGGCAGGACCGCCCTTGACTGATGAGGGCTCTCGCTTGCCATGTTCTCCCTGGTTCCCTGGCTTCCATCTCCTTTTATTTTTATTTTATTTTATAACAGTTTATTTTACATTTTTCCCCCATCTCAATTGTAGTCCCCGCGGGTTTCCCATCACCAAGTCACCAGTGTGCCATCACCATAATCCCGTGCACTTCCCTCCCCACCCCCCATTTTTGATCCCATTCCCCACTCCACCCCCCCACAAAATGTCTCTGGTATATGGCTGTTCATTATTCTTGTTGTTTTCTTGCCTGATCCATTATACTCCTGCTATGAGTGAAACCATCCGGTATTTTTCTTTCTCT
>NW_004567109.1:33359924-33365924 GCF_000260355.1 Condylura cristata
GTATTTATTTATGCACATAAGGACTGAGGTACAGGCCAGAGATGTGTGTGTGTGTGGGGGGGGGATTCATCAGAGACAGAGTGGGGAGCAGAACAGGAGGACCCACTGAAATACACTGCTAAGGGGAGCAGCAGGCAGGACAGGAGAAGTCTGCTGTACCATGTGGATCACCTCCCTGGCCGGGGATCGAACCAGTGCTGCAGTGGCTGTGATAGCTTCATAGTGTTGTGCTCTAAGACACTGTGCCACCAGGGCGGGCCCCCATCTCCTTTTTAGCTCAGCTCTCTATCCCTCTCCTGAACATGGTGTCATATCCAAGGGACTTCAGCCACTTCCACCTGGCTTAAACCAAACCCATCTATCAATGGGTTTTTTTTTTATCACCAGCTATTCGACTTCTTTTGTTTCTATTTCCAGCAAGCGGTGGAATCCACTGAATTCTAATGGTCAGTCAGGATTCCCTCCTTTCCAGCACACATTCTTCCATTCAATCAGCTATCAATTTTGTGTCTTTATTTATTTCAAAACTGTCCCTATGTCATCGTCTCTACTTCAAGGGCCCTGGTCCAGATTTACCCTTTATTTGCTACAGATCAAATCAATCTTCCTCTTCTCCAATCCATTTTCCGTGCTGCAGCTAAAGGAATCTTTGTAACTGCAAATAGAATGCTGTTCATGGTTTGAAAAACATTCAATGACTCTCAGATCATCTGCATACAGAAGTCAAACTGTATCCACCCTATTTTCTTGCTTGAGGCTTACTATTTTTTTCTTCCTGGAGATTTTCCCACTCCCTTCATCACCTAAAAAACTCCCATTCATCTGTTGAGGTCTAGCTCAGGTACCACTTCCATTACAGAAGGCCCCTCTGACCCCCAAGATGGGAAAAATCTTGGGGTGGAGTAAAGTGACATAATATTTAGACCCTAAAGATCTTCACACTGACCTGGCTGTGACCCTCTGTTATCAGTCACTGTCCATTCAAGGTGATCTGCATATAGTTCTTCATTTCCACATTCTTCAATCAGCTCCCACTTATTTCTTTTGCCCCTGGAGGCAGTAACAGCATTTTGACTGCTAGACCGGGGTCCATGTGAGAGCCCTTAGAAGCACCCACATCCGGTAACACTCCTTTATAAATAAACTCTCCTGGAAGTGTCCTGATTTGGGGATCTTATCTGTTTCAGAACCCTATCTGATTCACCAGTATTTTGCAAATAGAATCCTATTTCCCATCTGTTACCATGAGATATTATTTTTGATTGATCCTTCGCTGACCTTAGTTTACATCTCTTTAGCTTAAAGCAACTTTTCTATTTGTCAAAATCATAAACTATAGAAGTTTATCATTTTTATTTCTAGTACACAGGTCATATTGTAACAGGGTGGTCCCTAGGAAAAAGGGAAGTTCCAGGTTCCCTGCCCCACCCAGAAGGAGGGTGGAGCTGAGCAGAGAAAAAGGGGAGAAGAGAAGGAGGCAGGATGGAGAGCCAGGAGACCTGAGGAAGCCACATGGAGCAGCAAGCATGTGATGAAGAAACTGTGCTTGTTTCCTGACACTGGACTGGTTAAGGCAGATGTGGGTGAGATACCTGTAGGGAGGTGACTATGGCAGTGTTTATATTGATTTTGATTTTACTCTTTTCCTTCTAGATTTGTCTGGCTATTTCTGACCCTTTTCCCTGGGTCCCGGCCAGAAGGTGCTTTAGTCTTGTGGCGGGCTTTCAGGCCTTGCTTTGGGCCAATCCCTTTTGGGTTGACTTTTGCCCACGAGGAGATGGGTAACTTCAGGTGTTTGATTTAGAAGTTATATTCTTTGTGTTCCGTATTGTATATTTACTGTATTAAAGTCCCTTTTCATTAAAGTTTTATATGTTTTGTCTTGTTGCGGTGGATGGCAGAACCCACTTAGAGCAGGCAGGTTTTTGGGGCTTCAGGGGTGCTCCTCTCTCCCCCTGCCTTATAACAGATTTGGTGCCCTATAACAATATCACAAGAATGGGACTGTTTATGGGTCTGTCTGTCAGACTGTGAGGTCCTTGGGGAAGTACCTGATTCCTCTTCACCATTCTCTCCCAAAGCACAGCAACTCTGCCTGGAATATATCAGGCACTTAGTAAATAAACAATTAAAGAATAACCACTACTAAACACTCCATAAATATTTCTAGAATAAATGAATTTGGGAAGGATGCCCCAAATTTGAGTGCCTTGGGGACTGCAATTATTAACAAGTAAGTCCCCTTTCCCCTTTTGCTTCCATGCCAGGTCCTGGAGTGTTATTTTGCCAGACTTGGGAATTTCCTGAAAAGAAGTTAAGCACATTTTTTCTACCAAAAGCACCTTTGGAACACATACTCAGAGAAAGCACATTGCTGGAGTGGAACCACTAACCCAGCTCTCACCCCCATCTTCTCCCTCCCCCCCCCCCCCCTTATCCCACCCCTTCAGATTTGACAACACTGTAGGAAACCAATTTGCTGTTAATCACAAGGGAGTTTTATTTACTCTGTTGAAAGAATTGAAAAGCAGTCATTTTTATTAGTGCCACAGCTGGTTTTTCCATCATGGAGGAAATACAATTATGGTCTTCCTATGGCTGAATGCAGACAGCTCCAACCTCATTATTCATTCGGGTAGGAAGCAGGCCTTTCTAATGAGCAGGGGGGAAATGCACTGACCTCTCATTTGTAAAGGGAACAAATCTTAGTTTCTTGAATGCCATCGTCACCACCACCACAGAAAAAAAAGTATTTTATTATTATATTTCTTGCTTGCATGATAGGGTGCGGAAGGTTCCGAGGCCCGGCAAAAGCAGTCATGATGGGAAGTAGAAAGAGTGCAGGCTTTGGTTTCAGCCCAGCATGGATTCAAACCAGGGCTCTGTTTCTGATAGGCTGGGAGGGAGGGCACTGCTGACTCTTCTGAGCTTCCATTTTCTTCCAGGAAGTTGGAAATAGGAAGCGAACAGCATCTCAGGCTGAGCTGGAGACTTGGAGACTTAATTTCAACACGTGCTGCACAAGCTCACAGGGACATGATCTGGCCCCTGCCTGCCTCTCTGGCTTCATTGTCCATGCTCCAGGGGCCATGTCTGCCACAGCCAGGCTCAATGGGAGACAGTTGCCCAGAGCTTACGATCGCTCTCCACGCTTCCCTGATTTTGCGCAGGTGACCCCTGCCTAGAACTTGCCCTCTTTTCTCTTGTTCATGGGCAGACCTCTGAGAAGCCAGAAAGCCTTCCCTTCCTTTCCACTCTCACAGTTCCCATCTCTCTTGATACAGACCTGCTATTGGCTATTGCTGCACATAGCCATGCTTGTATCCATGATGGTGGTGGTGGTGGTGGTAGTGTGGCTGGTGGTGATGGGGTGGCTGGTGTTGGGGTGGGTGGTGGTGGGGTGGGCGGTGGTAGTTGATCTCTGTTCTAAATATCACTATGCAAGCTCCTCCAAGCAAACATCCTGTACTTTTAGTCTTTTAATGTCTTGTGTTGAAACAGGGCTGGGTAGAATCGATGGTCAATAAGTGATTGAGTGAGTGAATAAATGAAGACTTAAGCAAAGCCCTTAAGACTCTGCATAGATGTGGCAGATTCTGGTTAATGTTCTACTTTTTTTTTTTTTAAAGATTTATTTATTTATGCACACAGAACTGGGGTACAGGCCAGAGGTGCAGGGGCGGCGAGAGGCTTCACCAGAGACAAAGTGGAGAGCAGAACAGGCAGACTGACAAAGTACACTGCTGAGGGGAGCAGCGGGCGGGTCAGGAGAGGTCACACCATGTGGTCACCTCCGGGGCCGGGTATGAACTGGCACTGAAGCGGCTGCGGCTACCTTGCAGTGCTCTGCATCCTAACCTGTTGCACCACCAGGGAGGGCCAAGTTCTACCATTTTTAATCTTCCCCACTTGCCAGCTCTTAGCATAGAAGTATCTCTACTCGTAGGGAGTTGGGGATCATGAGGATTTGGGACTTGGAGTAAGTGTATTGCGGATACTTGGTTTCCCTGGGTGTAGGCATCCTAACTGGATCTTGGCACAGGACAATCAACTATAAAGGCTGAATGACCTTTACCCAGCCTGCTCCTTTAACAAACGAGCAAAGATGGCCTTTGCAGACAGATAAACAAGGGCTTGGATGTAAGCTTTGTTTCATATGGCCAACGTGGTACAATGGCTCAGAATACAGACCTGAGTGGCAATGAGCCTGGGCTCAAGAGCTGCCTCCATTTTTTTTTTTTAAGATTTTATTTATTCATACAGAACTGGGGTACAGGACAGAGATGTGGAGGGTGAGAGGATTCACCAGAGACAGAGCAGGGAGCAGAGCATGTAGATCTACAAAGTATACTGCTGAGGGGAGCAGCGGGCGGGTCAGGAGAGGTCTGCCTTGCCATGTGGATTTCCTCCGGGGCAAGCGGGAATCGAACTCATGCGAAAGTGGCTTTAGCTTCTTAGTGCTATGCTTTAACCCACTGCGCCACCAGGGAGGGCCCCGAGCTGCCTCCATTTTTAAGTTGTTTCATCGTGGGTAGATAATCTGATCTTCTGGTGTCTTAATTTCTTCATCTGTAAAATCCAGATAAGCACCTCCCTTATAGGGTTAAATGGGCTAACATATAGGAAGTTCTTAGAACAAAGCCTGATACATGCTAAGGACCATGACTTAGTGTCAGCAATACTTTTACCAATAATTGAGTTGTGTGGCTTAGGCAATTACATATACTCCTGAGATCTGGTGTGCACATCTGTAAAATGGGGGCTGAGGGCCTGCCTTGCAGAACTGTGGTGATGCCAGCTCATGATGTGGACACTGGAGACAGCATCTGGCATGAGACCAAAGAAGAGCAAAGAGGGAAGAAAGACTGACAACCTCAGGGACTGGTATGTCTGAGCAGGTGTACTCTTACTTTTGCCCCTCGTTACCCTCCTCCCTTTCTACCACAACAGGAGAGAGGTCCATCCCCCCAGGCCAGGTCCTTTCCAAGAGTGGACACTTCCCCTCTCGCTTCCTCAGCAATCTTGCACCATCGACTCAATCCAAACCCCTTCAGTCTCCTTTCTATTCACTTTTTCCTCAAGGCACTTAAATGGACTCCAATCTTTTCTACCTTAGAACAACACCCCCTAAAACTCCCCCCCCCCGCCACAATCAGCTTAAATTCCAATTGTCCCTCTAGTGCTATTCTTTTGCTTTCCTCTTTTCATAGCAAAAACTCCTATCTCCTTCCTTGCCTCCACTCACTTCTCCTGATGATACAGCCTTTAAAAAGTAGATTGAGGATCCCTTCCTGGCGGCGCAATGGGTTAAAGCACAGCAGTGAGAAGCCAGCTTCGGCCGCTTCAGCATGAGTTCTATCCCTGGCCAGGGAGGTGACCCACGTGGCACAGCAGACCTCTCCTGCCCCGCCTGCTGCTCCCCTCAGCAGTGTACTTTTTCAGTCAGTCTGTTCTGCTCCTCACTCTGTCTCTGGTGAATCCTCTCATTGCCCCTGCATCTCTGGCCTGCACCCCAGCTCTGTATGCATAAATAAATAAATCTTTTAAAAAATAGGTTGAGTATTTGGAGTCTGGAAGCAACAAGATAAAAGACACACGAGTAGTTTGTTTTCATCTGCAAAAGGGGGCCAGAAAAGGGATGGAGAAGGAGGTGGTGGAGACTCTGGTGACCAGCAATGGGATTGCCCAGGGCCAGCCTTCACTGTCTGCAATCCAGGCTCTGGGTGTGTGGGTGAAAACTTGCAGTCCAACAGCTTCTTGATACAAATGCATACAGCTCCTTCCTGAACTTGAGTCCTTTTCCTTGTGGCATCTAATTTTTAATCAAGCACAGTTCAGTCTGTGTCAATCTCTATTGTGCCCTTCCAAATGGCAGACTTCCTTGCAATAGGAGGGACCCATCCTTCCAGGTGTTACAGCATAATCCCCACAGAAAGGGGTAGGTTCCAGCTTCCATGCCCCACTGGAGGGAGGGTGTAGCTGAGCAGCAAGGAAGAGCCA
>NW_004567109.1:33366099-33368494 GCF_000260355.1 Condylura cristata
AGGAAGGAAGGAAGGAAGGAAGGAAGGAAGGAAGGAAGGAAGGAAGGAAGGAAGGAAGGGAAGAGAAGACCTGGAGCAGCACGTGGAATGGAGAGACAAGGGAAGAAGCTGTGCTTGCTTCTCAGCCTCGGACTTGTATCAGGGGATTGGAGAATGGTGAAGGAGACATTGAAAAGAGACAGAGACACGGGTGACGGACCCATGGGAGGCTAATCATGGCAGGCTTTATCTTGACTTGTATTTTGATTTTGCTCTTTTCCTTCCAGACTGGCCTGTTCCCTTCTGCCCCAACAGAAGGTGACTTGTGGCCAGCTTTTGGGCTTCCATGACTCTGTTTTGTTTGGCTGGGCATTTACTCAGGAGGAGATGGGTAACTTTGGGTGTTTCATTAGAAATTGTTTTAGACTATATTCTTTCTCTTCTCTCTATTGTGTGCCAATTGTATTGAAGTTCTTTTCCACTGAATGTTTTGTCTTTATGCAGTGAATGGCAAAATCCATTTTTTTTTGACAAGAACACAGCCTTTTTTCTTTATTATTGACAAGACTAAAGAAGAATTTTTAAATTAATTTTATAACAGTGTATTTTTACATCATTTTGTACATTTGTTTTTTCATCTCAATTGTAATCCCCGCGGGTTTCCCATCATCAAGTCACCCATGTGCCATCACCATAGTCCCATGCACTTCCCTCCCCACCCCCCTGTTTTTGATCCCATTCCCCACTCCACCCCCACAAAATGTCTCTGGTATATGGCTATTCATTATTCTTATTGTTTTCTCACCTGGTCCATTATACTCCTGCTATGAGTGAAACCATCTGGTATTTTTCTTTCTCTTTCTGGCTTATGCTCACTAAACATGATCTTTTCCAGCTCCATCCAAGTTGCTGCAAAAGACATGTGTTTTTGTTTTTTTGGTTGCTGAGTAATATTCCATTGTGTATATGTACCACATCTTTTTAATCCAGTCATCTAGGCAAAATCCATTTTGAACAGGCAGGTTCAGCGACCCTGAAGTACCCCTCATTCTACCTAGTAGCACAGGGAAGCCTGAGCAATGCCAAGAAGAGAAAGTTGAGACAGGCAGATGCAAGTGTTAATATCTCCCTTTCCTTTTCCTTTTCCAGTTTCAGGAGAACTTTCTTCTATTCATAATCTTTTGTAATTAAGAGAGGTTAGGGGCAGATTCTGACAAGCTTCCTCTGATGTTGTCCGCCTGGGAAGTCATATAGGAAATCCAAAATGCTATACCTTGCAGCCCCAGAAGATTGTGGCTGGTGTTTGAGAAGCAAATACTCAGCTCTGCCACATCTTAGAGTTCGTTTGGGTTTCTTAACAAGATCTCTTCTCAATCTCATGTACCGACAGAAAGACTTGAGTTTCAGAGAAGGTCAGATCAGCAGCATCTATGATTTGCTTGGCTACCATGGACCAGACACTGACCTGCTGACCACTGCAAAGACATGATCTCATTTAGTCTCAGAGCCACAGTCTTTTTGCTGCCATTATTGCCTCACAGATGAAAAGCATAGGATTTGGTAACGACAAGCCTAGCTCTGCTACTTTCTGGTTGAATGGGTGGCCTTGGGTGACCTTCACTTCTCCAGGCAACAGTTCATCATCTGTAAAGTCTCAAGGCTGACTTGAGTGGACTGAAGAGCTAATTCCAAACTGATCTCTCTTTGGCCCAGTAATTACCATGCATCGCCTCATAACTTCCAACTGTTAGTGTCAATTCTATATATTGGAGCAACAGAAACAAGTTATTTTGGTTTTAGGAATGGAAATAAAGTAGGTGGAGAAGGAACTGAATGGTGTAACTGCTATTCTGTTCTCTTTTTATGAGGTTGTTCTTATGGGTCTTTTAGAACACTTTCCAAATTTTTCCAAATTTTAAAACCAAAGATCTGAGAAACAGGCAGAAGACCCAGATCTAGTATCGCTTGTGGTTATTGCTATGAGCAATGGGTGACCTTGAGAATTTCATCAACATTTCTGAGCCTGTTTTCTCATCTGGAAAAATGGGTACCTCTGGGTTGTTGAGAGTGTGTGAAGCTGTTTGATGCCTAGTAGATGCTCAGAAAACAGTAATAATCATTATTTGTGGTTTTTTTTTATTGGTTGTTTTGTTTAATGCATTGCACAGGGCATCCCTGGTAGCCTAGAAATTAGCTCTCAGCACTATGACCACTACGGACTGATTTCAATCCCCATCTAGAGATCTCACCCACTCATGACACAGCAGATCTCTCCTGTCTCATCTGCTGCTCCCCTTAGCAGTGCATTTCAGTATATCTGCCTATTCTGCTCCCCACAATGTCTCTGGTAAATCCCCTCATTCCTTGCATGTCTGGCCCACACTCCAGTTCTTCTATGAAAAAAAAAAAAAAGAAA
>NW_004567109.1:33368594-33456332 GCF_000260355.1 Condylura cristata
AAAGAAAGAAAGAAAGAAAGAAAGAAAGAAAGAAAGAAAGAAAGAAAGAAAGAAAGAAAGAAAGAAAAGTAAAATGCATTGCACAATAAAGTGATGCCTGGAAGAGCCTAGAAAATGTTTTCAGGTTTCAAGCTTAAGGTTTGCAAGTGTTGTAAAGTCCATACCTCACCTTACTATACCCTTGCGCTCCTGTCAAAATACATCTCTGTCCAGCCTCCTAGTGCCTCCTAGTCAAGCATGTTCCATGAAGGTGGGTGGAATCGGGGTGTGTTTTCTGCAGCAAGTGAGGTGAGGCACCAAGCTGGTGGCTTTGAGCAGGAGGCCCGGGGAGTGACAGCAGAGGGGGAGTGATGCTAAAACGATAATATTAGAGTACACAGAATAATTCACAGCTGCCAGGTCACGCAACTTGAGAACTGCTTCAGAACAGTCAACTCTTCCACAGTGTTGCTAAGAGACTGGGAGGTGGGGAGGTAGTCATGCCTCTACCGAAAGGGAGTGGAAACAGAAGAGCAGAGATGAACTTTAGATTTTGGAAATGATTTTATGGACTCCTACTCACTCAATGGTAGTGACTTTGAAGAAGTTTCATGTGTTGTCTGCCATGCGTGGCTCCAGACCTTGGAGAGACAGCAGTGGAAAGCATCTGAACTTATGGAAACCCGATTGGTACTGCCTGCTCCTTGACAATTGAGGGGTCTATGGGAGGTAAGGGGCAGGGGAGGGGAGGGTGGGGGTGGGAGGGGAAGTTTAACTGACTAAGGTCTCAAGTTGACCTGCTGGCTGAGCTGATCTGAAAATCTGGGCCTCCAAAATCCTAGGCCAGGACTTCTTTGACATTTTACAAATGAGATTCATCTGCAACAGATTTTAATGTTGCTGAAACTAAGTTTCGCTAGATAAATTAAAGTCCTCACTGGAGAGATTCTGGGAATGAATACAAAATAGGATATTTCTTTACTTTCAAGGATTCTACTGAGAGATATTATATTTTTTGACTCCCTGCTTGGCATTATTTCATCCAGGAGGACAAGATTGTAGAGTCTGAATGGAGGTGGTAAGACTCGGGTACCTTATAGCTGCTGAATTATCAGGTAGAGAATGAAGTTCAGCGTTTTGAGTCTGGAACAAGTTTCTACTGCTTCCTACTGATGACCTTCACAGCTCTGGATGTTGGTTTTCCCAAAAAGCAGTGAATGACCTCAAAACTCTTCCCCAGCTCTAATTTTTTTTTTATCACCCAACAATGCCAGGCAGTGAAAAAGAAGCAAAAAACCAAGATGTAATTCCAGAAAGTCGTCATGGTCTAAGGACAGAGTCTTCTCTCTGCTCCCACAATCCTGGGCAGGATGTTGCTGTCACATGAGCCCTGTTGTCCCTTGTGACAGGAGCTGTCACAGTCCATTGACACCTCTGGAAATGTGCTCTTAGAGGTCAAGGATCGTGCACTACAAACATCTGCATTGCTCCCCAAGGCTGAGCAACATACCTGGCACTGACAGGCATTTCATACATGTTTATAGGCGTGTCTTTAATTGAAAAGAGGCTGTTTTGGAGGAGGATGTCTAAAAAGCTACTGAAATGGAAAAGTACTTCAAAAGGTTGCTGTGATCCAGACTCAGACTTAAATCACAGCTAGTAAGAACAGGGCTGAAGTGCAAACCCAGGACTGCCTGACTCTTCAGACCATATTTTACCCCCTTATGTGTATTCAAAATGACAGTGTTGGTGTCCTTTGGCTTTAAGTGTACAAGCTCTGGAGTCAGGCTGCCTAGGGTCAAATCCCAAGTGTGGCACTTGAGCACTGTGGAACTTTACAGTATTTTAACCTTTCTGTATCTCTGTTTTCTCATCTATACAGCAGGAGCAATAGTGGCACCTCCCTCCAAGAATAAGTGAAGGAACATACATGGAGTAATCTATATAAAGCATGTGGCACAAAGTTTAGTACATAACAACAGCAAGAGCCAAATACTTTAGTTGCTGATGCTCTTATTATTATTACCACTATTAATAGTGCTTGCCATATACATGGGCATAGGAACTGGGGGATAAGCAAGCAGAGACTTTGTGCTCATAGAATTCCCTGCCTATATTGATGCAATTCACTAGGGACCAGAAATGCGCCTCTGATTCACAAACTGAAGATGCTGACCAGATCAGAGGAGAACCAATGTTAGCCCTTCAGGAAATGTCAGCAGAGTTACGTGGGAGATGAAGCAGCATCATGCAGATCTAAAGCGGCACATACAGAGATGGTAATCTTTTTCAATGACAAAATCTTCAAACTATCTGTATCTATGAAGAAAATCTGATGGATATTTAATGATAATAATCAGATTTTTACAATAGACTGCCACGCTCAGCCATATATAATATACAACAGCAGAAGCTGAATCAGTAAGTCCTCTGTTTTAGAGGTGAATTATTGGATGCCAGAGGGGCCTCATGACCACCCAGCTGCCCCAGCTCTGGTTGCCAGTGGGGGGATCTGGACAGGGGTCTAGAGCATGTGAAATTGTTTCAAAGTCTGGCTCAGCTCTGTTTTTCCTGTCTTTCAGCACAGTTAGTTGTCCTGAGTTCCAAGTTCCAGTCAAAGTCACCTTTCTCCCATGGCACTTGTCAATTTTTCTGCAGAGCCGCCATCTCTGGTGACTTTTGTCCCCACCAGACCATAATGACTTTGTTGGCAGGGTCTTTGTCTTACTTGTCTCTGTGCCCCTCGGCCTGGCACAGAGGTGTCCATACATGTTTTTAGAGTAAAGCAATATGTGAATAATGAAAGAATGAGAAGACTCTGCTTCCTCTGGGTCAGTAGGGAAATAGCCCAGGAGAGTGTCCCCTAACAGACTCATCAAGGAGATCCAGAGTCAAACGCTGGTGAGGAAGGTTACTAGTGGCTCACTCAAGGTCACACATTAGAAAGCAAAAAGCAAGGCCTTCTTTCCAAGCTTGGTTGTATAGACAAGCACAGTGGTGACTGTCCATCAAGATCTATCAGAACATAGTGAATTCTGAAATGAGTAGGAACCCTGGAGCCAGACAGATCTGAATGTCACTGGACCATGGAACCAGCTGCGATCTGCAGCAACTTTACCTTTCTCAGTTTACATGAAGTGGAAGTGACAATGCCCCCTTCAAAGGGTCATTTGTAGGCTTTATGATTAACCTAAGTTGGAGGTGGGAGAGGCATTCCCACACACCAAGTCTCGTCCTGTCTGATTTGTTGCTTCAGAACAATGGGTTCTCCTCCTCCTTTATCGCTTCTGAAATGCTTGGTGGGCCTAGATAACACATACAGCCTTCGTCATGTACCAGTGAGTTTGCATTCTCCACCTTCCCTAAGGTATGTGTTGTCCAGCCTTCCTGGAACAGACAGGTCCTCGTCTCACAAAGTGGTTTGTGCTGTTTTTTGACCTTTGCCACTATCGCCCTAGCTGCTCTCCAATGCACAGTTGCTGCCTGCCAGCACCATAGAACTTTCTCAGGGTTGGCACAAACCTCAGCCAACAGAGCCTGCACAGAGACACAGGGGAATGGCTTCTGGTGTGAGCTTGCCGTGAGTCACAGACATCACGGATGCACTGGATGGTGAGCTGGCAGACGCCATCGGCAGGTGCTCCTCAGGAACATGGCTCTTTGTGGCCTGGAGCAAAGCAGGGAGCTATGGGACCTGAGAGGCAGCACTTCAGTTTTCTGAAAAGGAAGCTGTAGAGCTGTGGGCTTCACCACGTACACAGGAGTTTTGTCCAAACCCGAATGCCCCACTTATTACTCACCGGAAGTCTGTTTGAACACTGCACAGGAAGATGACTCTCCTCCAATGAGATGCAGAAGGTCTTTCCAAGGAAATGATGTGAAATGTTTAAATATTCTGTTTCTTACTGCTTTTCTTTTATCAAATCCCTCCAATTGAATGGGAACCTTTATACACACATTGATTCAGTTATAGCATCCTTTGGACACCTTGGAGGAATTTTAATTTGTACTCATGCCAGTTACAATTCTTCCTGCTCCCTGTAGGCTTCTTTGGCACTGCTGTCGAAAGGATGGGTTTGTCACAGCAGTGGGAAATGACACAAAGGGCTTGTTGCTTTTACAGTTGGAAATGAACATACATAATTAAAAAAAATAACAGCTCACAGTTGTCATGGGTCAGGCTTGAGCACAAAGCGTCATGAGTCCCCGGCAAGCCTGACTGAGCAGGAGGGAGGCTGATCACTTGGCCCTGTTCCAGTCAGCTTAGGAACACAGCTACTGACTGTGTGATTTTGAGTCCGTCACTTCATTACTTGGAACATATCTGCAACCTGGGAGACCCCACATAGTAACCACGGAGATGTGTTCGTTTGTTTCTCATTTTCAAAAGAAGATGTTTTTTGGAGTGGGAATTCTCTTCTGTTTCAAAAGTTTATATATTATGCCCAAACTAACTGGGGTAGAGGCAAAAGGTACAGGGGGTAAGAGGATTCACCAGAGAGAGTGGGGAGCAGAATAGGCAGATTGACGGAAACACACAGTTGAGGGGAGCGGCTGGCAAGACAGGAGAGGTCTGCTGTGCCATGTGGGTCACCTTCCTGGTCGGGGGATTGAAGTTGTGCTTTAGTGGTTGCAAAGAGCTTCATAGTGCTGAGAAACCACCTAAGTCCTGCTGGATGGGCTGAAGAAGCAAATGAGGTGACTGTGAGGTGAAATTTGCTGGATAGAGTTCCGTTAAGGACTGAAGTCTGACAGGAAGGCAGGACTGAGCTTTACAACTCTCTGGGTGGGGGTTTATGGACATAGACTCCTTTAACTTAGTCCCTACAGCATGTGTCACCGGTTTCCTTCTTTTATGAACCAAAGCTTCAGTGACCTACTGGTTAATTCTCAGCACTATTACGTTGATGGCCTGAGTTCAATCTCCGGCTAGGGAACTGACCCATATGGCACAGCAGACATCTCCTCAGCAGTGTATTTCAGTAGATCTGCCTGTTCTGCTCCCCATCTGTCTCTGCTGAATCCTCTTACCTCCCACACCTCTGGCCTACACCTCAGTTCTTCTACACAAAAATAAATAAATAATAAAGCTTCAGAAAAGTTCCCTAAAGGGAGTCAGCACTGGCGCAGGGCTCTGAACGTGAGGCAAAGTCATGTTCCATCCATGCTGCCACAGTGCTCATGGCAGCCCCCAGCTTCAGGCATCACAGCATCTGCTTTGTGGGGGAGGCAGAAAGCATCAGAGTTATTCCTGCCCTTGCATGAGTGTTGCAATCATGCTAGCAAAGTGCTAATGTTTACTGCTCATTGAGAACTAACAAAGGGTGCTAAATATTTTACATATGCCATCTTTATAGTTTTCTCCCATAGAAGTAGTCAATAGTATTTTTTAATCCATTTTATCATCTGATGAAATGGAGGTTTAGTGAGTGTCCAAGAAAACACACTGTGGAGGAAGAGCTTGATTTAAGTCTCCTATCAGTCCCCTTTTCATTCTGCTACCATTTCATTTCTTTTCCTGCTTTGTCTTATTATGCAGTCAATGTAAGTATAATTATATACCACAAACCATGAATTATACACAATAGGAACATGGCATTTTTTATCCCTCTCACTAAACTACTGATAAGCCCTTTAATGGTCATATATGACTAATGGAATTTTTCTGTTCTGGTTTGGTTTGAGTTTCTACCTTTATTATCATATGAAAACCCTGATGGGAGATGGGAAATACAGTAAATAGCGGCCCATTATTATTACTTTTTAATAATAGTTTATTTTTACATCATTTTGTGCATTTCCCATCTCAGTTGCAACCCCCTTGGGCTTCCCATCACCGAATCACCCATGTGCACCATAGTCCAGCGCATTTCCCTCCCCCATTCTTACTGCTACTGTAGCTAGGATTCATTCTTTCTCCTACTTGTATTCTGCTTTGGGGGGAATAATTGTTCATATTCTTTGCCAGTTTTTCTACTGAGTTATATTAGCACTTTATATAATAAAGAAATCAATCCTATTTATTTATCATATATATCAGAATTATTCCCCCCCATTTGTCAATGGCTTATTGAATAGACATATAGTATTTTAAGGGGCCATACAATAGTTGTGTATTATTTTTAGGAAAGCGTCTCACTCCAATAGAAAAGTAGATTATTTATGTGCCTAAATGTTATGGGTCTTTTACTTTATTTCCTGTTTTCAATCACAGATCTGTCAGTTTAATATTTATAAAATAAATATAGAAATAATACAAATAAATATGAAAAAAGAAAAAAGTTAATAACAATATCATTTTAGATTTACAGATACATTAATTTTTTGGAGTCCCTCATTCCCATTCCATCCATTTCTTATATATATATACACACACACACAAACGCATCTTTGTTCTAACAAAATGTAGCTATGTTCTAGCAATTACATATCTTAAATATGTGTCTCTATTGCTTAACTAGTATGCCCATTATTTGACATTTTACTATGTTTACCATGTCACTATTGTTTTACTTAACCGTGACCCTATTGTTAACCCTAAAAACACCTCTAATTTTTCATTGAAGCTGTTGATGTTTACCTCTGTCTGAGAATGGTTGGATTTTTTGCATGTACCTCTAACACAGTGAGCAACCTCTGAGCTAAGCTATAGTTTAATGTCTAGTATTGGATTTGTGTATCCATACTAGCTCATTAACATCTGTTCAAAGAATCTTTTCCCCTTGAAAGGGCCATTCAGACTTGTTCTGGGAGTAAGGACTCTCTCATTGTGAAGGAAAGTGGCATAGTGGTTAAAGAACAGTTTTGGAATCAGAGAGAACCATGTAAATTTGGAGAAGTTGCCTAAATGCTGGGTTTGTTTCCTCATCTGTAAAATGTAGATACCAGTAGCTACTTGGAGAGTTGTAGGGGGATTAGTGTAATTGCACTTATCATGTTCAAAGTATTATTTCCAGCACATAGTAAAATATTCAACAAATGACATCTATCCAAACATTGTGCCCAGACCAATAACTCAATCTCAACTGTTCTCCTTGCTCTTACAAGCTCTGCTATTTGACCATCTGGGGAGGGGGCTCTGAAGACTAATTCATATCTTCATCAGCCTTGCTAAGAAAGCGTGGTTCCAAGAGTAAGGACTTTTGCATCGCTTGGGAATCTCAGAATCTGAAGAATTTCACATCTTGCCCAAGACTTAATCACTCCCAATCTACATCTTAAAAAAGACCCCATGTGATTTGTATACTTGTTAAGCTTGAGGGAGTATTGGTCTGGGCATCCATGACCTGGTGGTGGCTACCTCTGTGGGGCAGGGCAAAAGAGCATATGATAGCTCTGGTCTGGGATTTGCATTCTTTTTGTTGCCAACCTGTCACTCAATAGCAGTGTATTTTTTTTTTAAAGATTTATTTATTTATTTATTTGTGCATACAGAACTGGGGTACAGGCCAGAGGCTCAGGGGCGGTGAGAGGCTTCACCAGAGACAGAGTGGGGAGCAGAACAGGCAGATCGACAAAGTACACTGCTGAGAGGAGCAGCGGGCGGGCCAGGAGAGGTCTGGCTCGCCATGTGGTCTCCTCCGGGGCAGGCGGCAGACAGGAATCGAACTCATGCGGAAGTGGCTTCAGATTCTCAGTGCTGTGCTTTAACCTGCTGCGCCACCAAGGAGGGCCAGCAGTGTATTTTTTACAAATCTCCAATGATATTTATTACATGGTATGGTAGGGAAAACTCCATCTTCAATTCAGACAGAGCAGGGCTTTACTCCCAAGTCTGTTATCTGGAGGATTTGTTCTTAGTTGGGAGGCCTGGGCACAAATAACTTAAACTTTCTGAGCCCGGTCTCCTCACCTATAAAATGTGGATGAAACACTTTTCTGGACATTTTATTAGTAATTATCAGTGATGAACTATTTAAGAGACTGGCACATGGTAGGGTTATAATAAGACCCAAGTTTGAGTCTCTGTTTCATGACCCATGTGGTCAATCACTTTCTATTTTGAACTTAAGTTTCAGCATCTTTGAAATGGGCATTTAGATTAAAACAAAACAAAACAAAACAAAACCTCAGATCACTTTCTGCCTAAAACTCCATCTCTCTTAGGCGTATTTCAATATATAGATGGGAGTTGTTAAGTTGATTTCCATATCATAAAGACATATAGCTAAACAGTAACATGGTGAGTATTGAAATCTCCAAAGCTGGATTTCGAATCTTTGGAAGGTTTGGGATATATTATAGAGAATCACTGATTTGAACCAGGAAGCTATTGAGATCATCTGGATTGAAAATGTTTGATTGGGGGAAGATGAATAAGATGAAGTCTTAATGATAGACAATTAATTTGAAGTAATTGAAAGTATCTTAAGTAATTCTTTTGCCCTGTCTTTTACAAGAAAATATGGGACCTGAAAAGTCAAAAATACACTCAAATAAGTCTGTACTTCTGAGAGAGAAAAAGAGAGAGAGCTAATACAAGCATCATTTATCATCTGTACATTCATTCAGACATTCAGCAAAACGCATTTGAGTACCAACTATAGATAGACATTGTAGTAGTATGGGGGGGGTGAGAAATAAATTAGACAATTATAAGCTTTTCAAAAGCTAGATTAATAACTCCAAAGCTAGATTAAAACCATTATCCGAGGGAATAGCAAACTGCTTTGAACACACAGGAAACAGGAAGACTCTTTCTGGAGCTTCGTGCACATTAGAAATGGTTTCCAAGCAGATGTAACATCTAATCTAGGCCTTGGTTGGAATTATTCCACTGATTCAACAAATATCTGCTAGCAATAGTTAACTGTAATGGCACATAGAAGATGCATTCATAGTTGAATATTTATGAGTGAGCTGTTTGTCATTTGTTAATTTTCTGTGATTTTGTTCTTCCTTTTTTATTGTAGCTTTAGTTTGGGGAAGTTAAATTTAGGGGATTATCAAAAGCGGTCAGTGGTAGATGTTGATTTCTCCATGGTAGACAAGCCTAAATTCATTCAGGAAGTAGTTGTTAAGTATAATCTGTAGGCTAGATACTATGTTCAGAAATCAAATACAAGGGGAAGCCAGGTGCTGTGGTACATGCTCTTCACAGCCTGGGAAGGGAGCAGACAATGTTGGATGATCAAATAGGGGCAGGTGCAATTGTAACTCTGACAAGGGGAAAGGCTCTCATCACTGAGGAATTTATCACTGGGGAGATGGAACAGTCAAGGGGATCAGGAAAGGCTTTGCTGCAGCGAGATGCTTGACTCCCAGATATGCTTGAAGTGTAGAAGTAGGAGCTAATAGGCAAAGAAGAAAAAACCAACACCCTTGGCAGAGGGAACAGTACGTGCATAGCTACTTCCAGAGGACTGGAGAGAAGAGAGTTGAAAGAAAAGGCATTCAAAGTGAAGTCAGGAATAGGAAAGGAAGGGTCTGATGATATAGGAACCCCAGAGAAAGAATGTCTTTATCCTAAGAGTCATGAGAAGCCATTTCAATAGGAAAGGGGATAGATAGAGTTATCGTTGAAAAGATCACCCAATTTTCTAATTCTTAGTATTAAACTAGTTGCATTCTATATTTCCCAGCCATGTCAATGGGAATAAATACAAGGCAGGATAAAATAGATGGGAAAGTCTAGTCAGGAAGATAGTGCTGTAGTTGAGAAGAAAGATGATGTCCCTGTGATCAGGTGGTGGTGGTGATGGAAAGTAATGGAAAATCTGAGTTAAGTAGGAACTAAACCACTGGTAGGGTGGTTAGAGATGAAGGGGAGATAAGGGTCATGGCCGTCTCCCAAGTTCCTCTCATTCTCGATTTCAGTATCATTCACTGAAATGAATCACCAGTTGGCCTCGTCCCAGGGTTGTCACGTCCAGTTGGGTGAACTGGTCATTGCAGAGTGTATCTGGCTGAATGGAGAACACAGGGGCGGAAAGTTGGTGCATGCTCTGTTTGCCGAACTATGTATCTTGAATTGGGTCTGTGTGTATCCAAATTGCAAAGTGTCTTCTAATTTTCAAAAAGATGTCATCCATTTAGCTGGATAAAAAGCCATTACAGCTATTAACTCTGTGATACCATCATCCATGCAAGCCTGGAGAGGGTGTGATAAGTTGAAGACCAGGTTAACTCTGGTTGTGGGTTAACCAGACTTAACTCTGGCTAAGGTCAGGGACAGAGTACCTGGATGGTGGAGGCAGGAGCTGGAAAACTGTATGAGAAAATAAAAGGGCACAATGAACACCACACTCAGTTTATTTATCCTGCAGTGGCTGTCTCGGGCCTTTCCTGAACTCCTGACCCCTAGGGAGGGGTCCTGAGTATGGCTCACCCTTCCTGTTATTTTGATTCTTTTGTTAGAAGCCTTTGATGAAAGTAGATATGGAAACCCAGACCGTTAGTGAGCAGAAGCAGTTCAGAACCATCTAGCGCTCTCATTCCATCCATGGAAACACCAGGCCAGAGGGCTGGAATGCTTCATCCCAGGTCCTCACACTGAAATAGCTCCTTAGTTTCCCGACTCACCACACTTGGCTCATCTTCCCTCTAACAAGAACTAGATGGTGCCACAATAAAAAAATAAAAATAAATAAACATTTAAAAAGAAAGAAATTGTGTGAGCTGTCCCTGGCACGTCTGGAAGGTTCTAATATCACATGGGTCAACCTGGTTTTGGAGCCCACTGCCTGTTCTTTGCTTTGTGAACTTGGGCAAGGAATTTTATCTCTGAACTTCACTGTTACCTGTAAGGTGGAGATGAGAACATGCTCTTTGAAGGGAGTCCAGGGGATTAATGCGAAGCCTTTGGGACAGAGTTTGTTCACAAGCCATGAGCCAGATCTCATCTCGACTCCTGCTGCCTTCTCCCACCAGTGTCTCTTTGCCTAATCTATTTAGACACTGAGAGGGATGTGTGGAACGTGTATTCTTTGGAAGATCTTTGTTCCGTATGACCTAAACACAACACTTGTGAAATAAATACTATGTGGACAAATGACATTACATTTTCTTCTAACCTTGATTCAGGGTTCTGACCTTTAAAGTGCAAATGACAATTAAACTCTGATCTCTAAACCATCCCTTTCCTTTCCTGCGGTGGTGATGCACAGGTTTCAGGAACTTTATGTGAAAACAACACCTAGAAACCAGAAGCAAAAGTAACTGGAACAGCTTCTGCTGGAAGCATAATATAAAAGTCAGTTTTGAAGAAGGTGGAGGGTGGGGGCTCAAAAAATAAATGATCCTAAGGAGGCTTTTGTTTTCTCTTTCAGAGTGATTTTTTGATGGCACATAATTACTTTCATTTCTTCCCTGGCTTTGAGAGGCTGACAGATCGCTGTGTTATTCTGAATATCTACTGTTACACCTGAGGTTTTATGAGGAGTAAAAAGGATTGTTTTGAACAGTTTCTCATGGACAAGTGGAAGCTGTACTCTTGCTACAAATGATTCATGTGGGAGAAATGATATATAAACAAGGCAGCTTGCTTGGAAAGCGGATGGGAGGGTGAGGTATTGCAGAGGGATTTTCACTCTCATGCCAGCTAGTGATAAAAGCTAGCACTTGACTTCACAGGGGTGCTGGGACTTGGGGACTTCAGAAAGTTTTTAAATCTTCCATCTCCTCTTTCATGTCACAGAAGGACTCCTTAAATTTCTGATCATCACTAGTTCCTTTCTCATGGTGATGATGTATTAGCAGGTTGGTTCAATTTTGTTTTGTCCTGGTCTGTGATGTGAAAGTGCAGGGGATCTAGAAACCAATGGAGCTGAGCCAAGTGAAGCGGGAGTAGCATCCAGGGGCCACATATAAGGTGGCTCTTCTTCTCAGGGTCATGCAAGTGCTGACCTGTACCTGCTTGCCCTTGAGAGGAGGTGTATCCTTAAATTTTGCATCCTGGACACATCTGTTAGTTCACCTAGTCCAGGTTCTGGAACTGAGTTAGATCCTGAGCCTCCATCACTAACTGGTGATATAACTGCAAGGAATCAGCTGGAAGTAAATGTGGTTGTGACAGAACAGTCCACACAGGAACTTGTTTCTGAATTATATAAAATGCTGGGCTAATGTAATGTCTTTATTCTATAAAGTCCTTGGAGCCTAGTTTCCTTAGCACAATGTTCTGTCACTCCTGTGGTTAGTCCTCATGATGCCAATGGCAGCATCTAAGGTCCAAGAAATCCACATTCCAGGTGGCAGGATGGAGGGAGGTGCCCAAATCTTGTGAATGTGTTACACATATCAAAAGTTTTAAACTTGTAGATCAGACTAAAAAATCCCAGATAATACAAAGTATTTTTTTTTTTTTGGTTGGATTATTAGATCACCTGCAGTTTTTATTTCTACCAAGCCCACTCTAATTCCCAATCTGGGCATCAAGTTTGTCACCAGTATTGGGGATTGAGCCACAGTCTTGCTCCCCACAAGTGCAGGTGTTCCCAGTAGGAGAAAGTCTATGAGTCCTCATGCAATGTTCCTAAAGCCACAGTTTTGGGACTAGAAGAATTACTCAGAATGCTGAGGTAACACTCAACTCTCCCACTTGCATTGCCCACTATGATAGTCACATCCCAATTTTGTTTTAGGGGACTGCGAGATCCTATTGCTTGTTGAGTTGGTAGAAGCTGTCAATTAAGCTGCAGGTGAGGTGGTATAGAAATGTAACTCAAGGCAGGGTAATAATGCGCTCCTCTCTCAGGAACTTATCTCCTAGTAGAGGGGAAAGAAAAACAACACAGAAATGTGATTGGGCCCATTTTCTTTGAAAAAGGCATGGATTTCAGACACATTCCTCAGCTCCTCTATACTCTGTCCCTCTGAAGCCTGAGTTTGCCACCTTTTCATTTAATTCTCTGATGTCCCATAGTCTTTCAGTAAACCTCAGAGATTCCATTTCTGCTGCTTGAGAACAAGACCCCTAATTGATATAAGTAGTTATTTTTGCACCCCAAAATTTGGGCTGTTACAGGTTCTCATGGACAGTGAAAGTGTAGCCTTGCTATGAATATTAACTCATTGGAATGTTTTCATCTCCAGCATTTCCCACTGCTTCCACCCATAGGCTCAGCCCAATCCTATTTCTGAACTCTAAAGCAGGATATGAAGATTCTGGGTCTTCTATTGGGTGGGACTTAGAATTAAGTCATCCCTCTCATATCTGGGTTTTAGTGACTAATGGGTCTGGTTTTATTCTCAAGACCAAAAGCAATTGTGGTGAGAGAATTGTAGGCATGTCATCAGAGGGGAAATCTGGGGGTCAGGTTGAGGAATTACCTAGAAAGCACCATCCTAGGAAGGAAAGAGACCAATGTCGTGTAGGTTTCATAACAGAGGGTTGCCCATCTCGTGACCCCAATATATCCCTACAGTCCCTATATTACAAGCTCCTTTTCATGAGCACCCTGAGGTGCTACCACCAAAATTAGGTTTCCTATATGATGATGAGGTTAACAAAAGCAAAAATGACATCTAACATTTACTGGGCACCGACAATAGTCAAACCCTAGGGAAAGTTCTTTTACGCTTGTAAAGTGCTCACCAAAATCCCATGAAGTGAGTAATCTTACTTTGGCATCCATCCTCTCATTTACAAATGTTAAAGACTACATTTTGTAGACTTCCTTGCAATTAGGAATGGCCAGCAAATGTGAGTGTAAGTTACTGGGAAAACTTCTGAGAAAACTCCTTAAAGCTGGTAGGTGGCCAGTTTTTAGTGTCCATCATCTCTTCAGACTTTTTTCATAACAGAGGAACCAAATCTCCAGTGCTTTGAGAGCCACTGTTATTTGGCTATTCAACCAGAATCTATAGTTGATGGCTTTAATTCATTTGATTGTTATTCCAGATATAGCTAGTGCTCTCTGCCTATTTATGGGCACCTCCACATTTTCAATCTCCCCTGCATTTGGGTTGGGTTGTGCGTCCATTGCTGACCAATAGGCTCTGAACAGTAATGACATAGGCCACTTTTGTGCTAAGACACGTAAAAGCCAATGTACTGCCTCTAAGCTCACTTTTCTCTGCCACCATAACATCAAAGGATGTGAGGGATGATTGTGTCACAAGATAAGAAGAAATAACATCTCAGGTCACTGGATATAAAAAACACTCCACTGATCTGCCTTTTAGTGACAGAAATTAGCTTTATTTAGTCACTGAGATTTCAGGGTTCACCACAGCTTAGATGAACCTACTCTGATTTGTCCATAGGTAAAGATAGTTCAGTCTTTCACCAATTAATTAACTTGCTCCAAAGTGGCTACTGAGTGACCAAGTCTACCTCACTCACAATAGCCTAGATCCATGGTCTCCATCTCCCTTATACTGGCCCCCACTGGCATCTGATGACCCTAGTGGTTCTCCATCATTTGCTTCCATTTGGGTCATTCCACCTTTTTCCCTGCATCTCTCTTCATAGTGCATAAACTAGAATTCTGCATGTCCAAGTCTTAGGTTATAAGACTAAAACCAGAGAATTATGTCTGATATTGTAATCTTGTCTTGGAATTTAGAGTTTTGGCTGGTTGAGTTGGCCAATACTGAAAATGACTGCTCAGCATCTGGCTCTTGTTTGATCTTTGGCTAAACAAATTCAAAATTAATTTTCATCACTGAGTTCATAGTATTTTCTTTTTTCTTTTCTGAACACAATGAATAATTTTTTTTAAACCTAGAGATGTGGCCATTCCATTGTACTGCTGTGTCTGAATCATTCAGCTTGGTGGTTTAGAACAACTTGCTCATAAGAAAAACCCAAGTGTTCCATAGATGTTCTATTCTAGGGGCTCTGACAGATTCCAGGGAGTCAAAGAAAATTTTATGGGACAGCCCTTACTTTAAAGGTGTATCCAATCCAATGGTCTGGATGAGTCAATAAAATGCACAATAGTGTGACCAGCCCATAAAGTACGAGTGTCAGACACAAAGGTGGCACTGCTAAAAAAAGTTGTCATTTCTACTTGGAGTGGTCCTGATTCCCACACACATGGATTTCAGTGGAAGGAGATGGA
Source organism: Condylura cristata (assembly GCF_000260355.1). NCBI lineage: Eukaryota > Metazoa > Chordata > Mammalia > Eulipotyphla > Talpidae > Condylura > Condylura cristata. The sequence goes on from NW_004567109.1 coordinate 33,383,579, forward strand.
TGAATATTGAGTTCAATGCTGAGTGTTTTCCACAAATCAACTCTTTTTCCTTCACAACTGTTCTACCTATTCCAGGGTGAAGTAGATTGTTGCTCAGTGAAGAAAAGAGACTAACCCATGGTCACATATGTAGGATTTGAAACTAGGTTCTATGCAGCTCTAGAACTTCAAATTTTCTCTGGTCTTCCAAACTGGTTGCTCTATTGAGGCAGATAGATTTATTCTCAACAAGGTAACCTCCTTTGTCTGACTCAGTGAGTTGCCTGAGACAAGGGATTTTCAGCTCCATCGAAGCATGGGCTTCTTGGAAATCCACAGCTTCTTCTAGAGGCCTCCCTACCTGCTCAGTCTTATTCTTCATTTTGAAATATGAACTGCCCTGTAAACAGCACCTGGGGCTTACTTCCTGGCTCTGGCTGGTGGAGCAAGAATATTTCCACAGCATGTGTTTCTTTGTTTTGTAAAAGCTGTATTTATACTTGGTCCCCACTGAAGGTGGACGATGCCCATTCTTATATGTCCCAGTGGAATTTGCTGACTTTTTTTCTACCTAATCCTTTACACCCCAGAAGCTGGGAGCATTGCCTCTGCCCTCTGGCACCATCTACTGGCAATATTCAAGTCTGTGTAGGCCCCTGCTCCTTGCAGCATACTCAGTAATTAAATGGCTGAAGCCTGCCACTTTATTGCAGACTTTTTCCCTTTAAGTACTAGATAGTGGCTAATTTGTAACGAGACAATATAGAAAATATATTATATTATGTTAAGGAGACAAATTTTTTTCTCTCTCACTTTCCCCATCTGCCAATTGCGAGATTGCTTCATCTTCAATTCTTTCCATCTTCTAAAAACACTTATTTTATTATTATATAGAGATCCTGGCATGGGGGACACATACCTGAGCAAACAGAGGGGCTGGCTGATTTTCTGGTATAATGAAAAGTATTAGTTTTGAGTTCATTACTGTGATCCCACAATGGACCTCAAATTTCAGTTAAGACCTGCCAAGGTCTTCAAAGGGATGCTGTCCCACGGCTGTGCATGGCAAACCCAGCTCTCTCTGAGCCTGCAAAGAAATAACCCATGGTTGAAGACCCAGATCTATCAGATCAAAACCAGGCCTGGCCTCCAGACCTTGAAACAAGTCACAACAGTGAACCTTACTCATCCATTTTCAAAATACGATCTGTTCTCTTTACAAAATGGAGCAAAGACTCTCAGATTGGCAGTGACTGCAATATTTGATATATTAAGGAGAATCCTGACTCCTTCCAGGTTTCTGCCTGTCTGTTTTAAATCCAAATGGCTCGACTGAGAGTGGTTTTCAGTTATTTTGTCATTTGAAGTGAACCAAAACAGTAGGGGTGTAGAATCCAGAAATTGAGGGGAAGAAAATTAAAAGGTCCCTGGAGTTCCCCATTCATGTTCCACATTAAGGAAAAGGAGTGAACATTCCTTGTAAGCCTACTATGTGTCAAAGTATCACATGGGAAGGGTGGTATTGCTGAGCCATTGGAATTTTACAAAATTTCTAGTCCTTTGGGTTTTCTCCAGAGGTCTTTGGTGTAGTGATCAAGAAGCCAACTTGACCAAGTGTCAAATCCCACTCTTTCTCTTACAGTCATGAGTGGTAGCCACTATCTGTAACTTCTCAGTCTCAGTTTCCTCACTTGGGAAGAGGTCGGTGATGGCTACCTGACAGAGCTATTGTGAGATCGAAGCAAGCTAATGCAAAAGGCATTTGCCACGGGTCTGGGCACATCACAAGAGCTCCATAAACAGCAATGTCATGATCAGTCTTGAGAAGACAGGCCTCGGAGCTTCTGCCCTAAGGAGGAAGTGATCTCCAGAAAAAGCCTGGGTTTTCTTTGCTCACTGTCATCTCATTTCATGGATTATTGAAGACTTAAGGGCTTGGGTACTGTATTCAGACATGCTGCATTTAACTTGACACCATCTGTATGCGATGGCCTCTTCCTCCTCCCAAGAGGAAACCCTGAAGTCTAACCACAGTTGTTTTCTCCCTATCTCTAATACATGCTATTACCGAAGACAGTAGTGTTCTCCCCACCTAGTCTCTTATGCCTGACTAATTCCTTCAGGTCTCAGTTTAAAGGTCACTTTCTTGAGGAGGCCTTCCCTAGCAACCAGGCTGAGTCAAGCTTCTGCCCACCCCCCATGTGAAATGATCTGGTGGCTCCTTCCCAGTGTCTGCAGTGACATGACTTGTACATGTCTACAGCACTTTGTACAGCGCTGGGCTTCATAAAGTGATTGTGATCTGTTCAACATTCTATTTGTCTCTTCTCCTTACCTTATAGGAAGTGGGCATGGACTCCTTCCATTTTGTCCATGAATAGTCGATGTCTGACTGATGGGTCTTGAGTCCTGTGTACCTTCGTCTTTGATGTCTCCTCTTCCTGGAACACCTTTACCTCACTTTCTGTCAAATTCAATTTCAACTCATTTAAGGTAAAATTCCAAATCGCCTCCTCAATGACACTACCACTGCCCTCCCTTTGTTTCCAGGGTGCATATTTGTTTCCAGGGTACATGGTAGTCACCTCATTCTGAAAATTCATACACTGAGTGGCACCGACTTTGACAAAAGGATCAATATCTCTCGCCTCAGCGCTCAGCAGTTGCTTGGCACAGAGAAGACATTTGATAAACATGAACTGGATGGGCAAAGTAACATTCTGTTATTTAATCCTGTATTAGTATCCTCAGGTGGAAAGATTATAAAACTCCTTACGCCGAGAATTGATCACCATTTGCTGCCTTGAAATGTCTCAAACCGCACGTAGAGTCTCATCAACATTTCTTGGCCTTCTATACTCTCAATTAGTCACTTCTTATGCTTCTGACCAGTTCCATGAATTGTCAGAGCTTTTTAACATCTTGATTCCCCAGCATAAAGATCATTTGACCCAAGAAAGTATTTCATTTAACATTGGGCTTTTCTCAACATACAGTCAGATAAGGGTATATCTCATTCTCTTTTCCTCACTTACTACTTCAACAAATGAATTGATACAATTCTTTAGGCAGGGGGTGGGGAAAGCACAGGTTGAACATAGGTGTGTTTGCTGGGATTCTTAACATTTCAGTCTTGCCTGGAGTGTCTTCAACTACATTTTGAAATTTAATTTGAAAATGAGTGATTCTGGGCCCTCCCTGCTGGTGCAATGGGTTAGGATGCAGCTCTGCAAGCTAGTAGCAGCTGCCTCAGTGCAAGTTTGATCCCCAGCCCCGGAGGTGACCCACATAGTGAGGCAGACCTCTTCTGGCTGTCTGCTGCTCCCCTCAGCAGTGTACTTCGTCAATCTTCCTGTTCTGCTCCCTGCTCTGTCTCTGGTGAATCCTCTCACCACCCAGCAGCTCTGGCTGGTACCCCAGTTCTGTATGAATAAATAAAAAAAAATGAGTGATTCTAATTTTGTACCGTAAACATCACAACACAACTAATTTTAATAAATATTTCAAGAGTATTTTCATGTCATGTTTTATAGTTCCCTGGGTATTTTATATCTAGAGAAATTATGTTATTGATAATTTATACCTGGAGTCCCCAACTCATTTGAAGAGATCAAAAACTTGGTGTTTGAAGATTAGTAGGTCCCCTCTAACCTGGTCTGCAAAGTTTGTTGCAATTACAACAGTACTCTCTCTGGTAGTTGACATCTGTTTGACCTCCAGCATCTATTCCCATGAAGACCTTATTTTCCTTTGATAGTCTCCAGGTTTAGATGGAGCACTGACTTACACCTAAGCCAATCTGTATGTCCCATGCCATTCCTTATCCATGGTGATTGGTTCGGGGTTGGGAATGAGTACCAATCAGACCAATGAATTACCACCCTAGCAGGGTGTGAAGAATTGCTGTAGCCATCTCATTCTTCTGAATAGGGTGGAGGTTGAGTGGAGGTTGAGGAAGCGAAGTCTTTCTATAGTAAGCTAAGTGATGAAAAGAAATGAAAGTCTGGTGACATCATTTGTATCTTTCATTCAGTCAGGTGTAGAGCAACCTCTACCGGTGACTTTTCAATACTGTACTTCAATAAAATTCCTTTTTACTTACACTGAGTCTTACACTGAGTGTAAGTCTTCCTTTACTTACACTGCTTGCAACCATAGAATTAGAACTGATTAGGACACTTATGATTTGCCATCACTAGGCTGAGCCCTTTCATCAACATCATCTATTTAATCCTGCCACCAGCCCTATGGATCCAGGTATTATTTCAATTTCACAGCTAGGAAATGTTAGAGCTGGCATGAAATTTCAGGTCTTTACCACTGGGATGGATATAGGAACATGAATGCCGACTGGTAGACTGTTCCTGCTCTGGATTCTGTACCCTCCTAGGCACTCCATCCCTCACTACCTCCCCTCCAATACTCGCCATCCCTTCATTTGGCTGTCTATTCCCTCCTTTTTCTTCCTTCCCTCACCTTGACTTCAGGACTCTAGGGTTACAAACATTAGCCTCTCCACCTAGAAAGTTTTGAGAGCTGAGTCTTCATCACTGTCTTGCTTAAGGCAGGGTGTGACTGAGATGACCCTTGCACAGCCCTTCTGGAAGCTTTTCCATGCAAGTCATGGCCCTTGCCTGGGTGCAGTGGTTGCTTCTTCTTTTTCTGGCACAGGGCCATTCTCAGAGACTCTTTGACAGCATCCAGGGTAACCCAGGCCGAAAGGCACCCTGCTTGGTTAAGACATTTCACTGCCTGGGCATTTGTGTGCAGCTGGTTGTGTTTGAAATCCTGCCTCTTTCTGAGTTCACTTCCTGAATGTGCTGACAGGACTGAGCCAAACCAAACAGGTTCCCAATGCCTTGCCTGCAAAGCATTCCCTTGCGAGTGCAGCTGGGGAAACAAAACTTTCCTCCAGCCTGCAGAGAGGACCTGCCAGCCCTTATATGACCAAGAAGCAGGCCCTCTGAGACCTCGTTGAATCTTAATGGGAAACATTTTCATTTCAGCTAGGGTGGTGTATGTGTGTGTGACTTAAAAGCGGGAATTCATTATCATCCCTCCTTAAGTTAACAAGTCTACAGTGAAAAAAATGGGGAATTATTCCTTGCCAGCTTCACCAGGGGGTGTACATATGTGATCCTCCCAACAAGCTTCTTGGATAGCCATGATCAGCCTCGTTTTCATAAAAGAAGGAATTGAGCCTTAGCAATATTTAGGGGTTTGTTCCATGTTCCTTAACTACAACCTGCAGAGATTGGATTTAGCCCCTGGGCACTGTATTCTGAGGTCCCCATGCCTCCTCTAACCCATAGTACCTCTTCCCTAATGCACTTACTCAAGTGGGCAGAACAATAAGTGAGCAGAGGTGGGAAGGTCAGTGATTCTCCTGTTTTCTCAAGCCTGTGGAGACTGGTAAGTTAATTTTCTTCCTCAGTCTCCTGATATACATAATAGCAGTATTTGTGGCAGGGAGATGGTAAGGCTCAACTGAAATAAATTCATGTGACAGTATACCTTAGAAACAATGTCATGTGCGTACTAAGCACGTTCTTTGGAGTCATAAAGACCTGGACTCCCACCAGTTACTTACCATAAACAGGAATGAGGACTGAATGTCCACTATTCTCATCTATACTGTTTGGCCCTAACATTTTTCCTTGTAAGTCCTAGATAGTAACTACTACATAATAGAAGCTTAGTAAATGGTATCTATAGTTGTTTTTATCACACAGTGGTAGATTTCTTACTATGTCAAGGAAGTAACAGTTAGGATATGCCAAGTAATGCTACAATAATAAGTAGCCCTTAAATCTCAGTGTTAATTAAACAACAAATGTTTAATTTCTTGTTCATGTTAGGTCATTTAGGAGTCCAGGTTGATCGGCTCTCCATCTGTGTGCTTCCACAGAGATAGTAGAAACACTTGCAAGTGAAAAGAAACATATAACAAGGCAAGTGAAAAGAAACAACAAACATATTGAATAACACACTAATAATTAAGGTTCTCTCGCTGGATTTGATGTAAGTCACCATTGATCATATTTCATTGGCTGACACAAGTGACAAGTCTTCTTACACAATTTCAAGAAAGTAGGAGAGAGGGAAATATCATTGAACTTTGTATCAAAGAGAAGAAGTAGAATTACTTGGCGTAGAGCACTCACCACTACCCATCAACCTCAAAGCCATATCCATTGCATGTTTTTGCAATCAGAGACTTCTTTTTTATTTAGTTAAAGAATTTACGTTTAGTATTAACTCTTCCATGGGCTTAGAACAATGTGACCCCAAGGGGTGAATCATGACCATAGACAAATTGTGGTGGTCTCACTCCCTTGCCAGGCATGAGTTTTGGTATAGGCATGTGGAACCTGAGCAGGAGTCCACCTGCACGGAGGTAGTGAAAGTCAAGGGATGGTTTCTCTTGCTAATAAAATTAGAGAAAGATTAAAGTAAACATCCTTGCATTGCTGGTGATTACTGTGTTTACCTATGATGCCAGGAACTGCTGCAGCTATCTTGAGTCCACACAAAGAACTTCCTTGACAGACTGAGAGTGGTGGAAAGCCCCTGGCTGATGATGATGTTGCCAAGCCTCCATATTAGCCATCCCTGATCATGTTTCATGTGTAGGTTTCTTTCATAAAAAGGTGTCTTCTGTGACTCCCTATAAGTATCTTTCCAGATAGGATGACCAGTTATGTAGTAGCACAGTGACCTGACTAGTCTTTTTCAAGACTTGTGGTAAGGTTAGGCCAATTTCTTCCATCTGAGCATGAACCTCAAAGCTGATGAACAGGCAATTTAAAAAAAAGGACTTCTTTATACAGACAGAACGGGGGTACAGGTCAGAGGTGCAGGGGCGGTGAGAGGATTCATCAGAGACAGTCGGGAGTAGAACAAGCAGATTGACGAAGTACACCCCTGAGGGGAGCAATGGGAGAGACAAGAGAGGTCTGCTGTGCCATGTGAGTCACCTTCCCGGCCAGGGATCGAACTTGCCCTGAAGCAGCTGCAGCTAGCTTAGCAGTACTGTGATTTAACCCATTGCACCACCAGAGAGGGCCCTGGTAGACAGGCAATCTTAACGAAATTTTGGAAATGCCCAGATTCTGTCCAGATAGTTAATGAGACCTATCATCTAAGCAGGTAGTAAATTAAGCAGTGATGAATTTTAGTGGGTACACATCAAGTTTGTAAGGGAAGAAAATAACAGGGCTTCTCTGGCCCCTCCAGAGAGGAGAAGTTTGCAGAAGGTCAACCAGAGTTCATTAGATGGTGCTGTGGTGTGGATGAAATACCCCAGGAGACTATCTGATTACTTTTGCTCAGATGCTGTGCACATCAAAGAAACTTCTGATAACTAATTCAGTTCCTTGGGGTCCTTGAAGTAAAAGTAGGGACATGTGATGGGCAAAGGAATCAGAATTACGAGGATGTCGGGTTCCTGGAACAATATAGGAGATCGTATGGTTTTTGGGTCTGCAAACCTAATCATGGCCTCCCCAATTACTGGACTGGGGCCACAACAAAGACATTTAAAACTCACTGCAAACCGAGCTTCTGTTCTGTGAAACATAGCTCCAGGGTAATGTCAGAAATAAAAGGAGGTAGAAGAGGTGAGAGCACTTTAGAAACTATGAGGTAAAAACCCATTGCTCACTGTCCTCTCCTTTGTTGTCCATTCCAGGAATGCTCACCTCCTTCACTGGTTGTATTTGCTCATGCTGACTTCTGTGTTGAATTCCTTACTACTCTTCTGCTTTTCACCTGATGAATTTTTAGCTATCTAATAAGTGTCGCTTCCATATTTCTGCAGAAAGGCCTTCTTTATCCCCAATCCCATTTACATCATCCTTTCACGGTGCTCAGTTCTTCTTCACTGTACTTGTCAAATGCAGAACTATACATTTGTTGGTAAATTTCTTTATAACTGTGTCTCTTATCAGATGATAACTGTGTCTCTTATTAGATGATAAATTCCCAGGTGGGGCATTCTGTGAATTTCACCCTTCCTTCCTTTCCTAGGACATAAGACAAAACAAGATTGAATATTACCTGTGGAGTAAAATGAGTGTCATATGAATATAAAGTGATATTACCCAATTTCCCAACCTAAAAACATTGACCTCATGTTTGAACATTGAATAGTTTGTTTAGTTTGAGTCAGTTCATCCCACTGAATTTAATCAATTCTGGGTGGCCAGATCACATCAAGTTTGGGTCCTATGGATGATGACCAACTTGGAACTGTGACCAAGGAAGTCTCCTCCTTTGCTATGTTTTTTTGAGCATTCTGACACTGAGACAGACAGTAGCCTTTGCACCACTTTGTAAATGACTTTTCTTCAAGTATCAGATTGACACAGCTGAGAGGAAAGGTTGAAGTATGGGAAACGCGGCATAGATGACAAGGGAACTTCCTGATAGCCTTCTTTAAGTCCAACTTTTCAGAAAGTTATGCAGGAAGAAATGGGCAAGCTGCCTGCTTTCCATGCTGCCTCCACCTCTAGGGCTATTTAGTTACCATGGCATGCTAAATCAAACTAAAAACTAGTCTTTGATATAAATGTGCCTTGAACAACACAGGTACATGTTGTTTCTGTCCTTGGCTTCTTCATTTACAGATCAACCAATCATGGCTGTCAGCTGATTGAATCTGCAGATACCAAATCTGTAGATAAAAGATGGCTCTCATGAGGGAATTGAGCACCCTGAGATTCTGATGAGGGGGGATTTTGTGTGTGAAACCAATCCCTCTGAATAGTGAAGGGTAAACTGTTGTTAAGTTTTGAAGGAGTCAAAAGTTATACTTGGATTTTTGACTTGCCATGGTGGGTGGCTGGTGTGAGCTATGGGGAGGGGAAGGCTGTTAGTGGGTACCCTGAACCCCCATATTATTTAAGGTCAACTGTGCTTTCTTTACCTGCTTCTTTCCCATCAATCCATCATCCAAACTCTTTCCATAATGAAACTTTTGTTGAGAGAATCTATGTACCTTCCTGCTTCAAATCCTTCTATGTGACTCTGTCACCTACAGGGTAACCATTAAATGCAGCATGGAATAGATGTTATCTCACCACCTGACCCTTAAGCATTCCTAGTTCATCTTTCTTTTCTTCTCACACTCTCATTCCCAGCCTCTCCAAAAGCAGATTATAAATCCCTAACATACCCATTTCCCCTTGCCCCTGTGCCTGCATGCAAGCTCCTCCTCCAAGCTTTTCTGCCTGGTGTGTCCTATCAAATCAGTTCAAATGTCACCTCTTTGCCTCCTCCTCCCCATCTGCCACATCTTTCTGCTTCATCTCTGCACTCCTCCCTATTAGATGGTGAATTCTTGAGAATGGGAATTGTGAGTGGTTTACAAGTGAATCTCCACACTTTGTATAGGCCCTCAAAGAAACTGAGGCTCAGAGGAATGCTTTTCTTTGGAATGTCAAAAAGTCTGAAACTAAATAACTGGGGCCAGCTTCCAGAATTAGGAAGGGATAGTTCAACTTTTGGAGCCATTCGAGCTTCCAGTCCTCTTCCCCTCTTCTATGAGAGGCCACATAGAAATAGGGGATGGAAATAGGGGCAGAGCAGACTAAAATGCATTGTCTGAGAAATGCATTCTCGCTTCAGCTAATGTCTATCTTTTCTAGCAATAGAAAGGCATGGGGAATATTACCTTAGATCAGTCCTTGTCTCTGTTAAAAAATATTGGGTATTAATATTTGTTGTCAGGTAAATATTGGACCCCTGATGTCTATTACCTTTACAAACATAAAACTCCCTGCTATTACCAAAGAAGTAGTTGTTTTTAATAAAGACATTGGGAAATACATTTTATGTCTAACAATCATATATTATTCCCACCCAGGGCTACCTCCAAGTTCAGGCAGAGTCATTTTATATGAAAAGATGCACTCTTGTGTTATAGATGAGGGAAGAGACCCTCTGTGTGGCTGTAAGAACATATGTGCTAAGAGTTTCTTTTAAGAACATTCATTGAAAACTATGCTTTAGAACGTGGGAACTGGCCATTTTTGGCTCTTCTGGAGGTCTTCATTCTTTCTGGACTTGGCACTAGAAATGGATGAGGTATATTATACTGTAAGACATGAAGACCTGGGTTAATCTGGATGAGGGTTTATGTTCAATTCTACATTTAGTCATCTCATACTTCTTTTATAAACATCTCCTAAATACTAGGCACTGCTCTAGGAGTCAACAGATGAGTACAGTACAGTTCTGGTCAGGAGATAAAGTAGAATAAAGTTGTGCTAAAATGCTATAGAAGTTCAGTGGGGAATACACACATTCCTCATTTTCTAGACCTGAAGATGGGGTTACATGCACACACAATTTTGTAAGCATTTTTGCTGAATCCATGAGATTTTACATCAATGGATAGAATGGGTCACGAATCTCTGATTGAAATATTTACATATATATCAAATAAGTGAAACGGATTTTTGACTTTATTACTAGCTTTATCTTCTCCAACTTAGAGTTTCCCCTTCCCATAACTCATTGAATACCTATAAGGAAATTAACCTTTGAGTGTCTACAAGTAACTAACTGAATTTTCTGTCTCCAATGTTTACTTTGCCATAATTACTTATGCTATCCTTTTTTGGTTAGAAAAGTCAGAGTTTGAGGGATTTGTATTTAGAATGTTAGTTGAAACAAATGTAGAAATAGGCCTGAGTTTCAGCCTTTTTTTTTTTTTTTAACCACTGGAGTCAAAAGCAAACTGGGGAGTGCTGTGGCTTTTCCGAGCTATTCTGTTGTCTGGGCTTAGTCTACCTTTGCAGGTAATTAATTCCCCAGCCTGCTTATTTTTTTCTAGTTGGCTCTTGTTTAGCTTCCACAGAGCCCCACCCCACAGTGCTTTATTGTCCCTTTGCTGACTATTCCTGCATATGGTCAAAATCAACTCACCTTCCGGGTTGCTGACATCGGCAAATTCCCTGTTTGGCAAACTGGGCTCTACTCCCAGTAACCCTTTGTTAAAGAAGCATTATTACAATGGAGTGGATCAGAAGGCTCACAAGTCTATCTAATCTCTTCCACTCCTAGATATACTCCTAAGGAGAGACTCTTTACAGCCACAGGCAGGATATTGGCACTCCCAGACCTTTTGGGTACTTGAGCACTGTTAATGAGCAAACAGCCATGCCTCAATTAGTGGTTTGTGAAATATTCCTGGATATCAAATTGCTTTTGCTGCTTGATAATCACTCTGGCTCTTGGGATGAAAAGCAACCAAGCAAAAATTGTTCCCTTGTTGAGGTCTGCCTTGTTGATCCCCTAAGTTGTGTATCTGTAGGCAGAATTCAAGTTTGTTATTTTCCCTGAGTTAAGATTTGATTTATACCCATAATCATTAGGTTGGTATTCATGCTTTCTCTTTCAAATCTTTCCCATGATATCTAGATTATCATCTTTCGAAAGGGAGTTTATAAGAATTAAACAAAACCCATTATTTTAGAAACCAATTTTAAAAACATAGAAGGATCCGAAATGGTAAACTACTCCAATCTCTCTAGTCATAGGTGTTTGTGTGTGTGCATGTGTGGGAAAGAGAGAAAGAGAATTGCAACTGCTATGTTGACTCTTTCTAGTTCTTCTTAATTTCTGATGGTATTAATGTTAACCCCAGCAACTGAAAGCTCCAGTATATCACTTGAGAAAAAAAAAGTAGCAAAGGGAAAGGAATTCAAGATGTTATTGGTATTTGAATATGTTTATTTGTGTCAAGAATACTGTTATATTCATAAGCAAAGACCATCTCATTTACCTAGTTATTGTTCAAGTGAAGATTCCAAATGGGAAGGATACATCTTTTGTAAAAATCTGCCACTGTTCCTGCTTTGAGGAAAAGCATATATTGTTTCTACTAACATAAATGGTCACAACACATGCCACCTGATATCATTATCTAAACTTTAAAGTGTTTGACTTCTCAGTGGGCTCATGCTCTCCACCCAAAAATTCACACTACCCTTTGTAAGCAACTGTATAGGTAATTGGGGGAGGCAAGAATATACTTGATGAGAGCATCAGTTAGTCATTTCTAAAGTCCAGGAGAGAACAACTTTTACTGTTGACACTACAAAGCACTGAGAGTGACTTGAAGCATTTCAAGTCCCCTTAGGTAGATAATCTATAGATAATGCAGAAAAGAGGTGGGGGGATTACTTTATCCAATATTTTATTGTATTTTCTTAAATATCCTTTCTGAAATTTTCAGAAACAAAACATAAAAAAAATTATATACTTTATTACAAATGGTAAACTCAGAGTGCTCCAAATCTCTTATTTACAAACAACACTGGGTAGGACACCCAAACAAACAAACATGAAATAACTTACAAAGGCATGAAGCTGTTTATTGACAGTAATCAGCTTTCATCAAATTAAAAAATATATATATGTACATACACAGTTAAGGAAGGCAGGCCAGAAAGAGTTCATCAAACCTCCCTCCCACCTCCCCTCCCCCAGATCCCCCCTTTTGTGTTCTTAAGGAGTACTACAGAAGCGATCTACAGTCTCTATAGCAGTTTGTAACCCCTCCCCCTCCCCCTTTTAATACTGAATGAGATCGAATGTTAGGTCCATGCAGTTCTTGGTCAATGTTAAAGAAAAGTCTAACGTTCTGTTCTTGCGGGGACAGCCCGTCCGCAAAGCGGGGCAACCCGCAGGCGGCCGCTCCTTGGCTCCACGCCAGGAGAGGGCGCGCCAAGTCCTTCCCACTCGTGCACACTGGGGGCGCCGTCAGGACGCAACCCAGTCCAACTTGGATACCCTTGGCTTTAGTCCTCCACTTCTTTTTTTCTGTCTCTTGCAACTTGTCAAGTTCTCAAGTCAGTCTCTCTGTGTTATTTTTTCTCCTTTGCCCCTCAGCCCCCAAAGTATCTCCTCAAAACGTTTGCAATTGCTGCGTTAGCATGAGTTGGCACCCACTGTTAACGTGGTTCATGACTTTCTGTTTAAGCTGTGCCACCTGTTCCCTGAGCATGTTAGCCGTGGACGCCAGCTCCGAGTTCTGAGCTTTCAAGGTTTTCACTTTTTCCTCCAGCCGGGCGATCCTCTCCAGCTTTCTTTTCCGGCACTTGGAGGCGGCGATGCGGTTCCTCATGCGCTTCCTCTCGGCCTTGATCCGCTCTTGGGACTCCATGTCGATGGGGGACAGGGGCGGCGTCTCCCCGGGCATCTCGGGCACCGTCTGCGGCTCCTCCTTCAGGGCCTGCAGCCGCGGGTGCTGCACAGAGATCTGCTGCGGCAGGTGGTGAGCTTGCGGCGGCTGCTGCTGCTGCTGGGGCTGCGCTGAGAAGGCCAGCCCGGTGGCGCCGTAGGAGGGCGCCCCGCCACCGCTGCTCAGAGAGCCCGGGTTGAAGTTGCTGAGGTTGGCGTAGACCGGCGGCTCGCTGTGCAGGCTCGCGCTGAAGCCGCCGCTGCCGCTGCCGCCCGCCACCGAAGCCACCGCGGGAGCCACCATGCCCGCCCCGCTGACCGGCTGCGCCGCGGACGTGACGCTGGGATGCGTGTTCTGGTTGTGCAGTTCGGCCAGGGCGCGCACGAAACCCTCTGCGAAGCCCTCCTGCTCGTCCGTCACGTTCTTGGGGCACAGGAACTGAGTGGGGGTCGGCGTGGTGGTGATGTGTCCGTTGCTGGACTGGATGATCAGGCGCTCCAGCTCCGGCGACGCCAGCTTGAGCAGCCCCACGTCGGGCGAGGTAAGGAGGTCGGAGTTCTTGGCCCGGAGGTGCGGCTTCAGGCTGCCCACCGGGTCCGCCAGGTTCAGGGTCATGCTCTGTTTCAGGATCTTGGGGTTACTGTAGCCGTACGCGCCGCTCTCGGACTGGAGGAACGAGGCGTTGAGGGCATCGTCGTAGAAGGTCGTTTCCATCTTTGCAGTCATAGAACAGTCCTGCTCTCCGCGTGGGGTTAGTTTGGGCGGCGCGCAGAAGTTTCGGGGCCGCAACAGCGCGCAGGCTAGCCGGGGACACTCGCGCCTCCCGGGACTTTGGGCGAGGAAAGTTTGTCTCAGAGCGCGCGCGCTCGCTGGCTGTCCTCCCCGCTGCGCCCCAGGAAACGCAGGGTTAAGGGGACGCCGCCTGCACGCTGACTCGTCGGCTCGCGCGCGCAGCCCGGCTTTGAAAAGTCGCGGTCACTCACTGAGCGTCCTTCGGCGCAGCGCTCCCCGGCGACAGCGGCTCCCTCGGAGGCGCAGGTCAGCGCGGCCCCGCCAGTGGTGCCGGCGGCGGATCTCCGCCGCCCGGACTCGCACGGCTGTTCCCTCCTCCGCGGCGAAGGGGAGGGCCCGCGCTCGCCCAAGTTCAGCAACCGGTGCGAGCGAAGCTGGGCGCGCGTCCCTTTCCTCGCCTCTCCTCTCTCCTCCGCCTGCTGGTCTTTATGCCACGGCCGCTTCGGGAGGAAAGCGCTGCAAAAGTTCGTCTCGGGACCCGCGACCACTTGTCCCTTGTCCTCCCGGCCAGGAAAGTTCTCGGTCGTTGCAGCTGCTTGCCGGACTCCCCAGGGCGGACAGTCGCCGCTCTCCGCGCTGTCAGCTGCGCCCGGGCAGCGGGGTTCTCCCCTTGGGGACGGCTGGCGAAGGGGTTCTCCGGGTGCTCCCCAAAGCACCAGCCTGGGAGCCACTGGCGCTAGCTCTGGGCCGTTGGTGAGAAGACGGAAGAAAATAAGATGTGCAGCTCGGACTCTACTGCCGTCTTGACTAACTGTGCCGTCTCTCTGTGAGTCCGCGCACCTCCACTCCCGCCTCGCCGCTTCAGCCACACTCAGTGCAACTCTGAGCCCTCATCCAGCCAGAGCTCAACACTTATCTGCTACCAGTCAACCCCTAAAAATAGCCCATGATGTCACCCCAAGGCCTTTCCATTGGCTCGCGTCGCTCTCAGGGGGGCGGGCCCGCCCGTCGCCATGGAGACCCACCCTAGAAGATTCTTCTCCGGACCCGCGGAGGCTCACGGGATGAGGTAATGCTCCGCTGCCCTCCTACAGTTGGGCCCTTCTTTCTCCACCACCCCCCCAACCCCTCCCGCGCGACTCGCGCCCCGCTCTTCTCTCCTCCCCTCCCCGACGCGTCTTTCCCGGCCCGCCTGGTGCATTGTGGGCTGACGTCTTGGGGTTTGACTGTCTAGTGACGGTGGCTGCCGCGAGACGTGCGGACGCGGGCTCTCTCAGCCTCGGACGGAGCCGGGCTGAAGTTCAGGACTCGGGTGGAGAATGTAGGGACTCGGGGATCCGGAAGGCTGGGGCACTAGGCCAGCTGTCTGGGGCCGAGGGCGCGGGGTGGGTGGTATTTCCCCACTTGAGGGGTTCGAAGTCATTCCCGGGCACTTGGCCACCGCGCGCGGGGCGGTGAAGCTGAGCGCCCGGGTCGGTGCCCCCCCCCCGCACTTCCGGGGGGCGGGCGCACCTCCCTTAAGGTGGCTCAGTTAAGTCCCCAATGGGGGCGAGCGAAAGCGGGTTTAAGTTTAGGGGCGGTCTAGCTGAGTTGGCCCCCCATGTTGACGACGCTCCGAAGTTTGTCTCTG
This sequence comes from Condylura cristata, assembly GCF_000260355.1. Taxonomy (NCBI): domain Eukaryota; kingdom Metazoa; phylum Chordata; class Mammalia; order Eulipotyphla; family Talpidae; genus Condylura; species Condylura cristata. The sequence continues at coordinate 33,399,109 of NW_004567109.1, forward strand.
TTCAAGTTCAGGAGCGACCTTCCGAGCCTCCGGCTGCGCCTACAAGCCGACGGATTTGCATTTCTCGAAACTGGCGCTCAGCTGTCGCCGCTGCACCCCCACTTCACCCTCCTGCCCGTGGGAGAAAGGGTGCGAGGGACTCACAGCTCAGCCTCGGAGGGGAGGTTTTTTGTAGGGGGTAGAATATGGAAGCAGCTCAGCGTCCATTTGGAAATTTAGGGCATTTAGGGAATCCGAAACTCAGGGAAGCCGTGTGATTATCTAGACTGTCCGCCTCCGCACAACACGCACAAGCTCAACTCACATCTCTCTACACGCGCGCGCGCGCACACACGCACACGCACACACACACACACACTTTTCTCTTTTTCTCTCTCGGATTTGCTTCTCAGAAAATGAGTGGCGAGAGTTGCAGATACTCGCCAAAAGTCACCAGGCGAATCCAGGGAACAACTAGGATTTAAAATCTCGGCTCCGGCGGGGGGTGGGCCATATCCTGTGTAGCCTCTAGGAAGCGCTAGACACATGTAAGTGATGGCTTTTCGGTGGTTATGTGCTCTTCTCCCATCCTCCACCCCTTAGGGACAGAAGTGTAGGGTGGAAAAAATACCCAAGTCGGGAATGGTAGTTTCTCTCGTGCTCAGCGCTGCTAGGGCGAAACTGAGCAGATCATCCAACTTCTCTGAGCCTCGGTTCCTTCCGCGAGCCACCCCGCTGGACTGAGTTGGCATAGCACGATCCCCTTAGGGGTAGGAGACCGTCGCCTAACAGCCCCCCTCGCTGCCCTTCCTGGGCATTTCCAGAGCTTCCAAGGAATGTCAGGATATAAGAGAATGATTTGGCAGCACCACGACTCCTGATTCCCGGGAGGGATGGCAGGAAAGGGTGAGAAGTCAGCTCTTCCCCAGGGCGTTCTGCGGACCGGTGCTCAAGTGGGACAGGCAGCAGCCGGTTATTGTTTCTGGGTTCTGATTCTGGCCCTTTAGCTTCTGACCATGGGTTCCTATCCCGAAGACTTAAGTGACTTTGAAGAGTTTGGAACCAGCAATTCAATAGCAGCCGGTGCCAGGGGAATCCTGATAACTTTGCTTCACTCCAGGCGTTCGCCTCTCTGAGAAAACTGAGAGGTTGCTGTGAGTCGGACCCTGAGCGGCAGTGGAGGTGGGGTCAGGGATACAGTAAATGATTCTGTAATTTCATCCACGGAGAGGAATTATCCACTAGATCTTGCCCTGATTATTATTTTTTTTTAAATCAGCTGCTATACTCATTTAAAAAAAAATGGTAACAGAAATAAAAATAAATTTCTGTATGTATGAAGCACCTACTATCAGCCAGGCATTTATCTAAGCAATTCAAATATGCTGGTTCTCCCTACAACCATCTTGAGATGTGTATATTAGTCTATGGCTTTCACATGTGAGGGCAGAAGCTCCAAGAGCTAAGTACCTCCTCAGGTCACAGACAGCTGGAAACTGACCTCAGGTCTATTATATTCCCAGTTTTATCTTCTTGGCTCTGGGAGGCTTTTTTGGTAAAGTATTAGTTGGCTGCAGAGGAAATGAAGCTTAGAGGGTGGGATAGAGAAATCATCCTCCTGATCCTCTTTAACTCCTTTCAGAGCCTCTTTTCAGAACTCCTGTGCTTGTAACTTCAAAATGTAGGACTTTGTATACATACATATCTTTTGTGTTAGATTTCTGTGTGTTCCTCTTTGCCTTATGTGATTTAGCAGGTTTAGGCTGATTTTCTCCTTCTGTTGAGAAAGCATATTTGGTCCATAATAAATGAGCCTGAGCATAATAGTTAACTGTTCATGTTAACACCCCTGCCTGGTAGCCTTTGTTGGCTTCCTCTGAAGACCAGGAGTGTTTAGCTGCTCCTGCCTAAGAGAACTGGGCTTTTCATTTTTGGATCCCACTCTTCAGGCCTACCTTTCACTCCCATTATCAGTCAGGATAACCTTGGTTATGGTACTATAACAGAATAGCCCTAACAACTCAGTGGTTTATGCCAAGGGAGTTTATTTCTCACTCACACTAAAGCCCACTGTGGGTCTGCACAAAAGTTCTGCTTCAGGTGGTGGGAAGATTCATCTCCACACAGGTGGTGGGAAGATTCATCTCCACACATGAGTCTCATTAGCTAGTCTGGGGGCAGGAAAGGGGCAGACCAGTCACAGAGCATTCTCCTGGAAAGTGACACACAGCACTTCTGCTCACATGTCAGTGGCCAAAGCAAGCCACATGCCATGCCTGACTTTAAATTTCTAATCCTGTGTCTTGAAGAGAGACACTAATGTTCACTAAATGTTTAACTTTACTGCCACAAACAGAATCCCCTCAGTACAGAATCCCCTCAGTCTTTCCTCTTCAGAGGACACCTCAGAAGACACATTGAGTCACAGTATCAAGCTCATTTCCCAGATTCTGGGTGATGTATAGTAGATCCTCTTCACCAGCTTCCTATGTACCTCTCTTTTGAAATGCAAGATATCTACCCTGCACATCCTCATGCAGCAATGGGGCAGAGATAACAGACTCTGGACAGCAAAAGAATGGGAGAGCACAGTAACCCCTCCTCCATTTCTTCTCCCTGAGTGTAGCTGCTCTATCTGTTGTTTCCCATGATCCCTGGTTGAGGTGTCTTCTACATCTGAATCAGGCTTCAGGGAAATATGTTTTTAAATAAGCTTTTAAAATTTGAGGGAGCACAGAGTGATATTAAATCTCAAGTATGAACTCCTTTAATCCAGGTTGATGTTTTGGCAGGACAACTAAAAAAATAAGGGCTGCTTATCTATTTGATTTCAGGCATTTCATATGGCAATAGCCAAAGCCAGGGTTTTTCTAGATATACTTATATGGTTTGCCATATTTCTTTGCTTTCTTGCTGTTATGCCTGCTGATCTTTCTCATTCTTTCTCCTGACTTGCTTTTTGAGTGCTCTATCCTTATTGGACTTGAGTGGGAGAGTCACACTTCCAGAACCATTTTGTCCAAGTGAAAGCACATACTGGACAATAATTTATCTGCAGGTTTTGTACAGTATGTTTGAGGTCTTACCCTTGATGCGATCCATATTTCAAAGCTGGTTTTAATTGGCTTTTTCTTGCTGCAAACAGTTCTTAATTTTACACTTTACTAGTCGAGATTGACAATTGCCTCTTCTAACACAATCGATCTCTAAGTTTATAGATCCTCTCTTGTCTTTCATTCCTGCTTGCAAACTGGCCAACTCTTTTCTGAGTGCATCTCTATTTTGTACTAAGTTTCCAAATGCAGCCTATAACCATGAACACATGCTAGTAGGTGTTGCTTTGCAATCTCTTTCTTTTTTTCTTTAGGTTTATGACATACCTTCTAAATGATCACAGGAAACTGTTTAATAAAGTCACCATTCTTTTGGCTTCTGATGAGTACTCTTAGTTTTTCCTAAAAGAAAAATTAAAAGAATGAATGTTTATTGTTTTTCTAACATCACCCTATATCTAAGTGCAAATTTTATTATTCGTGATATTCTAGGTTTTTCTGCCATAACAAATAGTCCTATAATCTCAGTGGCTTACCAAAAAACCTTGATTCCTTGTTCTCATTCCATATTCAAAGTCAGAAGGCTTCAGACTTCTGTGCTCACTCAGAGACCAAATCTGGAGAAGATTTCATCTTGATGCATGTCCTTGACAGGGGAAGGAATGCAAGGTGTTTTCTTGTTGGCTTTAAATGCTTCTTACCAGCAACAACACATTACTTACATTCACATATTATTGGCCAAAAACTAGTGACATAACCATGTTTCACTGAAAGGGTGTAATAACATGCAATTCTATTCATGTTCCTGGAGTCAGAGAGCTGAGAGTGTACACCTCTGTATAGGGTAACAATTCCAAAATATTTCTGACTTACAGTTACTTCTTACTTATGCTGTATGTCCATCATGCCTAGGTCTCTGTTCTTGTACATCTATACACACATTTCTAGAATCCTTCCTGAAGCTTTGCTGATTGTCATGGCAGATAGAAAAGAACATGATGATTAAAGCTTCTGCACAGAGCTGTTCACATGGCCAAGCCTGATGTCAATGGGGAGGGACAACCAGTGTTTGTGAACTGTAATACAGTCTGCCACACCCTGCACTACACATTCCCCCCATTTTTCTGAGTCTCAGCCATCCCAAACATTTTCCATTCCTCTGACATCTTCTTGTCTGTCTTTGCATTTACTTTTATCCATCATCAGAATGCCACTTAGCAAACTCCTATTCATTCTTCAAGACCCGGTTCAAATAATTACACCCTCTGAAACTTTCTGTTATCCCATCTCCCACTCTACTCTCAAGTAGTTATTATCTTCTTTTGCTCCCATCACACTGGGGCATCTACCTGCTGCAGAGAATGTTTGTCATGTAACCTTGTAAATGTCTTTTTATGCCCCTGACTGTAAGTCCAGGAACTCATTTTTGTATTTCCAATTTTTAAATGTAGTGCCTGGCATATAGAAGGATCAAAGGTTAGTAAGTAAATGCTTGTTGATTTTTTAAAAATAACCTTTCCATAGTGTAATTAAGTGGATGTTTTAATAGTGTTAACTCAGAACAAAGAGAACTCCATATAACTGAACTCTGCCCATCTTCCCAGCCTCATATCCTTCACCTTCAACTATTTGCTCCTTACTTACTAGGCTTTATCCCATTGCCTCTCCCTCCTTTTTTGGACAAGTTGTCAAATAGCCATCATTCCTTGGTATTTTTATACATGAAAAAACACCCATGCTAAACCCCATAAGTGCCTCTTATTAGACCTGGGCTAACCCCCCTCCCCCACTCTTTTTTACCCAGTCTGTGACATCTCCTGTAGCCTAGGCCATGCCTGGTCCTCTGGCCCTCACTAATCTGCAGTCACACTGGTCTAGACTCTGCCAGTAAGAGTAACCTAGTTTCTACTACAGTAAAAAACAATTCCAGGCCCTCCCTGGTGGCGCAGCGGGTTAAAGCACTGCACTGAGAATCTAAAGCCGCTTCCGCATGAGTTCGATTCCCGCCTGCCCCGGAGGTGACCACATGGCGTGGCAGACCTCTCCTGACCCGCCCACTGCTCCCCTCAGCAGTGTACTTCGTCGATCTGCCTGTTCTGCTCCCCACTCTGTCCTTGGTGAATCCTCTCACCCTCTGCATCTCTGGCCTGTACCCCAGTTCTGTATGAATAAATAAATCTTTAAAAAAAAAAAAAAACAATTCCAAATTCCAGAAACTTAAGACAAACCTTTATTTCTTACTCCTCCGCCATATCTGTGAGGGTTGGCAGGGGCTCTGATCACATCACCTTCCTGGGACTTATTCCCAGGAACATTACAGATCTCATGATAGAGGGAAAGAGAGTTTCTAAGGGTCTTTCAGGCAACCAAGTCCCTTTGCCTGAAATATCACATATCACTTCACATATTTCATTGGCTAAAACTAGTCTCATGGCCCCACCCAGCACCAGGGAACCAGGAAGTGCAATCCTACCTGCCTGGAAGGCAGAGAACTGCAAGTATTTGGTGACCAGCCCTGTGCCTCCCACACTGGACTTCTTTAGTTCCTCAAACAAGACAAATTGTTTCCTGTCTAAGAATCTTCATCATAGCCCTGTCTTCCTGTCTCTTCGTCCAATTTTATCTTCCTTTGGCTTTTAGTTTAAATGACACCTCAAGAGACGACGTGATTTCCATACCACACTCTACCCTATCGAAATTAGATTCCCCTTTTATACTTTCTTTTAAGTCCCTATGTTGTATTTTTCTTTAGTGGAGTTGGGATTTGATGAGGGGGATTGATAACACCCCTCTCTTTCACTCTTGAATTCAGAACTGACTGAAAGTTAGATACAGCAACGAGATGAACAGAGATAAAAACGTCACTTTGACAAAGGATATAGGCTTGACAGGAGGGCATCACTTCAGTGGACTTCCTAAGATTTCAACCCTAAATTAAACTTACCCATTGGGCCCTGGTGGGTATTGCAAGTCTCTTCCAAAAGGAGAGTATGCGTATCCTGTAGACAAATTGATCCTGACAATAGAGAACAGGTATCTGAGATGGGCATGCAATCAGATAACTCAATCCTTTTCCATGTGGAGTGCATACAGGATGGAGAACATGGGCAAGAAAGTTGCTTTAGGAAATGTCCCTTTATGGAAACCTGAAGTCAGGGAATGCAAATTTCCTCTTAATAGAATTTATCCTAATTTATTATACCGTATTTCTCCTTGTAGTGTGCACATGTGTGTGCGAACACACAAGTGCTTTATTTAAGACCTGTCTTGCTTACTAGAGACTAAGTATAGTGCTTGATGTAGATGGTGTTTAATAAATCTATGCTTTATATTAGGTACCGTGGAAGTTCTGATGGATCAACTTTCTACAAAATTAGTTCTCATTTGCTTGAGACTGATTGCTGGTTTGGGCATGTTCCAGTCTCTGCTCTGGTGGAGTTTGTCAGCTTAGAATATACAAATAGATCACAACTGGGCTAAAGAGGCAAAAATGATGAAAATTGAAAGTGAATGGGTTGTCAGAGAGTATGTGTAGATTAGGTCTTTCGTCAAGGAGGAATGCATATCCGTTGTGCACACCATCAACTTGATGGTGATGTCTTTTCAGCACTCAGAACTTCACAAGGCTGAGGAGATCAGAAAGAAGCCAGGTCCCTACAGGTTATTTTCCCAGTCCTCCCTTCCCCTAGTGAAATAATCATTTTGGCAGCATCTTCACTAAGATACTTCAGAGCTGGGGAGTAATCCTTCTACTGAATACTGCTGGTAGACTTTGTTGGGGACACGTGGACTTGAAACTGTAGAAGAGAAGAAAGCAGCTCCAACCAATCTTAGCGCTCTCAAAGAAGGTCATCAAATGTTGAGAAATCTGACATCAGCCCCATGGAGAACAATAGAAAGAAGTGGGAATATTTACCCAGGGGAAGTAGAAAAAAAACAAGGGCAGAGATATATGTGCAGCCATCGCATGGGGGAGTTGACTTGTATTTTGAGGTCAGAGTGAGGGGAATGGTTAGAAGTTCAAGGGGAACACTGTTTTACAGAAGGAGGAACTTCTGAAGTAACAGTTATTTGTCAGTGGGAGAGTTGACTTAAAATTTGAGTTCATCCATCCAGTATGTTTATTGTTCACATGGTGCCAAATACTATGCTGAGTAGTTTATGATTTTTCCTCTGATCCTTCAGTAGCTTGTTGTAAGCATCCCTTTTTTTCCAAGTAAATTAAAACCATTTGAAAATAGCCTCTTTTAGAGACTGGGAGTGGTCACCAACATTAGTGGTTTCTCAATTCTGGAACTGATCCTTTTATTTCAAAATTTGTAAACCTAGGATGATATTTCCGCATATTCAATGTTAGTTTGAGAGGCAAGATAATTATTTTCAGGTTATCAAAATGGGAAGCCTTTACCATTTGTGGCAGAGGAACTCCAAAGTGTTAATCAAATTTCTCTCCCTTTCACTCCTGTACACATAGCTAAACTACATTTCCTGGCCTTTTTTATAATTAAATATGACCACATGGCTGGGTTTCATCCAATACAAAAGGGGTGAATATGATGTCTACCAATTATAGACCTGGTTCTTAAAATCATCTCACCCTCTCCCCTGGCTAAATATCAGATATGTAGAAGACAGGCCACCGATGAAAGTGAGAGACTTGTTCTCTAAATAAACTGAACCAGGATCTCTGAACGACCATGTGGGAGGCTGCCCACTGGCTGAATAGAAATCAACTATATATTGTGTTGGGCCCTGAGAGTTAGAATGTATTTGTTAGATCTGCTGTGTCTTCTTTTGGTGCCACAGTGAGGGAATAAATATGGAGCTGAAGTCAGAAGCTTTATTCTGCACTTTGCCATGTGAAGAGAATTAGCAGAGGCTAGGCTTCCTGTTCATGTTTTCTTATCCTCTATTTTATAAACTTCACGAGACGTATTATATCCTTTTCTGTATTTAGGCTTTTACTGGATATTTATTAAGAAATACCAGGTGCTTTGGGGGATTTCAGGGAAAATGTAGGTAACACATATTTTTTATTCCACAATTTTTGAGCATTTACTATGAACTACTGGTAAATGCTGGTAAACAAAAGCTACAGTACCTGCCCATAAGTTGGAGTATGGCTAGGAAAAGAGTATCTAATAAAGAGGCAAGGCTAGTTGAGTGTGATAATGCTTTGAGGAAGGGACATATGTCAAAGGTAGCAGTCAGACTTGTCATATAAAGAGGTGACAAATAAACTGAGACCTCGAGTAGGGACATCCAGAAAAGAGGAAACAGTGGAGAGAGAGAGTTTCAAGAAGAAATGGCAAATGCTAAGGCCGGGATATTGGGCCTCTTTGAAAGGACTGGAAATTAAGTTGAAAAGGAAGAATAGTGAGCTGAAATAGAGTGAGCTGAGAGGAGAGGGCCCTATAGCGTATGTGTATATATACATCCTCAGTACACCCAGAAAGCCTCACACTATGACATGTGTATGTATTGACCTAGTAGGAAATGTGGCCAGTGAATGAAGATGTCAATCGTTTTGATATTTGGGTATTTTCTGTTTTCCTCCCTATGCTTCTCTATTTAAAAATTAACTATAATAGACATGTATTGCATTAGTAACGAACAACATCAAAATGTTTGTTTGTTATTAGTTGTGACCACACTGTCTCCTATTGGTCACTCACGTGGGAGCAGTCCTGGGAGCACACTGTAGTCCTGAACTACCAGGGAATATGCAGTTAGCTGTGCGATGGTTCTATTCAGTCTGCTCTGCCTGTCTCACCAGTCTTTCCTGCAGTTTCTGAGCAGCAGGACGTAGTGACTTTAGGCCTAGCTACGTGAATATGTAATAAAACTTAGAACTGGGGCCCTCCCTGGTGGCACAGTGGGTTAAAGCACAGCACTAAGAAGCTTAAGCCACTTCCGCATGAGTTCGATCCCCGCCTGCCCCGGAAGATATCCACATGGCGCGGCAGACCTCTCCTGACCCGCCCACTGCTCCCCTCAGCGGTGTACTTCGCAAATCTGCCTGTTCTGCTTCCCACTCTGTCCCTGGTGAATCCTCTCACCCTCCGCATCTCTGGCCTTTACCCCAGTTCTGTATGAATAAATAAGTAAATCTTTAAAAAAACACACAAAAAAACCCACCCTAGAACTGGGTCAGTGTGCTCATGATCTTGACCTTTCTGAGAGGCTTCCCCCTATAGAGGAGGACCCTCCACTTAGTGGCCTCTGTCACTAAACCTACCTTTTCTGTGATGCTGTCATGCCCTTTGACTAGTGAGTTGGTAATAAGGGAGAAAGCTACTGATAACGTTTTTAAAATGAAGTTAGGGAGGAGATTGTTTCCCATTATTGTCTCAACCCACATCTTGATTGGCTTGGGTGTTGGCGTGTGGCCAAATCGGTGATGAGGAATATTTGTAACGAACACCCAGACACTTGATTGTCTTGAAACACTGTTTTTAACATTCTTTAAATTATGTTGTAGTGGGCCTTCCCTGGTGGTCAGAGGATTAAAGCACAGCACTACGAAGCTAGCATCAGCCCCTTCACAAGTTTGATCCCCGGCCAGGGAGGTGACCCACATGGCACGGCAGACCTCTCCTGACCAGCCCACTGCTCCCCTCAGCAGCCTTATTTCATTCAATCTGCCTGTTCTGCTCCTCACTCTGTCTCTGGTGAAGCCTTTCACTGCCCCTACACCTCTGGCCTGTACCCTATTTCTGTATACATAAATAAATAAATCTTTAAAAAAAATTATGTTGTAGTAACAAGGCAACTCCATATCTCAGACATAACACAGCATGAATTTGTTTCATGCAAGCTTTATGTCCATCCTTTTACATTTAGTGGTTAGTTCTGTTACTCTGAGGACCCCTGCTCCAGATATTACCAGTTTATGTCACAGAGAAGAGAGAAGCTTGACAGCAGGGGATAGCACTCAAAGCTTTACCCACATGTTACATTCAGTCACCTACAATTGACCAAAATGTGTCAGGCTTGACAGGGAGGGGCAACCTATATGATGACAGACATCTTCTTAGCTCTCAGAGTCTCAGTTTCTTTATAAAGTGGAAATAGGTAAAATGCATTACAGTATATTCAAATCATAGCATGTCTTGTGGCCATTTTTAAAAGATGAGTTAAATCTTCTTGAAAAGATGAGTTGATCTGGAGAAAGTCCTGTGACAGAGGATTCCAAGAAGAAAGCAAGTGGCAGAGGAAAGTTTATAGGTAGCATGGTCTCATTTTTTTTGTAAATTAAAAAAAAAGTTGAATCTGAGTATGTTTGTTTGTATGAGACTATTAATAAAGGCAGATGATATATAATGAGTGCTTCCATAAGGTACCCATACTTCTTTTGGCTTTACCCATAAAGCCCTTGGAAGACCCAGAGCAAGGAGTTGAGAGCTACTTTTCTTGAGGGGAGATTAGAGAGGCTTTATTTACTCTCAAAAAAAGCAGTTTCTATAATTTTTTCATTTGTCATAATGGAGGATTAATCAGCTTTTGTTGTGAAATAAACCATAAGATCTGAGTGCTAAACAACACTAAGTATTTTATATTCATGGGTCTGCAGCTTTGCCGAGGTGGCTCAGCCTTCCTAAAATCCCATTGTGTCTTCTTCCCTCTCTTTTACATCTGGAGAAATAGGACTGAGGGTCAAATTCAGGTCTGCTCCACTTGTCTCACGTTTCAGCCCATCCTGGAGAGCCAGAATCTAGCTGCAATGTGTTCTTCTCCTGGCCGAGATTTGGACAAAGGAAACAAGGGAAGCTTTTCAAACCCTAGGCATGGAACTGGTGTGTTACCATTTTTGCTTACATTAGATTAACTGAAGCAAGTCATATGGCTGAGTTTGATATCATTAGACGTGGGTAGTCAGGGGGTGTGGGGGGAGGGAGTGAATATTTGCTGCATAGAAATTTCTACAATAAGCATTGCTTTCATACTTAAAAAAAATGTCTATCAAGTGAGGATCATTTAAATTGCGTTTAGTATATTCCAAAGTCACCCTAAGCGTGTCTTAAAAATACAAACTCCATATCTACAATTATAATGAGCACAGTAATATTAACATGGGCTTTTAATTACCCAGAGTACTCACTGCCTACCAGGGCAGGTAGGAGTTTACACCAGCTTGGCTTAATGCTGCCTGTGGTGTGACATTCTAAGCATAATGCAGAGACTGTAATGGCCTCCTATACATCACTGCTACTTGTGTGGCCATCTGCAATCCAAGGAACTTAAATCATGAAATCACAGATTCCCAGACATGGAAGGGGCCTGCGGTAGTCAGGTGCCTCCTAACTGACACGGACAGCTGCTTTTGCCAATTATAGTCTATCTTGATTGGGTGTGTCTGACATTGCTGGAAATAGTTATGGAAATTAACATTCCTTCCTTCAACTAATGGGGACAGTGAACCCAACAGCTGTGACTTACCTGAGTATATAATAAATTTGTGACCAGAAATGGATGGAAACCCAGGTGTCTTGAATGGGCCCAGGATCAGTGTCTTCATTTTTCTGCATAGCACAGACATCAAGCATATAGATCATTTGACAATATTCATTAGGTCCTGAAAACTCCATTACTCTTCAAAAATGTATTCTCTTTTTTTTTCTACTCTTCCCTTGGTCTGATGAGACCCAAGTACTTGTCAGACCAGCTATGTCTCTCAGTCCTGTGAAGAAATACCACATGGTACAGATGCTGACAAAAGTCCTCAAAACAATGGTCAGGAAATAATGCCTGTCTGGATTTCCTTTCTCTTCTATATAATTTAAAAGATATCTGCAGATACAGCTCATGGGAATTGTATAAATGAATTGTTTTATTAAGAATTTTTTGTTCAGATTAAGGGTCGTGATCCATAGTTTCCATTTTCTATGTCCAATTATAACTCTAAAATCAATTACTTTAAATAAGTTTTAAAACTAAAGATACTTTTCTAGCAATGCTGTACTACTATTATAAATAGTATAATGTTATCCATTATAAGTGGATAATGATTTTTGCTTGCCATAAAAATTTAGACAACTGGTAGAGTAAATAGGCATTAAAATAAATAGATTTGTCTGTGTACCACTGAGAATTGTTTCTTCTATAAGTGGTAGCCATTCTCTGCTTACAAAGTGGAAAGGTAAAGGCTTTGGAATCCAGAAGAGTTGAGTTCAAATCTGAATGAATTCCCTTCCTACTGATTATGGATACGTTCCTTAAATTGTTAACTTTTTTATCTGTAAAATGACATCACAATTGCTATCTCATGGCATGTGTGTGCATGTGTGTGTGTGTGTTTCAAACTGAACCTACTGTCATTTCTATCTCATAGTGGGAACTCAAGAAATGTACTTACTGTCTTCCTTTACTCAACTTTTTTTTTCCAAAATGGCCCTCATGAACTTATATTGTTAGGTAGATAGTTATCTGGGATAGTATTAATTGTTCCCAGAATAATTTATTGATTGAGTGCCTCCTGCATGCTAGGAAATGTGACGTGTCATGGGTACAGGGAACACTGAGTAATTGGACTTGCAGTTAAAGACATGGATTCAAGTCCCATTTCATCTCCTTCAGGCAGGAACCTCAATGTCCTCATTTGCACATGAGGTGTATGCCTACTTTAAAGAACATATGTAAGGAATGCCATAGTGGCTAATGGGAAAACCTTTGAACTGATATTGCTGCTATAATGTGGCATATATGTTCCTGAAACACTGCATTCTGTAGAGTTGTGTATTAAAAATATTAGAATAGATTGCAGAAGTAGGGTTGAAAGAATTCATTGAAATTCATGCAATATTGTTACTACAATGCTCAAAGTCTAAATATCTCAATATGAATAAAAGAGCTAAAGGGATCTATAAGTTCTGACTAAATGCATACATGCACACACACATACTACAGGGAATATAGGACTTAACTTTAAAACTGCCCAAGGTAACTTGATGTCTGGCTTAGGCAGGGGCGAGGCTGCTGAATCATAGAACTCAGGGCAAATGCTCAAAGATGGGGTGCATCATGCAGTAAGCTGTTGCAGGAAAGCGTGTGGAGGCAAACAGCCCAGCAGGAGGATGGAGGGGGAGAAAGCATTTCATCCAGTACTTCCAAGTACTGTATGCTTCTGTAGCAAATGCTACACTGTGTTAGTGTAATTTCTGACTAAATAGATACTGTTCCTGAGTGGAACAAAATGTTAATACCCTCAGAAAAATACATGTGACTAAGGGTAACTTACATGTTAGCCTGCTCTCGCTTTTCTGATTATCAGTCCCCCACAGTAATGTTCATCATAGTACCTTGTATTGTAGCAGGGCAGGCCACATGGGCAATCTCAAAGTTGCGATCACAATCAAGAGAACATATCCAGGTTCCAGACTTAATGAGCAGAGCAAGCATACTGCCAGAGGTAGAATTCATTCAGGGACCTGTGTTGTTCCTTCTGTGCCTCCTTCACTCCCTTCCCAGGCTGCTCCATCTATACCCACCAACTTTTCTTGTTCTTAGGGCTCTTCTCCCTCACTGTCCTGTGAGATCCTTGGGAGAAAGCTCCCTCACAGTCCTCCATGTGTTCCAAGGGCCCACAGTAGAATGGGCATGTTCGAGTCACCTCTCCAGGGAAGACCCGGGGTTGACAGAGGACTCCTGGGCTCATGGAGGGCATGAGAACCACGGGGTGGCATTGGGAGGAGGCTGGAGGCACTCTGTTAGGACAGGGACATTCAGTTTTGTCTCATCATCTCCCTTACTCCTTAGTGAGGTGGGACTCCTTGGTGGGCCATTGCCTTACTGTACACACAAGAAGGTCACCATAGTGCTAGCATCACATCTTCCTCCTGGGGCATTATTCCCCATCTCTTGTCTATCTCCCTCTGTCCTGTAGTGCTCTTGTTTCCTTTCAACAAATTTAAACAAATGCTCCATGTCAGGCACTGTACAAAGTCCTTGGGATGACATTGGGATCTAGCCTCATGGCCCTTTGTTCTTGTCTGGAGGCTAAGTGTTTACCTCTGGAGCTAGATGGCCTGATATCTGGCTCTATATTGGTGTGACCAAATCTCTCTCTGAGTCTCTGTTTCCTCATATGTAAAATGAGGATCATAATAGAACACATTTCAGGGGGTTGCTATGAATATTAAATGAATTGATATATAAAGTACTTAGAATAGTACCTGATCCAGTAAGTACCCAATAAATATTAACTATAATTACTAGTCTTATGGTTACTGTGCATAGATAGTAAATAATTTAATATAAAATCATAATAAATAATAAATTAGTGTGTGAGCAAAAAGGACTTAGTAAATAGAAATTGCTTATAACCGGTGACTGTATTTTTGCTGTGCTGTAGCGAGTAGAGGATGTACATGTTACCTGATGGGGGAACTGAGAGATGACAGCCAAGCCTTGGACCTGGGTAACCTCTCTTTACCCTCTGGTTTTAAAGTTGAATAGCAATGAGGACCTTCTAAAAGAGGTTGATCTGAAGAGGGACACAATAGGAAGGTAACCAGTACTGGCATGGGAGGAGAGTGGCGTGGGGGGGCCAAGGAAAGCAAGAAAGAGCCAACCCTGAGAACCAGGAGTTGAGTTTCCCTGTGGGCTTTGGTTCTGCGCTTGGCCAAATTTGCTGAACATCCTTTGTTCCTAGCTGGCCAGTTGAAGTGCCACTGTGTGGGGAACCTTCAGTTGGTGGCTTTTAAGCATTGGAGCCTGGACACTGTTACCTTTCATATTCTGAGGACTCTAGAATTCTGTGTCTTCTTAGGCTACTTTTGAGACCTCCACTAAAGCACCGTATCTCCCCTTGAACAAATTAAAGAAAGGAAACATAAGTTTCTGTCAGTTTGAGTTTGTGACTTGTTACCAGCCACAGTTTGGGTAACCTTGGTCATGTCATCTTATCTGCCTATTTGTTCACGAGTCTTCAATTAACAAATACCAACTGAGCAAGAAGTATGTGTTGGTATAACAGAGTTTTCTTGGGGACTCAATTTCTCTGCCTATAAACGTGAAGGCTTGGGTCAGATCACTGATTTTCAACTGCTGTGCTGTCTCCTTACCCCATTTTATGAAAAAAATTAGAGTGGATTTAAGGTTATTTAATAGCTGCAGCCTCATTCTCTGGTGTACTGAAAACTCTCTCAAGTGGGAGAGAAACCAGTGGAGTGACTGTTAGTGATTGGTAGTTTTTAGTTTTACTTTGCTTTCTAGATTATTAGGGTATGTGAGCCCTCTTACCCTAAGGTCTCCATGGAAAGAGTTGAGGACTGGATAACTGGATATGCTCCAAGGTCCTTTCTAATTCTGACATTCTGAGTCCTGCGTTTCTCTTTCTTTTCCTTGGACACCACTTCATTTGCATGCTTTCAAGAACCCACATGGTTCTCCTCCTTGTCAACCTCAGGGATTATGCAGCAGTTATGTTTAGCAGTTTCCCTCCTGCTTGATTCACTCTACAGACCTTTTCCAGAGCCTTCATCTCAATGAATTTTAATTGTGTGTATGGGTTGGTGCTCGTTAACAAGAGTTCTTATCCCTGATAAAGCATCTATTGCATGAATTAGTGCATTCTTAGTGATTATCAAGGATCCCATCAGGCATACACATACTTGTAATAATCTTTGGGTTATTTGACTTTTGTGAGGGATTCATTTGTTCATTTAAGTTGTTTTTTTTTATTTAGGTATCATTAGTTTACCACCCTGTGTATGATTTAGGGGGATAGCTTTATACTTCTTCAGATGTATGTTACCTCACTACACCCACCTCACTACACCAAAGCATCAAAAGGTATTGGTTCTTATGATGTACTTGCTAGATCCAAAGTCATAAGCAAGTTTTGTGCTTTTATTACCAGCTACCAGGTTGCTGTGGTGCTTTTGTTTTCTTTCAGTGGTACCACTGCTGATAACTCTTGTGGCAATTATTTATAATATTATCATCAAGTCAAAGGGTATTTATTCTCCTTTTTGGGGGTGGAGGTATCTATATCCTTAGTATTCCAAACTCAGGGAGCTTGCCTCAAGCCACTCAGTTCAGTGATGGGGCTCTGAATCTAGTCAGAGAAAAAGAAATGTGATGTTCCAGTTGTGGGAACCAGTGGTGTTGTATTTCATCGGACACTCTACTTTTTCCCTACTTGAACACCAACCAAGTTTGGGCTTTTCTGCGGTGAGGAGGATGAGGATGATAACTATAATAACCTGTGAGGGTATTATTAATCCCATTTTACAGATAAGGAAACTAAGGCACAGAGAGGTGCCACAACTTACCCTCAGTCACACAGCCTGCTAGGAATTAGCAGACAGGATTTACTTCTGGTTCCATGTGACTCAAAGCTAGCCCCTTTTCACAAAACTACATGCCACCACTCCCCAAGTGGAAGGTCAGGGTCAGGAACCTCATGGGAGCAGCAGGTCTGTCAAGTTCTGCAGGGCAGAGCTGTTTATCCCTGCAAAGGACACTCATCACTGTACTAATTACATTAATTGCTGCCCACTCTGTGGCTAGGTGGGTGGCTAACAACACCTAGCAACATGCTAATGATGCCTGGGCCTGCCTTTCCGCATGAAAACATCTGACTCCTTTTTTTTTTTTTTTTAAACTCCTTCCTGTGGTGTCCAAAGATAGTAATTATAGGTTCCATTGGTAGGAAGTTAGCGATTCTCTACCTTGTAGGGGAAAGGTCAAGAGTGTGAACTTTGCCCTCCATCAGCCAATTTACTGAGAAGAGGAGGGAAGTTGAAGATTTATTAACCATCAGCTATGTGACACTTTATTTAAGAAATCTTTTACAATCCTCGTGATGGCTCACAAGTAGGGATTGTTATCCTTGTTTTGTTTCCATCGGAAGCCATTCACCTGCTTGGGGTCACATAGCTAGGTAGGGGTAGAAACAAACTCCGGAGTTGGGGCTGAGGTAGATACATCTAGTCACCACACATTGCCCTACCCCACAGCGTAATCAAGAGGAAACTTTTTGCTTCTGCTGCCTGGAATTGATCTGCTCACTAGTGGAGCCAGTATACATTTCCAGAGAAGAAATGGGACTGAAATGGGAGGTGGGATTTTGTGGAGTTCTCTGTTGCTAGGAGATGAATATTTGACCTTTGAGCCTTTTGATCCCCCCAGCCCCCAGTTTCTTTTAAGGATATGTGAATAGACTTTTCCAGTTGACTTTTTAGAATTAAGCTGAAGAACACATCGATGTACTTCTTGGGAACGAACAAGTTGGCTTTGGCTATTCATCATATTGGGCAGGTGACTTCCCCCAAGACCCAGATAACACAGGCTAATTTAGGAAGTCATTGACTTTGGAATGTTGGGTATGTATGTATTCTATGGGTGTGTCCATATCTGTATGTATATGTATACAAGACAGTAAATGTTGCATGTGTGTGTGTATTTGCATGTGCACACATGTGTTTGAGAACTGGTACACGTAGATGATTTGCTTCTTTGTGGATCTATCTGTAAATGAGTTTTAAAAACATATCTTACTAACATTCAAAACAACTACATTAACAATGCAGTGAGACAAGGGGTTGAATCTCAGCGCTGTCATTTGCCAGCTGTTGTGACTTGGGCAACTCACTTAACCTCTCTGGGCATCCGTTTTCTCATTTCTAAAAATAGGGATAATAATAGTTCTGATGTCATCGGTTGATTGTACATCAGGGAGGTTTCTGAGGGCAGGGACTATGTCTAATCACTTCTCTGTACCCAGCCAGAATGAGGTGTGGGAAGAGCAGCCTCTGGACTGAGAAAATCCCTTAACTTCCAGTCAGTCCTCCCATATGGACTGTGTGACCTAGGAAAAATTACTTAACTTTTCTGGGCCTCACATTCTTTATCCATAAATGGAGACTCATTATTTTCACCTCAATCTTCTGTATCATGATGAGGTGAGACATAAAAAGACCTAGTTTAATGGTGAGCACTCAGGAGGAATCCATTTTCCTTTTCCCATCTCAGTGTTAGATTCAACCATTGGTGACTGAGTTCACATTTCATGCAGAACACACCATTCTTCCTCCTCATTTTTATTTTCTTTCCCACCATTTTAAATTCTTCCCCACCCCTCCCCTTTACTTCTTATTCTTTTTCTCTCTTTTTGGCCTGCTGCTATCCACTGTGACTCAACCCCTTTATCCAGGCTACCACCACCTTCTGTCCCCTGGATTAAGGCAGTAGCCTCCTCATTGGCCTTCTCTGCTCCCTGGCTCTGCTGTTGTACTCTCCTCACAGAGTACCGGTCCATACCCTGAACTGGCTGTTCTGTGCCATTCCCTCTACTGCACGCCCCGCAGCCTGGGGCCCTCACTAAGGCTGTCTAAACTGTTTTCTGGCACATTCTCTGATCTGACTTTACAGGTATCAAAAATTTTTTTTTTATTAAGGCAATATTGGTTTATAACATTGTATATGGTTTAGGGTTATAGGTTCACACCTCTTCAGACATATGTTATCATACCACACCTATCACTTAAGCCCCACTAATCCGCCACTGGGCCCACTACGCCTTGCCTTTCCTCTTTCCTGCATCCCACTCTCCTTCTTTGGGTAGTCTCAGTTCTGCAGACAGATTTCAAGGGTTTGTTTTTACTTGGTTTTGCCATTATTATGTTTCATTTCTTTGCAGTATATTCCATAGTTGGGTGAAATTATCTGTATTTGTTTTTCTCTTTCTGGCTTATTTCACTTAGCATAATCCCTTCCAGTTCCATCCATGTTGCTACAAGTGGCAAGATTTCATCTCTCTTTATAACTCAGTAGTATTCTGCTTGTATATACACCACTTCTTCTTAATCCAGTCATCTGTCTTGGGCACTTAGGTTATTTCCATAGTGTGCTTAGTGCTCTGTCTCTAGCTTTGCTCCAGCCTCCAAGGCTGCCTAGCTGCTATTGGAATTTTCCAAGTATGTTCTACCTTTGGATGTTTAATACTTGCAGTTCCCTCTTCCTCCAAATATCTGCAGACTTCGTTCTCACTTTCTCAGGGCTGTGCCCACATGTCACTTTATCAGAAAAACCTTCCTTAATGTCTCCAATGACTCAATCCTGCATTTTCTTTTTCCTTTTCTTGCTTAGCATTGACATAGTATTCATTGATTCATTTACTTTTTCACTGTTTCTCTTCTGCCAGTAGAATGTAAGTTTGATATGAACAGATTTCATTTTGTTTTCTGGCACACAATAGGTGCTCAATAAATATTTGTTGAATTCATGAATGTGTGTGACTACCTCTATGAAATGCAAAGGAAGAGCCTATTTAGATGTTCCAGGTGACTCCAGTCCTGGAGGGCCCATCGAGTGGCATGTATCTTACCCAAACCAAATAAAGAGCAATGAGAAAGAGAATCAAATGTCCTTCAGAGCCCACTTCCTTCACCCTCATGCCTTGGAGACCAATGCTGTTTCATCTGTGGCTGTGTCCTGACCACTCATGCAGTTCTGTGCTTTTCTGGTTACAGTGTGGTCTGGAATTCCCATGTAGCTCTACAATATGATTATGCCAGTACATTGCAGATGAAGATCTCTGGCCATTTAAATTTAGCATCACCACAGCATAAAGTGTAGCAACCTAGTGAGGTAAAAACTAGCACTGAACAGCACCCCATGTCAGATTGAGCTTGGGATGTGGAGTAGGATGGGTTCTAGCCCCAAACCACCACTGAAGGTGAGAGGCTCAACTCTCTGAGCTTCAATTTCCTTCTCTGTAAAATGGGCCTACTTGAAGACCACTCAGTAGTGTTTGTTATGTGAAACAAGACTAGGTGTGACACCAGGGGTCTAATGGCAAGTTTATAGTGAGCATGTGGGAGAAGCGAGTACTTTCCATGCCGACTTTCCATGCCGACTTTACAAGACTGGGATGTTTTGATAACTTTTTTTTTTTTTTTACTTTGATCAACCTGTAGGATAGCTATGTCAGCTAGAAACAGAGACATACTTTTAAGAATCAAAGCTCCATGTGACTCTCATGGTGTTCCTACTGTGTGTATATTAACATTGGAGATTCTCAGGTTGGTGGGATATCAGATTAGTGAGTTTCTGCTCATATCAGTTTCCTAGATTTGCTGGAACAAGTACTGGGGGCTTCAAGTGACAGACAACTATTCTTGCACAGTCCTGGAGGCCAGAAAATCTGCAGTTAAGCGTCAGAGGGGTCATACTCCTGTGGAAGGCTCTATGGGAGAATTCTTTCCTTGCCTCTTATAGCTTCTGGTACCTTCTGGTACCATCATTAACTTGTAATAGCATCACTCTGGTCCCTGCCTTCATTTTCATATGACTTTCTCTCTGGTGCCTGCTCTTTGATCTCCCCCCCCCTTTTTTAGATTTATTTAGTTATGCTTACAGAACTGGGGTATAGGCCAGAGGTGTGGTGGGTGATAGGATTCACCAGAGACAGAGTGGGGAGCAGAACAGGCAGATTGACAAAGTACACTGCTGAGGGTAGCAGTGGGTGGGTCAGAAGAAGTCTGCCACATCATGTGGGTCAGCTCCGTGGCTCGGGATAGAACTTGTATTGCAGTGGCTTTGGAGAGCTTCACAATGCAGTTCTTTAACCCGTTGTGCCATCAGGCAGAGTCCCCCCGCTCTTTTAAAAAAGATTTACTTATTTATACATATAATAACTGGGGTACAAGCCAGAGGTAGGGGGATGAGGTGGCGAGAGGATTCACCAGAGACAGAGCAAGGAGAAGAACAGGTAGATCCACTGAAATACTCTGCTGAGGGGAGCAGCGGGCGGGATAGGAGAGGTCTGCTGCGTTAAGTGGGTCACCTCCCTGGCTGGAGATCGAAGTTGTGCTGCATTGGCTGTGGATAGATTCATAGTGCTGCACTTTAACCTGTTGTGATACCAGGGAGGACCTCCTTCCCTTTCCTTTGAATGGATGACAATCATTGGATTCAGTGCTCTAAGTCCAAATGATCTCATCTTGAAACCCTTAATTATACAATTAATATGCTTAATTTTGCTAAGACTGTTTTTCCAAATAATCACTATGAATTGGACATATCTTTCTTGGGGCGGGGGAGAACACCAATGAACTTCACTATAGCATCCTCCAGGAATTTCAGAGTATGCAAAGAGACAGAGCCACACCACTGAGCAATCAGAATTTCAAGTAAAGAGTAAAACAAGCCCTAATGGAAAGTAGATAGGGGATTGATTCGTTGTTTGACCCAGAAACATTCTCTAAGCCCCTGTTGAGCTAGGTGTCATGAAGTGGCACAGCCCCTATCTTGAAGGAATCCCACAGACTGATAGGGGCACAGAGAAATGGGCATTTTCAGTTCAGCATGGAAGGGTGGTAGTGGAGGCAGGCTGTGATGCTGTGGGGGATTAACAGAAGGTTTGGGTTATAACCCAGAGGACTGGTGGTGAGAAAAGTTTTCCTGAAGGAATGATTTTCTTTCCTAAGGCCCAGAAGATGAGGGGGTAGGAGCCAGACATGCCCACAAGGGGAGGAGTTCTAGGAAAAAGGAACAGAAAGGGCTCTCCTGGTGGCGCAGTGGATTAAAGCTCAGAACTATGAAGCTAGCCACAGCCACTGCAACAGGAAAATTCCATCCCCCACCAGGGAAGTGACCCACATGGCACAGCAGACCTCTCCTGACCTGCCTGCTGCTCCCCTCAGCAGTGTATTTCAGTGGATCTGCTGTTTTGCTCCCTGTTGTGTCTCTGGTGAATCCTCTCACCCGCTGCACCTCTGGCCTGTACTCCAGTTCTTGTAAGCATAAATAATGAAATCTTTTTTTTTTTTTTTAAAGGAACAGAGAAAAACAGCCTGTCCTCTGTGAGTCCTGCATAAAGTAGAGGGTGTTGGACTGAAGAAGTAGGCATAGATTGTGTAGGGTGCTTGAAGTCATCTAGAAAGTAATAGAGAACCACAAAGATATCTTAGTGATGTGGCCATATATGCAAACTAAGTAAAAACTGAGGAAAGCCTTTAGTGAAAAATTATTTTCTAGAAGATTTGATAGTTGTGTTTAGTATTTACTTATTTCTTGAAGAAGTATAACATAGCTGCAGAAAAGCACATCAATCATGAGCATTGATTGATTTTGATGATGAGAGGGGTCTCATGGGTCTCACAGAGTTGTGTGGGTGTAGGGTCAGCACAGAGGCAGAATAGAGAGCTTAAGATGGCTCAGTGACTCAGAATTCCTCTTCTTTGTTCTCTGAAGACATGACCCCATAATAGAAAGAACCTATGGTTTGGAGTAGGAAAACTCAGTTTTGAGTTCTACAGCTGTGTGCACGCAGGCACTTGGCCACACTGCTCTTAATCTCCTGTTTTGCCATCGACAGAATGGGCCAGGAGTAGCCGCTAGCTCACCATGGGCGAAGGTGACATAGGACAAGACTGGGGCGCACTCTGTATTAAGTAAAGACAATTGTTAATAAGATTGTTGCATTCTCAACTCTCTCAGATTTGGATTGCTTCACTTTACCTACTTCCCTCTCCACCTAACAGTCTTTTAGATGAATGAGGAAGGGAGGAGGCACTTTTGTTCATTTCCCATTCTAAAATATCTGTACCAAATCTGGCGTGTCAGTTCTGCTTCCTTCCTTATCCCTGTTCTTCCTGCTCACTTCTGGCCATCGCCCGACCAGGCTCAAAGAGGCAGAGCTCATATGGTGGCTCCGTTTTTAGTAGTTTGAGGGCCCTTCACACAGATTTCCAGAGTGGTTGGGGAGGAGTGTAAAAATATATATAAATTAGGCCCTCCCTGGTGGCGCAGCGGGTTAAAGCACAGCACTGAGAAGCTTAAGCCACTTCTGCATGAGTTGGATCCCCGCCTGCCCCGGAGGTGACCACATGGCGCTGCAGCAGACCTCTCCTGACCCGCCCACTGCTCCCCTCAGCAGTGTACTTCATAGATCTGCCTGTTCTGCTCCCCACTCTGTCCCTGGTGAAGCCTCTCACCCTCCGCATCTCTGGCCTGTACCCCAGTTCTGTATGCACAAATAAATAAATCTTTAAAAAATATATATATATTATATATTTATATATAAATTAAAAAAAAAAAAAAGAAGAGGCAAAGAGCTAGGGCTGTGGAAAAATGCTTGAAGGGGAAGAAAAATCTGCTTCCTGTCTCCCATTCTTCCCTCAAGTCAGCTATCTCCAACTCTGCCCGCCGTATTTGGGATTATGATGTGTAGTTGGGGGAGACACAGAAGAGAAACATGACATTCCCTCTCAGTCTACTGGCTCATTTGTTGAGACAGAACGAAAACAAGTCCATAACAGAGAAAGCCAGCTAAGGTCAAGGTCTTACTGTGAAAGGCAAAAAGCCCCAAAGGACTTGAGAAACAGAAGCAATCACTCCATTGGGTAAAGCACAAGAAGGTGAGTTTAGCAGTAGATTCTCTGTGTCTGCTCCCAGCCCAGATATTTGGCACTTACGCAACAAGTGTCTTTAAGTGTCTGCAGCACGCAGACCGTTCTTTGACATTCACTGCCTTATTTGATCCTTGCAACATGAACAAAAGCTAAGTATTATAATTACCATTTTTCACATGTGGGGACTAAGATTTCCAGTGACTTGCTCAAGATCTTACCACTAATAAAAAAGGAAACAGCTTTGAACCCACATTCATCCAGCTCCAGAGCTCCTGCTCTTTCCACTCTGCTGCACCATTTCATTGACTGTGAGGAAAGAGCCACTGTTTTATCGGGCTGTATCGCATTGCATGCATTTTTAGTATTT
Source organism: Condylura cristata (assembly GCF_000260355.1). Lineage (NCBI taxonomy): Eukaryota > Metazoa > Chordata > Mammalia > Eulipotyphla > Talpidae > Condylura > Condylura cristata. The sequence goes on from NW_004567109.1 coordinate 33,422,868, forward strand.
GTGTGCACATGTCAACAGGCATGCCGACGTGCCTGCTGGGTGAGTTGTAATGAGTGCATTTTGAGTGGCTAAATGCATTTTCTCTGGCGAGGCCTGGCTCAAGGAGAATAGGAAAGACGCTTACAAGCCCACTGTGTGGGAGGCCAGTCACACAGTGTGCGAGGGCTGGTCCTTAAATAAACGATTGAGAAATGGCTCAGTTTAGCTCTGGTAGAACTTTACTTCACTGGGGGCGGGGTGGGGAGGTGGGGGGAGGTTCTGTGACTATTCTATTTCCAAAGCGCAATTCATTCTCCATGCCTTAAAAAAAAGGGGTGGGGGGTAACTAATATTTGTTTAGCACCCACTGTGTGCCAGACACAGTGCTTTATGCTTTACATGCATGACATCATTTAATTCCCACAAACCCTGCCAAGGGGCCACCCTTTGAGCCACTGTTTGGCCCAGGGGGTAGATTCATGAAGGTGGGGCTTTTTGCTGTGGATAACCCAACTGATGTGGAATAGAGCTCAGCCTCCTACCTGCTGCTGTCCAGATGACAGGCCACACTGGCATTTTAAAATTATTGGTGGGACATTTTCCACCAGCTGTAACAGGGAAGCAGGACCTGTGGCCTGATTGAGCCTGTGGTCAGAGAGACTTTTGAGCCTGTGGCCAGAGAGACTTGGTTTGCAGAGTCTGAAGGGAACACTGAGGTTTGAGCTAGGCTCTTATAGCCTCTCAGAGACCTCTGCTCCCTACTCAGTGCAATAGAAAGTACAAGATGTTCTCAGTGGTCATGAGAATATTTGGCTTCAAAACAAGCATTTCACTAGGCCCTTTATGAATAGGTGACAATTCTGAATGTCTCAATCGTCTCAATTTTTTTTGCACCGGGAAGACAAATTGATCTTCTAGAAGCAGAATGAATAATAAAGACGGATGTCTTTGCAACTCTATGGCATGTCTTTTCAAATTGCTTTTAAATCTCATAAAAGTGGGGAGCACTAAGGAGAGACGCTGGGGATCATGAGCTCTTAACATAGATTGTGGTGGGTTGAGAAAAGTTCATGAATGGGGTCAACTGTGGGTACATGCCACTCACTTCTCTGCCTCTTTGTTCTCTCCCAGAATGGTCACCATGTTCTCCTGTCCCTGCACCCTGCCCCGTTGCCTGCTGTGAGAATACACTTATGGCTTTGGAGCAGAATTCCAATACAAAAGAAGTGTCTAGGCAAAAGTCAGCAGATGCTGCTCTTAACTTTGTATCTCTTTCTTTAGTCTCCCTTTCTGTAAAATGAGGGAATGAGAGTAAACTTTTTCCCTCTGTTGTCCCTTTTGACTCTAACATGCCATGAGTCCTATCTCTAAATGGAAGACTAGCAACAAATTTGAGGAGATGAATGGATTTTTTAATATGTATCTATTTAGTTGTTCAACAAATATTTAAAAAGAGCCTACAGTTTACCAGGTATAGCACTAGATGTATATCGTGATCAACAAAACCTATGTAGCACTTGGCCTCATGGTACTTCTAGTCAGTATGGAAAGTTTGAGGGAATGTTCTCATCTCAGATGGCTGACATGTCAGGCTCAAGAGAGACAGATGGCTCCAAGAGGGACAGTGTTGGCTGAAAGAGGTGTGTGTGTAAATATTCGTAGAACACATACTTCAATAAGCACTTTAAGGAGGCTCTTGGTATGACCCTAGATTTGGGGAGCAGTTCCTAGGAGTCAGGAAAAGTTGTGGGAGCTGTGGTCAAGAGGGTGTGTAATTGCTAACTAGTTTGTTTGTTGAGACATCTGAGAAAGGGAGGACCTGCCCCTACCTGCCCAGTTCTCAGGGGGCCATTTGCTGGGAACAAGGATGGCTTCCTAGACCTTCTTTTTCAGGGGGTGGGGCCAGGAAAGGTGCCAGAACCCAAGGAGAAAAAAGTGGCCAGAGAAAAATGCCAGTGTTGGTAGGATTTTTGGCAAAGCCCAGAGGACCCTGAGAAGTTGTGGAGTTCCATAGGAGGAAGCAGCCCAGTGGGGTGTAAGACCATGAGAGCTGGCCCTAGTACTCTTCAAGAGGCTCTTGAATAGGTGGAAGAAACCTGGGCTTAGGAGGTGAAGGCTAACTTGGGTTGTAAAGCTGTAAGACACTTGAGCAAATTATTTAACTTCTCAGACCCAACTTCCTCATGCACTACACAGTCTTCAGAATGTTGGCTTCTTTAAGATATCAAGAGGTGTGTCTACGGTATTTAAAGCTGAATGATTGACATTTATAATTATTATATTTCCAGGTTCTGTTTTTGTGCAAAACTGATGAGAAAACTTAGGATTTTGTATTATCCGCAATATAAGTGAAATAGTGAAACAAGTAGTGGATTTAAAGGGATTAGCTCTAGTTTGAATTACCCATGAATCAGCTGTCTGACCTTAGGCATTTTTACCCTCTTTGAGACTTGGTTTTGTTAAATGGGGCTAATTTTAATATCTTTATTCACTCATCTTTTAAACTTTTATTGGATGCCTTTTTTAGGATGGATCTGATGCTTGATGCTGAGGACATAGGAATAGACACAGTCCGCGCCTACAGGAACTCACCATCTAGAGGGACAGACCATTAAACAGACACTTAAAATAAAGTGTAGACAGGCCTGATCCTTTTTGAGTGGACATGGAAGGCTTCCTGGAGAAGGTGACATCTAAAGCTGAGTGTCGAAGGATGGAATAGTATTTAAGCAAGTAAAAGTAGAAAAAAAAAAGCAAAGAACTGGAAGGGCACTTCAGGAAGAGGGCATTGTATGTGGAAAAGCTACGAGGTAAGAGGCACAGTGAGTGATATGTGGCTAGCTGAGTATGCTTTTTTGCCGTGTGGCCTTGAATAAAGGCAGGAGGAGACAACTGATATTGTATACTAAGACTACTAAGCTAACGAGCTGGAGTGACATCATTACATTTGTATTTCAGAAAGAAAACTCAAGTTTAAAGCTTCTTTCCCCAAAGATTGATTTATTTATGCATGTAAGAACTGGGATGTAGGCCAGATTGCAGGGAGTGAGAGGATTCATCAGAGACAGAGTTGGGAGCAGAACAGGCAGATCCACTGAAACACACTGCCATTGGGAGCAGTGGGTGAGACAGGAGAGGTCTGCTGCACCATATGTGGGCAGCTCCCTGGCTGGGGATAGAACTCAGGCTGCAGTGGCTGGTGATAGCTCCTTAGTGCTGAGACTTTAACCCTTGTGCCACCAGAGAGGCCCAAAAAACTCAAGTTTAAATGTGCATGTTTGAGTTACAGTATGGAGAGTGGTTAGGGTATGTTGATTTTTTCCTCCTTTCCCACTCACACATGACAGTTCATGTAAGATGAAATAAACCACAGGAGCATGCCTGGTGTAGTGTCTGGTACATAGAAGGTGTCTAATTATATATGTTCCCCTTTTTTAAACATAGTCCCTAAAAGAAAAATTCCCTGGCTTCAGTACAAGTTGGGGCAAAATACCTGAGGGTGTGGCTGTTTGTATTTTCTGGCTGGTCAGGTAGAGCCTACAGGATTTAGGTCAAAGGAAGTTCCCCAGACAGTTCAGTTTTAACCAGTTACCTGGGGTTTCAGGGAGGGCAGGTACAGGTCATAATATCTCTCCCTTTTTTAGGCAGCCACTCCTCCCCAGGGTCTTGGCCTTGAAAATTTCTCAGAAAAGTACAATCCTGTATCTGCTTAATGGTCTGTCCCACTAAATGGTGAGCTCCTTTAGGGACAGACTGTGTCTTGCTTCTTCTGCAAAATAAGTATGAAGTTGCTGACCACTCGGGGATGTCCTGAGGATCAGCAGGGTGTAAAGCATACAAAATCAAGATTACATTAATTAGTGCCCAACTTGAACCAGGCCTTGTTCTACATACAGGTTTTAATATTATCCCTATTCTGCAGATAAAATAACCAAAATACAAAGAAATTTATCAGTCACAGAGCCCCTAATGGCTACTGCAAAAGAGCATGACATGCTCTCCTTTGAAATCCACTATTTGCTTCTTTAGCTATGAGTTGTTTTTTTTTTTAGATTTATTTTTTTATTTATTTATGAATACAAGAACTGGTGTGCATGCCAGAGGTGCAGGGGGTGAGAGGATTCACCAGAGAGAACAGAACAGGCAGACTGACTGAAAGACACTGCTTAGGGGAGCAGCAGGAGAGACAGGAGAGGTCTGCTGTGTCGTGTGGGTCACCTTTTTGGCTGTAGATGAAACTCATGCTGCAGTGGGTGCTGACTGCTTATAGTGCTTTGACATAACCCCTTGTGCCCCCAGGGGGCCCCCCTTAGCTCTGAGTTTGATACAGAAAAATGGTAGAAAGAGAAAGAAACAGTGTTTTGCATCTGAAAAAGTCTTTAGCCCTTTCCTAGTCAACTTAGAAATGCTCTGGGAAATGATTCTTGGGCTCATGTTAAACTGACCTTTTGCCTCTGTTTATTACACTAGGACTGGTGAGGACAGGGACTGTGCGTGGGTCATGTTGGTATTATCAGGGCCTAGTTCAGTGCCTGGCGATCTATAAATACTTGGGAATAAATTCCTTCTTTTGCTTCTGTAAAAATTTTGCCCATGTTTTTCTCTTAACCAAGAGGTCTATGTGTATCCCAAACCCAGAGTGTATCTTTTCAAATCTCTTTTCTGTGTCACAAGTGGGGAGTAGTGAAGCTGGGATGTCATGAGCTCTTGGCATGATCTGTGGGGTTCTTAGCAAGTGTCTAAGAACTGAACACAGGATCCGGTGTCATCTGAGGAACTCTAAGGATTTGCTGTGTGGACCTAGGTGCATGAAACACTGTATGGGCCACATGGCTAGAGTTGAGCCCCCCTGCCTGATGACTGTCTTCCAGTTACTTGAGAAGAGCAAACCTCAGGCACATTAAGCAACCAGTTTTCCTTCCTTGCGCCTGGCAGGAGTTTAGCCAGGGAAAGTGAAGAAACCTGTTTGGGGCCTCGGTGAGGTGGGCGTGGGCGGGGCCCTGCCCGGAATGGGGCGGCTGGACCAGTTTCCATTGCTCCGGGACCGGATGCGGCGCCAGCACTCTGGAGGAGGCTGGGGAAATGCGCGCCCTGGGCGCACCTGTACGTGCTCCAGTGCGACGCTGGCTTAGGCAATGATACAACCAGGGGCTCTGGGTCAGCGGTCACCGGGTGTGCGACTTCCGGCTGCTAAATCAGGTAAAAGGGCAGTGCACCTGCGAATCAACTGACAGGTAGAACTGGAAGAGTCCTTGGATATCAAGTCCACTGGGGAAGGAAGAAGAGGGAAGGGGCTGCGCCTGGAGACAGATGGGAAATCGCACTGTCCTGGTGTTGCCGCAGCGCATGCTTGTATCTTGCCGTTCTGCCTCTCTGGGACAGTGGTGTTGGGTGGAAAGAGCTCCTGCCAGATCTGTGTCTGAATACGATCTACAAGTCTTTGGACAAGTGACTTCGTCCCTCTGTGCCACAGTGCCTCCGAAGAAAGTGGCAATCGTAATCTCAGAGCGTGCTGTGGGAAGTCCGTGTAGCTGATGCCTAGCCTTACGCAGTAGGTGAGCCTAAGACGAGGCTCCCCTTCCTGATTTCTTTGCTTACGACCCAGTTTTCATGCCCAATCTCGAGTCCTGCCCTAGTGGACAATTTAGTGCCAGGGGCTGGGTGGTAGGAGGCCTGGTCTGGAAATAATTCATGAATCATTTGGGTCTCAGTTAGCCAAACTATCAAATAGGATGGGGCATGTGGGAGGATTCCGAAGGCTGCCTGTGGGTCGTTTCTGTGATCCTAAGAGAGCATTTCAATGCATTCTTTCATTCGTGTATTTATTTATTCACAGATTCCTATCAGGCAAAGGCTGCCTCTAACTGCCTCCCGGGCGACGTTCCCGGTTTGTCCATACAAGGCTAGCCTCCACCGGCTGCTTTTTGTGTAAATAAAGCCACAGCCTTCCGCCTGCAGGTCGCCGCGGGTCTAGCTCTCGCTCAGCCATCAGCCCGTGGGGGAGGTGGGACCGAGTGCACCGCCGCTGAGCTGGCTGGAGAGGCTGGGAGCGGGACACGCCCAGACCTCCGGCAGGGGCGGGCGCTTTGCAGCCCAAAGCAGCCAAGGAAAGGAGAAACCCTGGCGGACGTCTGAGCTCCCAGCCCTTAGCGCTCTACAGCCTTGCTCACCCAGCGACAGGCAGACTCTTGAAGTCTCCCAGTGGCCCTGCAAGGAATATTCTCCCCATTTTATACAACGGGAGACTGAGACTTGGCAGGTTTAAATGGTCAGACTATGGTCCCAAAGGCAGAACAAGAAATTCTAATAGAATAAATTTGGTTGCAAAACCAAGTCTTTCTCTCACCCCACCTGTTACCAATGAGATTGTAAAGTCTTAACGGGGAAGAATAAAAAATAACCACAATGAATCAGATTAATAGAAGAATGAGAGTTGAAAAGACCTTCCAGAACTCTCTTGCGTGTTTCATACTGGGCTCGAATCATAAGATAAACCACAGACTATTTCTTCCTATGTGTCAATTTTATTCCTTTAAAATAATAATAAAGGGCCCTCTCTGGTGGCGCAGCGGGTTTAAGCACAGTACAAAGAAGCTTAAGCCACTTCCGCATGAGTTCGATCCCCGCCTGCCCCGGAGGTGACCACATGGCGCGGCAGACCTCTCCTGACCCGCCCGCTGCTCCCCTCAGCAGTGTACTTCGTCGATCTGCCTGTTCTGCTCCCCGCTCTGTCTCTGGTGAATCCTCTCACCCTCTGCATCTCTGGTCTGTACCCCAGTTCTGTACGAATAAATAAATCTTTAAAAAATTTTTTAAAAAATAATAAAAATGTCTAGATTCTTATTAAAACAAATAATAATGCAGATTTATATGTAACTCAGAGTTATTATAGCTGAAAATAGGAGACTTCAAAGAAATTTCAGGCGGTTTCCACATCTTTCACTTTATGCTCAGTTGTGCAGAAACATTGATATTGATGACGCCACTTATACAGAGGACTCTAAGACCAAACCAAGTCCCCCTTGGAGCTAGCTAGAGGCACAGTAGGAAGACAATAGAGATTTCCAGACTATCAACCTGGGGTGTTGTCTGCTGGGGGTGAGGAGGTGGAGGGGCATGTTTGCAGATAACTTTTCTGGGATAGCTACTACTGATCTTGGTCACCCAGTCGACCTAGTAGGGGCTGTTGTGAGTAATCACAGGCACTAGGCACCTGGAGCTAAAAACAAAAGGGTTATATTGCCAAGGGGCTGGGGAGGGCAGCCAGTGGAGGGCCCTGGTGCTGTTTCTGGAGCTGGCACTGGCACTGTTTCCCTGGTGCAAGATAGAGAGCCAGTTGCATCCTGCCCTAATTCCTCTCAAATGTCCCACGGACGTAGAACACCAGCACAAGGGACTGTGTCCCGGTTTCAGATCAGCTATCCCTAGGCCAAAGAACCCCCACACCAATCTTCAGTCCTAGCAAGGGCTAGGGAAGCAGGCAGACCTGGTGACTCTCGGGCACCTGGGGCCAGTGGCTCTTAGGGGCTCATAGGGACAGTCAGGTTGGCAGGCTTGCGCTTAAATTACGGCTCTCGTGTTTGCTAGCTGTAAATTCTTGAGAAAATTACTCAAGTTCTCTCTCAGTTCTTGCATTCATAAAATGGGAGTTAGCAAAACTTATATAATTGCTGTGAAAAATCAATGTGTGCCTCTCTGTAAAAGTCTAGAACATTTAAAAAAAAAAAGAATTAGATTCTGTGTTTTGCTGTTATTGCTAGGTGGGTCTGGATAGGAATTCCAGTTAAGCCAATTATAAACCGGATGACCTGGGCAAATTTACTTTCTAGGGTTCTACCTGAAAAAGGGCACTTCATTACATTCTGTGTCACAGGGTGGGGGTGAAGACAGATGAGTTCCTCAGCATGAACAAGTCCCAAAGTGATTATTCTTGACAACACTATCTTAAGCGGTTTGTACTTATTTGCTCATTTAATTCTACAATCATAGAATTGAATAAGAGATGGATCACTGTCATTCCATTTTTCTATTTTACAATAGGAAACTGAGGCACTGAGAGGTTGATTTATCTAAGGCCACACAGTTAGTAAAGAGGATTTGCATCCAAAAAAATCTGGTGCCATACTCCAGATTCCTAACCTCTACCAGACATACCAGACACTATGCTAGCTAGGCATTGGGGCTGCAGCCAGGAAGAACGTCATATAGTTACCATCTTGACAAAAGGGCAGGGTCTCTGTTCTGTCATACTGCTGTTCCTTTCACATGTTTAAGCATTGTATGTATGCATTTTATTGTATTTTAGATGCATGCATGTATACATAGTACATAGTAGGTATTCAACATAACTAGTCTCCCTCATCTTGGAGTGTGGATGCTAGTTGTTAAGGTGAAAGAGCATTTTGTGTCCACATACTTGAGTTCTTCCTTCCCTGTACTTAGTGATCTTCCAGTTAAATAGAGCTTTTAATAATAATAATTGCTTCTGCCTCTGAGAATTACTGTCTATGCTGTGGAGTTCCCAGAACTGAAGGTGAATTTACTGTATTTATCATCTCCAAAACAGCTTACCACTATGATATTTTTTAGTCAAAGCACAGAATTCTCCCTCGCTTGCCCTCCCTCCTTAGGGTCCCTACAATAACTCTTGCTGTAAACGGCTAAAGCTATTAAATATAGAATGTAGCTCTTCTTGAGATGTAAGTGTAAGCTGTCGTTATAGTCATTGCTTAAATGTTATGATCATTTCAAACTTGGCTTTTGCTTTTGAAGCCTTGAGTTAAATGTGGAAAAAAAAAAAACCAAAACACAACCCCATAATGATTGGAAATAAAACCATGCAGTGGGTAGGTTTCCAGAGTAATAAAAAACAGATTTAAATTTTAAAATATTTTAAGCCTGGTCTGGTTCCAGGCAGCTTAGCCTTAGTTCTCATCATTCACCGTTGCTCTATTCAGAGCGTCAAAATTGCCTTAAGACAACTCAGTGAACAAAATTGATGACCAAATATTTAATTGTGAGTTCCCCTTTATAAATGGGATACTATGTGGAAGGAATTCAGCACATGGTAGGCACTCAGGGGAAAGCTGTTATGACTGGGGACCAAATGTAGAGAGAACGCTGAAGATGGCATATTCACCTGCTATTTATTAAACACCTATGATGTATATGCTGGTTGCTTACAAGCTTATAATTTCAAATAAACCTGATAACAAACTTATGAGGAGAATATGTTATAGAGGAGGAAGTTGAAAGTCCAAGAATTTCATTAACTTGTCTATCTCACCAGAGAGTAAGTGACAGAGACTGCGTTGGAATTTTGAGTTTGACTCCAAGTCCAGTGTCTCATTCACAACACCACTCTGCTTTTTCCTTATGCCAGCTCTTGGTTATCTTAGAGTGGGAGGCTATCAGAGGGAAAGTCAAGATCAACTCAGCCAGGGTTTTTCTGCCTCTTTTAAAATCCAGGTGACCCTAGATAAACCCAGAAACTTATACCCTCTTTTAATGAGGTAAATTAAAAAAAAAAACACTTTAAATTCATGATTCAAAACAAATCAAAGCAAAGGAAAGAAGTTTTCAGTATTTTGCTTTTAAAGGAAATACTCAAGTTTTTGGTTCTGATTCTTCAGCTTCACCTTCCCCAGTGGAGGCTGCTGGTCTCTTGCCAACCTCAGTTACTTCCAGGAAGCTGAGTTCAGAGAACAGTGACCTGCTATAGGTGAGCACTTGAACTCAGGTCTCTGAATTCAAGTGCTGTGTTTATTGTCTGAACCCATTGCTTGCCTCTGAGTTTGGCCTTTCCCCATGGGTTCTATTCTTTAGATCGACTCTACTACCTGTAGCTCCAGAATTGTCTTTCTTTCAGCCTTTGCTTAACCTATTCTTCAGTGGTATGAACTTTTGCTCTTCAAGATTCACCTGAATCAGCTGCTTCTAAGGAGTTTTCTGGACTTTTGTCTATGTCTGAATAAAGAGACGTACTTGTTTTTCTTGCCTGCTGGTGTAGAAGTATCTCCTGGCATTTACTAATACATAAATGTTATTAATCACTTTTAATCTCCCTGGATATCAAAATGTGGTAGTTGGGGTGATGCAATATCACCAGCAATATCAAAATGTGGTAGTTGGGGTGAAGCCACATCTCTGTATTCTTTCTCTAGAATGCATGAAAAAAGCACTCAGTAAATGTGTAAGAAATAAAAACACACAAAATGATTATGATTTTCAGATGATTTAATTGAAACTGTCTGGAGTCTTCATCCAGACTATCAGCTTTCATGGACCACAGTCCTCGGTTGAAGCATTAGGGAGTGAATGCAGGGTTTTGAGATAGGGAGTCTCTGACACAGAGACTTGCCCATGGGATTAAAGATGCCTATCTTCCAGCCTTTGGCTTCATAATCTTTCCCTGGCAAGATTTTATTTTATAATCAAGAGAGGAGCATTTGTTTCTCCACTTAATATGTTTATTCAAAAAAGAATATTCGCTGCCCTCAGGTGCTCTTTTAGGCACCATAGATACAGTAGTTGGCAAGGTAGAGAATTACTGTCATGACAATCCTCTCACAGCAGTCACACTCTACTGAAGGCAAAAGATAATAAATAAGTAAATAATAAATGTATCAATTCAGATGGTAACAAAAAAGAGAGGTCAAGACTATAAAAAGACAGTCACAAGTGGGCAGATTATTTTTGCTGGCAAGTTCAAGAAAGGTTCTTTGATGAAGTGGCATTTAGCAGAAAGCAGTGAGGGAAGGAACTGGGTTAAGATTTGAGGGAAGTGTTTTTCAAGAAGAGGAAGCAGTAAGTGTAAATGTCCTGAGGTGGGAATAATGTCAGCAGGTTAGAAAAGCAGTAAAATGGCTGAAGTGAAGGGAGCTACAGTAGCTGGGGTGGGTTGATGGCTATTCTCAATGGCTGCTGCTGGAGTCAGGTGGTATTTTGGCAGGTGGGATAGAAAATTCAACCATGGCTACTTGTTCTGAGTTCCACCCAGTGTAGGCTGAAAAATTTCAACTTGAGGGTTAGCTCAGAAGAAAGCAGTCTGGTAAGAAAGAATTATACCTGTCATTAGTTGCTTTTCAGCCCCCATACTGACCCCCAGGTTATATCATTTTGTGGCAGACAGGCTACTTCCAGTAGGGAAAAAAAAAGGGTGACATTAAGAGAGCATACTAGAGCCACAACACAGACATAGGAGAGTTTTCTAAATCCCGGCAGTCAGATATGCATGCTGAAACTCTGATACTTATCTTTGTGGCAGATACAGATCTCTATGTGAGGAAGGCAAGAACTTCAGAGATAAAATCTATCATAAAGAAATACCTTTGTTTTCAGATATTTTGGGGGCCCCAGCCCTGATCTCTTTAAGGTGACATTTCTGCCTAGTGCTCTGCAGTTGGACACAGTGAGCTACCCGAGGGAATCACAGAGGATCTTTCTGATATGCTGACTCCAAACTCAGCAGGTTATTTTACTTTCCCATTGTGCTCCAATTTTGCTGATTTTCTTCCATACTGTGGGTGAATGAAAGAATGAATGAGTGATCAAACGGAGCATGGCTTGTCAGCCAGGAAATTGGTCAGATTTTTATAGCTTTTAATCAGCAACAAAATGAAGACTCATGGAGCAAAACAGAAGAGGAACATGGTCTTTAAAATTAGTTTGAATGATTGCAGAAGAGTGAGTTTCTGATTATATATTTTCATGTTTATTTTTTAAAAAGGAACCTGCTAATGAAATGTACAAGTTGCTTTCATTGTACTTTTGGGGGAACACTCAGATGCCTTCTCAGGGTTTTGTGGTGGACTTGGAGGGAGGATCAGTTTCAGGGTCATCCCCTCCCAAGGCTTTGTACTGGTCTTTGCAGGCACAGCAGAGGAGGGAGCCTCAGGGTACCCTCTGACATCCCCACCCTTCCCAACCAGGAAACACAGTAGAATTCCAAGGGAATCTGGTTGAAATAAGGACTTTATCTGATATTAGAAGGCAGAGTAAAAGAGGTTGCTCAGGAAGTTCTTCTGCCTCAGGGCTGCCTCATGTAAGTGGCACTTCACTCTTTACACTACAGTGATTACAAAACTGCACAGGTAAGGGAGAGCCAGGGGCCCTGGCCCCAAGGCACACTTTGCAACCCCTTGATTTTGCTTTTACAGTTACTGTAAAAGGACAGGGGAGCAAGATGAAGGCAGATGCCATCTTCATTTTCTGCTCTGTGGAGTGCGGGAATCCGGTTGCACAATGCGGAACCTCTCGTCTCAGTTTCTCTTCTTGAACACTTAAAATTCCTCAGGCATATCTTTCTGGGTTCCTGACTGTGTGTTTACATTGCCTTTGCAACCCGAAAGATGCTAACTCCTATTTTTTAGTAATTAATATGACTGGACAGTACATATTTGATATTCTTGCTTTGGAAGACAGTTGGCCTTTACTTTCCTTGTATTTATTGTAAAGAGAAGAGGGATGTAGTCAAGAAACCTGAAGTATGTTTGCAGGGGAGTAATTTCATACCTTTCTTGGAAACTGGAGGGGAACTTTTAAATAGGATAGGGGAAGGCAGAAATGTATAACTAAGGTTTATTTAAGGTACAATTATATTGGAGATGGGGTGACTATTTCTTCTCTTCATTGGTCAAATAGGTTTAAGGATTTGAGGGAGTTGTGTTTTCATCATTGTGTCAGAGTAAGTAGAGATGGCAGCTGGGTGGGAATCTAAGTGAGTTTTGAGGGGGTGGAGGGTGGGCTAGATGTCCAACATGGTGATGGGTAATTTAGGGACAGATCTACTCTGTGATTGGCAACACGGCCAAGTTTGGTGCTGAGTGAGTCAGTGAATGATTTCTTGTGTGATAGTGAGGAGAAATATTTGCTCATCTAAGGATCTGAATTCTTATCTCAGTTCTACCTCTTGGGCATGTGCCTTGCACTCTCTGAATTCCATTTTTTTTTTTGTCAATAAAATAGGGAGATTTGGCCAAGCTAGCTTTTAAGTTTGTTTTAAGAATCAGAAGTTCTATAGATTCCCCCTAAGTGTTTCATGCTATGATGAAAGGAGTAGTGTGATAAAGTTGGCCCAGACTATGTAATTAACTCATGTGACCTCAGGAAAATTATATCACTTTACTAAAGCTGCACCTTTTTAATTTAAGAGAAAAATGAAATTAATGTCTGTACTGCCAAATTTATAGGGATTCAATGAGATATTGGATAAAAGGGCATTTTGTAAATTATAAAATGCCAAGAGAAAAATAAGGACTACTATTTTCTTCTTCCTCATCTTTTTCTCATTATTCTATTTCCTAGTTCCTGAGAAAGTCTCTAGTGTAGACATACACATTCCCTTTTACCAGGCTGCTACTGTGTCCAGAGCACAGCTAGTGAGGCTTCTGTTCAAATGGTTGTTCTGTGGGCTCCAAGCTGCTGTGTAACTCTGGGTAAGTTACTTCAACTCTCTGAACATCTTTGAATGACTCAGGACAATGAGATCTCCCTGGGAGTTGTATGTGTAGAATTCCAACAGCAGAGCCTGTTTGGATCCAGAACAACAGCTGACATAAGTTCCATCTTGCGAGTTGGAGGACTTGTCGATCCCTTTCCCACTTGGACCTTTAGACTAAAATCCACAATGAGGAGGCTGTCGAGGGGGTTGGTATGGTTTATTCTTAAAGCTACTTGTCACATGCTAAGCTGGGTCAGGGTGAGTTGCATGAGTTCCTTTCTCTGTTACGCTGTGAACTCCTGAAGGAGAGGAAGTGTGGCTTGCAATTCTAGCCCCTGGTACATGCTGTCCTAGGCCCAGGGGAAAGAGCACGGATACTGACTATTCAGAACTGGGTCCAAATTCCCCTCTGCTACTGCCTTCCTTTTGGTAGGACCCTGGACAAATACTTGAACTACTTTGAGAGTCATTTTCTTCAGCTTGACAAAAAACCAAATAGAGAAGCTCTCTATCTAAATATCTGGGTTGTTGTGCAGCTTGGATATAGTGCATGTCCCATGCCTGTCACACTATCCAGCATGCAATGGATCTTAGTGAGTAACTATTACCTGGCTGGCGGGCTGCACAGCTTTACATTCTGTCACTGACAGCAAGTTCTTCTCCTGGGCAGAAGGAAATGGAAAGTGTTCCCAGAGGAGGCCTCGTTGGGCTGTGCCACTTGCTGCATACCCTTAGCCCTGGTGAGGAAGAATATTTTATACCTGGGCTTGTTGAGATTTGCCTGCTCATAGTGACAATACAAAGAATATCTCTTCCTGAATTTTAGTTTACTTTTGCACAAAAAGTTCATTATAGAAATGTGCCTGCCTTTTACCTGTACCCAGATTGAACTGCTCCTACTTCCTCACCTTTAGGTTCATCCGTGGTTTACAGAAATAAGAGACAAATGGGGCAGGGATGATGGGAAGAGAGGTGGCCTGGAATGACAGACAGTTAGGTGATGGCAAGTAGGGGTGTGTTGCTGGCTCTGTAGGAGCACTATAAAGCTGCCCACCCACAGTGGGGCCGGGGCTGAGGTTGGGGGATACTGCAGGGAAGTCTCATGGAGGACAAGTCTTTAGGCTGGCATATAGGCAAAGCTGGACCATGCCAGTCAGGGAAGAGGAGGAAGACTTAACAGGTATAAGAGGCAGTGCCTGGTGAGGCAGAGTTTTCCCACTGCATACAGTATTCTGGGAACCTCAAGTGGGCGGATTTGGTTGGGGTTGACCCAACGGGACATGTTACTTGAATTTAAAAAATCTCCCAGGGAGTGATTTCAAACTCCCATTTTCCAGCAAGTTCTGAAGAAGATTCCAGCCTGCTGCTGTATTGTTCTCTGAGCACAGAGCTTGGTGGAACCCTGTCTTGGCCCTTAGCCATTAGGATATTTCTCAGGGAAAGCCCTTGGACAGAGAAGTCTGTTTTTTCTTTTCTTTGGAAACTATGGTGCTCTCTGTGAAAACAAAGGAATTTGGATTCTGTTCAGGAAAAATGTAACCTACAAACAAATAGCCTCGGAAAAATCTGTGCCTCACCCTCAGTGCCTGGGTCAGGCACAGGGAGCGTCCCACCTCTCTGCTGCTTTCTAGATGGAGGCCACCTCCTTTTCCTTTTCTGTGTGTTGTCTGTCGCCTCCCAAAGGGCAATGCCTTTTTCCTTGCCTCTCCCTTCCCTGCTGCTCAAGGCCCAACTCTTTGCCAGTACCCTTGCTCTGCCTGGAATGTTCTTCCCTCCCTGCCTGTGAGTCCTTAATCACTCTTTTGAGACCAAGCGCCAACATCTCTCAGTTCTGATCTCCCCAGATCATTATTTGCACTTCCACTGTGTTGCTCTGGATTTAAAGATTTGAATATCATTCCTTTTTTTTTTTCTTTCAGAAAATAACGCCTGATTTTATTAAAAATTTTTTGATAGTAATAATGACAGCGAAATCCTTAAACTCTTGTTGTGTGCCAAGCAGTATGGCATATCATGTTACCCACCTCATCTACAAGGTGGTTGGGACAGAAACTGATGCTCAATGTTCAATAAATGTGACTTATCACTACCCTTATTTGAAATTTTCAATTCTCTCAGACATAGCACATACAGCAAAAATGAGATGTAAATTATAATGATCAGGTTATAAGTCTGTGAACAACTTGAGGTCAGGGACTGTGTCTTCTTCTGATCTGTCCAAACCAGTGGGTATTCAAAGGATATTTGGTGAGTGTCCATGTAGCCATTGACTGGAAGCAAAGATTTATTTCACAAACTGTAACTGTAGCCTAAAGAATATAGGGCAAGGGAATCAGGAAATCAGGCTTAATTCTATTCCAGCTACCAACTAGTTTTGTGACCTGGGTAAATTAGCAAATCTTTTCTGGACCCCAAAAGCCTATTTCCCAAAAGAGCCATTTCTAACTTGCCTTCTCGCAGGTTTTCCCTTACTAAGTTAGCCAGTTGGAGATCTATTCATATTCAGGCACTTTAAGAGGGAGGAAAAGTGGGGTAAATTTAGTGGGCAGAACCAGGATCCTCCCATCTTAGTCTGGCCACAGCTAAAGTACCATCAACAAGGTATAAAACATCGCAGATGCGGACATAGGCGGTGGGTGAAGCGAGGCTGGGAGTCCTGGGAAAGCTCTCCCCATTCTCACAGGGCTGCCAGCTGCGAAGACTGTCTGTGCTTGTGTTTTGTGTCCCTGCCTGGAAGGATCACAACTAAGGAGGTAGAGAGATGACATATCAAGTAGGTTTACAGCGGACCTGTGTTAGTCTACAGACATAGGTCGGATTAGGTGATGCTGATATCTGCATCTGTGTTCCTTTCAGCCTGTGAGCTTCACGGATGTCAGAGACAAACATGTGCTGAGGGGCTGAAGGAGCATCGGAGGGGAGGGGGGCTGTTAGTGGACTTATTACTTGCTTAGAATAGTTTTTCCATGAATACACACTGTTTCTCTGTCTGAACACATGAAATGGTTTGCATAAAATGGAGTTACTTTTATGCTCCAGACACTGCTGAGTCTAGCAATGCAAGGTTAAAATCCTCCTCCCTTCCTCCTGCCTCTTGGCTTACAGTATAAAACAGAGTTAGAAAGACAACATAAAACAGAGGCAACCAGCTACAGTAGTGTAACAATTAATTAGGTGCTTAATAACATGAAGATTGAGCGCTTTTTCTCAAAGTATTTTTTTGTTGCTGTTACAGTGTTGACTTCATCGTAAGGTAAGTGACAAGCCAATGCCTGGTGTTTGAGAAGGTTCTTGGACAATGAGATGAGTCAATTATACTATTTTATAGAATTTTTGTTTTTAAAAGTAAGGAAGACAAAATAACAGCTATGGCAGTGGTTATGGGAACAGAAAAAGAGCCTGTGTTATCTCTAAGGGGGGAGTCAGACAACGTTCAAACCTTCTTTAGACACTTTGAACAATTAGACATTTTGTTTGGCATTTTATTGGAATTCAGTTGATCTTAGTCAAATACATGAATTAAGTAACACAAGGCAAAAAGCACTTGAGCTGAATGTTGAAGGCAATGGAGCATTTTGACCATAGGGGAAGGGGGTGGTGGGGGGAGTCCCAAAATAGAGACCCTGGGTATGGTAATTGGTCAATAGGATGCTTCAAGAGTCAAGTCTCTTCCTATGGCTATTAATACATCTCTTGGGGAAAGCCCTTGAAACAGTAAGTCTATTATATTTCCTCTCTTCTTTTTTTTCCTATCCTGCAGACCCTCCCCCACTTCCTTTTCTGCTTCCTTCCTTTTTCTCTGTTGGAAGAGATAATGTTGTTTGCAGAATAGGCACTTAGGATGCCTTTCATGGCAAGTCTAACTGGCAACTAAACCATCTAGGAAACTTTCTGCTTGGTAATGCAGCGAGGTGCAGTCAGGGCCGAAAGGATGAGATTTGGCTGGAAGATAGCAAGTGGTCTGGATAGTGGGAGCAGCTTGGGAGAGGGGAGAGTGGGGAGGCAGTAAAGCCAGGAAGGAATGAACTAGGCACCATGTGGTGAAACATCCAGTTGCAAGTCACAGTGCAGCGGGCACTGCTCCAGCTGGCACGGCACAGGTGTTTCCTATGTATTCTCATTGTGAAGGACAAAATGTGAATTTTATAAGGGAAAGAGAAGCAAAGGGGGAGAAATTACTTGAACTATTACTATGTGCTCTTTATGCATGGTCCATATGTAAACATTTTGAAAGAAGGTATGTTAAACCCATGTTGCAAATGAAAAAAACAGAGGCTTAAAGAGATCCAGGGACTTGCCCACATATTAACTAGTATTTGGTACAAGCCAGATTTGAATTGAGATCTGTCTGTGTGTCCATTGGTGGTTTCCAACTTCCATCTTCCTTTTGCATCTCAGTTAGTGAAAGCAGAACCTTCCCAGGCTCCTTCCTCTTACTGCCAGTCTCTTCTCAATATCAGTGGAGACTTCCTCACCAAATTCACCCAGTATTTCTATCTGGTGGATGCAAGGCACACTGACTTTCTCAGATATATCAGTACCTTAGTATCTCTTTGACATTAGTCAATGCATTATTTTAACCTGGATCAACCCCTAGGACTTTGTGATAGTCTCTCATTTCCATTCATTTGAAGGATTATTTCTTGTGTATCATTGCACTATGAAAGGACATCTTTACCTGCAGTAGGTAGCTATGAGAATTTTATGAACTTAGTGGCTATAAGCTGTCTCTCTCTTCATGCTCACAGCCAGGATTTATTAGCAAACAGAGGGAAAAATAAGAAAATCAAGATACTAGTCCTGGCCCTGCCATTTATTAGCAATGTGACCCACTCCCTTTACTTCTTTGGGCCTTGGTCACACTGTCTGTAAAGTGGGTGAATTATACTTGCTCTGCTTACCTTATAAACAATATCGAGAGATTACTTGGACTGGAATAATAAATCAGAAAATGAAAGACAAAAGAAGGATGTTAGCTTTATAAACTTTGTGGAACAATCAAATACTATTTTTGTTTCTTGCTGGTTTGTCAGTTCAGGTAAAAGAAACCCAAACTCTATCTAGTTTTAGCCCAAAGGGGGACTTTATTTCGCAGATGAATCTTAAGAAAAGCAGGGCTAGAGCCAGCCTTAGAGATGGCTAGACCTGGTTCTCCAATTTTGCCAGGACACATCTCTACACCCTACTTCTTTGAGTTGCTGCTATATTGGCCTCATTCTGCCCTGTGCTTCATCAGCTCCCTGTGAGTGATGTGCACTGTGATGGCTAAAACCCCACATTCTGTATAATGATATCGTGCAGTTCAGACTTCCATTTCATCTCAGTTTGTTATCAGAGAGTAAAGAGACTTTTCCCCCTACAGTTTGAAAAAATCCCACAGTAGCCATGTGACTGGTCTGGCATGCATCACATGGATGCCTTGGATGATCACTGTGGCAAAGGGTGGATGTTGCTGCTAGTTCATCTGAGGTCTCTGGCCCAACCCCTGTGACCAAAGGATGGAGAAAGCACAAACATGTCTACACTTAATTGTAATCACAAAAGTGGGGTTTAACACATGGAAAGGGGATGCTTCTGGAGACTTCTGATTCTTCTAGGATGTCCCTACTCAGGCACAGTTTCACCTGGGGTGTCATGCGGGACTTTTTTCCTAATTGCACTTGCTCAATGGAAGTTTGGCCAGGTGGACTGTACAGAATAAACATTTACTTACTTTGTCATACTTAGCATAGAGAATGAAGTAAAATGAGCTGGCTCGTGGATAAATTCTGGTCTACACCTACACACACCCCAATGTAGCAGGGAAGGAAGAAACTGTGCAAATATTGGTGCTATAAGCTACAAAAGAGAAATACAGAGCACCCAGCAGTTGATAACAGAGTTAAAGGACATATTGACAATCAGCTCAGTAAAGTTTCATGGGTGGGAGGAAGGTGCTCTAGGTAGAGGGCTTAGCATGTGCAGTAATCCTGGGGTTGGAAAAAACTCACTAGAGAATATAAAAGACAGTCAGAGTGTTTGATACAGAGAGCTTGGGTAGAATGGGAGGCAACTTCAGATTAGGCATTTGGAGAAATCCTGCATGCTAGGCCCCAGTGAGGACTGCTCATGCTCTTTCTCCATCTTTGGCTAGACATGGCCTGTAATTCTTAGAGGAAGCATATGGCCCAGCTTCCAAGCCTGCCCCGTCCTGTCATGGCATCCCCTTTAAGAGCAAAACCAGGCAATAGAGGAAGCCTCAGCAGCTGGGAAATAGTTGCAGGGCCATTTCCCCCTTTCAAAAGCACTAAGCCCTGCTGCTAATAATACTTATTATTAATGCTAATCATCATATTTGACACCTCTATTGCCCCAGAGAATGCCAACCTTCAAAGCTCCCAGGAGCAATAATTACTCCTCCCAGCTCCTTTATGAAACAGGTAAATAGGGGTCTGAGTACAGGATGAGGAGACATAAAGTCCTGAAAATCAGACTCCTTCTCTGTGGCCTGAGGCAGAAAAAGGAATATGCACCCAAAAGCCCCCTTTGGCTCTGACTGTAAAAAGGGCTTGCGGGTGGGGTAGGGAGGGACTCTGGCCTCATAGGAGTGCTGAGAAGTTTAATTAGAAGGCTCGAGGTTCACTTTCATGAGGAAAAGGGCTGCTCAGCTCTGCTCTTCCGGACTTCTAGTTTCCCTTCAGGCAGATGAGCATCAGAACTCAGGCAACGGATACTGTTAAGGAGGGTCTGGGCAGCGAGCTCTTGCCCTGGGAGGTAGCCCGTGTCTGGCTGAAGGCACACTGAGCTAAGGCCAAGCTCATTATCTCTTTTGGGCTTGGTGTTGCTGATACAGTGGTGTGTGTGTTGGGTGGGTGGGGTGGGGGGTCAGGTGCAGGGCTCAAGCTTCTGTTGTTCAGTTCCTATTTGCTTTCAGCTGTCTGTAAAGTGGGTGAATTATACCATGGGACTAGTAGCTGTTCAGTCTTCGGGTGGCACAGAAAACTTTCCCAAGGTTTTGTGTGGCCTTAAATATGACTAGCAGTTTGCTCTTATGCCTTCACCTTTCGCCCACATGTGTGCTGATTTCGATCCTGTGCAAGGCAGTAGGGATACAATGATGGAGATGATGGCTTCAGCCCTGGGCCCAGTGGGGAAATGGAAGCACAAATTGACAATTCTAATTCCACATGACATGCTTTGGGGGAGAATTGCAGAATCGTGGGAGCCCAGAGGAAGGGCAGCCACTTGGCCAGGGAGATAGGGGACCCTCTTCCGAAGGGGCTGAGTCAGCCTGTGCAGGCTCTTCCCAGTGAGCTAGTTCTGAGCATCTGTCCCAGCCCCAGGGCTCTTGTGTCTCTGAGCATCACTTTCAGTATCAAGTTTTCTGTCCTGAATGAATGAATGAGTAACACTAGTTAACATCCCTTACGTTTGCGTAACACTTTGTGGTTTACAAAGTGCATTCACAGCCATCACCTCCTCCTTGCACTCCAAGATGTTAGACATTGAGTGCCCAAAGTGATGTTTCCTTCTTGTCTTCCTGCCTTCCAGGTCCAAATATCATTGGGGGCAACTGCCCAGAGATGGAGTAGCTATGCCCACTAGAATATCCTCTCCCTCCTAGAGCTGAGGAGCACTTTTCAGACCTTACTCTGGGGTCCCCACTCCCCTTCTCCGTACAGATCAGCTTTCTTAGATCCATTTCATGACCTTGGTGTTTCTTCTGAGTCATGTTTTTCTTTCTATTTCTCTTCTGCTCATTATTTCTACTCCTATATTCTGGACCAGGCACCAGAAGGGAGTATCAAGTTGGACACAGCTTCTGCCCTTGTGGTATTTCTAAGTTGGGGGCTGTGAACACTCCACAGGGTAAAAGGGTGAAGGGATGGGCATCTTGGGATTTTTGGGATCTTGGAGGAGAAATAGCTGGTTAGGCAGGCAAGACTTGGGGTGTGGGAGGGATGTGGTATATATGGACTTGATCTTCCCAGGTAGAGAGTTGGAGGGAAAGAATTCAACAATGACGGATTTTTATCCTCTCATGTATTGGTCCTATGTCCCTGGGGAACCACAGAGACGTATGCATGAAGTCTGCGGGGCATATCCTAGAGAAGGAAGCAGCTCACATATTGTGTTGTACACATGGTTTGGTTCCTCATTTCTGAACATCTCTAGCCTCCCTGACTAGTGTCATGTTTTCCTAACCCCCTCTTCCTTTTGCATTTTTCTTGAATGTTGTTCCATTCTGACACTGTCTTTTAGAAAACTGCAGCTAGTGTGTAGTGTGTAAGAACATGGACTTTGGGATTACCCTAGACCTGGGTGTGAATTGTGGCTTTGCCACTTATTAGCCAGGAGAGCTTAGGTAAGTTTCTCCAAAACTTAGTTTCCTTTTAGTAAAATCAGGGGTTGATAGTGCCCCATCAGTCTGGTAGGGGCTTTCTCAGATCATGCGTGTAAAATGCCCACACAGACATACAATAAATGTCAGGGCTGGGCATTTTCAAAGTGTGAAGCCCAGAACTGTATACAAGTTGACCTGAGGGAGCCTGGACAGAGCTGGAGTGTTGCCTCCTGGCCTGACACTGGCCTTTTCATGCAGTGGAGGATCACAGTGGCCTTTTGGCAGGCGTACTGCATGCTGACTCACCTAGGTTGCCTAGTCTCTGGAAGCCTTAAGCTGTACTCATTCTTAAGGGTTGTACTGCTAAGTCACGTCTCCCCAACCATTTACTGGAGATGTTGGTGTTACAGAGTCTGATCCAGGGCCTGACATTTAGACTTGTGAAATTCTGCTGTGGGTACATTTAGTTCATCTATCAGGCCTGTTTGGAATCTTGGTTCTGCCTCCTAATATTTGCTAGCCTGTTTTCTAGCAGAATTTCCTCCCTACTCAAACCATCCAACAGACTATGGCTAGAGAGCGTTTTTGAAAATGCTGTTTTCCTCATAGTCCCTTCCTTCCTGTTCAGAATGCTTTCATTGGTGCTAAATGGATAAAGTTCATACCCCTTCATCTAGCACATAAGACCCAATGATCTAATTCCAACCTTTTGGTATGACTATTTTTCCTGCCTAGAGTTAATAATCTTTTCTATATCATAGGATTTTTATGATGGTGAATAGAACAGAGCTTACAAGAACTGTGAGGAATCCATGATTATGCCACTTGAAAACTGACAGGTTATCCTGGCACAATTCTATGGCCATTTATTTTCAAAATGTGGAGCCTAGATCTGTATACTGGTGGATTAGACCAGTGGCAAGGATTTTATCACTCATAGGGAGAGCGGTAGTGGGGGGTATCAGTGTTTTCTTGTCCCTGTTACATGAACCCCAATACCTGTGGGATGACATGAAAAGGACCAAATGACACCTGACATCTGTTGGTTGCCTTAAGGAGAGGAACCCTGAACTTGAGGAAACCACAGCTTTTTTTTTTTGCATAGTCTTTTATTGTAATAGTTTATTTTTACATCATTTTGTGCCTTTTTCCATTTCAGTTGTAATCCCCAAACCACAGCTTTTTTTTTAGTGGACTGCAAACAAACCTGCTCTGGTACAGAGGTGACACACTTTTAAGTCTGTCCTTATATAAATGTCCTGGAAAAGGCCATTGGAAACAAAGACAGTCACTATCTCTACTTATAAAATGTGTAGACAAGCCAGAGACCCATGGAGAATTGTCCCTCAACAGGGTCAGGAATTTTGTAAGTGCTGTACAGTGTTAGCCCTGACAGGGGTGTGGTGGTGGTGATGGTGGTGTGTGGAGTTTGCTTCAGTATGGCAGGTTTTGTCATTGACTTTGACTTCTCATTGACATGACTTCTGCCCCTAGTGCCTTTACTTACATAGTTTATGTAGTTTCTCACACCTCTCCATTGTCCAACCCTTTCTATATAATCTGTATCAACTCTAGCTCCTCTAACACATCTTTCCTGATGACCCCAATTCAAAAGGAGTTGCTCTTTCTATACTCTGGCAATGTAATTTTTTCTTATTCTATTAGTACTTAGAAAATACTAAGTCCCTCTCCCCCAAGGCCACTTTAAGTTTCCCCCCACCCCACCCCTTAGATACCCTGGTTATCTCTCTTCAGACTGACTCCACTTCATTCATTATAGATTCAGATAACACTTTCTCCAGAATGCTTTCTTGATCTTTCCTATATTCTTGTGTACCTAGCACCTGCTGTAATTCCTGGCATATGGGGGCACCTAACAACATTGAGGAATGCATGAGTGCACAGATGTATGAATACCCATAACACTCATTCGTGCACATTTACCAGAAATATCTAACCATGTAGGAAGCTTCTGGAACGTGTCCAGTGGTCATAGACAATTCAGTAGGCTTTTAATGTCTTTTGGATTAATATCTCTTGGATTGATTGATAAATCATTACATTCCCCCTCAGTTAGGCCAAGTTGATCTTGATTTAAAAAGTTCTCTTTAAGGGCAAGGGGATTTGTATATAAGGAGTGTCACCAATGTAACCATACATTGCCAAAGGTATTTTTTACTTTGACTTTCTATTAGGGAAAACTCTACTAAGGTTCCTTAAAGCGATTTAAAAACCATAAACTTCATGTTCCTTTAACTTTAGTAAATATCAAACTCATTTCATCCTTAATAGTCTACAAAATCAACACTAGTTTAAACTAATGGTCTGTTTATAGTGTTCACGGCAAGTTTCAAATTGCAAATGCATTTTTATAGGGGCTTTTGAAGGTTGATGTTGGAAAGAATGACAGAATGGTCACCACAAATCCTGGAGCTGAGTTTGAGGCTAGCTCCCAGTTTTCCATAATGTGATAAAATCATACCGAAGAATGAAAACCTTGGAAACTCCTACCATGGGATGTGGGCCCTCAGGACACTTGTGGATGTAGAGAGCACAGCAATTAAAAAGTAGCCCATGGGGCCAGAGGAAATATGACCCACAACACAGCTCATCATGAAAATTAAATAGGGTAACACATATTTAAAAATAAACAGGGTCCTCCCTGGTGGCACAGTGGGCTGAACTTCACTGAGAAGCAAGCCATGGCCGCTACAGTGCAAGTTTGATCCCTGCCCTGGAGGAGATCCACATGGTGCAGCAGACCTCTCCTGACCCACCTGCTGCTCCCCTAAGCAGTGTACTTTGTTGATTTGCCTGTTCTGCTCCCCACTCTGTTTCTAGTGAATCCTCTCACTGCCCTTTCACCTCTGGCCTGTACCCCATTTCTTTATGCATAAATAAATAAAATCTTAAAAAAAACCAAGCAATAAAATAGTATGTGATGTTTAGTAAGTTCTTAGCACACAGTAACTGTTCTCTTCTTAATTTTATAGTCAGAAAGACCTGCATTTTTATGTCAGCACTGGCAATAACATCTGTGTGCAGGCATCTCAAGCTGAGGACATGAGAAGTCATCTTGTTCACTTCCCTGTGCTTCAGTTTCCTCACCTGTGAAGTGGCGATAACCGTGCCTGGGTCACAACGGGCTTGATGTGATGCTGGATGGTGGCTGGTATGCACTGTCCTCAGGGGATACATGATGTGTGGGAAGCACTCAGTCATTGAGAAGTGGAAATGTCATAATTGCTACCCCACTGTTGGGGGAAAGGATGTCCTAAAGGAACTCTGCAGAGTGTTGTGGACTCTACCTCCTACTCCAGTAAACTACAACTCCCAGCAATACCAGGGAGAGAACTGCGAGGACCCAAGGGCGGAGCTAAGCAGGCATTCTGGGACTTTTGGGGAGATATAAGGGGGCCATCTGAGCCGCTTTTTTTCTCTGGACTGTGTGGATCTCTCTGGGCCGCTGTACTCTCTGGACCGCAGTCCCGCAGGGCTCCCTGGACCGCGGGGCTCCCTGGACCGCGGGGCTCCCTGGACCGCGGGGCTCCCTGGACCGCGGGGCTCTCTGGACCGCGGGGCTGGTGGCTGGTCGCTTGGCTCTTGATGAGCTATCGGGTGTGTTACTGGAGTTCCAAGTCAGCGGAGCTGGTAGGATGTTCTAGTTAAATTGTATCTCTCTTTCTTTTCCTGCGTTGTTCTTTTCCTTTCCCCTAAACCCATTATTGACTCTTCTGTGTGTGCCTGCGGTACAATTGAATTTTAAGCACGCTGGTGAGGACCCACAGACGGGAAACCCAGCTCACATT
The DNA here is from genome assembly GCF_000260355.1 of Condylura cristata. NCBI lineage: Eukaryota > Metazoa > Chordata > Mammalia > Eulipotyphla > Talpidae > Condylura > Condylura cristata. The sequence continues at coordinate 33,448,420 of NW_004567109.1, forward strand.
GGGTTTCCCTGTAACACCACGAGCCTCATTTTTCTTCATAAATTGAGGAAATGCCTGTGTTGCTATGTTTGTGTGAATGAAATATAAAATTTGCAGAGCACCTCTCCCAGAGGAGGCACATAGCAAGTAGGTACTCAAGAGAGGGACGTTATTTTTTTCTAGACCCTCTTCCTACTTCTGCCTGGTTTCCAGCTCCAGATCAATGGATGTGAGGTAATTTCGTTTTGGAGGGGCTTCCCTGACAGCACTGGGTAGGGGCAAGGAGCAAACACGGGCTCTGTCAGCTGCAGCCCACAACCTGGAAGTGAACTGCCCTAATCAGTGCTGCAAGATTCCAACAGCTGGTTCTACTTTGGAATCAATTGGAACCTCCTGGGCCCTTTGCTCTTTTTCTGTGAGGAGCAAATGCCATCCACTGCTAAGATTTAGAAATTTGCCACACCGCATCAGAAACAGATTCTGCCTTCGGCAAGGTCAAGATTCCCTAGGCTGAGGCTCCCCTCTGGAGCCTCTGCAGCCTGCTGGGAGGCTAAGGTTCTGGCCTGAGGTCAAGGCTGCCAGTTGTACTGCCCACAAGCACTGTCCTGTTGCCAGCCGTTAGGAATAGCCACCCAAACCACCCAGATTTCCATTTCAAAGAGTGAGTCAGGTTCGGATGTGGAGAGCACGTTAAATAACAATTTTTAGGATATGAGTGTTAGAGTACAGCAGCAAGAATGCATTTGATTTGGAAAGGAACTGCTTCCTAAATGCCCGCCTTCTAATTTCTTCCATCTGCCCACATTTCTGGTGAGCCCTTGAGGTTAGGGCCTCCAGAGTGGCTGGCACTGCTCTGGGTACTGTAGGTACCCAGGTCTGTGTGAGTGACTGTTATCACCTCTGCCTGGGGCTTGGTGAGTCATCTGGCTGAGTGGCAGAGTCCCGACTTTGCTTTTACTAGTTGTGAGACTTCAGGAAAATCCCTTGCCTCTGTGAGTTGCTGTTTCCTCATTTGAAGAATGAAGGCTGAACTATATCCTTTTGAAGCTCCCTTGCAGCAATTAGATTTTCTGATTACAAGTGATCACAGATGCTAGAATAGCTCAGCGACTGAAAAATAACAACTGCCATGAATTCAGCAGTCTTGTTAAGTTCTTTATCAAAGAATGAATTGAATGAATGACTACAAAGTTGGACTGATACTTTGAGCACCCACTGTATATTAGATACTATTCTTAGTATCACTGGTTTTGTCTCACTTGTAGGTGTTATCACCACAATTTCTAGATACTTGTAAGGGTTAAGTAACTGGCACATAACTAGGATAGCCAAGGATTCCAACCCAGCTTGGGGCTTGGAAAGGCATGTATCTGTGTTCCTTGGATTTTGAGTCCTCTTCTAAATGTTGCTAAGAAGCAGAAGTGCTCAGGCCAGAGGACTATGAGTAAAGATTAGGAGGTCTCGTGATCAGCTTGAAGAGGGCCCTTCCTGTACCAGGACACATAGTGTGTGTGTGTGTGGGGTGGGGGGGAGGTAATGTGGGGTTGTGGCAGACCCCAATTTCTGAGTTCTCAGCCTTGGGGTAGCTGCATCTTCCTGGAACCTGTGAGAATCCTTCACTTGAATATGTCTGGCCTCTCTGACCTTTATTTTTAGCAGGGGATTCAGTGAGCAGGATGGCGAAAGGTATCTTGGTCAAGCAGAAAAGATGGCAGAAAGTGAAGAGGAGAGGAGAAAGAAATGGGATGAAACAGAAAACAGGGCCCACCTGCCCTGTGTATGGAGTTCTGGGAAGAGAGTTCCTCTGGGGTGGGGCACCCTATTCACCGCTGTTTCACATACCTGTGTTGGTAGGAGAACCTGGTACCAGTCTCCAAAGGCCCCAGGGAAGAGCCCAGGTGTATTTTATAAACTGGGAGATGGACATCACAAGCCCTTGCTCACTGAGCCCCCAGCCTTTCTTCCCACAGGGAAAAGCCTCGGAAACAGGGGTTTTACAGAGGCTGTGATACAGTCCCTGGGAAGGTGAAGACAGGAGAGCAGGGAACCTGGCTGTCCACGCTCCCACTCAAGAATCTTTTCCAGCTGCAAACATCTGAAATTTGGTTAGTCATGCTTTCCTATGGTCAGCAGATATTTGCCAAGCTCCTACTTTGATCCTGGCACTTCTAGGCAGTAATTATAAAATAAGGAACAATGTAGAACTTATCATGGTCCATTGTGGAACTTCTTATACTTTAGTTGGGGTGAGGGGACACATAAGTTTCTTGTGCCTACCATGACAAATTGGCAAAATCAGGGCATCTTAAAATGACAGAAACAGGGTAGATTGTGCCAACCTTTATAATCAAGTGAGTCGATGCCTTATGGTATCCCCTCTTTCACTTGCTCTTTCCCTCTCTCTGTCTCTTATTGTTTCTCCGCAGAATCCCAACAAATAAATCAGCATGATCACCTTCATCTTTTTGGTATTTGTCCAGCACCTTTATCATCCATCACCTCTTTTATCCACAAAAACTAACATTATGAAGTTGGCAAAACATTGTGAAAATCTCCATTTCTCCGGGGACGAAATGGAGGCAAAGGGAGGAGTCCTTTTACTGCTGTGAAAAAGAGCTGATTCCCAACCAGAGAATCAACCTCCTATCCCTGTAGCTAGAGGACATGCAGGGAGACAGGATGAAAAGACTACGATCAAGTCTGGTTTCCTTAGCAAAAGAGCAATGTTCTGATTATTATTAACATTTTTCTTCTTTGTGACCAGGATAGAAAAACAATTACTCTCCTCTTTGATTTTTAATATAGCATTGGTCATCAATTAGAAACCTCTTAAGATTCCCTCAGGGAGAAATTTGAGACTCCTAAAATGTGGACTAGGCAATCTTATGAAATCATATATAAGCAAGAGCTTTTAGAAAAGCTTCATCTGGACTTTAAAAAAAAAGTTTAGATGAGTCATGGAGACTCAAGTTTAAAATGATCTTAGAACTCACCAATTCCAGTCCCCTCCTTATGCAGTAAGAACACTGAAGCCCACGGAGGTCACTGCTTCCCAAGGTCCACACTTTAAAAGGAATTTATTGACTTGATTGCTCAGATGCCTTGAGTGGCAATCTGGTGCTCTCTCCTTAATGCTATGTAGTCAGGGCAAAGATTGTCCTCCCTTCTTCCCAGCCACTGGGGTAATTTGTTGCCAACTCTCTGGAGCTGGCACAACTCTGGTACCTATCTCTTGCTTTTGAGAGGTACCTTGGTGGTGCCTACCTCTTGTTAGCACCGTATTTTTTTTTGCTCACAATTAATCCTTTAATATGCAGGTTCTTCCCAGCTTTGGTAAGCAAAATAGATTGTGGTCATACAGACTTGGATTTCAATCCTAGCTTTGTTCTTTGCCGACTGTGAAAACCTGGGCCAATGACATAGTATCTCTGACCGGACTTTTCTCATCCACTCAATAGTCTGAGTAACATACTTACCACTCTAATTTTCTTCTGAAGACTCAAAGAGCTAATACCGGTGAAGTACTCAGGGTACTCAGGGGAGTGCCCCACTGAGTAAGTGCTCTATCAGTGTTACCAGTTATTAAGATGAAATGTAGCATTAAGGGATACTGAGGGGGAGGAGGCCAAGAGCACACCTCGGCCTTCAAAGCTAAGTTCAAGGCTGACTCTCCTACCCTCATCCACCAGTGGTATGTCTGTCTCCTCTGAATTCTAACATCCTGTGTCAGTTGAAGTGTTCCTGGCTCTTGCTGTATCTGTAGTCTCACATCTTCCTCTATCACCACAGGACTTTCCTCTCTGGGAAAGATGGAGGCAGGGGTGGGTACCTAACTGACAGGAGTTTTGAGAGATTTCAATGGGTGTGAAAGTCCTTGGAAAAATGAAACTAGTGCATTCATTTCATTCATTCATTCATATGTTCTTTCGCAGAAAAGCTGATGTAGGCTTGGCATTGTGCTTGGTGCTGAGGAAGCATTGGCAAAGACCAAGTCTCTCTTCTAGGACTTCACAATTAAATAAAGAGGAAATTACAATGTGAGATTGTTATGATTATTTTAATAGTTAGTTCCATAAAATTTCCTGGGATCTGGGACAGAAGGGAACTTCATGAAGATTATATTATCAAACTATGTAAGGGGTAAGACCCGAAACTGGCATAACTTGCCAAGGGCGTGCTCAATCATGCCCTTCCCCTCAATGAAGGCCCTTCAGTTGCTCCAGGTATAAAAACATTGCTTCTTAACCAACTTTTGAGGTCCTTCTTCATCTGTCTAATTCTCAAACTTTGTTTCTTGATTTATCCTGCAGCCACACGGAGCTCCACCTAGGCTCCCTGTACTGTCATTCCCTTCCTCATGCTGTTCCTTTCACCAGTGATACAATTCTAACTCACGCAGCAAACCCTTACAGTCCATATTCACTTTATTACTGTCTAGAATGGGTCAGACACCTGTGACTACCTCCCAGAAAGTGGCAAATACTACCATTTGTATTTTTGTTTGTGCTCCTGAGAGCTGTGGCCCTCTATACCAGGAACTCCTGGACCCTGACCCCCAGCATGGAACCTGGACAGATATCTGTGCATGTTGGTGAAAATAATGAATGTCAGTCATTCTTTGTTACTTTTCAAGTCTTGGGTTGAATGCAGTAATCAGGCACCTAGTCAAATAGATTGGGAAACAGAAATTGCTTTTCTGCCATGTCCAAGAGGGAGAGTTTTATATTCATCCAGGGCTTCTTGGGACTGTCTGAATCTGTTACCCCAATCAGTATGGGTGTGTATTCTAAGGGGAAGCTGGAATCTTCCAGGGGATTTTAAGACTCTTTCCTCTCTCAGAAGGTCTCAGAAGTGATTGTCAGTAGTGCCAATATTATGAAAAGAGAGGAAGATGCCATTTTCCCTGGACTAACAGCATTTACTTTGTGATCCCTTTAATGTAATTTGATTCTGGAATTTCTATGGATTAACTAAAAAAATTCATGCTGTAGGAAGAGAGTGATTGCACTGGAGTTCTGGGCTTGCATTTGCTACCCCAGAATTGAGGATCCCTCTGAGCTGTGACTTCTCCTTTGTAAGACCCACCTCACACTGTGATGGGCCAGATCCAATAGGATGCCGTCTGAGCCCCGTCACTTACAATCAGTACAAGTCATCTTCACATCATTCTGGACTATTGTTACATTGGACTGGCCAAGTTTGAACCTGTGAGATGCTTCCTGAAATTTGGTAGCGAGAATAGTGGCAGCAGAACCTGGAGAGATTACTGTGGGTCAGGTGCTGGCCTAAGCCCTTACATATCTGATTTTTACAGTAGCCTCATGGGGAAACACTACTGTTATGTGGTATTGTCATTCCCAGTTTTCAGAGGAGAAGAGTGAGGCACAAATGAGATAAGACATTTGCTGTGGGCAACATAACTGTCTAAAGTCATTTACTTTTCACAAGAATGAGAGATGCATATTATGTTCTCTGGTTTATAGTTGGGGAAGTGGGTTCATAAATTACCTCATTTGATCTCTGTCATAGTCCTTTGAGGTTGGTTCTCTTATCATAAAACAGATGAGGAAACAGAAGCTCAGAGAGGCTAAGAAACTTACTCCAAATCACCCAGTGAATTAGAGGCAGACAGATCTGAGACCCAGATTTTTCTGACTTTAAAAGCTTGGTTTTGAATCACTGCTGCAGTTCTCAAAATATCCTGTCATATAAGCAGTGGGGAAACTGAGGTAATGGGAAGGGAAATGGCTTACCTAACATTCTCCCAGCTTTGCCCTGTTCTCTGGAGACTGATGCTTTGTAGCTGCACACAGGGCTTTGCAGTGGCTTGCATTTAGCACAGTGTCGGGGCCTGGTGAGCTATCCATAAATTCTCACTGCTGTCATTTTCACTATAGGAGCGGGCATTCTTCAATTCTGGGCGCAGACCTGGTGCCGGCATCTGAGACGATCTGTCTTCTTCTTTGTGCTGGTTTGTGCTTGGACCACAGGAATTTTTTTGTCATTCCATTCAGTGCCCAGTAATGACACATCTCCAGATGAAAACCACCTGAGTCTCTGTAGGGAAGCGTTTCTTTTGTGGGAGGCCCATCTACATAGATGTGGTCTGCAGGAGACCCTTGCAGCAGAGACTGGGTCCCTGAGTCACACTGAGCTGTCCCCCATCCGGTTGAGACTGGCCCAGGAGCCACCCACCTCTCCCCACACCCGCACTGTCTTCTTGGCTCAGATCTCCGGCTGCAGCCTTTGGACTCCAGGCAATAGAATTACTCACCCACTGATTCCTCCTTTGGCATCTGCCAGAATCCCAGGAAGAGGGCTTTGTTGTATCTCTTTCTCACTCAGCTATTTCCCTGCTTTCTTTATTGGTTGAAACGCTGGAGCCAAAACTGAATTTGTCTCCCACTTCCTCTGAGGACCAGTATCCGGCAAGAATCAGCCTTGCGCTTGAGAGGCAAGACTGGGGCGAAGTCAGACACCAGTTCTGGCGCTTTGCCTCTGGAGGAAGAGTTAGTCACTTGGTTACTGCTGGCTGAAATTGATCGGGATGTCACAGGGAGGAAATGCACATCTCATGAGTTAGCAGAGCAGTCTTCAAAAAAGGCCTTTTCTGTGGCACAGAGAAAGTGAGTGCTAAGCTGATTTCCTCTTCTGAGAGGCTGACTCTGATCCCCTGGAGGCTCTGTTGGCAGTTCCTTTCCACTGCATGCATGGAAGCCACAGCAGGCAAGAGAGCAAATTCCGGCTGGGAGAAGGAAACCAGTGCTTTACACACGTGGTCTCGTTTTATCCCCACAACAACCTTGCTAGCATTACCCTTAGTTTTCAAGGGTAAAAATGTGAAATGTGAAGTGGCATCTGAGTTTGTTCTTGCCTTTACAAGGTCACACAATAACCAGCAGAGCCAATATACGAACCCACATCTGTGATGCCAGAGCCACAGGAGGGTGAGGCAATTCTTCTGTCCTTTTTTCTCTTTCTGGTTTCCGTTTTCTTATTTCTACTTGTCGCCCTTCCTCAGGTTTATCCTCTGAGTAGTCAGATTTTACAAGGGATTAAATAACATAATAGGTGACTACATACAGTAGGTGCTCAATAAATACATCCTGAATTTGAATTATTGGGCTATGCCCTTTAAGGGTGTTTACATTAAACATAACAAAAGCTCCTGATACCAGCAACTAAATGATACATTTTTAGCATGGATGTCCTTAGGGGACATTTCTTCTTTCCCTCTTTAGCCCCCTCCTTACTGTCCTATCACGTTATCTCTTTCAAGACAAAAACAGGCGCTAGTCTAAATGCTTTATAAATACCTATCTATCTATCTATCTATCTATCTATCTATCTATCTATCTATCTATCTATCTATCTATCTATCTATCTATCTATCTATCTATCTATTTTGTGTGTAGAACTGGGGTGTGAGTCAGAGATGCAGGGGGTGAGGATTCACCAGAAGCATAGTATGGAGCAGAGCAGGTAGATTTCCTAAGGGGAAATTGCTAAGGGGAGCAGCAGGCAAGAGAGGAGAGGTTTGCTACACCATACGTATTAACTACCTGGCAGGGGGATAGAACTCAGGCTGTGGTGTGATAGCCTTGAGACTTAACCCCAAGGCCACGAGGGAGGCTGATATTTACTGATTTAGTCCTCATTACCACTGTATGAGTTTGGTACTATTGCAATTAGCAGCATCCCATTTTGCAAATAGGTGGGACACTAAGAGAGCAGCTTAATTTTCTGCCCAGGAGCACATAGCTTATAATGAACAGAGTAGGTGCTTGAAGGTGGGCAGTCTGCTCACCTTGGGACTGAGAGCCATATTCCTGGATTCATCTAGATTTAAAAATGGACGAAAAGTGGAATCTTCTACTGGCTACTTGAGTCAGTCAGTCCCAAGACTCTGACATGGCAAGGGTGGGACAGAATAT
>NW_004567109.1:33457200-33458123 GCF_000260355.1 Condylura cristata
TCAGTCCCAAGACTCTGACATGGCAAGGGTGGGACAGAATATTTATGACAGTCCTAGCCTGGAAACCATTTTCCTGACATGGTCTTAGGCAGTGTTTACACCCACCCTACCTCTCCTGGGAGAGGTGTCTTTGGTTCCATTTTATAAAAGACTTGTTGAAGCTCCAAGGCCAGTAAGGAGCCCAGCTGGGGTGCATATCCAATTTTGCCTGTCACCCCACCTCCCGGCTGTGTTGGTCACAGCTCCTCCAAAAGAACGCTGGGGTGTTTGCCATCCAATCAATACATTACTTGACTTCAATCACATCATCCTCTCTATACCCTTAATCAGCCACTGTATCCAAACCACTTCCTCCCAGGAATCCTTGCTCATGTCTACAGGGAGTGAGAGCTTAGGGTTAGAACTCAGTTTCCCCACTCTAGAGTATCTACTCTGTGCTGATTACAGAGCCAGGTGCAGCAAGTCCCATTTCCTCTGGAATACTGAGTCCAACTGGGCCTTCCCAGGTCTCCACCACTGAGAACAACCCCCTCACATACCACCCCATACCAAGGCATAATACTGCTTACTGCATCCTAAATGCCACCTGCTCAAAGAAGTCTACCCTGACCTCTTGTCTGAGGACCCATAGGCTACACATAAGTCACTTCCATCCATGGTAATTTATAACATCATTTTTTTTCATTATATGGTATTTTTCTTATCAATGTGTTGTGTTTATTATCTATTCCCATCCCTCTCTCTTTTCCACTAGAGGTAAAGAATATAGGTGCATGTAGAATGTACTTAAAAATATTTGTAGTTGGGCCCTCCGTGGTGGTGCAACGGGTTAAAGCACAGCACTGAGAAGCTAAAGCCACTTCGCATGAGTTCGATTCCCGCCTGCCCTGGAGGTGACCACATGGCGTGGCAGACCTCTCCTG
>NW_004567109.1:33458778-33625533 GCF_000260355.1 Condylura cristata
TTTTTTTTTAAAAAAGAAATATTTCTTGAAGGAAAGTCTTTCTTATTCATTACTGTATTTGTGATACAGACTAGGTATTTAATAATATTACTATCTAGTATTTACTGAACACTTACCACGTGCCACGCATTCTTTGAAGGATTTTGTATGTATTATCTCAACCTTACAAGAAATCTCTTAGGTATTGCAGCTATTCCCATTTTTCAAATGAGGAAACTGAGACACAGAAAGGCCGAAATCCTACAGCTAGCAAGAAGAGGGGTTGAGTTTTCCATCCAGGCAGTCTGGACTCCAGAGGCAGAGCTCTTTGCTATGATTCCGGTTGTTGAGTGAATATATGAATGGTTGGGAGAACTATAAATAAATTGAATATGGAGCTTTGATGCTTAAAGGAAGTGATGTGCCAAATCTAGAGAAGAAAAGCAAGTCACAGTAACTTCCAAAACAAACATTTTGGAGAAAGTTGACAATTAAGCTTAGGTTGATATTCCAGAGAGTTGGAACCCTGGCAAAGATAGAGGAGAAGGCAGATTATGCATAGAGCAGGGCTGAAAGGGTAAGGAGGAGTAAGCAATAAGTCTGGAAAGGGAGGAGGGAGACAGAAAATGGAAGGCTTCGATGAGGTGGGCTTGTTGGATAGTGTAGTGGGAGAGATCAAGACTGTGATTAAAGTCTCCTATTTTAGGCTGTGTTTCATGTTAAATCTGCCTATCAACTTCAGATTGCATCTCCTTGAATCTTCCAGTAATCGCAAGAGGTTCAGATTACTATTCCCATTTACAAGTCACCCAGTTTGGAGTTGAATTTCCCACCATTCATCAGCTATTACATTGCAGAAGTAGGGCTCTAGTTCCCATCTGCCCAGGCTGTTTCCACTACCAGGTAAAACATTCCCAGGATAAAAGAATGATGTTACCATAGCCACCTCTATTTCCAGAGGGCCAGGGAGAGAATTACTGGGTCACTTCTCTCTTCTGAACATCTGGGGCAAGGAGTTTCTGCCTTGGAGGAGGGAGGAATGAGATGTAGGGGTAGTGGGGTAGGCTGTGGCTGGAGTGAGAAAGAGCCTTGTGGAGGAGGGGAGAGCAGGAACAGAGACAGCAAATTGTTTCTGAGTGGAATTTTCCAGACAGGGCCTCAGTCAGAGAACAAATATGCCTTCTGAATTTTCACCATAATTGTTATTGACCTTTAGTGAGATGAGCAAAATTACTCTCCCATGCCCCCAACCCCCACCCCTTTTTACAAAATTGTTTTCCCTGACTTTTCAAAAATGAAGTTTGACCAGCCCAACCCTGACTGCCGACTGTGGGAAAACAATGCATCTCCTTATGGCCCCAAACAGAACATTTGCAATTAATCCATTGATCTCAGTAGAAAACCCTATTGTATCAGGGCCGGCCAGGAGAAAGCTGCATCCTGCCCCTCTTCTGCCCTGCACAGAATGCTCATTGAAGTCGGCCCCCAAATTGATGACAGGATATGGCCCTCAAAGCTTCCAAATTAAGGGGCCCAGAAAATAACGGTGACTGGACACTGGAGTTGGGGAAGTGAGGGACGAGTGGAGTTGGGAGTGGGTCTCTAGGGGAATCTGGATGGTGGAAACTGGGGTTGGGCCGAGGGGAAGAGTGGGCTCAGGGGTGAGTCAGGGGAATCTGTGGGTAGAGAGAGTGGCAAGGTCTACCTGTGTCCAGAGCTTTCAAAACTGTTAGGGATTTCTGGTTGTCCCCAACTCTCAGTTCTCCTTAGTTTGTCCTGCACCTTGGGACTTTGGCTATCTAGTTTGCTGATTGACCTTTAGTTTGCTGATTGACCTTTTGTTGCTGCTGCTGCTTATGCCAAAGTAGACAATGATGACTCCCTGGGAAGCATTAGATGTTGAACAATAGGTGTTTCCACCCCCTCTACTTCACCTCATTTACTTCTCACACTAGCCTTGGTGATGGTGCTGGAGAACTATCTCTTGTTGCTTGGCCCCACCTGCCATGTGACTTGGCACATTCTTTTTCATTTAACCCTTCAAGCTCTGGAGGAGCAGAGCTGATCTGTTGAACAATAATCCAGGACCCACTAACCCAGTCTTCAAGAGGCATGGAACATTAAGCATCACTAGAAACACACTGTATGTATTTTCCAGAGCATGCTGGGGGAGAGTTTGTGGTTGGAAGGAAGAGTTACACAAGCTGCCTGATTGAGGAGTGAGCCCCACAGACCTCCATGAGGATGGGCTAGGGGATTTTAGGATTGTGTTTTGCTGAGTGGAGTATGCAGTGGGAGCTGCCATCCTGGAATATCACATACACTTGTGAGCTTGTGCACTTGCTTACATATCTTGGAAGTGTCTCATCTCCCCTTTATATCTGTACACCCAGGAGCCCAGCTACACAGGTTGTAGTGAATTCTTGTGACAGACTTATCACAGGCTCCCTTTTCAGCAATTCCATCATCCAATTTATCCCTTCTCTTCTAAATGAATGTAAAACAAATATTCAAGAATTAGAAGCCCTCTGGGAATACCTGCAAGGTCTGGTTCTGCAGGTGTGGATTACTCTAACTTTGCAGATGAAATGGAGGCACCTTGAGGTGGAATGACATGTTTGAGGTACACAACTATTAAGCAAATAATTCTGAATCAACAAGGGCATAAGCTCTATGAAAAAATTCCCTTTTATCTAATTCAGAGATGTATGTCCTCATATCTATAGGTGTGGTTCTTCCTTTTCTAGTAGGTAGTTGGCGTGTAGATGATGCTAAAAACATATTTGTTGCATACATCAGTAACATCAGTAACCTGCTTTTGGCTCTTTTTCTAGGACCTGGCAGAGTTTGGTTCCTCTCTGCCTGCCTGCTAGTTGTACTGCAATAATCCTGGTCCTTATATTATTCTATAATCCTTTTACAAGGATCTTGTGTATAACTACCTACCCCTCCAGTACAATTGTAGGATGAAAATGGGTTTCTCTGGACAATTAAAAACATATTCTTCCTCTCATCAGAAAACAAGTACTATAAAATCCTTTGCATTTCTCATTTGTCTTGACTTCTAAGAAGCTCAGAATTAAATTTAGCCGAAGTTCATATTATTCTTGGGCTAGCTTCAGAGTACATTGCTTTTTGTCTTTTCTTTCCCATGCATTTTGTGGTTATCAATTATTTTCTCCCTACATTGTTCAGTTGCACAGGTGTCTTTTTGGGTGTAGGGAAGACATAGTTTAATAATAATAGTTCAATGTGAGCCTACATGCTTTTATGTTTTTCCAGAACCTCCTGTAGTGCAAAGCCTCTACTGTGAAGCCATTCAACCCAGACTTTTGCTATAAACATCATAATTCATCTTCTCCCAAGGTTCTCAACCTGGGTGGGGGTGGGGTCAGTCATTTGCCTCTCAAAGGACATTAGATAATTCTGCAGATACTTTTTGTCACTGGTGATTTAGCAGTATAGAAGTTGGGATGTTACTTAACATCCTACTGTGAAAGGACAGACCTGCCCCTCTGGCCCCTGACTCAGAGTTACCCAACCCCAAATAGGACTAGTGTTGAGAAATCTGTGAACTGTCTATCTATACCTGTTCACTGTCATGCAGAATCTCATGGATATAACTTGAACTTCATCCTTATTTCTCTTCCCTTGGGTGCTCAAGGAGAGTCTTCACCACAACTCCCCATCTTGTTTCTGCCAAGCAGGCTGCTTTGATCTCTCCCCAGCTCAATTTTTGTTTAACTCACGTGCTAGAGGAATCCAGACAAAGGAAGACCCCATCTTACGATCTTTTGATCTTTGATTTTATTGCAGGTCTTAGCATGGAGATTTGTCTATTTAAGTTATGGGTAATCCCATATCTTTGGCATTGGGAGAATAGAGAACATTTCAAAATGAAATGATTTTCTCTTATTGATTGCCTTTAATTACACAGTTCCATAGAGGAAGTTAATGCAAGTATAGTGCCCCAGAGATCTAAGCTGATAGGCTGATAGTTTGTGGATAGAGGTGGGTATTTTTGCTGTGTTAGCATCATCGGCATGAAGGCATGCCTCTGGTCCACCTCTGCCATTGTTCTCTTAATGGACTGGCAGTAGCATCGGCCCTTTGGGACAGGGACAGGTTTATAGACAACAACCCACTCTGTAATGGCACCTCATGATCTCTAAGCTATAACTTTTCCTCTTCTTGTATCAAGTTGCCTAGTCTAAATTTCTGGAGAGCTGCCTCAGTTTCCCTATTTGATGCTTCAAGTTCTTCCTGGAGTGGAACCCAGTCATGAACTCAGTTGTGAAGTGTTGGAGTCCTGTTGCCAAGCTACTTTCCTTGGAATGAGCAGGTAAAGGCGGGTGCTGAGCTCTGCTTTTCTGACTCCCCTTCTACTGACAAGGTCCTTTTTGACACAAGCCAGGATGCGATAGCTTCTGACATCTCACATTATGATCATTCTCCTGGTTTTGAATATTGTTTGTGGCTTGTTTTCCAGTGAATGATAGGACCCCCGGGCGCTGTCATCTGCGGAGGTGAGTTCAGACTCACTTTCAATTAGACTTATTCATTTGATAGCATTTAACATTTTGGGCAAAACTATCATATACCAAGCACTGTGCTAGCAATTGGGCACACAAGACTCCCATCCTTAGTGCCAAAGAGAACCAAGGAAAACATACAGTGCTCTGTGTAGACAGGCTGTGGTGGAAGTGAGTGCTGGGGTTAGTGGAGCAACCCATCTGAGTGAAAGTGGACAGGGAAGCCTTTCTGGAGGAAGGGATACCTGAGCCAGGTTTTAAAGGACTCAAGCAGTTCTTTTAGCCAAACTAGTCTCCCTAGCAACTATCTTGTTCTGCTTCTCCTCTGCCTTATTTCTCTTTTTGCCCACACCCCAACCTCAGTGTTGCTATACATGTGGCAATTTCCATTTTCTAGACCAAAAAATAAATGAAAATGAAAAAGAGTAATGGATCCACTGAATGGAGAAAACATTGGTATCCTGACTAGTTATACATTAGCCGTCTCAAAAAGGGGTGGACTCTGAGGGTTCAACTCAGGGTTTTTTTCTGGTCAGTAGCTCGTTGCTCCAAGATAGCTTCTTTTTCCTGGTAGAAACTCCATGGGGCTGAGACCACATTGCCACACCTACCAATCAAGCTCCCACCCCCTCCCCCAAAAAATAATCAGAGAAATGCCAAGCCATGAGGTGGAACATATTTGGAATCCTTATAGCACCTCTGAAAGAGATTCACTGTCCCCATTGCCTTGCTGAAGAAACTGAGAATCAGTTTCTAGTACATGCAGGAACCAGGATTTAGAAGTAGGGCTCTTGGACCTGAATCTTCAGAACACCTCATTTTCTTGCCATGGCTTAGGCACCATGACCAGTGAGGAACAAATCTGAGCCCCCACCCAGTTTTTCTCTCAGACTTGCTCACCCCAAGTTGCTGTGGAGATAAAACAGGACCAAAAGAGAGCTTATGTGTTTTGTTATGTCACACTTCTTTTTCCCAAGATTTCAAAGGCATGGATCCATTTATCTGGATACTCAAATTCTCAACAGGGGGGAGAGGGGGGGTTAGATAGAGACTGGAGAATGAAATACTGTTTTGGAAAGGATGGAACAACTTTGCAGTGTTTATATTCAATTCCGGAGACCTGGTTAGAAAAATATTTTTAAAAAAACGGAAGGAAGAGTAACTATGCACTCACAAAATGTGGGCTTCTATTGCAGGGGACCTTTGCACTTGAATTCTGTTCCCAAGCATGAATGTGTGCAGCCCAAACTGCCCTTGGGAGATGAAAGGGAATCTTCCAGCATTTCCTCCTATTGTTTGAGCTTTCTCCCCTCTTGTCACCATATATTCTTTTTTGGAATTCCATTAATGTGGCGTTGTCCTCTCCCCCAGAAACAACTGAAAGAGGAGCATTGGCAAGGCCAGTCAGGAAGACCTGCACTCACTCCTGAGTGAGTAACCACACTTGTCTTGGTTTGCTGCTTTGAGTCGAAGTTTGAGCTTGCAAAGGAAGACAAACACACCTCCAGTAAAGCAGAAGATGGGTTCCTGACCTAGTGGCAGATGTGGTGTAGGCTATTGTGAGGCATTGGGTGGGGGCTGGCTATAACTCGAGGGCCAGAAGACCTGGGCTCAAATCCTGATTTCAACTCTTTACCAGTTGCTTGACCTTGAAACAGGCACTTAACTTTTCTGAACTTCATCAAGTTACTAGTAAAAATAGAAACTCTGCCTATGTTGTGGGCCCTCTCTATAAGGAATTTAAATGAAGCAGGGGAGCTGAAAATAACCAGCCATAGTAGTTTTCCAATGCATCTTTTTCTGTCTTCCTCTTGTAACATCCATCTCCCCTCAGCAGTCTCCAACATGGAGATTTTCCATTGTTGAAAGTCTAAGTGTTCAAAAATAATTCAGGTATTGGTAACTTTTACTAGTGAGGAAGTGCATGTATTTTTGTTAAATGTGAATGTCTGGAGCAGTAATTTGTAAGAGATGAAGAGTACTTGTTTGGGACTATGGATTTTCAACATCTGAGTGTGAATCAGAGCATACATATTTATATACTACTTTTATAGCTATGAATATATTATTTTCCTGTATGAAATAAATCTGTCATTATTTTATATTAATACAATGTATCACTTACTATTGATTTATATTTGTAAAACTATGTAAATTTGGGTGGCATCTCTTTTATGTTTGTTTAGACCTCATGTCACCCACCACCAAAGTTCTTTTCCCATTCCCATTTGTCAGGTCAAGACCCTTTATCTTCCTTTCCATGCAACTTCTCCTCCCTCTCTGATCATTGTTATATTTGCAAGAGTCTGAGGGTCATTTTTGTTGTGATTTGTTAGTTTCACATTTAGATAGAGGGACATTTTGTGATAATTTTTATGATGGGTATAAGGTGTGTGCCTAGATTCATGTTCTTTTCATGTGGATATCCAGGGGTAACATCATATGTTGAAGAGAATATTTGTGTTCATACTGTTGCTTTTGCTCCTTTGTCAAAGTTAAGTTGACTGTATTTATGTAAGTCTTTTGGCTCTTTAATTTGTTACATTGATCTCTCTCTGTATAACCAATGTTACCCTCTTAGATTATTGTAGCTCTACAATAAATTTTGAACTTAGCATCAGTTCTCCATATATATATATGTACTATATGTGTGTGTGTGTGTGTGTATATATGTACATATGTGTGCGTGTATATATATATGTATACACACACACACAGAACTGATGCTACCCAACTTCAAAATACATATACACACACATACTACACATACATGCATGCAAAGACACACATATATACGCACACACATAGACACACACATTGTTGACTATTCTGGTTTTTTTCTTCTTCACATAAGCTTCAGGATCATTTTGTCTGTATATACAAAATAATTTTCTAGGATTTGTACTGGGATTTCACTGAATATTTAGATACAGTTGGGGAAAAAAATGACATCTTAATGGCATCAAATCTTCCTATCAATAAACATGGAATATCTCTGTTTATACAGTCATGTCACCTGTGAACATAATGGTTTATGCCTTTCTACATTTATGTTATTTATTTTTCTTATGCATCAGTAAGGATTTCCAAGATTCTGTTGAAAATGAGCAGTGAGAAGGGAACACCTTTATTCATCCTGATCTTAAGTGGGGAAATTTAAGTATCTCACCATTAAATATGATGTTGGTTGTGTAGAAAATGTAGACAATATTTATCAAGTTGAAAAATTTTAGTTTACTGAGAGTTTTTCTTTTTAAATCATCAATGTGTTGAATTTTGCCAAAACCTTTTTTATATGATCATGTGGTTTTTCTGGTTTAGCTTGGTTAGGTGATTGATCATATTAATTGATTTTCAAATGTTGAACCAGTTTTGCATATGGATTCAATATCATTTGGGTAGATTAGGATTTTATGTTTATTCTGATTTCAAAGTCACTCCCACTATTAATTAAATTTCCCCAACTCTTATGATCTCTAATACTCATATTAGTATCTAGCACTCACAAACTTGCATTCACACATATAGTCAGTCAAGGAACTAGCATGTGCTATGTATGTTCTCAAGGTGGTTGGGAGTTCAAGTTTAGAAGGTGACCTTTAATAGTTATCTAAAACTTATGAGTTAAGATTTGTATATGAAAATGCTAATAGTACCTGAAGATTTATTTGAAAGGTTTACATGAAAAATATATGGCAAGCATTCCAGACTGCTTGACATAGGAGGTGTTTGTATAAGAGTCTTTGCATACTCAAAACTGGGCATTTTGAGGAGAATAATTATTTAAGGAATTACAAGGAAGCTTAGAGAAAATAGTGCAGAATAATGCTAAGGCTAAAACAGAAGGGAGCTTTTATGATCCAAAGGCCTGATAGGAGAGAGGAAGAAGCAGTTATGGAAATAGAGGAGGGTAGTTTTATAGAGGAAACTTTACCTTTGGTAGAGAAATACAGCCAACTCACAGCAACTTGAGACAAGGAGTTAGTGGAACAAATACCTAATTTACTTTCAGATCTTGCTGATAGTACCTACAGATCACATCTGACTAGGAGCCAGAGGGCAAGGGAGCCAATTCATGTCCTTGATAAGATCAGCCTCCTAGGGCACAGAGACAATGGAGGAGTGGAGAGAACAGATCTAGATGGTCAAATAGGGAAAATACAGCAGAGTATTTAATCAATATTGAATTCAAATTCCCACTCTAAAATTGCTTACATTCAAATGGAGGAAGATGAAATGTTTTAGTAAAGTCCATAATGGAGTCAGGTGAGCATATTTCAATTGGTTTGAGCTAGCTGAGAGGCCCCTTTATACTTGCTGCAGCCTATAGTGTGTTCCTCAGACTCTCCCAGAGCTCAGATGGATAGCATGAGTGGATTCAGATCACATAGAGTCCTCTCACTTTATGTTGTGGCCAAACTGGATCACCCTCACAGTCACTTCACAAATCATGATGCCCTGCATTAGTTGAAGTGATTTCTTCAGCCTAGTAGGCTCCGTGCTTCTCCATTCTCCCCTGTCCTCTTCTAGTAATTGGTCCCTATCCCATTGCTCCATGTATCCTTCTTAGCTCACTCCCACTCAGTTTCAGTAGTGTGCTTCTGCCGTGCTGACTTGTCTTGGTAAGGTTACTTCTTTCAACAAACATTTTAGCCAACAGACACTAGATGACTATTGAATTATCTAGTCTGGTCCTAGATGAATAGGGGCTACACAGGGAATTTGGACTGGTACCGGCTCTTAAGAAGTTTGTATTTTTCCTGGGATTAAAAATTTTCTTTTACTTGTCCATCTTTCTTCTAGACTGTGGATGCCCTGAGGACAGGAAGTCATTTAAATTATCTTTGTACTTATAGTGCTTAGCAACCATGTAGCACAGAAACCTGAGAAAGTGAGAAATAATAGAAGAAACAAAGATAGGACAAATTAATTTATTCCACAGTTATTTCTAAGTGCCTAAAATATTCCAGGGCCTGATATAAAATTAAATTAATAGTGTGATGGTGTAAGACCAAGCAGGGGTGTCTGTGTATGTGTGTGTGTGTGTGTGTGTGTGTGTATGCCTACCAATGTGCATGTGTGTGCTCTTGGACACATGCAGTCATGAATGAAGACTGAGGAATTGCTCGCATCTACAGCACTCTGAGGAGTAACCAGAGATGTCTCTTGAACTACCTTCTGAACCGAAGTTTTGAGAGTCCAGATGAGACTAGAGGAGGGACCTGTTTAGATGCCCAACTAAGCAAGTTTGAGAGGACTCTTCAATTTTTAAAAGCAGGTGATTTTTGCAAATGAGGGCTTGTCGGCATATGGTATTTGGATGATATAATTTCTTTAATTGAAAGTGTTATCTTAACCAGAGAGTTTTGCAAAACCCCAAAACAAAGACATCTGTTGCTGTTTTTGTTCTTTTCCCCCAGCAAACAATCTGGTGATGGAAAATAGGAAAGACTACATGAAACACCAGGAGAAACTGTGGATTTGAAAAACAAATCTCTATTTTTAAGGGGTTTGGGGGGATTAAAGTAGGTACAAGGTAGGCAGTTTTTGAACAGACATCTTTGGTCATCATAACTCTGCTTTTTGTATATCAGCAATTTTAAGATAACACCAATGGGATGAGCTTGTGGCAAATTTAGTGTATTTTTCAGTTGTCCATGAAATTTAACTATTAGTTCTGTGATGCTGATATCTTGGTTACACTTCCAGACCAGATCTTTTGATTCCATGGTCTCTTGGACAAATTCTCCTGATGTTCCATGGGTTCCTCATCAGTCCACTGGACTTATCCTTCAGAATTATTAATTTTTTGGAGTGTTGGTGGTGTAGTGGTTAGCATTGCTGCCTTCCAGAATTCTCCATTTTAAGAAGTGCCCTACTACCCACTCAGTCCCTAGGTTCTTTCCTCTCTTGGAGACTGTGCAAGCTGACATCAAGACTCACAACTTGCTACTCTGCTGCCTCTTCTTTCACCTCTGCATTCCTCTCTCAGGTCACTGCAATGCTGTGTAGAGATGTCCCTAGACCTGACCTCTGTATCAGTCAGGGTCATGGCAGGAAGCAGAACTCAACCTCATCTGGTTGAATTGAAGAGTTAATAAATGAATGACATAGGGAAATGGTGGGGGTGGGGGCAGAGATCATGGCATCCATCCAAAGACTAGAAAAAGCTGAAGGCTGTTACCACTGCTAAGGCAGCAGGGAAAGAGGAAGAAAGAAATATATCAAAGCCCAGTAAGATCTAGAACTATAGAGGAAGGGTTGCCCAGAAAGGCTGTGCAGAAGCAGGCAGAGAACAGGAAAAAATTCACAGAATTTTTCTTCTACACACCTCCCTCCTTTTTACTGGTGCTTCCTGTTGCACCCAGGAGCTTCGATGTGGTCATTAAGGGTCAGCTCCTCCTAGGCACAGAGAAGAGTAGAGAAGGGCTAAGAAGGACCTGCAGCTATGGAAGAGGAGAATAGAGAATGACAGACCTGTCTTATCCATTCTGCACTCTGGTAGTGAAGTGTTAGTTCTAAAGCCCAACTGATGTCTCTCCTTGGACTGAACCAATTTAGCACTCTAGATAAAAGCTCCTTTTTGTCATTGAGTCTTCCTGTTGACCCCTTCTGACCTTCTTAGTCAGATATCTCACCACTCCTGATCCTTACCGATACCTTAGTTCCACTGCTTTACTTCCAGCCCCCTGAATATGCCATACTGTTCCAAATCTTTGTGACTGGCAAATGTGGCATTTTTCTTCTTGCCCATCCCAGTACCATCTCCCCAGCCTAGTTCAGACATTGCCTTCACCAGGAAGACTTCTCTAACCATTCTCTCCCCCACTTTGAAGGAATCACTCTCTGAGCTGTCTTCATAATAAATATCTTTATTTTTTCACAACTAACATACTTTGTGAATTGCACCGAGCTAGTCTGTATTCATAGCCAGCCTGGCAGTTCCTTGCCAGTAAAGACTGTGTACTCTGTGCACTTTGGCATCCCTAGTGCTTATCATAGTGTCTGGAACATTATATCCATTCAGTAAACATTTAAAAAGAAGGAAAGAAGAGAGGAAGAGAGAAAGGGAGGGGGAGAGGAAGGAAGGCTCCTCTCCCAAGCATGCAAAGAATTTCAAATGCCTTGCCCCATCTGACCTTTACAAGCTGTGTAGGTGCCAGGGTAGGGATGGCACCTGGGATAAGCACACCTTGTCTTGGAAAGGATGGGAGGAGACTGGGGGAAAGAACAGGGAGAATAGAATAGTTGGGAGTCAGTGGATTGGATTTGGATTCACGTCTTTAATATATGGGCCATGAGTCCTTTGCTGAACTTACTAGTGACCTCTCTGAGTGCTTAATCTCTGCAAATAGGAGGTAATAATATTTAACCTCCCAGAGTTGTGGGTGAGAGAGTGTGGAGATGTTTCATGTACTATACAGGACCGAGCACATAGTATCAGGGCAACTGGGGCCACTTTTCAGCATACCCTATCTTCAGTAATCTCTCCTACGTCTACCAGCTGTCCTACCTTACATACCCAAAGTAAGAGGAAACTTAGGACATTTTTCCCACATTGAGAAAGTAGCTTTGTGAAATTTTAGAGCTGTAAATCAAGTCCAGAAGATACCTAGAGGCCCCTAGATCAATCTTTTTTTCTGATGCTAGGGCCACCTTGCCAAGCAACACAGGCTTCATGCAACAGTGCCAGCTTACTCCGATCTAGCCAGCCCCATCCATCTTTGGAAAACTGACTGTCAGAAACTTCCTTCTGTAGAGGTCTTTGCTTCTCTATATTTGTTCATACTGGCTGTGGTTCTACGTTTTAGGACCACACAGAAAAAAACTTATACTCCTTGTTAGATTATAGTTCCCCTGCAATGGAAGCAGCTCTATTGTCCTCTGAATTGTTTCTCCTCCAAGACAAGCATCTCTTGACCTGCTAATGTTCAGGATGGAATCATTAAGATCTTTTGTTATGCAAGAGAATCTTATCAGAACTTTCTTTTTGCTTTCTTTCTTGATTCAGACCTGTGAATAAACAACTCAGTAGTCTTTCCAGACATTGACACTATAGCAAGTCATCATTCATCTAAAACTCACAAAACCACAGGCTCAGGAGACTTTTGTGTCTGTGTAGGGAGGCTGTGGATCCCAGAGGTGAGCATCGTTTGCCCAAATTCATGTAGATGGTAAATGGCACAGGGATCTACCCGACCCTGTCTGAACCAGAGCTTCCATTTCTACTGCCACTCTAGCTAAGGACAGAAACAACATGGGGGTGCCCTGGACAATCTCACTCACTGAACATTAGTCTCCTCAAGGAAGAGATGCTGTTTAGCTGTGTCTTGCTGATTCCTAATCATCAATAGTACCTTTCACATAGGAAACTCTTGAAAGAATTATATTTTTATCATCATTGTTATTCAGTGCTTTACAAAACTTGCCAACTGATAGATTTTCAGTAACAGTTGTATTCAGTAGATTTTCAGTAACAATTGTATCGACTAGTGGTATTCAAAGTGTGGTCTGTGAACTGGTGTCAGTATACAAACTGTTTGTGCCAAGATTTAAGAGTGAATTGAGATTTAATGATGAGAAAATTTATAGCAATTTGACATCACCATGGCACCCAATTATGTGAATTTGTACTTTCCTGAAGTATCAATATGGCCATAGATTGAGAATAAAAACTTGATGCTTCACCATAGATACTGAGAAGCATTGGTGCTGACTATTTGCCTAATGAGTCTTTCTATTTCATTTGTATGAATATTATAATTTTACTTGGACTGTAGAATCAGTTCAGCTCAGTTTGGCAATGCACCAGTCACACCTTGAGTATGTCCCTTGGTCTCTGCCAAAGGTTGTGGGTGACAGCAGGATGAGCAAAGCATCAGTTCTTCCTACAACACTCAGCGCAACAGAAGGCACAGAGTAGAAGCTTAGTTTATGTTAATGAGATTGAGTTGGTCTGACTTGACTTTATATTTGCACTTCTGCAGGCTACAAATGGTTGATATCTACAGGAATACTTAAAACTGGCCAAGAATGCTTGAACATGTGTTCTACGCTTGTGGGTTGGAAGCAATGAAAAGGTAAGGACTTCCAGCGTTTTCTTTGGACTCAAATTCAAAGACATACTTTTTCTTTCAAATATACAGATTTTTTTTTCAGAATTCAGTATGAGTCTGATAACAGATATGTGTAATCTTACTTTCTTTTATCCTTCTTCAACCTAAAATTTATTAAATCAGCAATGCTTCTTAAAATTAATGGCATCTTAGAATTTAAGAAAAACTGCAGTGATACTGAATTGCTTTCAGAATCCTGTTGAACACATATAGAATGTTGTATAAACATTCTTTGGTTGATTTATTAGCATTTGTTTTTAGAAAAATCATTTGGAATCACCTGGGGTGGGAATATTGGGTAGAAACTAATGTTTTTGTGTCTATAGTTGAAATAAACCTTTGTTTGCTAATTTATCCCTAACAGTGCTTCCCCTGTGGGGAGCTTTATCCTTGATTTCAGATGAGGAAACTTAGGCTCAAAGGGAGATGCTGTTTTTTGACCAGAGTCTACAACTGTTAGTTTTTGAACTAAGAGTCCATGTTTTTTTCACTGCTGAATTGGTCATCTGTATGCTTTATAAAGTCTGATTCATAATTCATTCTTTCAGGAAGTCTTCTTTAATTCCTTTACCTAGGTAGTGATCACTTTTTCCCTTTACACTCATGAAACACCATCTCTGTCAAGCTAATGACCTTAATGCTTTACATATTAAACTATGGTGTATCATGCAAGTCTTGGCTTCCACTGTTAGATACCAGTTCCTTGGGAGGCAAGGAACTAACAGACTGGCCTCTCTTTGGGGATGTTGGCAACTTCCCTAAGATCTTAGAATATTTTCTTTGTGTCTGTATTGTTCATCTGTGATATAAGATGGGGATTATGGTCCCAATTAAAAATTCTATCAGTTTACATGTGGTGGAGTTACTGACTTTGTAAATTGTGTTTCAAAAGAAGTATATAGTTATTATAGAAACATGGAAAGTTCAGATAACTAAGAAAACAAAGCTCTTGATTGGTGCATTCGGATATATCTGTTCAAACCTTCCATTTTGTTACTGCCTCTATATTATTCATTCTGCTCTACATTTCAAACTGAATGCATTTGACCCACTTTTGTCCTTAGCTTTTGGTCTTTAGTTAAGACTTAAAAGTATAAAATACACAGAAAAAAAAAGCATAGGCAGTAAGATCTATGACATTAGTCTCACGGTGTTTTTGTGGATTTGACTTAAAATGTCAAAGGAGACAAAAGCAAAAATCAATAAATGGGACTAAATAAAACCAAAAAGCCTATACACAGTGAAAGAAACCAATACCAAAATGAAAAGGCAATCTAGTGAATGGGAGATATATTTGTAAATCATACATTTGACAAAGTGTTAACTATCCAAAATGTGCAGAGAACTCACACAACTCAACAACAAGAAAACCAAGTAACTTGAAAATGGGTAGAGTGATTTGCTTTCAAACTCATCCCACTTGAATATGACTGTTTCCTAGAAATAATGTGGACCCCACACAAGTAATAAGGATGTAAAATTGTAATTCTAATTACATAAATATTTATTCTGACTATAATGGAATAAGATCACTAACAATAATAAACTAAAAGCCAATGTTTCTGTAGCATTTTATAAATTAAAAACTACATTTACATCCATTGTATTGTTACAGTCTCATAACAACCGTGTAAAATGGGTAATCTTATACTCATTTTCCATAAAAGGAAGTGAAAGTCAAGTCACCTTAGCTAATAAGTGGCTTATAGCTAATAAGTGGCTGAGTCCACAGTTAAAATCGATCATCCATTTCCAGATCTGTGCTGCTTCTAATAATACAATAAATGCTATTGTTGCTACTTTTGTAATTTTCATAACACAGGTCTCTCTGATATAAACTCATTATAGCAATGTACTCCCTTTTGGCCAACGGGGAGTTGTATTTGATAGAAATCTGTTGTGGAGCTAGAGTTCCCCAGGTAGTATCTCAGGTAGATTATTATGATTATCAGGCATTCAGCAGACGTTATCAATCACGCTTACCATGGAGGTAAACTGAAGTATAATGATGAAGTCACCCAAGAATGGGAAGGCCCTTTTCCTTAACCGCTAGATAGGACTCTTACCTTCTTCATGGAGAAATTGGAAGAGTCTTAAAGTAGGTGGCAAGTCACATATTTTCCGATACCTGACAGGTCCTAGATGTGCTAGTGTGATGCTTTCTCTGAAACCATGAATCAGATCCTGCCCCACTGACCTGGCGGGGTGGCTGTGCTGTCCAAAGCTGACCCATTATAGTTGTCTATGTTTAGAGAGCACATCTTATCTGTGGACTATAACTTCTGGATGTTTTAACTCCTGATCCTCTCCAAACTTAGGATCACTTGTAAGGGGACCTGGTCTTTCCATTTGGTTCCCTGTTACTTGAGGTTGCCTTTGGTGGAACTCAGTCAACTGGGTGAAATGGTTTTTAGCCAGTAAAATTTCCTTGAGAATTCAGGAGAGCTTGTGCCTTGCTTTGTGTCAGTTGAGCTCAAGTGTGTGATGAGGAACTATTAATTTTATCCTCTAAAACCTTCTAAGAGGTTGCTTTCTCTGTGTAACATCCCTTGGTTCCTATACGTAGAGTTTAGCATTCCGTTACTTCTTTCTTGTTGTTTTAATTTTACGTATCTTATGGTATTATAGAACTTGCTACCTAGGCCGTCTTTTCCAATAAAACATGAGCTCTCAAGGTCAGGAACTGTGGAATCCCCGGGGCCTAGCATGGGGCCTTGGACAGAACTGGAGTTTGGTTATTTATTGCTAAATAATAAATCATGGAATGACTTGGCACCAGGAGAACCTAGATGGCAATTTACCAGCTGTGTGAGTTGGCCACATCAGAACTTAACTTGGTCTGACTTTACTTTCAGGTGAAATGTACAAAACGATGCTCTTCTGCTATGGTCAAAAGAGGTGACCTGGAGAAACCTGTGAAACAGGAAAGTTATGATACAAAGTAATGCGTTATAGATTAGCAACAGATAGTGAGTGATCACCAAGAAACTGGCACAGGTCTAGGCAATTCAGTGGAGGGAGGAAGTGAGTCTTGCAATGGCAGCCTGAGGGTGTATCTATGTCCTCTCTCTCTCTCTCTTTTTAAAGATTTACTTATGCGCACAAGAATGGGTACAGGCCAGAGGTGCATGGGGTGAATGGATTCACCAGAGACAGAGTGGGGAGCTAGGCAGATTGAAATGAAATATACTGCTGAGGGGAGCAGTGGAGAGGTCTGCCACTCACTCCATGTAGGTCACCCCCTGACTGGGGGATTGAACTCATGCTGCAGTGGCTGCGGTAGCTTCATAGTGCTGTGCTTTAACCTATTGTGCCACCAGCGAGGGCCCTATGTCTTACCTCTCAACTTTGATGAAAATGTGGCAGTGATTGTCGTTGATGAACTCAGAACAAAACAGTCTATTGAGCAGCATTGTACTTGAGGCCTTTTGACAATGTCCACACCAAGGTTTCCTCCAGTTCCTGTCTCCCCATGATGGGAAACTTGCACCCAGGGCCGGTGCAGTCTGTGCAGTGCTACAACCACAATGATTTTTTTTTTTAATGCTTTGCTGCTGCCATTTGCAAAATTTTTATAATTTTGAATAAGGAGCCTGACATTATCATTTGCTCTAGATCCCTCAAACTAAGTAATCAGTCCATCCTCTGGAGGAAGCTGTGGCCCTCTTTGGATGAGGCTGATGGTTATGTTTTTCTATTTAAAATCCATCTGGGTAAATTCAACCCTGTTAGAGGAAACTGTACACTTATTTGTTCATTTATTCAACTTGTATCTACTGGAGACTTTATGGTGCAAGCATGGGAGAAAGTATACATGCGTGAGTCATACTCTCTGGCTGTGAAGGTCAGACAAAGAAGGAAAACAAGCAAGTAATGAGGTGGCTGCTGTCCTGGGGGGGCGCTTGGTGTTCAGTGGAAGCATGGAGAGATGCATGCTTCAGGGATGGGGATGATCTCCTGGGGCAAAGCTTGCCTTCTGCAGTAGAAGTGAGCTGCTGCAAAGATGTAGGAGTTAAAGTGCAGATTTGAAGATTGAAATGAAGGTGACTTGCCTCTAGCTCTAAGAAGCTTCAGGCTTCTAGTTGCAGGACTAGACTTCATCATTCAGGTCAGATAGGTCAACAAACTTTGGAGGAACTTCGGAGGAGCTGTTATGCAAATATTCAGGTGGAACTTAAATGACAAAGCTGAATGATGTCTGATAAGGGGCCCATTCTAAGAGTATAATTAACTGCTAAATTCAGGAAAGCAGATTATGTGTGATTGCACTTTTTTTCATCCAGAGCTATTTGATTGCTTAGAAAATGTAGCTAGTGCCAAAGTCTAAGCCTGGGCTGCAAACCCAGGTCAGATCAACAATTTTAGGGCAACAGTCTGATTCCCCACCCCTGCACCAAGCTTATCTTCCCCTTTATACCTATTTCCATTGTTTTATAAGTCACAATGTATAAACCATATTTATTTCAGTGTCTCTTCAGAGAAGCATTGAATCCCTTGTTCCTCCTGGCAATTAGTGGGAAACTATTGAAAGTTTATTGAATAGGGAAAAGTGCAAAGGGTTTTACAAACACATGGCAATCCTGATTTTCATGCATTCCAGACTTTCAACTTCCTCCGTGATTAAAACAACAACTATAATCATAAAAACCCATAGCAACAACAAAAACACCATCAACACATTCCTAATATTGAATTAGATGAAGTTGAACTCTTTGAAACAATTAAACAGCTCCATGGGGAGTTGTGTCAGATTGGGCCTGGATCCCTGCATCCAGCACCTGGTGTGTGGAGAGGACCAGACGTAGTGCTGGTTAAGATGATTAAGGACATGCCATTAGAAGCTCCTGAAGTACTTAACAGAGTTGACAGACATTTATTGAGCATTTATTGTGAGCACAGACAGGGTTAAAAATGAGCATTTTTTGGTCTGCAAAGAGCTCAAAATTGGTCACATCCTTTATTGAGGGCCTAGTGTGTGTTGATTCTTGCTCTGTGGGATGAAATTTTATATCTGTTTGATCTTAAATGTTCCTAACAACTTTTGCAGTGATGATTATTATGAAAGGGTAGCCTCTGTACTAATTGTTAGGGGCAGTAACCTCTACTTTTGACCTTTATTTTTTCCCTGTGCTATAGAGAAAGCTTCTGGTTGCTACCCCCAAAGACAAAGTTGCAAGTGGTGCAGGTTAAACCTGAGAGAGGTATAAACACCAGCTCTTTGGACTTTCAGACAGACCACTTCATACTGATGGGATTACCATTTCAGAGATGAGGAAACTGAGTCTCAATCAGCTTGGGAGACTCACCCAGACTCACTCACACTTCTTCAAAGACAATACTATGATGATCAAATGCTGATCAAAATCTGGTCTTTTGTCTTCCATCTTTCATCATGATAGAGTTACGGCCCCCCAGCACCCTCTCTCTTCATCCTTACTGCCTTACCTGTTCAAAGGTGCAGTGGTAACCACCACACTGAGAACTCTGGATGTCTGGCTTTCTCCTGTTAGGCTCTGAGAAAGTTGCTCGGCATTCTGGTTCTGAGTCACTTCATTACGAAGCAGGAATGGTGATTTCTGGATTCAAATCTTGATCCCATTACCTGCTAGCTCAGCTTCTTTGAACACCCTTGTCTGCAACATGGAGCAAAATTGGACTAAGTAGGTCAAAGGTATATGTAAGTTTCCTGCTTTAATTCTGGCACATAGTTGACACTCATTAGCTTTGCGTTTCTCCAATTTTTGGTGATCAGGTCTCTGGAGAACTCACCAGAAATTTTAGAAACCATTTGGGCTAAGCATGTCTATTGCTCACTTCCTCCCCTTTCTGTCCCTTTCCTAATCACTTTGTTCCTTAAAGGTAAGGGAACTTCATTGTCGGCCTGTGCATTGATCAGGCAAGGGAGAGAGTGGAGCTGGCTCTGAGGCAGTTGGGCCCCGGGAGGAAGGGGGTGGGCAGGTCTCATTCTATTTGTACAGGTGCATTGTAATGCAGCCTGTGGTGTGAACATTTTCCACTTCATTACTCCTGGCCCTGGCCCAGGCCCTGTCTACTCCCCTGGCCCCTGCCTTGGTTTAATTTCAGCAGTTCCTGGCCTTTGGAAGGCAGCAGTAACAGAAAGGAAAACAAATGAGGTCGCCATAAACATTTCTGCACATTGCCCGACCCGGGCAGATGGGTATATACTTGCGGAGCAGGAGAGGGGGGGTGGGTTTGTCTGGGCCGCTCGTACCCCCATCAAAGTACCTCAGTCCCAAAGGGCCCCTGTCTGGTGAGCCCAGTCTTTCTAACTGGAGTTAGCTTTGGTTTCATGTAGAAGTACTGGCCAGAACAGCTTTCCACATATTCTAGTAGGCTGTTCGCACACGCTTTCAGAGATTAGTTGACTGAATAAATAACAGTAGCATGTATCAAGCACTTACTGTATGTTAGTGCTGTTAATATTAGATAGATTTTGGCAGAGGTATATACTGTTATTGTCTTGTTTTGCAGATGGGGAAACTGAGGCACATAGTACAGGTCTTTAGCAGAACTAGATTTTGTCCCTGGCAATCTGATTTCAGAATCTGCATGTTTAAGTATGATGCAATCCTGGCTCCTCATATAGAATATTCTATGAACTTACACTGTAATGATGAGAAAACTTAGCTGTATAATATTATAGCTAGAGAAGGGTATACTTTGGACTTATGGACTTCCAGGATTGGGTTGGAACTAGGTGATAGGTTGCAATGATGACCATTAGATTCAGACTTACATACCTCCACTGATGGGAGCTCATTACTATACTGGAAGTAGCTTTGCTTTACATGACTGGCAGTCTATGCTTTACATAGAATGGCAGTGTTGATGACTCTGTGCAAAAGGAAACTTTTTTGTAATTGTGTTGGTTGTTTATAAAAAGTGACTGTGCCTAGGAATAGGTCCCTGTGGTCACTGGATAAATATTTCTTTCCTCTTTTCACAAATAAAGATAAGGAAGAAAATGTTTTCTTTCCATACTGTTAAATAGTTGTTTATCAAATAATATTAAACTCCCGTCTCATTTGAAAGTTGAAAAGTTTGACAAGGTGGGGAGATCCAAGTTCTCACCTTTCTTTTTATTCCCTCTCCTCCTTTTCCCAAGTGGTTTGTGAATACACCGGTGGTAAACATTTGCTAGCCATGGGACTACAGCAAGGAATAAGAGCACTCCCTGCCTATGGGGAGTTTACATGGACCGTGGGAGCCAGCCATGTAAATAACTAGAGGTGTGCATGAAGGCCACAACTGTGGTGAGCTCATGGTATTCGGCAAGGTAGGTTCTCCAATGCATTTGAAAGAAATATTTGCATTTGAGAGCAGTTTAAAATTATCACCAAACGTGTAATTTTATGAGCAGGGGTCCATGTTGTTATTGGAGAAGACACACCAGGGATTGAAATCAATCCTATTCCTCTCTGACTTAGTGAATTACCCCTAGAAACCTCTTTTTCTCCTGCCTCTTCAATTTATCCCTTTTTATCAGCTCTGTCTCATCAGCATGCAAACATGCTATAAAGTCAAACATCTTGAAAACAAATGCTATCAATTTCTACCTCCCTCTCATCTTTTTCCAGACAAACTCTCCAAACACTTGAACCTACTCTAAATATCCACTTTTTCTTTCTTCCTGTTTTGTTTTGTTTTGTTTTTAGTGTTTATTTTATTTATTTATACTTACTAGAGCTGGGGTGTAGGCCAGAGGTTCCAAGGTAGGCAGGGGTGAGAGGATTCACTGGAGACAGAGTGGGAGGCAGAACAGGTAGATTTACTGAAATCCACTGCTGAGGGGAGCAGCGGGTGAGACAGGAGAGGTCTGCTTCACCAAGTAGGTCAGCTTTTTGGCAGGGGATTGAACTTATTCTGCAGTGGCTGCTGCATAGTACTGAGACTTAACACCTGGCACCACCAGGGAAGCCCCAACTTCTTCTTCCTCTTGTCTCTCTTGGATCAATCATTGTGTTTTACTTTCACCACTGCACTGAAACAATATTGTCAAGTTGATGAAAGACCACCCTTTGCTAAGTCTGAAGGTGGATTCTTAGTCCTCACTTTTCACTAATTGACTCTATGGGTTGCTCCTTTCCTAAAACACTTCCTTCACTCAACTTCTAGGACTGGAGTCTCTGCTTTCTCCTCTCCCTTTAGTGAAATCCTCCTGCATGGCTGGCTTGCCAGGTACACTTCCTCTTTATTAGCCCTCACCATTGGAATGCACCAAGGGCTGGTCATTTCCTCTATCCCCACTCATCCCTTGGGGACCTCCGTCCAGGCCATTGCATTTAAAGAATGCTCAGAAGAATGGCCCATTAATATCTCTAGCTTGCTGTTCTGGATGCCTCTTTTGTCTTCTACTGGATCTCTCATACACAGTTCAAATATACTATATGTAAAAGAGAACTCTCTATTATTCCCACAACTTGGTTTCCTATTCCTCTCCCCTAGAATTCCCCATCTCTAAAAATGGCAACTTCAGCTTCCAATTGAGTCCAAAAGTTACAGTCATCACTGACTTCTCACTTGCCCCCTTAAGCCCTCATCAGCATAACCTGTTGCCTCTTCCTGAGAAATAAATAGATCCAGAATCTTCATTCTTACCACCTAACTGCATTCCCACTCTCTGAACAGCAGCCCTTTCTGACCTGATTGTAGCAACAGCCTCCCTGCCACTCTCAGACTGTTTGTTACTTACACGGGAGCCAGAGTTAGCCCATCTCATCAGATTGCAGCTTTTTTTTTGCCTGTGACTGCAGTGTCACTCAGGTAAAATCTGAAGTTTGCTCAGCCCCTGTGAGACCCTCCTGATTGGGACCCCTCATTCTCCTCCAGACTCACCCTCCTTCTCTCTAGCCTAGCTGGTCTTCTTGGTATTCCACAAACATACCAGCATGCTCCACGTCTAGACCGTGGGGCTTCCTCTTCTTCCTCCCCAGATGTCCTTCCACGGCATGCACATGACTAGCTTCCCCGCTTTCAGCTTCCTCGGAAAGGACTTGCCCAGGGATCTGTGGAAAATAACCCACGCTGTTACTCTCTGCACGCTGCTTACATTTCCTTCACAGGGTTCATCACTGCCTGATAGTGTATTTATGCGACTGTTCATTGTCTCTCTTCTCTAGAATTTAAGTTCCTCTATAGAAAGTTGCTTTGTTTGTGACCTTCCCTCCAGGGTCCAGAATTGATGTTGATACCTCGTAGCTGCTCAGGAAAGAGTATGTTGGGAAATGTGTGTGTTTGAACCCCCTTTCTGCCTCTGACTGCCTGTGCCGAGGTGAATCACTTCACCTTTGTGCCTCAGCTTCTTCCCTCTGGAAGGAACAATACTATTTCTTGCCGTCCCAAATTCAGGAGAAGTTAAGAAAAAATACAATGAGATTTGGGCTGGGAAAGCATGTGGTGATGAAGACATAATGTATAAAATCAGGAAAATAATCAATTCCTTCCCTGTTTTGTCCATATTGTAAATTTACCTCGATACGAGAAGAATGTTATAACATACACAGACTCCTGTTTATCTTCCATGGCTTGATTTGGAGTGTGAAGAGGGGAGGGAAGAAACTGCTGTAGTTTGTCTGGTCCCCACTGAGGCCAGGCCTGGGGTGTGATCCAACCCAGTAATTGATACAGCTCTGTCTGTACGACGTGTGTGTCCCTCGAGGGCAGTAGCCATGTGTTTGAAGTTCAGGGTTGGCCTCAACAAGAGTTTACTGAATTGGGGATTGGACTTAATTGTATTTTGTTTGTTATGGCTGCTGAGGAAAAGACTCAGTGATGTAAGTGACTTGCCCACGGTCGTCCAGGTAGTAGGTAGTGTTACTGTCCTCTGCTGAAGCATGGTTAGTACCTCCTGCTTGTAAAAGCTCCGCCGACAGCATCAGGCTGCTCAGTTTGGGGTACGTCTGTTAAGCCAGACCTGGGCAATTGCTTGAGTCTTTGCACGCACATCTTTCCTCGGAGCAGCAGTTGGCTGTGTGATGCCAGCATAATAGCTGCTCTTCAGTGCTCTTTGTAGGAGCCTGGAAAACTCTTCAACTAGAGAGGGGAGGGAAAGGTCCAGGAGAAAGCCTTCTCCCAATCAGGCTTGAATTTGCAGCACCTCCCTAGTTTCGATGTGCAGTTTCACGGTTTCACTATGGCCACTGCAGTTGCTATGGAGACACAGCAACAAATATTTGGAGGCCTGTAGCACTTCCCTCTTCCCTCCCTCCCCTCCCCAAGCCTAGTCAAGAATGTTTGGGACAAGGCTCCTGCCCATCAGGCTGCTGTTTGTGGCTGAATGCAGCCTTTGTGACCAGCCTCCTGGCCTGCCACCAGGCTCCAAAGAGATGACTGGGCCCAGATCTTTCTAAATAGTGTTTGTGTTTTAGTTATCCACAAGGAGGGTGGGGGGAGCTTTATATAATTGTAAGAAAATCACTCAGACTGTGGCTGATTTTCAAGACCAAAACGATGTTAGCTCTCACTTTACAAATATCATTCAGGAGAGCCTTGGCAGGTCGCTGTGAGAACAATACAAGTTCCCACTCACTGAGCACAGACAGCTATGTGCCTGGAGTTCTGCTCTTCCAGGGCCCCCAGCCACTACACAGCCAGATAAGTCTGTGCTCCTCTCACTCCCAGCTCCCAGATGAGGAAGTTCATGCTCATGAAAGGGACACAGGTTGCTTGAGGACGTCAGGCTGGTGAGTGGTGCTGCCAAGGTTGACTTGTCCCATTGTTATAACAATTATTGGTGTGATGATGAAGTTCCCTAGATCTCTGCTGCACAATGGCTGGCAGGTTTTTTGAGCCCCTACCTTGCCCTGTGCTGAGTCAGTCTTGAGAGAAAAAGTGAGACTGAGAACTTAGGCCTTAGCTGGGAGTTCATTTTCTTTGTCTGTGAGAACTTGATAGGTTTGCTTATCACTGCAGGCCAGGCATTGTGTGATCTTACCGGAGTGTAAGATCAGCCAGCAGGCCCCTGGCTTCCCATCTGGCTCCAGTTCTTTTTGGGGGAAGGAGGCAGTGAAGGAAACTTGACTTAACGGCAGGTGTTACTTGAGGGTTAGAAAGGTACCATTGTCTCCTCAGCAATAAACTGCCTGATTTTCACCTGCTGGCAAATCGCAAATTCACTTGCCATTAAAATACTGGGTCATTGCTTCATTAATTTAATAAGTCTTTATTAAATACCTACTGGGGGTCAAGCACCGGGCTGGGTATTGGGGGAAAGAGAAATGAATAATATTTGTTTAACACGTATTTATTGAGTGTCTGCTCTGTGCTTTGGTTCTCTGTTAGGCCCTGGGGTTACCACACATTCCCTCTCCTCTAGGGAATTATTTGCAGATAAGTAAATAGGCGCTTGTATAGGGAGGATTGCATCTTCACTTGTAAGGATAAGGTGCTAAGGGATCACCCAGCCAGAGCACTGAAGTAGTCTCCACCTGCATGATTCACTTCACCAGCCATCTGTGGCTGCT
Source organism: Condylura cristata (assembly GCF_000260355.1). NCBI lineage: Eukaryota > Metazoa > Chordata > Mammalia > Eulipotyphla > Talpidae > Condylura > Condylura cristata. Next base: position 33,483,889 of record NW_004567109.1, read on the forward strand.
AAACACTTGGAATAAGACTGGTCTCATTTGAGATGTGCTGGGGGTGGAAAACATACACTGAATTTCAGTCTCAGTACAGAAAAGAGAATGTAAAACATCTCACTAGAAATTTTAATTGATTACATGTTGAAATGTTAATATTTTTGGCTAGATGAAATATATCAGTAAATTAATTTCTCTATTTTTGTGTGATGTCTTTGAACCCACCCTAGCAACACTGTGATATATGTATTATTTTATCCTAGCATCATTTAACAGATAGAGGGATGCGCTAACAGGTCAAATGGCTTGCCCAAGGTCATATGACTTAAGGAGGGCAATTATTTGCTCAAAATCAGACAACTGAACCTTCCTAGAGAAAGTCCATCATTTATTTGGCTTGGCAATTGTGTCTTTATTGAACAGATAGTTATCTCTCCTTAGTATGTGTTCATCTTTTCTTGAGAGAGCCCAAGAGTATGTCAAAAGCATGAGTCAGTTCTGGTCACTAATCAACTTATCAAGGAAGATACATCCTGAAACCAAATCATTCCCGCCTGTGTCGGAGGATGGCAGTTGTCCCTAAATAGCTGCTCTCCCTTCCTTAACAACAGAATCTTGGCTTTTTGGCTGGCACATGGCTGCTGGAAATGAAGTCTGTGTTGTTTGTCCTCCATTACACAAGTGTTGTCATGTCACCAACTTCTGGTCCATTGGATACAAGCAGAAACAGTGTGTGAAATTTCTGGAAAGTTCTTCCATGGGAACATACCCTTCACCCCACCCTTCCTCCTCCTTTTTAGAAGGAGCACCCTTTTGGGCAGAAAGTAGAAACCATGCTTTGAGGAAAACAGCATGAAGACAGACGGAGTCTGGGCCACTGGCACAAAGGAGTGCTATCCCAGTCCAAGATCACCTGATCACCTGTCTCTGCACTTCTATTATAGGTGAAAGAATTGAATCTCGTGACTACCATGAGTTTTCTGGCATATACAGCTGAGTGTAATTTGAACACCATCGATCAAAAACATTTCCAAATATTTGGGAAATGAGATGGTTATAGTAGCGTTATCTGTGGACATAAAAAATCCAAAGCTAAATTTTTGGGAGTGTGTGTCATCTTTAAAACTTCACAAGGTCCATATTTTAAATCAATTATTTTTCTTTTTTTGTAGAAAGAAACACATGAAAAGAATTAAAAAAAAAAAAACTCAAGCCAAATTTTAGATGATGAAAATTTAGTTAATCTCTCTGTTTTGTAAATGAGATTAACATTGCATAAATGAATGTGTGTGCGCGTGTGTACATGCATGTATGTGATTTGATGGCAGTGGGTACAGGACTAACACACAGTAAGTGCTCAGTAACTTCTGCCTTTTCTTACAATCCAATATGTGTCAAACATTACACAAAGAACTAACGGGCACAATAGATAGTTCCAAGTCTTCAGGAAGATTGCTGTGGGATTGAGTAGATGAGTCCTGCAGGAAAACACAATACCCAGCTAGACTCGCTAAAAGTCTGCAAAGAATTTGTTAAATAAGAGCCAAAGTCACTCAGGAACTTTGAAGACAGACAGACTAATGCTTGAATCTCATGAACTGTTTGGTCTTTTCTGAGTCCTGGCTCCAGTGAGAACAATAATATTGACTTCCATGGAAGATTGTTAGAAGTATCAAGGTAACAGAAGCATATAAAGTACTAATCCAATGACTTGGGCAGAATAAATGATCAATAAGCGTGACTAGTACCATCATTTTAGGTTGAGGGGAATCAGAGAATGCTTCCTGAAGGAAGTAACTTCTATGTTCAGATCAAAAGATTGAGTAAAACAAGAAAAAACCTTCAAGGGGAAAGAAAGTACACTAGTGATCGTAATGAGGAGGAAAAGTAAATGGCAGCTCCAAGGACGCCACATGTTGGATGAAGGCGAGGGACTCGGGGAGTAGAGAGAGGAAGAAGACTTGGAGAGTAGATTGAAATTTAGCCAAGAGGGTCTTGAATGCTAAGCTGGAGTTTTGACTTCATTCTCTACTTACTGGGGAGCTGGAACAGATTTTTTGAATGTAAGAATGACATAGGCATAATGGGTGACTATAGCAAATTACTTAGCTTCTTAGAAGGATGATTAATAGAATGGAGGTTGGGACCATAATTAAGACAAAAGATGATCAAGGCTAAAATTAGGGCTTTGGCACTAGAATGGAGAGGAAGGGATGGCTCTGAGTTAGAGTTCCCTGGGCACAGTGACTGGGTAGGTGTGGTCCTTTATACACTCTTGCAAGAGACAGGAGTTGGCCCATTGGCACAGTTCTGTACCCAACCCATCTTCAGTCCACATGAGGTGTTTTCCAGACTGTACTCTTTGCTCACCTGTGGGATCCCCGAGCACCTCTTTCCAATAGGACAGCCCTGCTTTCTCCTCAGGTTCCAGGTTCACCTCAACCCATGACTCCGGTGAGAGGCTGACAGATTGACTCAGTGACCCATGGAGATGGGTGAGTCATGTCCAGCAGAACATGCCACCCTACCTGAACCAGAGCATCCTGTGTTATGGAATCTAGTAGAAAGGTCATCAGAACAGGTTTGAAGCAGCCTGACTCGGTCATTGGTAATTTCTTGATCTCGATACACAACTTTTTCTCCATCTAAAAAAAAAAAAAAAAAAAAAAAAAAAGACACCTCTCTTTAATATCTGGGGGAATAAAATTAGGTAACAAATTTTCCCATCCGTTCATTCCAGCACTGATGACTGGCACCTACTCTTTGCCAGTGTACTGGGGACAGAGGAATGAATCTTCCACCTTGAAGGAGAGCAGGTTCTGTTGGGTAAACAGATGTGTAAATCAAAGCACTAACAGAAATAAGCTTTTCAATATATAGTTTGACATTCACTAACTCACTTGGGTTGTCTCGTGTGAAGGAGAAACAAATTATATCCACTTGACAGATGAGGAAACTGTGGGTCAAAGTGATTTATTTGCCCTCTCTGATTTTCTCATATTATCCTGAGCTTAAATTTCCCCCAGATTGGAGTTTCAGGTGTTTATCTTTCACCATAAACTTTAAATTCATTTCAGAAAGGGCTAGCTTATTTCCATTTTGACTTCCACATCTAGCCCAGGCTTAGAAAGAGTGCAGACAGGCAGAAGGAGGGGGAGTGGAAAGTAGCCAATAGTTTTGGAGCACTGACCAAGGGCAAGCTTGGTTGTGTTCTTTACCTTTGTTGCTTGTTAATCCACAAAAACTTGGCACAGTGGGTAATATTGTTTTATAGGAAATGTGCCAGAGGCTGAGATGAGTTATGGGATCTGCCCAAGGTCACATTGAGAGTAATCTGAGAAGTTTCAAACTCAGAGATGGTTCAGGAGATGGGGTATGTATGTGTGTGTGGGGGAATGAAATGGGAGTGGGCGAACTGAGTGGCATGCCCACCATCCAAACCCAGACCAAAACAGAGTAGAACATTTAGCTGTTCCCCAGAAACATTGTCATTTATCAAACCTGGTCCTGCTTCTAGGCTTGCATTGGCATTACCTGTTCCCATTGCAGTACCCAGCTGCCCCCACTTGCTGAATAAATGCTTGAATGGGAGAACAAAGCCATGAAGAAATCACAAATGCAGAACTCTTGCTACATGCCAAGGCACTGGGGTAATCTGTTTATTTATGCTTTCTCTTTTCTTCCTCTCAGCATCATGGTGAAGTAAGTACCACAGTGCTCCCAGTTTTACACAGCGACATTGAATATTAAAGATTTGACCTGAAGTCACAAAGCTGGTAAATGGCTTTGAATCTGAGGCTGTCAGACTTTAAAGCCTGAACTAGTAACCACTATTTAAAGTGGTAGGTGCAGGAATGAATGTAACTCCCCAGCTCTTCTGAAAATGAGTCTAATATAAGGGTCACAGCAGTACTTGCTACACCCCCACCCTCTGCCCAGGATAGGGATGTCTTCCATTCACTGACTGGTCGGATTCCTTGTGAAATAGTCTTCTGTCTGCCAGTTCCTCTGGAAGGGTCAGAGCATTTTCCAGTCTCCTACTGGATCCAGTAATCTAGTTCCATATATGAGGCCTCCCCCAAATTATTTGCTGAAGAATTCCTCCAGAATCCCAGTAGAATATGAACAATAGAGGTCTCAGGAAAGCAGACAGGAAATTAGATGGGCCACTAGACTGTAAGAGAGGACAGGAAATTAGAATGTAAGAGAGTCTTGCATAAGTAACTTGGCAGTGATAATACAAATAACATGAACTTCGGTTGTATCACTAGAAGCATAGTGTCCATGAAGTTAGGTGAACTTGCTCTTACTCTGTGGTCAGATTGGAGCTGGAATATGGGGTTAAAATCTACTGCCACTCTTTCAGTTTTCAGAGTCAAACCCAAGCCTGTCCAAAAAAGCAGAGCCAGAATGATGGGAATGATGTCATTCTTATAAAGATTGAAGGACCCAAGTCTCTTTCCTGAGGAAGAGAAAAAGCGAGGAAGTTCAGAGAGGGGACCCACCTCTTCTCCATCTCTAAGCATGGACAGATGCTTTATTTCCAGAGGTCTTCTTATGAACAAGGCAGTGCATTTCTTCTGTCTGAACCTAGAGGAAATATAGGAACTCAAGAAAAGGAATAATAGAAAGCCAGACTTAGGTACAAATTGAATTTGCTTTTCTACTCATCAAAATGATAGCCAAAGTAGGAAGTCATTTTGAAGAACAGAAAACTTCAAGGAACTTCTGTTCTCTCATCTGTGATCCTGCTCAAGGTTCCCACTTTTCCTGACCATTAGTTGTCTTGCCTGAAAGTGCACTGGGTTCCAGCCTAGAGATTGTGGCCCCCCGTGAGGTACAAATGCTTTCCCACTTGACTGCTGAGCGTTGACTGCTGGGATTGAAAACTCAGCCTAGGACAACCTTGCCAAATTATTTTAACTTTTTGGTGCCTTATTTTCATGGTCTGAAAAATGGGGTGAATTTGTATAAAGCACTCAGAACTGGTATCAGTCCAGCAGCAACTGTAGCACCATTTGTAAATGACTGTGAACAGTATCTGGAAGATGATAGGTGTTCAAAGAAAGCTTCCTCTCTTTGCCCTCCTCCTCTTCCTACAGAGAATGCTTCTTAAGTGTCTGAAGTACGTCAGGAAAATGCAGAATTCTTCCATTTGCCAAAATAATGAAGAATACTTCTGGATGGCATACCATCTCTTTATAGAGATTCAAAGGCAACTCCCTTGAAGGAAGCACAGCACAAGAAAAAAGTCTACTCCTACTTGGAGAAGTTCCCCTTCTTAACAGTGTACTTTGCAGCGTTTCTATATCCACAACCTCATTCCCTTACCAGGACATGGCGGGACAGGCAGACAGCACCCCTGTGGGAAGGGAGGCTTAGAGAGGCTGTGTGACTTCCCCAGCCACTAGCACCTCAGTGGGTGAACCAGGACTTGAATTCAAGGCTCTCTGACTTCAAAGTCAGCAGCATGTATGTCGGACAGCCCTAGCCCCTGAGCCCTGGCCCCACATACCCTCCTGCCTGGGATTCTGTGCAGGAAAGCATGGGAAAGGCACTCAGCCAAGCTCCAAACCTGGATGCCAAACCTTAGCAGTATTAGAAATGCCCAAGGAGGACAAACAGGAGTCTGCAGCCTCAGTGTCTCTGCCAGGAATCTAGCCCTTGCTTAGGCCAACATTCTGTTTCAGGTGGTTGAGACAGGCAAGATCCAGAACCAAGCTGCTAATGTCAAAAACCCAGTGCTCCTACCAGCTTTACCCAACAGAACTTTCTGTGATAATCCTGTGCCGGCACTCTCTAATACAGTAGCCGTTAGCAGCATGTGGTACTTGCCACACAGCTCCTGAGACTGTGCTAGCATTATCCCTGTTTTATGTCTGGGTCAGGGAGCCTGTCACGGTTACACAGTTGGCAAGTAGGGTCGTTAGGACTCAGAACCGTCTTGTCTGGCCCCAATGCCAACTCCGTCACTACCACACTAGCCGCTTGTCCCACTCCCCAGGGAGGGTCTGTGCACCCTTCTGAACCCAGACAGGTGATTGGGTCATGTCTGCCTGTGCAGAGGGGCCTCCCTTCCTGCCAGGCTCCACCTGGACCCAACTCTAAAAGCCACCTGTGTTGTTCTACTGATAACAGTGTTTGTCCTTCCAAAGCCAGGACCATAAAAGGCAGCTTTCAAAGTCACTGCCGCAGAAATGTCAACACGAAGCAGAAGCCAGTTGCGGTTTCTGAGGTGCAATGTCACCTCTAGGCTGCCCCAGAGGCTGCCGAAAAAGCCTTAAAAGAGTCCAGGAACCTGGAGTCTCGACTTGCTCCTACCATCCTCATGCTGTGCTACCTCGGGCAGGTTTCTAATGTTCTCTGGCCCTTATGATCATCGGCGTTGTAAAGAGAGGCTGGACTTGAAGACCTGAAAGGCTGTCTATCCTTAAAATGTTTAGTGCCCTCCACTCCAGATCTTGGATGGTAACACCCATACATTCTGTGTAAATGGCTGTGAAATGCTTTTTGTAGTGATCTTCAAAACAAAACCACCCTCAAACCTGGGCCTGGCGTTTTTTCAAAACCTCCAACAATGTGGCCATTGAAGCAGCAAAGCTACTCATTAATATCTTGTAAAAAGTGATTTTTTGATTTTCTTAATGTAGAACCTCCTCACCCCCCACCCCAACACTGGCCTCAGAGCCCCAGAATGTAAAACCATAGTCAGACCACTAGGAATCCACAGAGTTCAGGTGTTTGGACAAATTGCCTGAACTTGAGAACACAGGGCAATTTTCTCAACTTTTAAAATGTTTTCTCCCTCCCCCCCTTTTCTGGGGTTTTCGCCCTGGCTTGTAACTTAAACCACAAATAAAGCCTTAAGCCTCTGGCTGTGAGGAGTGGGGTAGCAGCTGCCAAGAACAGCATGGTTCACGTGGGCCCCTTTTCTGCTGCTCTGGAAAATAGCTTTGCAGAGGATAGCAGAATGTGTAGTTTTCTCTTTCTTTTCTTATTGCCAAAAAATATTGCCTTTGTAGGGACTGGGGTAGGGTGTATGGTGGGCAGAGAGAGACCTGGCTGCTCCAGATGAATCAGAACCCTGTGTGGAAGCACATATCCCTCTCAGATGAACCCCTAATATCTTCTGTAATTCTTTCACCCTGGTACCTGGCTCTTATAGGTGTTCACTACATGTCTATGGTTGCATGGATTGAATTCTACTCCCTTTTTTGTTCTCAAAACTGCAGTGAGCATTCATAGCCTCATTTTGTAACTGAGAGAACCAAGACTCCATGAAGACTCTACTCAGCTGGGGTCCTCCAAATACAGGATTGCCTGGAGAGAGCTCAGGGTCTGGTCTGGGGTCATACGCACCTGTCTTTTCTGCATCTTTCTCTCAGCCACAAAGGCTGAGCTCTCAGCTCATAGCTGAAGCTGGGGCATATGACCGAGAAGGCTTGGAACTAGACTTCTCTTCTCTACCCTCTCACACAACTTCCAAAGTATCCTTGTGGAGATGATGCCTGTGATGGAAAATGTCAGCTCTTCCTCTTTCCAGTTTCCCACTGGACTTCACAGCCTGGATTTTTGCTCATGCCCCATAGTTGGTGATTACTGTTTATTGAATAAATGAATCATCGATGGTCCACAGACTATCCAACCTGATGTCACCTTCCTGACTTTTAAGTCTTCAAATCTAGATAGGGCTTGCCAAATCATTGTTCAATGAATGATTGAGTGGAAGAATATATTTTCCCTTTCTACACCTCTTCCCCTGTCTCCCTGCCTTGTGGTTTCTCTTTTGAATTGCCTGTTTCTGCTCAAGTCAAAGGCCTGGGACCGCCCCTTGGGCAACCCTCCTTTTATATGATTCAGCAAATTGGTTACTATAGTCTTTCAGTTCTACCTCTGACATATCCATTATGCCTGTCCTCTCCTCACCAAATCTGAATGCATGTACTTTTGGCCTTTATTGTTCAAAACTGTTAATTACAAGGAACAAAAACTTGCTTAAGCAAGTTTAAGGGGAGATTTAAGTCAGAATAATATAAAGACAATCAAGAATTGAAGGTGAAATCAAACTCTCAACGCCAGCAAGGGTGGAGTTGTCTGGACCAGGGCGCTCTGATGCTGCCAATACTCTTTCTCCTCCACCTCCCTTTCTGAGTCTGTTGACATCCTGACTTCATTCTCTTTCATCAACGTCTGCCATACCACAGGGATGCCTATATAGTCCCATCTCTTTAGCTTTAGGATCAGGGTGGGAAAAAAATCTCTTTACCAAATGCCCCAACAGGGTAACTCATGGGTGGAGTCCAGTTTGCCATGCAAGGCACACGGGGCCATTCCTGGACCGATTGCTGGAGTTGGCAGCACACAGAGGGTCTGAAGGGAGTTTGGAGAGGGTATGTCCTCCTTTGGTTGGCTATGGCTTCACAGGTGCAGCAGAGCCTGAGCTGAATTCCAACCTCCACTTAACCTGACATGATAGTCAACCTCCTGCAGGGCACAACCTGCATGACCATGCATTGGTTAACTTGGCAGGCAGCGGAGGGATTAATGTGCATTCATTCGCTTACTTTGATAAGATGGCCATAGCGGGCCAATCACTATTGCCAGGTAGTAAGATCATATAATGGCCTCTCTTTCCATTTGGGCCATGGCTCAGAGTAGAGGGAGAATTAGGGAAGGAGCACTTTCTCCAAGAAGGTTGCATATTCACAGACTCGGGGGATTAGATGAGATAGACCACCTTTATAATTCCCAAACCTGACTTCTTATTGGCTCCCTTCACTGATAGAAGGGGTTATATGCCCAGTTACTCTGTCCAAAAACCTGGGGGCATTCCTTATTTTCTTTTTAGCATAATCTCCAGAACGAGTCTCAAATATATTCTGATCATCTCTCCATTTATTTTGCCATTTAAAACCCTAAGTTAAGCAACTGGTATTTCTTACTTGGCTCATTACGATGGCCTCCTAACAAAATGGCTGTGAATACATCCCATCCTTGTATACACAGCATTTTGTAAGTGAAGACTATTACTGATCATCACAAAGTGGAGTTCATTGCTCTGCCTATTGAATTTGTGCCTGGTCAATGAGACAGTAAGCAGCATGATATAAACAAGGCTTGAAAAGTGGGTGTGGGCCCTCCCTGGTGGCACAGCAGGTTAAAGCACAGCACTAAGAAGCTAAAGTCGCTTCTACATGAGTTTGATCCCTGCCTGCCCCGGAGGTGATCCGAATGGCGCGGCAGATCTCTCCTGACCCGCCCGCTGCTCCCCTCAGCAGTGTACTTCGACCATCTACCTGTTCTGCTCCCCACTCTATCTCTGGTGAATCCTCTCACTGCCCCTGCACCTCTGGCTTGTACCCCAGTTCTGTATGAATAAATAAATAAATCTTAAAAAAAGAAAAGAAAAAGAAAAGTGGGTGTGTAAGTTGGGGCTTACTCTCTCTTGTTTTTGGCAACTCTGCAATCCCTACCATAGGGTGAAGACTGGGATGATAAGAGACATGGACTCTAGTCACCTCCATTGCCCCTGCTAATAACCAGCACCCACCACACACGTGAGCAGCGTAATAGCTGACTACAGTAATGGTACAAAGTTGTGGATGGTTGATTACATGGTAGAGCTCAATGACCCACCAGTTTTGCTTTCTTCAGCCTTCTTCTCAAGTATATCTTCATTATATTATTTATTTCATTATATTCATTCATTATATTATATTATTTCCTCCTTTCCAAACTTTTGATAATGCATCATCTACTAAACAATGAACAAATACTTTAGGATCTGGGTCCCAATTCTCTTTTGATTTGCCCCTGTCTTCCATCCATGCCCTCTGTCTCCAGACACACTAGTGGATTTGACATGCCTGTAACACAGCTCTACTCCTATGCTTGGGTGAAATGATACATGTGATACAGCTGTATCCCCATTTCTCCAGAGATCCCAATTCTTCCTTGAACATTTGCTCTTTTCAAGGTCCAGTTCAAATGCCCTATCCCTTGCAAACTTGTGCTGCATCTCTGAATGTATTTTTACTGATTTCTCAGCCAGTCTTCTTTTCTAGATTGGTCTCATCTAAAAGGTTAATGTTTCTTTGAAGTTTTCTCCATAGTACCTACCTGATATAGTGTCTGGAACACAAAGATGCTAAATTGTGAAGTCTCTAGCAGGCTTCAAGAGGAGGTGGGTATGGTCTTTGAGACAGAAGATAATGTGGTTAAGAGTGTAGGTTCTGGGACCAGATTTGTGGGTTTGAATCTTAAACCTTTATTTACCACAAATAAGGACTAAGGAAGTTACATAATAGTGCCTCAGTTTCCTTGTCTACAAATCAGGAACAACAGTTGATCCTGTACCATAAGGCAGTGGTGAAGAAAGAATTAAAATAGGCATAGAATTCTTAGGAAGGTGCCTGGCTAGAATGAGTGCTCATTAAAATTTAACCATTTTTTGCCATAAAAAATGATTAAGAGGAAGGAGGAAGAGGAGAGGAAAAGGAAGGATGAAGAAGGTGGGAAAAAGAAAATGATGGTCACCATCTTGATGATGGCAATGGTCCCAAAGATTCAGTTTCCTCTTGGAGGATTTTCCAGGTCTGTGTGGAGAAAGCACAGGTTTTTGATGGAAGAGATTGAAATTCAAGTCTCTGTGCTGTCAGCTGAATGTCATTTACTAGCTTATTTCCCTTCCCTGAGATTTGTGTCTTCATTCATAAAGTTGGGCGTGGCCTCACTAGGTTGTGAGGAAGTCATGAAATAGGGGATGTTGAAGGAGATGTAAGTTTTGGGCTGTTATTAAGATATTATTCTGAGAAGAGCTCATGGGCATAACCAGGCTTCAGGAGGGCTTTCTGCCACAAAATATTTGTTCTCAGGTAAAAACCTGTAATACCCTCCGTGGAATTATTGGTTTATTTTGTCCATCTCTGTCAATAGAGACTAAGCAACTTAAAAACAAGGGGCACTCTTTTTACTGGCAAGGCTTGAATACAGTGCATGACCCCTTACATTCTCTTTAAAATACTTTTTTGAATGAGAAATTAAGTGAAGAGTAAAAGGAAGGAGGAAAGGAAGGCAGGCAGGGAGGGAGTAAGTGAGTGTCATCAGAGCTCTGCTCTTCCCTTCATCTGGGACCCTCCCTACACCGCCAGACTGGCTACCGTGCTCCTTTCTATCTTTGCCTCAGAGTCCCTTGCCCTCTCCTGAGGCCCAAGGAGCTCTTCTCAGATTCACATTTTAAAATGCATTAAGTAAAACTCACACGATGCAAAAGAAGTCAATTTTTTAAAAAGAATTAACAAAATATATAGAAAAAACAAGCTGGTTATTATGTCTCTTTTGTACATTAGAGAATCAAATGGACAGGTCTGTGAGCTATTGAAATTGCAAAGTATTGATGAGCATAGACAGTTACTAGATAATATGCAATAACTTTAAGGTGCTATGGAAATATTTGTGAATTCTGTTAATGATAAATTTTAGATGCTGCTGATAATACTGATTTGAATTTATGTTCATAGTCGAAGGAAATGTTAAATTTTAGGTAGAGGTATGAACTTAAAGATGGGATTTTCCTCCTTGCCCAACACATGAATTCACATGGGGAGCTCCTGAAGTCTCATGCTAGGTCAAGAACCTCTGTGCTAGAATTACATGTGAGGTGGTGGGATGATGGGGCCTTGCCCAGGCCCATCCCTTTTGGGTGGGCTTTTACCCACGAGGGGGTGGGTGACTTCAGGGCTTTGATTTAGCAAGTCTATCCTCTGTCTTTTTCTGTATTGCTCTAGCTCTGGGGGCTAGAAGAAGTCTAAAGAACCCCTTTCCAGAGGAGGTGACTTCTTAGCTATGTTCTAAAACCAGGGAAAAGGGGTGGAGGAGAGGGGTCAGGGGAAGGACTCCAGGCGGCATGAAATAGTGTGTCTCATGGGAGAACTGGAGTGTGGTGTGGCAAGAACACAGGCTTCATGTAGGTCTGGGTGAAAATGCAGCAGGAGAGTTAGATGATGGAGACAGATTCTTAGGGGTCCTGGTTTCTAAGCTACAAAACAGACCCAACAGGAGGTGTGGCATCCTTGAAGAACTTAAGCAGAGGAGAGACTTGTCACAGTAAGATTTGTGTGTCAGAAAGATGGTTTTATCAACTGTGAGGTAGATGGGGGTTGGAGGACTGAGGTCAAAGACACCAGTTCGTATGTTCTTTTAGTCATTCTAGTCCTTGAAGACTGTGTTTCAGGCAATGTTGGAGGGTTAGAGAAGGGAAGATGGATACTGGGAACAAGGAAGACTTAGAACTTAGGGTGCTAATCGATGGGGGGTTGCAGGGAGTGGGGGGCGGGGGCCGAGGCAAAGTGAAAGTGCAGCTCAGCTACAGGGCCTACTGCCATGGACTCAACCCTGCTGCTGGCATTTCTTTGTCTTTGCAAAGGCCGCCTGCTCTTTCTGGGTGTTCTCTCCTCCTCAGCTGCCCCCCTTTCTTGCCTCAGATCACTTCACCAGTTTCACTTCTTCATCTTGCTGCAGGGCCTCTGTAGACATGGCAAATAATATCCGAGCTGCAGCCTGAATAGAATAACCTCTGTCCAACTGCCCTAGACACCTGAGATCCAGTTCCTGGCAGAGGCCCTGAGGCCCCTCTGGTCCGTATATCAGTCACAGAGCCTGAGTGGAGTTGTCCCCCAGGGAGCCGAGGCAGGACCTGAGTCTGGCAGCTGGGCAAGTCACAGAGAACTGGCTGTCCATCTGCAAGCCAACAACAGTCGCACTGGAAGTCAACAAGGGAAATGGAAAGGGAGAGACCGAGCTTTGGCGGGGGCGTGCGCCCTGGGACCTGTGCCAGTGTGAACACGGCTTTCCGGGTGAGGATTTCCCCCAGCGGAATGGGAATAGCAGCCCAGGGCAAGGCGAGATGGAGAACTGTCTGTGCTTTCCAGAAGGCTTCCTTCCACAGTCTTATTTATTTAAGCTTTGTACCAGCCCATGTATGTGCATGTGTGTGCACATGTGCTTGTGTGTGTGTGAGGCATGGAAGCTAGTAAGGCACAGAAGGTGGATGAGAAAGAAGAGTATTGGGCATGAGCACACCCCGCACCCTGGGAACCTTTCAGGTTTATCAAGTCAACGGTGGCTTTAGAGGGAGGATTAGGGAGGGTTAGGGATCAAGGAGGTTCAATGAATTGTCACTGTTTCCCAGGACGTCTCCATCCTGGCAGCAATGAGCCCCAGATGCATCATGGGAGGAGGGGATGGCTGCCGGGGTGGTCACCAGTATGGTTTGTCTCAAATCATGTCTCCAGCCTCCTCTCATGACATTCTCTTGCACGGACCTGAACCCTACACTCAAAGCAACATGTTACCTTAACCTGCTGGTGAGGATGAGGAGAAAAAGGTGCCTTCTCCCATAATTACATTCTAACTCTAATTCTAATTCTACCTTCTATTTAAGATTTCATAGAATGACCGTAAAACAATATTAGAAATTGTGCAGGACGTTGGGAGACAAGAGAAAATGGTCAAAGCTGACGTCTTTTTAATATACAACTTTCTAACCAATCAGGAATGCATCCTGGTCCCTTCTGCCAAGCTAACTGGTCACCCATGAAAATACCTGACTGCGCTTCTGAGCTGTCAGCCCTGTGCATGGCTCATCAGAGGCCGCCAGGACAGCTTTGTGGAAGGACTGGGAAAGGAGCATAAGGAGCTGTAGGAGGCCACAGAGAAGGTCAGTCCCCGTCTCCTGTGCTGGGACTTTCCCCATTAGGAATGCAGTAGACAGTCATGAAGTCAGAAACACAGCTGTGGTGTAGCCTGGGAGGAAGAGAATAAGAATGAGGAAGAGGAGGAGGAGGAAGAGGAGGAGGAGGAAGTGGAGGAGGGGAAAGGAAAAGGGCTGGGAGGGGAAGTGGGAAATGGGGTTGGGGGGTGAGGGGGGCGGAGAAAGAGGATGGTGGGATTAGCCATGCCTAATTACAGTCCCTGAACCTCTTACAGCCTCTGAAGAAGTCTGGGGAGGAGGAGGGAGAGCACTTCCTCTGAGAAGCTGGGAGGCCTTGTGATCTCCACACGCACATCCGGGGAAGCTTGGGTGGGGACTGGGGATGCGTGGCTCTAGCTTCCCACCAGTTCTACCACCTTGGGGTCAGACTCTGGGAAAACTGGCTACCTGGGCCAGCTCCAGTCCCTCTGGGTCCAGATAATGTGTCTCAAGAACAGGTGTGTGTGTGCAGTTTGCAGATGTGCAGCTGAACCAGGAAGCCACAGGACTGACTCAGAGACAGAGCTTCTAGCATCTGCAGTAAGAGGGACACAGGCACAGAGATGGGCAAGAAGGAATCAAATGCCATTAAAAAAATTCACAGTTGCAGAAGAGGTTTTGTACAGACTACAGGTGAGCTGTGCAAATAAAGGGAACATCCTTGCTGAATACCTACTTTGTGCCAGACACTGCGTGAAGTGCTGGAGACAAGGGAATGGTCAGCAACAGCTCTCTGTAGTGAGCCTGCTGGGGGCCAAGGGCTTCACCCCTCTATCCTATTTATTACCCACCTCCAACACCTCAGATGGGGATCAGTTTTCTTACCAAGAGGCTTAATCATATAGTCACTGAACACAGAGCCCCTGCATTTTGAAGCCAACTCATTGTATTGCAGAAAGGGAGGCTGGGCCGGGGGAGAAGCTTGTTACAATTCAGAGCCTCGGGCACACAGTGAGAACTGAGGCAGAACTGAGCCTTCTACCCTGATTTGTGGTCATGCTCCCCACCACACCCATGTTCTCCCAAATCCTCAGGCCTTCACTTTCAACGGCCGAGGAGAGGAGCCTCTGCAACAGTTTCAGGGGAGAAGCGGTGACTGGTGGGTTTCCCATCCATCGCTAGCTGCAGGGTGGTCCTCTCAACGATGCAGCTCTTTGTTTATCCCAGTGCACAGTCACAGTTGGCCCTCCCAGTGGCTTTCTGTGCCCTGGGCTTTGCTTGGCAGTTGCTCACGGCGGTAATGACAGTGCACCCACGTGCTGATAGAGACAGGAAAGAGCAGCAGGAGAGAGGAAGGAAGGGCCAGTGGAGCCTGGGCGGCGGGTGGGGCTGGGGGCAATGTTCTTCTGTGGAGAGTGGCTCAGGGGACTGGCTTCCTTGTAAACAGTGCAGCCAGCTCTAAAAATAGTCCGATCCTAGACAGGGCACGCTGCGCTCCCGGGTCTCCTGCAGAGCCTCCCCAGGGCTTCGGCCTCTGTCCTGTAAGGTCAAAGGGATGGGAAGAGAGCGGACTTGTGAAGAGTAGGATTTCCTGAGCCAGGAGAGTAAACTAATGTTTTCTTCCTCTGAAAAGTTGAAGTAGGACTTTCCAAGTTTTAGCAAACAACAGCAAAAGGTAAAAGTGCAGTTCCCCTGGGCCCTGTTCCCTCTGCAGTAATGGCCAAGAAACCCAGAGAAGGCCCCTGGCTTAGGGGTATATGACCTATTCACTCAACCCTTCAATGCCTCAGTTTCCACAATTATAAATGGAATAATAAGTGTTTACTTCACTTGGATGTGGAGAGAATTAAATGAGATGCTATATATAAGACTCTTAGCACAGTACCTACTACATAGTAAGCGCTCAGGTAAACACTTATTATGATATATGGGAAGATAAAAGTATCCCTGAATTCTAAGTTAAGATGTAGTTAAAGGAAATGTTAATAGGTAGGCAGAGAGAATGTTGTAGAGAAGAAGAGGCAGAAAGAACCTGGGTTTTAAGGACTCAAGCCTATTATTTGATGGATGGAGAAACCAAGGCCCAAGAAGTAGAAAGGAGTTGCTGTAGGCTAGACACTAATTAGTAGCTACCTGTAGACCCAATATAAAATAACCATGTGCTTAGACAACTAAAAGTCCTAAAACAGACAACTAAACAGGTACTAAAAGGGTGGTCTGTGTCTTCTAACTAAAGCTTAGGAGAATTAGACTTTCACGTATGCAGCTCTTTCAGTTTGTAAGGGAAGCCCAGACCTCAGATCACAGCTGGATGGTCACATGCAAGAACATAGCCAAATAGAACTCATCCTCTGAGTTGGCACCTGAGTTAGGCATCAATAGACTTCCTTATGCCCTTGATCCCAGGATCACAGGGGTATGTGGGGTGAGACACAAGAAGGAAGACCTTGGCCAAGACTACAGAAGAATCCTCTAACCCTGTGCTATATCCATTTTGGTAGACAGCAACCACATATAGCTTTTGCATCCCTGAAATGTGGCTAGTCTGGATTTCAGACACTTAATGAAAATACAGAATGCATAGCCTAAGGAATCATGTCTTTATAGATACTGATTTATTGACTCATTGGCTCGTTAATATAGTCTTTCTGTGGGGCAGTGCTGTTCTAACCATTGTATTCGTGAGAGAGCAGGCTGGGCCTCTGGGTATCAGCCTCTCAGACTGGAAATGTTAGTGGGATTCTTAAAGATAGATAGCTAAAAAAGAATGAAACTCCTTTACTCAGAACTTTCCCAGAACAAAAGTGTATCATGGGTTTTTTGTGACAGGGAAACTCTATAAAACATTCCCTGTATTCAATTGGTCACGGGATTTAAGAAATTTCAGGAAAAAAAAAATTTTGGGGGGGGGGGATTTTCACAGAGCATGATTGACCTGTAGTCATTTCTTATTAAGTTCACTCTTTGAGAATCACTGTTCTCAAGTCCTCAAAAGAACATGGATTTTGTTGTCAGACAACACTGAATTCAGATTCTGGCTCAAATCCCAGGTGACCTTGGGCATCTCACTTCACTTTCAGCAACTGTAAAATAAGTATACTCACCAGTATATACTGTAGCTTTGAGGGTCACATTTAAAAAACACCTAGAAAGTGCAGTGTACTGGCTGACACAGAATAGGTGTTCAACAAAGGTAGCTAATTCACTGAAGAGAGAGGGAAAGTGGCTTCACCAAGCTCAACGAGAGAGGAGTGACCATGGGCAGCTTCCAGTCTCTTCTGAGCCTTCCATTTCACCTTACCTTTCTTACAACACCAAATAAAAAATACAGTTCGGGGGGGGGAGGGGATGAGACAGAAGCTTCCTCAAATCTGGTGTGATTTTACAGGTCAAATAGGTTTTTAAATAAGATAAGTACTTCCTTCTTTCCTCCCTGTCAAAGGAAGCCACCGCCTGCCTGGGCAGGCTCTCCTGTCCTCTCCTCCTCCCTCTACTCTTGTTCCTGTTGCCCTTGGAGCCCCCAGCAGATGGGCTGCCCATTATCAGCCGGCTCCTGGCCAGAGAAGGAATCCTCAGGTCACATGTAGCTCTCTGAGGGAGGGAGACCTTGTACATAAACACAGCCTGTGCTGAGGAAGAGGTGGGGTTTGGGGGACTGGGGTTGAGGGGAAAGAATCCTTGGCATTTTACTGACTGTGTCAAGATTAAGGCCACCAAGTATAGCTCTATTGGCCATTTCTGTGAGGAATCACCAATTCACGCACCTTCCCTGTATGACAGGGTGGCCTTTAAATAGCCCTGCGAGCTGGGGCATTTCCCAGTGTGCAGCTGGCTTCATCCTGGCCTAATCCCCTCTCTGGGACTGACCTTTCACAGTTTACAGAGCACTTTATCTCCCTGTTCAGTGGAGTCTCACAGAACTCTCCAGCAAGAAGGGGGATTTATCATCACTCCTAATTTACTAAAGAGTAAACTGAGGCTCAGAGTGTAAGTGACTCACCCCTTGCTGCCTCGCTGGCAGCGTTGAGTTTGAGTCGAGAGCCACATAAATCTGATACCAGTCCTGAGGTCACCCATCACAGTGCAGCATCCTTGTCCTCTGCCCTGGGTATTTCTTTGTGCCCAGTATGGAGCTCTGGGCCCTGGGTGAGCCTCATTCCTGCTTGGGGAGACCCACATCTCAGGGAAGAGTGAAGGTGAAATGAATGTCATCGTAATTGTGCTCAAGGAGCAGAGCCCATCAAAAGAGGGTACATTCTCTGCCCATTCATTTACATAAAAGACTCTAGAAACACACGTTGATCTACAGCACCTGCAAACAGGTTGGGAGTTGTTTGGAAACGAGAGGCAGGAGGAAATCACCCCCTTTGGGGTGATGGATGTGTTCACTATCTCAATGATGGTGATGGTTTCACAGGTCTGTGTACTGGCTGGTGCACTTCAAATACCTGCACTTTATTGAATGGCAATTATACCTCCATAAAGCTATTAACAAGAAAGATAAGGGCAGGGAGGCATTGATGGAGGTTGGCAGGCATATAATTGAAGAACTCGAGGAGTGTTTTAAAACAGGGACACAAAATTCCACTGGCACTTGGGGAAGAAGAGATTCTTCCCTGAATTAGTGCAATTCTTGGAGCAGGTATTTGATCTGGTTCAAGATGTGGACAGGTATGTGTTAAGCTTATGAAAGATTAGAAGATGCAGGTGAGAGTTTTCAGACTAGGAAGCAACATACTCCTCCCCTTTTCCCTCAATAGTGGACGTCTGAGGTTAAGACTAACAGTTAACAATTCTTTCTTTTCTTCAGGAGTTCAGACTCACACCCTACTTGGCAGGCAGTAGGGTTTGCTAACAACTCCTGCCCTTCTCCCTCCCCACAGCATAGCTCATCCCTCCGGCCTCTGATTTCCTCTCTACACTTAACTGCCAAATGCTCTCTGGGTAAGCCACTGACTGAGGCACCCTCACTTCAGCATCTTCCAAACTCCATAAAAAAGGAGGCTTCTGGGCTTTCATGTGGGAATGCGATGGGATTCTAGATCCAAATTGAAAATATCTCCTTTCTCTTCTGTACCCTTTGGCTTAGTAAAAAATAGGTGAGCTCTGGAGAATTTAAATACTGAGTTTATTAGAGCATTGTGATAAAGCAGTAGGAAATTCAGGAAATGTCATGATGCTGTATACTGATTAATTGCTTAATGTGTTCTAAAAACAGTTCTGATCATGTCAGCGATAGCTTTTAAAACCTTAATTTGGGTTTGGATGATGCCATTATTCCTGTCTTTACCTAAGGGATTTTTCTAATGATATAAGAAACCCACATATGAAATTGTGGCTTAGCTTTTGCATTTCAATTTCCTTGGCATGTTTGTTGTTTTTAAACTGACCCTTTTCAAAAGTTTCTTTATGAATTAAATAAACCAGTCTGTGCCATTCCCTGCATCTCACCCTGCACTCAAAAGGAAGCTTAGTTCTGAAGTCGACTTGCCCACCTTGATTTAAGCGACATGAGTCACTAGAAACAAAATGTGGCATTTGAACAGCTGTTTTGGGTATTCAGAGTCCAGAGCCTACAGGTTTAGAGTAGGTTGGGGAGGGAACTAATATTTATTTACTGAACACCTCTGTGCCTGGCACTAGGAACTTTACAAAGACCATCTTTTTTAGTTCTTTGTGTAGTCCATTCGGGGTGTAAAGTGTTCTTTTTTGCTTTAAGATGTGTTTCTCTAGCACAGCAAGGATAAGAACTTGTCAAAGATCACAGAACTCATCCATGTTTGAATACAAACATTCTGATTCTAAAAGCTTTACTCTTGAATGCAGTCCTCTATCTTGAACATTACCTGTTTAACCCTTCCAACTCCAAGGCCTAGATCTCATTAGTATCAGATTTGTTTTCTAGTGGAAAAACCAGAAGGTCAGGGAAGTAATTTTCCCAAAATAAAGTAAAAGCAGACCCTAGATTTGAACTCTGTTATCCTGGTCTTGTCACTTCATTCATTCATTCATTCATTCATTCATTCATTCATTCATTCATTCATAAATAAGATAATGGCAAGTTCTTATTCTGCCAAAGGGACTGTCTTGTCCCTAGAGATGAAATACAATGTACAAAATATGGCCTCTGTTCTTTAAGAACTAATAATCTCGTGAAGGAAGCTAACACCTAACCCACAGGAAACATAATTTTGACATGAATGATGCTATCAGAGAACGGTACAAAGGAACATAGAGGAAAGAGCATCAAATTGCTTGAGTAAAGTTAGAAGGGAGGAGGCATTGCATTAATAACTCTCTGTTCCCAGGTAAAGAAAGAGGGGAGTACTCTGGGATGGGAAAGCAAGGGCCTGAAAGGATATAGTATAACATCAGCTCGGATTTTGAGTATCTGTTTACTTAAGTACTGTCTGTAGAATTCCCACCACTCTGTGGAGCAGGTATTATCCACACCTTTTTACAGAAGAGGAAATCTATGCATGTAGAGGTCTGGCTTATGGTCACACAGCTAGCATTGCAACTCAGTAGGAATTCAGCTCCAGGCAGTCTGGCTTTGGAGCCTGCTCTTTTACTCACGTTCTCCTAGTTTGGGGATACCTGGCAGTACCTCTTTATATGTGTGGTGGGCAGTGAGACTGACCATGTAAATAGGAATTAGGTTCAAAAAGTCTTCCTTTCTTTTTGAGGTCCCAGTTGTTCTTGATATAAGAACTTGGCATTCTTGGTATTCATGAAGTAATAATGTAATGTGTGCTTGGGGTTTGTGTGTGTGTGTGTGTGTGTGTGTGTGTGTGTGTGTGAAGAGAGAGAGAGAGAAAGAAAGAGAAAGAGAGATTGTGCATTGCAAAGGGATCTTTATCTTTAGAACTGGAGCTATATCTACTCACTGCAGTACTATTAGACATTTTATGCTCAGTAAGCTTCCTTAAGGTTCAGTGTCAATATTTGAATCCTTGTTTGTATTCCTCTTTTCCTTTCTAGACTGGAGGGCCCATGAGGACAGACCTCTTGTCTACCTGCACCCAGCATAGCGCCTGGAACATAGTAATAACTTCATAAATTATTTGTTGAATGAGCAACTATTGAATGAAATCTATGTATTGGAAATTTCATTAGAGAGTAAACAAATAGTGAGTAAAATAAATATAAACATAAATCTATACTGGTTAACAGTCACCCTACCAGGCGACTATAATTGGGTAGGAGGGAACAATGTGAGGGTCTTTTGAACATTAAAAAATGTAGGGATTATTAACCTAGATACCTAGATCAGTGGTTTACAAAATTAAGCTGTACTTTTCCAAGTATTTCCTTTTAAGGATTTTGATTCAGTGGGTCTGCAGTGGTGCTTGAAGTTCCCAGGTAACTCAAGTGACCAGTTTGTATTAGGACATGGCAAGTTCAAGTCCCTTCCTATTCTCATTTTTTGTTTTTCCATCTCATCCAGCTTTGCTTGGACACTGAGCCGTTGGGAGTTCACTGTCTCCCAAGGCAGGCTGCCCAGCCCAGAGTAACAGCAAAGGCAGTGGCAACAGTAAAGAAACCAAAGCGGAGAGCACTTATGCTGGGCACGGTTGCTGAATATAAGGACTACATGTAATTTACCCTCATTTTACAATGAAAGAAATTGAAACTCAGAGGTTTAGTGGTTTACTCAGTATCTCTGAGGTGGTGAAGAGCAGGGCTGGACTCAGGCCCACTTCTTCCCACCACCCCACTCTTCCGCTCACTGCTTCCCCAAGCAGGCCCCAGGGCAGGTCCTGTGAGTCTGGCTGAGGTGTGGTCACTGCTGTGGAGGAGAGAGGGCAGAGGGAAGCCCCGCAGTAGCCACGTTGTCCCTGGGACCTGCTGACTCCAGACTCCGCTCCGCCCAGCCCTCTTGGTCCTCCCCATAGAAGGTAAAGCCGGGCATGATCCCAGGAGAGCTGGCGCGCCTGGCTTGCTGCTGGTTTCAGTTTCTGAAGAGCCAGGCCTTGAACAAACAGGGCAGGGAGGAGAGTTCTGGAAGCCTTCCCAACAGATAGCAGATTAACTCCCTGCTGCCTGGGAGCCACCCACAGGGGAGCTCTACATTCTGGCAGTCCTAGTCTTCAAAGGGCGGAGGGGCTAGGGCCCCCCAGGCAACCCGAACCATCCCAAGCCAAGTTTATGGAGGTGCACACTGACCCACCAAGACACCGTGGCTTTGGGGCCACTTGAATGTCCAGTTCAAGTAAGGCTTCCTCCAGGACATCCAGGCTCAGGCGAAAAGGCTGAATGGGATGGCTCTCATCCTACCCTCCAAATATGGACCCATCTTCCTGCTTCAGCCTGCCTTTTCTCTCTCTCACTAGTGTGTTCGTGTTTCAACGTGTTAGCAAACCTCTTAGAATGTTTGTTTTCTTTCTGAGAAGGAGGTTGAGAGACATTGCCAAGACCAACATGAACTCCAAACATAGGGCATTCTCTGTCGGGATATTTTTCTGGACAGACACACCAGAGTCTGAATACCAGTCCTGCTTCTAACTAGTCAGTGACCTTTGTGTAAAACAATCTCTCTGAGCTTCATTATCCTCATCTATAAAATGGGGCTAATGATACCTATCTTTAAGATATGTTCTGAGGACTAGATTAGATAAACGTAGATTATACATATTAGGCATTTAGTGCCCTCAATCAATGGCAATTAACATTATTATTAATTATATTATTATTATGAATGACTAATAATGACACTTAGATTATTATGAATGCTACTGTGAACATAAGTGTGAAAAAATAGACCCAATTAAAATGTTTTACTGAGGGAAACAGTTTTATGAGAGATAAATAAAGAAAGAGGAGGAACACTGGGTTGGGAAATGTACACACATGATCTCATTTAATATTCACACGCTTCATAAGGCAGGTGTTATTATGCCCATTCTACAGACAAAGACATCTTGCTTCCTTCCTGGAGGTTAAATAACTTGAACACAGCACACAGTGAGCTAGGCCTGGCCTCCCTCTCTCTGGCTGGCTCCTCCTTGGTGGCCCATGGGCCCTAACCCCATCACACCTGACTGCCTCAGCTCCATACCTCCATCTGCAGGGAATGGCCTCTCTTCCCTTATTCTTCATGATGAGTAAACTCTGGAAATTGGGTAAAGGTCATCTACAGGTGATTTTCCTAAATCTTTTCCCTTCCCCCTCAAAAAGCTAAACAAACAGAAATAAATTCAGTCCTCTCTCTTTTGTTCTTCTGGTCCAGTTCAAGCGTGTAGCTGTGGCTGGGCCTTGTGGAGGCTATCTGAAAGCCTTGTGGAGGCTGTCTCTCCTGGGAATCCCTCTCTGAGGCCAGTACCCCATGTGGGTCCTGCGTATGGTTTTGCTTTGTGATGTCAGGAAGGTGCTATGATCAAGCACTCAGGTTTAGAAGCCCCACTGCCCTGCCCAGGTCCAAGTCTTGTCTTTAGCACTTGCTGGCTGTGAGTCTTGATGAGATGACTTCTTCCTACCTCCCTTTTGTCATCCAGAATGTGGAGACTGACAAGAAGATCAGCCTCATGAGTTTGCTGAAAGAATCAAATGAGTCAGTTTCTCTACCTACCTACCTATCTATGATCTATCAATCATTTATCTATAATAATGTGAATTTCTAAGTACTAGATGTCTAATGAATGAACGCAGGATCACACAAATTCTAATTTTTGCTTATTAACAGGAAACGACTTAAAAAGAACGTTACAGTGTTAACAGCGTGGAGCAAACATCAGGAGAGAGAAGTTTTTCTCCTAGATCTGTCTTTGACGTAATGAGTGAATTTGGACTTGTCTCTTCCTCTCTCTGAAGGCATTTCTCCTTCTGTCATAAGGCCATAGGACCTTGGAAGGGTAACTTTCAGTGGCATTCATGATTGCCTGGAGGCTTTTTCCCTTGTGCAAAAATAGGTGATGTGTTCATCATTGGAAACAAGAAGCTCAACCGCTGGCAGATTGTATTAACCATGATGGTTGCAAGTTTTCTACATTCCTGGCTCTGGGCCAAGTGCCATAATTGTCCTGTTTCACTCAAGAAATTTATAAAGGTTATTACTACGATCCCCCTTCTATGTGAGAAACAAAGATTTGGAGGTTCTAAGACATGCAGCAGGGTGTAGAATTTTTTTTTAAAAGATTTATTTATGTGTATAGAATTGGGGTACAGGCCAGAGGTACAGGGGCCTGTACCACTCAAATACCACTGGGGACTAGGGGCATATTAGCTCTCAAGACAGTTCATTATGAAATATCCTGAATACCTGTATAGGGTAAAGTTGTCACTTTAACATGAGCTTTTCATGACTTTGGACTTGGATTCAGGGAAGACATGATTTGGGCAGATGACTGAGGAGTAGGGGCTTATAAAATCTCCTGAGGGAAGTTTTCAGGAGCATATTACAAAGTGGATAGAAGAAAGAATGCTGTGCTCTCACCTTTCTGGATCTGGTTGGTCCCCTAATCCACAGTGTGCTTCTTGGGGATAGAGCTTTGGATGCCAAGATATTCTCATGTAGTTGGGATTGGGCTAAACTCAAAGCATCAGAAAGTTGTCCCTATAATTAATAGTCAATTAATTCCTGTGGAGGTGGTATTTGAGGGGTGCATGAGGAGAAGAGACACATTGACAAAATGTTGGAGTGCATTATAATTGCAACGATAATAAATATTGATCCTAAGGTGGTTGACTTCACCTGACACTTTGGTTTAATATCATCCCACAGATAAATAGTCTACTTGAATAACTCCAGAGACTCATCATCTCCTGCAGGATGCACTCTAAATATTTTGGGGTGGTATATGAGGCCCTTCAAATTTTAGTGTCAATTCACCCTTTCAGTCTCTCTTCTCACTGTGCTCTCAGCCCCACTCATTCCCAGTTAGAGAATTCCATAAGATTGTGTTCTTTAGTTTGAACAATTTATTTGCTGTATTGATGTTATGCTAGAATCCAACGACAAGACAAAGGCATTTTACAACTTGTTCAGGAATTGTGCCAGGACAGAAGTCTTCCCTGGGGCCCTTGTAGCACGTCATTTCCATTACAAGATTCCATGTCTGTGGAATGATATGCAGAACCCTATTCTTTGCAAAAAAACAAAATGTTAGCAGGAAGTAAGATGACCGTCTGATTGCGATTGTCCAAGAAGTTCTGGTTCACACTCAATATCCTGACATAAGAATCAACAGTTACCCTGTTGTTATCGAGTCTCCAGTGTGGAAGACACTTACTTTTTTGCGTCACTCTAGCTCTAGATAATCAAATAAGAGCTTGTCTAGGCGGGCACTTTTCTAACTCTTCATTGTCTGTAGGATACCATTTCAGTCTCAAACACACCAAAATAAAACCCAGTTTTGTAAAATATTTGTGAGATTATTTAGATAAATCTTTTATTTTATATTCCAAAGGGAGGACTCTGATTATGCATATGAAACTAACAATCCAAGAGACCCAAAGCATTTAAGTGATCTGACAGAAGCCTTTTGGCCAGTCGTTGGACCCTCTTCTCTGTTTCCATGCCTGTGACCCCTGCACAATGCCCGCTAATTCTTTTGAACCAGCAAAAGTCATTGATTAGCGTTGACTTTATAGGCTGGGAGTCAGGCAAGATGACTCATTTCCCCATTACTTGCTGGGTGACCTTGGTGAGCTACTTAACTTCTCTGAGGTTTAGTTTTCCAATCATTTTTTTTTTTAAGATTTATTTATTTATTCATACAGAACTGGGGTACAGGCCAGAGGCTCAGGGGAGGCGAGAGGCTTCACCAGAGACAGTGGGGAGCAGAACAGGCAGATCGAGGAAGTACACTGCTGAGGGGAACAGCGGGCGGGTCAGGGGAGGTCTGCAGCACCATGTGGTCACCTCCGGGCAGGCGGGAATCGAACTCATGCGGAAGTGGCTTTAGCTTCTCAGTGCTGTGCTGTAACCCGCTGCGCCACCAGGGAGGACCAGTTTTCCCATCATTTAAATGAGGATAGCAGTAAGTTTCTTGTAGAATTTGGTGAAGTTTAAATAAATAGCATAAGTAAAGTACTTAACAATTTCTAACACTCAATAAATTATAGGCATTATTATAATTCTACCACCCAACTTGCACTGATGGAGAGTTTATTAATTTCAGTGTGAATGAGGCAGATAATTCTTTCTGCCTTAGTGCTTAATGCCTATACACAAGTAACCTGACCAGGAAACCTGTTTCAGAGGAGTTGCCATGGTTATTGCAATCCTGTGGAGAAGAACCTGTGTAACTGGTTTCCTGTCATCAGGAATTTTCTTATCTTCCTAGATTCCTTGATATCATTTTTTTTTTTTTTTTGGCTTGGGTTTTGCAAAACTTCCTGGTGGGTAATTTTAGTCATTCTTCCTTTCAGTTTGCAAGAGCTCGTTATAAAGATAGAGATAATAAAAAATGTCCTGATGTGTCAGAAAAAGGGAGAAAGAAGGAAGATGTTTCCTATATTCATAGGAACACTAGTTCTACCACCTTTCTCGATGACTTTCCTGTCTTTTTTTTCTCTTTTCTCCTTTACTATTGAACAGAAAAGCAGCCATGATACATGACATCTAGAAAAGGAGTTCACCCATTCTTTTACGTGTTTACCAGCTCACTTACTGCTAGGTATAGGCATGCAGGCTATGTGAACTGTTTATGGAACATAAGCTCAGCTGTCAGCATCTTTAGTTGCCATAGGTTTGGTCTGAGACAGGACAGCCATTTTCTGTATGTGCCAGCTCCTCCTCCCTAACTCAGCCCTACTGTCCCACCATTTTCCTGTCCTGGTTTAGAATCTCATAATGGTTTTTGTTCTCATTTACCTCCCTAATGTCCAACCAGTTCCCCAGAGATGCAGTTTAACTCTGAAGTATCTCCCAAGTATGTCTTCACTGTCATCTCCAATTCATTAAACAAATATTCATTGAGAGCTTACCCTGTTCCAGGCTCCCTGCTGGGTGAGACCTGTCCCCCAAAGCTCCCTGACTAGCCAGCCACATCCGTAAACACACAACTCCCCTACAGTGAGCGAGTGTCATGTTAATAAAAGCCCACTTTTATTGCATCCCTAATTACTGCAAGACACTGTACTAAGAGCTTTCTATACATTAAAGCATTTAGTCATCACAATAACCTTAGGTGATAGGTACTATTATTATCTTTACTTAATAGATAAAGAAATCAAGGCAGAGAGTGAATAGGCAACTTGTCCAAGATCATATAACTAATAAGCAGTGGAAGCAGGATGTAATGACTATTGTCTAGACCCTATCACGAATTAACTCTGTGGCCTACTGAACAAGATATTTACCTCTCTAAACCCACATTTGCTACAGTGAAAAGTTCAAGAGGGATTGGATGTTAAAACACTTTGTAAAGTGCTGGGGAGGCCAGTATATGTCAATACATGATTCCTCCACCTAATCTCCAAGTGTCAATCAAGATTGGGTTACTCGGTGCTACCACAGGCCATGGGGTGAGCCTTTCCCGGCCTTTCTTCTCTTCTTGGCCTGAGTCCAGGAAGATTTCCATCTGTACTTTGTCTGCAAGCCAGACTCCGAGCCTAAAGTTTGGAAAAAACAGGGAAATTATATTCGTCCAGGTGTATCCTGTCTATATACTGAGCTGTAAGGCCAAGTTTGTTCTCAGAATAAAATGAGTACACACACATGTGTGTGTGCACACATGCATGCTTTTTCACTAGCAGGCCAGAGTTCATAAAATAAAGGCAACTGTGGCATAGTAGTGAGAGCTCTCTGAACTTGACATCAGTACGGTGTATTCAGGTTTTAATTCTGCCACTATCATTTATGCACTAGATGACTTCTGTTCGTAACCTTATATCCTTCTCTCCATCTCTAATATGAGCCAAGACATTTGCCACCCATTCATTGTAAAGATTAAATTAAATGAGGGACATAAGGTAGGTAACAGAATACCTGGTGTGTGGTAGACATTATATAGATGTTTGCTTGTTGAGTTCTAATTTTCATTAATAATAATAATAATAATATAGAATATCATGTATTTTTATGCATTTCTAGCATTGTACTTTATACTATGAATTTCACATGCATTAGAGTGTTGAAGTCTCATCACAACCTTAAAAGAGAGATACTATTATCCTACTTTAAAGACTAGGAAACTGAGGCTTTGATATATTAAGCAACTACTCGAAGGTCACAATGGAGCTGATGATTAGAGTAACCAGGACTCAGGTGCATGTCATTATATCCTAAATTGATGTTTTAGGAACTTCAATGTAAATGTGTGTGTTGGAGTCAACATTTTTTCCCCTTATCCTATTAGGGAAGTAGACGAAAGACACAATAAAATGGGGAAAAAAGCTGAAGGCGCAGTGATAGAAGTATAAGTTTAATTACATAAATACAAGCTTAATTACATATGTTAATTATAAAAATATAAGTTTAATTAATGCTATTGACTAAAATTGGTATTATTAAGGAGGAAGAGGTAAACAAGCATGCTAAATTGTGTCATTACTTAATGAACTAACTAGTAATGAACTAATAGATACTTAATTAGTATATTTCAAAGTATGAACACTAAAAATGGAAGCTATACTTTTCAAATATTTATTTTATGCTCACGAAATTTTTTTAAATATTAGATGCATAAAACTCAAAACTTCTAAAATGCAGAAATACTTATAATATTCTTTTTGTAAAACAAAACTAGCAATTTATGATAGGATTTGAAAAATAAATGCAGAGACTTATGTACTCAGCTAAATGACTTGAAATTTAGACAGATTTTTTAAAGCAACATTAGTGGAAATATTACATATCAAAACCATGGGATATTATAAAAGCAGTTTCAGAGGAAAATTATACTTCAATATCTACATCAGTTAAAATGTGTAAGTATCAATAGACCAAACATATGTCAAAAATTCAGAAAAAGAATAGCCAAGTAAATTGCTGGAAGCAGAATAAATAAATTAATAAGGAGAAAAATAAATAAAAAGCAGATTAAATATAATTGTTGACTATTTAAAAAAAGGTAATGAGTCACTAAATATTTGAATCAAAGAAAAAAGGAAAGGAGAAACTATAATTACTAAAATAAGAAACATAAGTATAAAATCAAGAAACAAGATGATTTTATGACTTTTCTTTGTAGAGAATTTTTTTTTAAAAGATTTATTTATTTATTCATACAGAACTGGGGTACAGGCCAGAGATGCGGAGGGTGAGAGGCTTCACCAGAGACAGAGTGGGGAGCAGAACAGGCAGATCGACAAAGCACACTGCTGAGGGGAGCAGCGGGCCGGCCAGGAGAGGTCAGCCGCACCATGTGGTCACCTCCGGGACAGGCGGGAATCGAACTCATGCGGAAGTGGCTTTAGTTTCTTAGTGCTGTGCTTTAACCCACTGCGCCACCAGGGAGGGCCTGTAGAGAATTTTTTAAGAACCCGGATAATATTTAAGGAAATTCAGTTTATCAAAACAAAGCTTAAAAGATGGCAGAAAATCTAAGCATTGATTTATATAGTAGGACTGAAGTAGTCAATGCTGTATTCCTGGAGAACTTCACAAAATTTCAGGTCTGGAGATTTTCACAAGAAAGCCCTACAAAACCTTTAAAAGCAAATAGTGACATTGTCATTTCCACTGTATCAATACGGTGATAGAATAAAAGAAAAGCTTTCAAGTTTTCATTCTTTTCTATTTTGTTTTTAATTTTAGAAAGTGATGTCATAACCTAATAACAAAGATTGCACAAACACTGTTTCGTATTGATTCAAAAATCCTCAGTGAAATATTAACAAACAGAATGGAGCAATGTTTTAAAAGAATAACACATCATAAACAAGTTGGGTTTTTATCTTGTGCAAGGATGGTTCACTACAATTCATGATATTGATAGATACAAGAAGAAAGTTGCTTTATCATATAGATTTTGAAAAAATGATTTTTTACAAGGCCCCTTATTTTTAATTTAAAAAGATGATGAAATAGCATTTTTTGAATATTCCATGTGTTAAATATCTATCTTAACCCAAAAGCTAACATATGCTAATGAAGACATTTTAGCCCTCTGTTGTTGAAGTATATAGTCCTTATCCAGAAACAGCTATTTAAATTTGAATTTATTAAAACTAAGAAAATTAAAACTCAATAGCCACATTTCAAAGGTCCAAGAACCACATGTGGCCAGATGTAGCCTTTAGAGATAGTCTCACTTGAGAATGACTCTACTGGAGGTGTTGCAGGTCAGTGTAAAAAGATTAATCAAATAATTTGAGGCATAAATATTAGAAAGAAGAAAATCAAACTATCTCAGTTATATAGTTGTTTATCTGATAAAATCAAGAGAATGAACTAAAAGCTACAATAATTAAACAGTTTATTCAGTAAGTACATGGGAAATGAAATTAACATACAGAAATTGAATTTTCACGTATACATATCACAATTAGCTGGAATAGTTGGTATAATACAAGAAAATTTATACTTATTAATGAAACTATAAAATCCCTAAGTGTAGACTTTATAAGAAATAAGCTGTTGGGGCCCTAATGCACAGCACCAAGAAGCTAAAGCCACTTCCGCATGAGTTCGATTCCCGCCTGCCCCAGAGGAGATCCACATGGCGAGGCAGACCTCTCCTGGCCCGCCCGCTGCTCCCCTCAGCAGTGTACTTCGTCGATTTGCCTGTTCTGCTCCCCACTCTGACTCTGGTGAAGCCTCTCACTGCCCCTGCGCCTCTGGCCTGTACCCCAGTTCTGTATGCACAAATAAATCTTTAAAAAAAAAAAAAAAGGAAAGAAGCTGTTGAAGATGAAGAAAAGGTTAAGATACTCTGAATGTCACACTAAGAACTTAACTGGGAAAGTACTTCTTATTTCTGTGTGACAAGGTACAATACAATATCATGAATAGATCAATTTCCATTATTTTATAAATTTATCACATAAAATTTTATTTATTAAAGTGCTACTTTTGTTTTTAACTTGACAAACTGAGTTAAAATTCCTTTAAAATAAGCCATAATATTCAGGCAAAGTAAGACTATCAGTACTGGAGGATGACCGGATTTCTGAGAAGATTCAGCTGGGCCTCTCTAGGATGCCTTATGAAACTTCAGTCAGATGTTAGCTGAGGCTATGATGATCTAAAGGCTTACCTGGGGCTGGAGAATTTATGTTCGGGGTGGGTCTGATCATGTGGCTGACAAATTGGTGTTGGCTGTTTGCTAAAGTTTGTAGTTCCTTTCTACATGGGGGTCCTCATGGGGGTTTGGTGGCTTGCTTCCCTCAGAGCAAGTAATCCAGGAGACCCGAGGGACTCCTACCCTTGAATTCTCTTAGTCCAGCAAGTCACAAAGCTCTATTCACTGCCATCTCTCTATGAAGGACTGTCACTGTCACATTGTAAGAAGAGTATCAAGCATGGAATATATATTGACATGGCAATCTTTTTTTTTTTTTTAGAGATTTATTTATTGATGTTTACAGAACTGGGGTACAGGCCAGAGGTGCAGGGGTGGTGAGAGAACTCACCAGAGACAGAGCAGGGAGCAGAATAGGCAGATTGACAAAGTATACTGCTGAGGGGAGCAGCGGGTAGGTCAGGAGAGGTCTGCCATGCCATGTGGGTCAGTGTGGGGCCGGGTATCGAGCTCTTACTTAAGCATCTGCAGCTAGCTTGCAGTGCTGAGTCCTAACCCTTTATGCCACCAGGGAGGACACTAACACGGCAATTTTTAGAAAATGCCATATCACCAGTAAACACTTCATATACAACTTCACCTATTAGGTATCTACATGCATTAGAACAAACCCAAATGGATTCTAATATAAGAAGTGAATCCATAAAATATAGGAAGAACATATGGGAAAGAAAAATTCCTTTGCAACTTGATATTCTAAATTTATTTTAAGATAAGTGAGATGAATAAAATTAAACATTTTCTTACAAACATATTCTTCAAATTCTTCAGTCTCCATAGCCATGTTTCAAGGGCCCAGTAGCCCCAGGTGGGTTGCAATCTGAAAGGTAAGGAGTGATTGGAAAGGAACAAAGCGGTGTGAAGCCATGAGGAATGGCACCTATGCCAGCCAGCCTGGCACTCAGGGGGCAGGCAGAAGAGTCAGGCACAGCGGCATGCAAAGGCAGAACCTGCAAGGCATAGGGACAAGAAGGAATTCGGAGTGATGTGATCAGCAGGACTGCTGTGATTGCAGGATGGGGAAATGGATGGGAGGGGGAGAAAGGCAGAAGATTAGTAGAAAATACAGAGTAGGGAGATGGTGGCTGGTTTAGCATTATCTGCAGGGCCCTTTCCCTTCACTGCAGTTCAAGCCATATTTTAAAAGTGGGTTTAGTTCCAAAGGGGCACCTCCAAAAATCCTCCAGCACACCTGAGACTCCCAAGCATCTGGGCTGTTTGGCTTGGAGACCATTATACCTCTGGAGAAGCCTACCACTCCGAGCAGAGATCAAGGGATGGATGCAGGCTGGAGGCTTCTGGGTTTTCCCAAGCACCGACAACATTTATTTCCTGGGAAGAAATGCTGACTCTTCCCCCCTCTTCTTAATAAAGGCATCAGTCATTTGAGTCACTTAGAAATAAAACTGTTTTCGTCCAGAAGATTTCTGTGGGCGCCTGAGTAGGAGTTGGGATGGCTGCTGTCAGGGAATGGGAGAACATATGGTGGTCTGTTGTGAATATGATCTGTTTTTTGTGTTGTTGTTAAACTTCCTCTCTTTAGCATTGGGCCTGTTATGTAAGAGCCGGAGGGTCCATATGGTTTGTTGCATAAGACGCCAAAGAGGAACATGGGTTTCTGTTGCCCTGCAGCTAGTCCAATTGTGAATTTTGGAAAACACGTGGCCAGTGTTGCATTTGGGTAGTGGAGTCAAATAGCTCTGGATTTGAATATCAATTCTCTTGCATGGTTAGCAGTATGCCCTAGGACAGGTGACATAACCTCTCTGAGATTTAAACTCTCTAAGATTTCATTTTCTTCTGTGTAAAATGGAAAAGATGATATCAACTTTATGGGGTTATTGAGGAATTAATATACAGAATTAATAATACTAGTTACCATTTCCTGGGTATTCAAAATAGTCAGTGCTGCAGGCTTTATAAATATATTTTTTAAAAACTCTCAGAATCCCCTGGCAGTAGCTATTATTATTTTCATGTTTCAGCCATGAGGAAACTCAAGAGCCAAGTGGCAGCATAGTCCCTTCACCCAGTAGGAGGCCATGTTGTTAATATTCAATGTATGTTTTTGCACAAATGAGTCTCTAACATTATGGCTCTGTATCCTGTGCTAGTCAAGTGCCAGGCACAGCACATGTACCCATGACTGGAACTCGAGGCTGTAAGCTCTGAGAACAGGTGTGTAGAGATTTTTGTTCACTACTGAGTTCTCAATCCTGAAAACAGTGTCTTGGCAGAGCAGGCATCCAATAATCATGTTTAGACTAAATAAATGGATTTTGCCTTTATGGCTTTAGCTTGGGTTTGATCCTCAGTTCAGCCATTTACTACCTGTGACCATAGACAAATCACTTAGCATGTTCAGATTTCAGCACAATATTCTCATCTGTATATTGAGATTTATGGTGATTCCCTCATAACAATTACTTCTTCACTTGTCTTTGTTTGGACACATGGATCAACCTTCTGTGCCAAATTTAAACAAATCTTATTTGTTTAAAGTCAGTCTTCTTTACAAGAAAATAATATCTAAAATGTAAGAGAGACAACACTGACAAACTTACCTGTGCATTCTGGAGCTCCTGTATGTCATTGCCCTTAGTGATGCAAATATGTGCCAAAATTAATATGTTATCTTTATCACAGGGCTGTGCATTTCAGCAAGCACATTCTTGACACATGGTAATTTAACCCATGCATAATGAACTACTGACAGAATTATAGCCAAGTTATAGGAAGTTTATTTCAAAAGGGGTTCTCAGGTATCTCCCTGGCTCAATGGAAAAGAAGGTCATGGGGACACCGGCACAGGGAAAGGGGCTCTAGAGGACTTGAGAGTGTTGCCTGAAAAAATAATTAAGCTTTAATAGAATCAGGAAAGTGTTGGAGACTCAGAGCCATGCTCTAGGTATGGGACAGAGGGGCAGTCCCAAGATATGTAACAGCACAGGGGAGCTTCAAGGGCCAGGAAGGGAGATAGTCTGAGGCAGGTGGATCGTAGTGGTGCATTTTACATTCATTTACAAGTTCATTTGTCCATGATTGGCAGCAGAAATTCTTCAGAGGGACGTCGGCAGGAAGAGGTCCGCTGTCACCCTCAGCAAATGAGCTCATTTTTTTCATAACCATCGAATGAGTCAGGTTGTTTCATTTTCACTTAGAAGTCTCATTGTGGCAGCCCAGAGACTAGATGGCATCCTCTTGACTCAAAACAGGTTCCATAAAGGTCGCCCTGGACTAAACTGACCTTCCACATTTTATAGTTGGGGCCCTAACAAGGAAAGCTGACTTGTTTAACATCCAGTAACTAGTAGGACTCAGAAGCAGATTTGATCCTGGTGGGTCTGATTCAGAGTCCAATATGCTCTTGCCCTCATTTTCTAGCCTACAGGTTCAAGTCAGAGCTTCTCCCAAGAAAAGAAAAGCCTAAGAGAATATCATTAATGGAGCGCCTCAGCTGTGAGACACTTCCCATTTTCTTTTTTCCTCATTATTGGTGGGCAACTTTATTCCCATTTTACAGATGAGGAAACAGAGTCTCAATGTGCTGATGCCATTTACCTAACACCCCAGGACCGGAGAGGAAAACTGACTTTTATCCTTACCCCCAACCCTGCTGAGAATTTGAACCCCACTCCAGGGCTGACTAGTCCTCCACCACACAGATTTGAAAGTTAAGCATCTCTGCTCTCCTACCCACGGAACTAGCTTTGAAGCCTTGGACCAGGAATTTAACCTCTATGGCTCTTCGTTTTACAAAACAATCAGCATATAGTTCTCAAAGAGCACTGTGATGATTAAGCAAGTCCAAGGAGAGGAAAAGAAGGTGAGATCGCCTCAGCCATTGTAAGTGCTCACCCAATGTAGATTCAAAACAAACCAATCTAGTCCAAGCAGCCTCCTTCCAGTCCTCTGAAAAGGCAGAGCAGCCTGGGAGGCTGCGTCAGACCTGGCCTCCCGGGCGCCTCCTGCTTTTGTGCCGTGTTTGGCACCCAGCCCAGGACTGAGGAGTCCCCATCCCTCTCTCCTGTCAACTCAGCAGAACAAGCTGTTTCAAGGGAAGGTGGTTCCCCTTGAGAAAATGTTCTTGCCTGCCTGGAGGCTCTGGCCCTGCACGTCGCAGCAATCAGCCTGGACAGGGCTGGGCCCCACCCTGTACTATCAGTTTTTTTAAAGTCTGTCTCCTGCGAGTCATAAAAGATGCTGTGTGGTTGGAACAGCTGTGTCCCTTAGCATAGCTTCCTGCGACTAGTGGTGACTTTGAACCAGCTTCGCCTCTCTGTGCCTGAGTTTCATGCCCTTTAATATTGTTGGGAATATTTCATCAACTCTTTGGAAGAGTTTGGGAGGGACCACTGGAGATTGAGCCTCCCCAAAATGAATTGATGTCTCCCTCAAGCATTTACAATCTGAATTCTGCCTCCTCTTTCCCCAACTGCAATAACTTTTTTTTTTTTAAATTAAAGTATATTTGACATACAAAACTGTATTAGTTGCAGGTGTCCAACACAACAATTTGGCATTTGTATATGCTGTGTAATGATTATAAGTCTAGTTATCATCTTTCAACATATAGACTGCAAATTTGTAATGCATTATAACTGTGCATTTTATCACTATGTCTTATTTATTTTATAACGGGTAATATGTAGATCAAAACACACATTCAAAAAGCTATATGTACCTCTGTGTTCATTACAGCATTATTTACAATAGCCACAATATGGAAACAGGCTAAGTGTCCATTATTGAATGAATGGATAAAGAAGATGTAATCTATATACAGTCATGTTTAACTTAATGACCAGATTGTGTTCTGAGAAATGCGTTGTTAGGTAATTTCATAACTATGGGAACGTCATAGAGTGTTATTACGAAAGTCTAGATCATGTAACTTACTGCATGTGTAGGCTTTATGGCAATGCCTCTTGGGACCATTGTCATATATGTCATCCATTCTTGACCCAAACATAGTTAAGCTGATAAAATTGATTACAAAGGAATACTAGTTGGTTGTAAAAAAGATGAAGTTTTGCCATTTATGAAACAACATGAAAAGATTTTATTATGCTAACTGAAATCGATCAGATCAAGAAATACAAGTACCGTATGATTGTACTCATGTGTGGAATCTAAAATATAAATCTCATAGAAACAAAAAACAGTCTGCTGGTTGCCACGGTCACTACTATAAGTCTTAATAATACTTGACCACTAGCTTGCTTATTGCTACTATGTTCTCTTGATTTTCCTCCTCTTCTCATTCTCCTTTGAAGGGTCCTTTTC
Organism: Condylura cristata; assembly: GCF_000260355.1. Lineage (NCBI taxonomy): Eukaryota > Metazoa > Chordata > Mammalia > Eulipotyphla > Talpidae > Condylura > Condylura cristata. The sequence goes on from NW_004567109.1 coordinate 33,520,033, forward strand.
CTGCTCCAGTCTTTAAGTATTATATTTTCTCCAAGATTCAGCCTGCCAGTCTGTAGACTCCTTTCTCCTCATTCCACACTCTGTAGCTGTATCTTGTACCCTGGCTTCACTTATTCTCCCTGAATTCAGGACTCATCACTCAGTCTCCGTTCCAAAACTCTCCTACAACCAGATCACTTTGCCAGTTAGCCTCTGACCTCTGTCCATGGTTGTCAGACTGTGACGTCAAACTCAATATCCACAAACTGTGCTCATTTGTCCCTCATCCTCACTGCCTAATCATCCAACCTGTGGTCCAGGTCTCAGAATTGTACTACCATTCATCCAGGAAGTATGCAGTGAACTGATTTTGGGTGCTAAATCCTGTTTTAATTTTAAAAAGGACATCAGGGAACAGGAAAGTAGGGTCTCTACTTTCATTTATAATTCATCTAACAAAATATCCAGTGACTTGGGCTTATGGTGGCTCCCTTCCCTTACCATATCTTGTCAATTCTGCTTTTATAATACTCACACGTGAGTATTATAAATGGGCCTCTGTCTTTCTAGGCCCTTCTTACTGCCATGACTTAATTTAGGCAAGTACCTCTGATGCGGTCTCCTAGCTTTCACACTGACTCCCTCTAATCCAGTTCATTGTGGTGGTAGGACTTACAGATGAAATCCACTTAGATGGACAGTGTGCATCAGTCAGTCAGGGACCTATCAAAGAGAACCAATAATAGGACATTAGGATTATCTATCTCTGTCAGTTGTCTATCTATCACCGCTCTGCCTGTCTTTATCAAGAAATTTACTTTAATGAATTGACTTCCATGTTGTTGGGGTCTGGCTAGGAAAGTCTTAAATTTAGTAGTGCAGGATGCTAGAAGCTCTTGGGTAGGGATTGACATTGAAGTCCACAGGCAGAATTTCTTCCTCCTCAGAGAAAACTCAATTCTGCTCTCAAGGTCTTTCAATAAATTAGATGAAGCCCACTGAGATTAGCAAATCCAATCTTTACTTCAAGTCAGTCTATTGTAGATGTTCACCATATCCACAAAAGACCTTCACAGCAACACTGTTTGTTTGAATAACTGAGTAGAAGAGCCCAGCTAACTTGACATGTAAAACGAACCATCACAGCATGCTCCTTCTGGACCTGTTCCACCCTTGTCTCCCTCACCTCTCTTCGCACTCCACACTGTCAGCTCAGTCACCCCTTGCACTATGCCAGTTGGCTTCCAGCCATGTGTCATTGCACAGGCTTGGAACTGGCCCAACCCCTTTCCTAGATAACTCCTACTTGATTTAAAACCAGTCAGATACCACCTCTTCTGAAAGCCTTCCCTGTCCCAGTCCTCACTCTCCAAGTTAAATGCTCTGCCTGTGAGTTTGCAAAGCCTCACTATTCCGTGAGATGGGAACTGCCTGTTGGCCACTTGATCTGCCCCACTGTGAGCACATGAAAAGTTCTAGGACAGAACTGAGCAACTGACACTTCCTGTCCTACCCCTCTATAAGTGCCCACATTGCACAAATCTCAGGGAGCAGTTATCTTGTTCATTCTCTTATGTCCCACTCACCCCTCATTAGACTAAAAGTTCCATGGGGAAGAGATAACTTGCTTATCTGGTTCAGTGTCTGGCATTTAGTGGGTATTGACAAATATTGATTGAGTAAATTAATTAGTATTTGTTTGGATAAGTTAAACAGTAAATACTTAAGCTCTAGAGATATTTTTTGGGAGCTGTAAGTACAACCATGGACCAAAGAGGACAGAGGCCTCCTCTTACAGAGTTGCAGCACAAGGAGGAAAGACAGACAGCTCTAAGTGATCATCAGGAGAGCAACACAACAGTGAAATATGACGATGAATAAATGAAGGGTGAATGACTGACTGAATGGTTAGCAACAATATTTAAATACAAATGACTGCCCCAAGGAGAAGCACCGTGTTTGGAGAGAAGTAGGAAGTGGTAGATTTGGGGTAAGAATCAGGTCTGACTTTTTAAAAGATTTATTTATGCATACAGAACTGGGGTACAGGGAAGAGGTGTAGGGAGAGAGAGGATTCACCAGAGACAGAGTGGGGAGCAGAACAGGCACACTGCTAAGGGGAGCAAGGGGTGGGTTAGGCGTCATGTGGGTCACCTCCCTGGCTGGAAACGGAACTTGCACTGCAGTGGCTATGGATATCTTCACAGTGCTATAGCTTAACCCATTTCGCCAGCCAGGAAGACCAGGTCTTACTCTTTTTATAGTGTTAGCATGTGCTGGGGAAAATGATCTAAGGAATCTAGTAACTGTTTTGTTTCTCTTGCAGGGGCTGGTGTAGCTTAAGATGGTAAATGTAAAAGAATTTAGTAGCTGTGGAACTGTACAAATGTTAGGGGCAGTGATATTGCACATGCTGCAAATGGCACTTCGAGTTCCACAGGTAAATTGCATTGTTTAGTTGGTGAGAGGCAGAAGGAAATTTTGGCTTGAGACAGATCTGGATTCAGTTCCATTTCAGTTACTTAAAGATGAGCTCTCTGATACTGAACCTGAATTATTTCACCACCTTGGGCCTCAGTTTCTTGATCTGTAAAAATGGGAGAATGTTTGTATCCATCTCATAAGTCTGTTACCAGGTTTCAGCTAGATAATCTATTGCAAATGCTTGGCATAAGGTCAAGTCTATAGGAAGGGCTCAACTAATATTAGCTATTAATAGTCATTCTGTCAATCACTGGTGGCTGTTCATCAATGGAGTCATTCATGGTTCAAGTTCTTAAATCTCACACTTCTGCCAGGAAAATTTCCCAGTCTTGTTGTACCAACACCTGCAATTATGCAAAACTTGGTGTGAACCACAGTCAGTATTCAGATCTAGAATATAAACAAATGGAGAATTTGCTGTCCAATACCCTCTCTCCCAACTTTTCAGAAAAAACTTTCTCGAATGTAGCTAGAGATGGGCTCTTTATTTCTGCCACAAACAAGTGTTCCTAATTTTATGATCATATAACCCTGAAACTGTTATGTTTTCTTGTGTAATACATTTTAGAAGTCTCATAAAGGAGTCCTTGTCAAGAGAAAACACAGCTGGTGCCCAATTAGAGAGGTGATCGAGACCTATCGAGCACAGCACTCTTAATTAAGCTGGACCCTAAGCTGCAGGAGAGATGGCAGCTGGGGAACTGAGGTGCCCACCATGTGCACATGCGGGCAACAAGGGAGAAGAGCTGAAGGTTTTCTTCAGGAGGCAAAGAGTCCGTCGTTTTGGCTACAGCTGACTTAAAAAGTTTAGTCTGGCTCTACAGTGGCTCACTTCTAATTTTGACTCAAACAGCCTCAAGCTCTTCAACCTTCATTTAGGTAGCGGCTCCTATCTGGTTTGTTATCACTAATCCCTAGGAAGTTTCCAGAAGCACATAGAAGATTGATTTCCAGAAGGCCTCCAGTGACCCCCTGTCTGCACGTCTCTCCTAAACGACCATCTTCAGACAACCACTTCTTTATCAATCACCCACCAACACTCACTGTTGACATTCTTCTCCTTGGCTGCCACCTTCCCTACCCTTCCTAGGCGCAGGCCGGGATTATGCCAAGTATAGTCCTCCTCGACGCTGGTTCTCCTCTATGCCTCTGCCCTGGACCTTGGGTGGGACCTGAAGCCCTTGTTTTCTCTACACAGATGGTCTATTTTTCCAAGCCCTCTATTTCTTAGGCTCAAGATATAAGAGAGAGCTTCTTCCTTGTCCCACTGTGCTTCCTAAACCACAACCTGCTTTCTGTGACACACACGTACGTATGTGCACACACACTCGTGCACACACACACACACACACACACACCCCTGCTGCAAGGCATTTGGTAGCCACACAGGGAGAGGTGCTGTCCCTGCTATATGTCCTGAGTAGTTACTGGGTGTGTGGGGCAGCATGATGTGTGGGACCCGCTGCCAGAGGATGACCTGGGAGCTGAGCAACGCAAACTCTCAACTCCCTTTCTCAAACAGAGATAGATCTGTATGCCTAAAAGCCATTGGAATTTCTTTTTTTAATTTCTGTAACATGGCTGATCGCGACTGAGACACCTATCGTCTAGGTAAATGTGGCAATGAAAGGAGGTCTCTTGTAGATTGGGTACTAGGCTCAGTTCTCCAGAAACATGAGCTATTACTCTTACCACTAGAATGAGGGACCATGACACTACCTTGTCATGTGTCTCAAAATCCCTGATCAAATCTCTTTCCCACCTTACAAATGTCATCCTTTATCTTCCTGCCGTACCCTTATCCTTCGTAGAGAAAATAGAAGTGATCAGGTAAGAATTTTCTCATTAACTTTTCCCTATCCCTCCTGTTTTAGAGGCAATTGGGTTCTCTCTCCTGACCAGAGGAATTGGAAGGCAGGCATAAGGAGTGACTAGCAGGACTGGGAAAGGATAGACCTTCATCCATGCTAGCATCTGGCCATCCATCTATTATAAGTGCTTCGTAGTGGGGATCTGGGCTTGGAGACATTTGGTGTGAAGATGAAGAAAAATGAATAGCCAGGCCAGAGAATTTACTGTGTTCTCTCTTACCACACTACCTGGGTAATATACCCAGTGGCCAAAGCTGGGAAGCTGTGAGGATTGGAGTAAGTTTATGAATCAAGCCATCCTGTCACTGTGCTGGGAATATGGAGGAAAGAAAGAGAAGGCCATGGGGAACCTACGAGGGAACTCTCAGGAAAAAGGTGAATTGGGGACTTCTCCCATTTTCCTGGCTGCAAGATCAGCTGCTACACAATGAAAGGCCTGTGTGCTTCCTCCTCCTCCAGGCACGTTTCTCTCAATCCCAGACAGACAGACGAGATGTTTCTCCTCTCCAGACGACATTCTCAGCAGCTGCGACTGACTCAGCCTCTCCACTCACCCATGGGTGGGGTCGGCTGGCAGCCCAGTCCCCAGGGCTGCTGTTGGGGGTGGCACCAGGAGCATCATCACAGATGTCAGCAGACACAGAGAACTTTGGTTTTCCTCCAGAGCCAGGGATCTTTGTAACTGTCTCTCCTTTACCTGTCATTCAGCCAGCCCCTCCCTCTTCAGGAGAGAAGGATGACAGTCCTTGGAGACACAGCAGTCCCAGCCTTAGGGACTAGCTGGCATTTTCCTTGGGGAGAAGAGGATGCCCCCCTCTTTCAGGAGGGCACAGAGGTGCTGCAGCTGAGCACCTCACCCCCAGCTCCAGGGACACTTACCCATTCAGTGAGGAAGCAGCCCTCCTTAACCCACCAGACCTTAGGTCCAAGAAAATGTCTGAGCCTATTACATTCATGTATTTGCCTCTAGACCAAGCGGTTGTAAAGTATAATTATATACACACATTTATATCTATATCTACCTTTAACTTCGTAAAGTATAATTATATACACGTTGATATTGATATTATATTTTTATAATGGATAACCACATTCATATATTTATATTCATATTTATATCTATAATTGTAGGTACTTATTTCTATTTAGTTTTATGCTTATGTTTATGTCTACATTCTTGTAAAATATAACTCTAATACGTGTTTATGTTTAGTTTATGGAGGTAGGTCCACAGAGGCCAAGATGCCTGGGCCCATACTATAGCCCTGCTCACGTCACCCCCCCCCCCCCGCCATGGGTCTGTGTTTCTTCATCTGTAAAGTGGAGCTCGTGCCTTCCGAGTCTCCTGCCTCCACAATGCACAGTGCTCCCCTGAACTGTCCCCTGGACCCACCACTTACAGATTGTAAAGTCTGGAAGACTTTCAAGTCTACAGCATGTAACATGCAAACCTGCAATGTTGCCTTTGAGGCCCTTGCTGTTTCCCGCTGTGAGCTGCTACCACCTGCCCCTGCACAGGAGTCACCAGCTGGGAGCCGCCCGGCCCTTACTGACTGCTCAGGAACAAGCTGAGCTTCCAGTCCCATAAGCTGTCGCATTGGAAAGGCCCTTGGTTTCAAAAGTACCTGCTCTTTCTATCTGGTGGTCTCCTGCTCACATCTCTGCAATAGAAATAGTAGGCTCCTGTGCAAAATGAAAATGTAGGGTGCCTTGTTCAAAAATTATTAAAAATGTCAAGTGGACGTTAAAACAAGTATGGACTCTGAGTGGGAGTCCAGCGTGCCTGAGCCGGTCGTAATTCTAGGTAGCCAGTCCTGCCTCCTCTTTCAGGGTTGGCTCTGTGCCCACCTGCTTTTTAAAGCTGTCCAAGACAAGCGCTAAGAAATCACAAAATGAAGCATGGTTGTGTCCAAACATTTAATAACCAGGGTCTCATTTCATCCTCACCATCTCCCTCCCCCATGAGGTCAGTAGTATCATGGTTCCAATTTTCATATGGGGAATCAGAGGCTCAGGAGGAAGGGGCAGAACTGGCGAGCGAACAAAGTCCACCGGACTCCAGGGCACCAAACCTTCTGATCCCTGGCTTTTCATCTTGCTTCTGCCCTCTAATCTGAGAGCTGTAGGCCCTATGGCTGGTCTCTCAATATCTGAGCATCTTTGTCTCAGCACCTCCGACACCCCCTCACCAATAATCATATGCCCTTTTTTTTAGACCTAGAATAGCTTCCAGCTTCCCAGAGGACATGTGTCAATTTGGAACACCCTTTTCCTTGAACACCTGGGAATTATCAGTGAACTTTCCCACTTTTTCTGTGCCCCTGTCCAGTCCTTTCAGTCTCTTTAAGGTCTCTTGAGCTCCATGCCTCCTCCTAAGTGTCAGTGTTCTCTCAAACCCCTTTTATCCTTCGTTGGACCGCAGTGTCCCCCATACAAGACTGTCTTACTCTAACCTATCTGAAGCCCTGCAGCCATTCTGTCTTTTAAAAATGCAGACTCAATCGTATCATCTCTCCTTAGGGTCTTTGGCTTCCCATGTCCCTAAAGTCCCTTAGTTGGCACATGGACCCTGCCTTCCCCTGGATGTGTCTTCTCTCTCCCACATGATCATCACTAATTACTTATGTGTCATTACGGCCCCGTGACTGTACATATGATGCTCTCCTACCCGGAATGCCCTTCCCAAAATGCTTAGAAAATTCCTTCTGACAAGTTAAGACTCATTAACCTCACCTCTCCCAGGAAGCCTTCCATATTAGCCTTTCCAATGGCTTCTCATCTGACCTGCCCTCCCCATAACTCCCACAATTCTCCTCTGGCCCAGCACTCACAACCCAGACGCCCTCTGAAGGTTTGGCCATATCTAATTCATCTCTCCATTGTCAGCCTCTGGAATCAGATGTCTTTGAGATGTTAGAAAGCTCTAATATGAATGAATAAACACTATAGATGAATGATGACTAAAACAAAATGCAACTGACTCTTGCATCAGAGACCCTGGAAAGTCAGGTGTGTACAGCTATACCTGAGAACAAGTGTCTGGGTTTGAACAGGCACACGGGTAGCTCCAGAAGAAAGGAAGATCGAAAGATACATTGATTGTCTATTATTCTCAGAAGAGACTTATATTCCCGTGGAGTTTAGAATTTTAAAACCAGACTTTAATTATCGATTGTACAGAAGTGGACATTTTACCAGAATGTGATATGGTTCAGCTCTGATTTATAGGTGAAAGTTCTATAAATGCAGACCCTAACTACCAATTTTGTTAGAATGGGAAGTTGGTGGTTGGGGGCAAAGTTGATCTGTAGGGAAGAGAGCTCCATCCTTCGCTTCCATCATAGCAAGCCAACAGGACATTTTCTCAAACTGAAAGTGAAGAAAGGGCTGCTTAAACTTATTATTCAGAACACACAGTTTTTTTATTTTTTAAATTTTTTAAATTTTTAAATTTTTAATTTTAATTTAATTTTTTAAAAAGATTTATTTATTTATTTGTACAGAACTGGGGTACAGGCCAGAGATGCGGAGGGTGAGAGGATTCACCAGAGACAGAGTGGGGTACAGAACAGGCAGATCAACGAAGTACACTGCTGAGGGGAGCAGCGGGTGGGTCAGGAGGGGTCTGCCGTGCCATGTGGATCTCCTCCAGGGCAGGCGGGGATCAAACTCATGCAGAAGTGGCCCAGCTGCTTTGTGCTGTGCTTTAATCCGCCACACCACCAGGGAGGGCCCCGGAACACACAGTTAAATATTGGAAGAACTACTGGTCACTGGCTGACCCTGGTCAGGAAGATGGTGAGAGGAACGATGGGGCAAGAAAGGGCCTTAAGAACCAGCTGACTTTTTGAACTCTGTACATGATGTTGGTCAAGCACATAAATACTTTATAGTTTTGACAATATCAACAGTGATTTGAGGGCAAGGAGCTGTCACATGGCAAGCGTCTGTTCCATGGGTCTGACTAATCTCCCTGAAACACCACCCCTGGGCAGTACCTGGGAGCCTCCCGGCCCTGGAACCAGACTGGGCCGGGCACACGGTGCCCTCAGTGACCCCACCACACCCTCCCACGTATGTATGATGCCCTTTGCTCCCCAGAGACACCTCCCCCTTTCTCCGGCAGATACTGAACCGCCTACCTTTTGGCTTTTGCTGAGGCGGAGCCCTCTGGATTCACGTTAACACTTCTCCTCCCTCTGCCTCCCAGCTCTCTGACAGCAAGCCCATCTGAGACAAGTGTGCTTGCTTTTCCTAAGCCACATCTGTAGACTTTGAGGGAGTTTTGTATTCCCTATCTGTCTTTCCCTGGGTTTTTATATCATTCCTACTCACTGGATTCCAGTAAGAAGGCCCAACGGGCCTCATTCAAGCCCCATCTCTACCACTCTCAGTCCCAGGATGTCTCTGGACAGTAAAGCTCTTCAGGCCTCCTTGACAAGTTGCTCGTGACAAAGCTCAAGCTGACCACCCAGTTTCCAGCCCCTTCTCCTCCAGACAAATCCTGCCTAATAGCAGCAGTAAAAGCTAATATTTCAGGAGTGTTTATAACTTTTCAGCTACCTCCCGAGTCAGGCAGCATCTCATTTAGTTACTACAGTGGGTCACATTATCCCACTTTCACAGATGATGACATGGAAGCTCACTGAGGGTAACTTGTGGGTGAGTTCATGTGTCATCCCTTAGGGCTCAAAGCACAGCTCAAAGGCAGGGAGACCTGCACTCTCAGGCCCAGAGCAACTTATTCACAAGGGCCGAAGGATGGAAGCCCTGGTGTCCACTGATGCATGATGAATGAAAGCACACTAGCAGTGGCATATCCTTCGGCCCAAAGGACACTGACACGCACTCCAGCATGGATGAATCTTGAAGGCATGATGCTACAGGAGATAAGCCAGTCATAAAAAGACAGATATTGGCTGACTCCCCTCATCTGAGGAGCCTGAACTAGTGACATTTCTGAAGACAGAAAGTAGAATAGAGGTTACCAGGGGCCAAGGGAGAGGAGGGCAGGTTAGTGTTTAATGGGTACAGTTTCAGTTTGAACAATGAAAGTTCAGAAGATGGTTGGTGATAATTGTACAACAATATGAATATTCCAAGATCACTGAACTATGTAACATGATTAAAATGGTGAGTTTAATGTTATACATTTTACGACATGAAAAGTAGGATAGAAGTTACCCGGGGCGGGCAGGGGGTACGGGAAGGGAACTTATTTTTTAGTGAGTGCAGAGTTCTTTGGAGATGATGAGTGGTGATGGTAGCTCAGCACTGTGTGTGGAGGAGACTGGACTCTCACAAGAGGTAACGATGATAAATAATATGTGATGGTTATTGTATCTCACACATACCAGCCAGGAAGACTGTGTGCCTCTTTGGTGTCTCGGCACCAGAAATCTCAAGCAGGGCCTGGCATAAAGTAAGTCTCCAAATGTTGATTTAAGTTGGGAGGGAACAGAAGCCTGAGAGAGTCCAAACCCTATCAGAATCCCCTCTTGCATTAGTTCTACAGCTACTTTTTAACTTTGCATGGTCAGAAGTTCCAGAGGAGTGTGGGATTCCCTGAGACAGAGACTGTCATAATGTGATTAGAGAGTTGCTATTAATTGTTAGGCACTTTGCATACCTGTAGTAAAAGTGAGCAGTTATTGAATACCTATGCTATGCTACCTACTACTCTAAGAGCTTTCATGCCTTCTGACACTACTGAGATTGTTATTATTGTAATTCTTGTTTTGTGGCTGAGAAAACCAAGATACAGAAAGGTTGAGTAACTTACTAAAGGTCACAAGGCAAGTCTCAGGAAATCCAGACGTGTCTTCAGGAGGTCTGGTTTGCTCTATGCTCGTGGTCTGTGCTTCTGCAATGTGACATGTTCCTGATTTTTACTGTGCCTTCCTATTCTCACCCACCCTCCCTACCCTGCTACCATCACCCTGCCCAGGGGGGCAGGGACACAACCTTTAAAGGAAGGAGGGGTGCACAGAGCAGGGATTTGGGGGCAAGAATATGAGTTCCACATGGAGTAGTAGCCCAGGCCTGGGCATCACCCAATAAGGAAATTTAAGATCAGGCTTGGTGTTTGTTGATTGCCTGTCTGGGACAAACTGTTTCACCTCTGTAATCCTCTGTGTTCTCAGCTATACCACAACTATAGCAACAGTGTCTGTCTCCTAGGGTTTTGTAGGGATGAAATAAGTTAGTAAGCGTATACCTCTTAGTGAGTGTGGTGCTGGGATGTGGGGAGGGCCCTTCAGGTGGGAGGTGAGATTGTACTGGCTGACTTCCTGGAATGGTCTTGGGCAACCTCACTTCCACTGCAAGCCCCACTGAGCTCAGTTATGAAACAGAATTACTAAAACCAATCCCACAGGTTTGATGTGCAGATTAAAAAAACGCCGCATTTTGTATTTGTGTCTATTTATAACTCTGCCTCATTTTCCAAGAGTATTTAAGGCTGCTCACAACAATGCAAGATTATTTTTAACTTGAAAATGAAGAATTTGGGACAAAGAGAAGGGACGGCAAAAAATAAAAGAGGAAATAAGGTAATTTTTTTTAAAGGCTTGGTTCCGGGGACAATCTTAGGCAATTAAACTCTATGTCCTGATAGAATATCTGGTGGTTCCAGCCACCCAAGTTTGGTTAGTAATAGCCTGCCTCAGGTTAGAGGTGAGAGGGCAAGAGGCCATCAAGCTGTGATCTTACCAGGGATAGGTGGGTGTAGTTAACATTGAGGATTCGATCCACCTCTCACTTCAGAGAAGCTCAGATCTAATTTGTATTGTATTTGGGCTTCTGAGTAAGATTTCTGTTAAAGACAGCATTCTATGATAAAAATAAAATTCAATAAAATGATGTTTTATTAAGAGTTTGCAAAGCACTGATTATTCATATTCATTTTATAGAAACAGTTAATAGGGCCCAAAGAGAAGCCAGACGCTAAGTGCAAGCAGCTATGTAAGTCTCTTGTAAGACTTTTCACGTGGATAGTCTACCAAATTACCAGCAAGATTCTTTATGAATTGCTCTTTATTCAATAGCCACTGAGTCCCTCCTAGGTCCATGCTCTCATGCTAGGAAATAGGAAATTATGAAATAGGCCTACTTCTGCCCTCAAGGGCCTTATGGTCTAGAAGTGGGCTCACACACTCAGAGTGAGAGGTGCTGCCACAGGTTGGGGGCCTGCTGAAGGGGTAGTTAGTCCATGGGAAGAAGCCCCAGGGGAGGGGATGCTGAGTTATGTCTCAGAAGAGGAGGGTTTTGCCACAGCCAGTGTAGGAGTGGCTCACACTCTTTCCCTGATCTCAGCATTCCCTGAATGCCTTGTTACTACTTGTCATCCCTTGCCTAACAGTCTCCTCTGCCAGGCTTTCAGTAGTCCGTGGGCTGCAGGCTCTTCCATTTTTCCTTGTTGTATTCAATGTCCCCAACACAGAGAGAGGGGAGAGAAGATGGGATAACAGGAAAGAGGGAATACCCGGTAGAAGGAAAGGCACATTAAAAAGTCAGAAGTAGGAGCCCTCCCTGGTGGTTCAACAAGTTAAAGCATAGCACTGTGAAGCTATCTGCAGCTACTGCTCCACGATTTCCATCCCTGGCTAGGGAGCTGACCCATATGGCTTGGCAGGCCTCCTGACCTGCCCGCTGCTCCCCTCAGCAGTGTATTTCTATCAGTCTACCTGTTCTGCTCCCCACTCTGTCACTGGTGAATCCTCTCACACCTCTGGCCTGTACCCCAGTTCTTATGCTTGTACCTCAGTTATTATATGCATAAATAAATCTAAAAAAAAAAAGTGAAAAACAATATGGTTCTGAGAATTTTAGGTTGTTCTGGTTGATTCTAGTCCCAGCAGATGACCTGAGTTAAATCTGATGTTGAGTGCCTGGATTTCATCTTGTAGATGAGATATCAGATTCAGAGAACAGGACACTGATGGTTGGGAGTGTTATGGTAGCAGATAGCATGTCGGGGATTCTTAACTCTTGAATTTGGAATGAACCTCTGGGCCCTTTGGGTACATTCATTCATCCGACAGATTATGAATGATATTCTATGAACAGAAAATGTTACTCCTATTCTCCAACATCTTGGCATCCTTGTTGGCTATCTTCAACGTATTGAAGAATGTGTTAGAGAATACAACTGGCTCTTGTTAGATAGACAGTGATAGCTCTAGTTATTGATGATTTGTACATATTATTTCTTAGATTCCAAAATGTGATAGCTTATAGAAGACACACTCAAGTTCCAGAGATGCTAAACTCAGTGTCTCATAGCCTATCCCTTGAAAGGCTGAGGACAGTGCTGAAGCATCCAGACATGGCAGGGGTGGGGAAGGAGTAGGAACAAAGAGAGAAGGAAGCACATGGACTGTGTTGGTGGACTCTGGGTAATTTGGTTGGGTATGCTATGAAGGTGATACCTGATGGGGAGAAATCCTAATGTTACCACAGTTGAAGGAATAAATTATTTAAGAATAAAATAAAATAAATGCCTCAAAATCCAGGAGCTGTAATGCAGTAAGTGTTGTTGTTGCTGTTGTTGTTTTTTTCTAATATGTGTAAGTGATGTACAGATTTACACACAAGAAAGCAAAGCTCAGGGCTTTATCTTCAACCTCACAACTCATCCTGGCAGCCCCGTGTGGCTGCAAGAGTTCCTCTCCCTGGTCCTTCCCATCTCAGGGTGCTGAGATGTATGGAAGCTTTTCCCACCATCTTTTAAAACAACTTTTAAGATTTCAGTCAATTTTGCTACAACAGGAGGACTTCTCCCCCATCTCCTGCCACCCACCCCCCAGAAATATTTTGGGGTATTCCTTTATTTCCTCCTCCTTGCATTTTCTCAACAGACCAATTTCCTCCCATTATTTCATAAATGTCCCTAGTAGCCAAGGACTCCATGTGACCTACCTTCTCAAATCTGTCATTTGAGTGGTTAAACTTGGGCTTGGGCACCCCACTAGGAAGAGTGTTGCATATGGCGCTGGTCTTCCTGCCTTTTTAAAAAGATTTTGTTTAATTTTTTTGCTTAGAAGAACTGAGAGGAAGGCCAGAGATGCGAGGAATGAGAGGATTCACCAAAGATAGGGTGGGGAGCAGAACGGGGGGATCTACTGAAATACACTGCTGAGGGGAGCAGCAGGCGAGACAGGTGAGGTCTGCTGTGCTATGTGGGCCAGCTCCCTGGTTGGGGAGTGAACTCAGGCCATTGTGGTGGTTGTGGTGGGTCTTTGTTGGTTGTGGTGGGCCTTTGTGGTGGGTCTGAGATTTAACCCGTAGGCCATCAGGGAGGCCCTGTCTCCCTCTTATTTCCCCTTCTTCCTCTTCTCTTTTCTTTTGCTTCTACATTAACTCACTCCATAGCAGAGCTCTTTGCTGTCACTTATGCAGGTCTGGTGTCCAAGATTCAGAACCAGGGATAGCCAGACTGGTCAGTGAGAGGTACCCTGGTTTAAAATTCCCTGGAAACTTGTCTCTTGTTTTTATTAGAGCTTACAAGGAATATGGGCAAAGGCCGAGTAGGTAGAAACTAGCTAGATAAACAAGTGGAGAACTGGTTTGCTCATAGGTACAGTAGTTATTGATAATGCCCACAGACATCCTGAGAGGTAGATTGAAGAGCAGATGGAGACTTTAGATGGCAAAGTATGTTCCCTCATGTGTCGAGGAAAGAGGAAGACCCAGAGTAGTGGATGCATCTGACTGAGGTCTCAAGGCTCCTGATGGCACCAGTGTTACAATCTATTCCCAGCCCCTCAGGGAATGGCAGACACTAATAGGTGGCTAAGCCAGGGGACTGGTGGCGGGCACACGTGAAGGTTGGGTGCCTGATTCTGCACAGCTTAGCCTGTACCTCCCACTGCTGGAGCCACTTGACATCCTCTCCTGGACACTGCACTGGCCTGTCCTTTAGGCTCTCACTCAGCCATTTGTGCCAGGTCCCCCTATTCCTAGCTCCCTGACGAGCCTTCAGGCTAGTTTTTGCCTCCTGAATATTTTGCCTTATATCTCCGTGGGAGTCTGGTTCCTGCCTTTTCCTCCAGCCACTTTCCCCAAAAGTCAAAACTGGTCTCTGCTTCCTTCTTTTCTGGATGTTCTCTTCACCTGCTCTGAGAATTGATGCTCTGATGCTCTTCCTAACTCTGGGGATCCCCTTTGCAGCTATGCCAGACCTCCTGGATTGATGCTTACTCTTCCACACCTAAACTCACTATGGACACTGCATTTGGTGCTTTCCATGTCCTTGATCTCTTCCCCCTAACCCTCATCTGCCTCTCCCTAATCCTGACATACAAGGTGGCTTTTCAAGCTCTCTATGTGTGAGGTTTGCTTGCTGAAAATTGTCCTTCTCTCTTCATCCGTCCATCCAGTGCTTGTTGGATAATTGATCCCCAAAGACAGAGGTTCTCAAACTCGAGCATGCTTTGAAATCACCTGGAAAGCTGGCAGTTCTGTTTCTGTGGCTCCAGGAAAGAGACCTTGGAATCTGCATTTTCGATGAGGGAGGCCTCTTGGCTACTGAGGTGCTAGGAGAACCAGGCTAGGAGAAATATTGTTCTTCTGAAGGAAGATCGGCACCGTAGCAGTTAATAACAGGCATTTCACATGTGACAGCTGATCTCACAGTTTGCTAGTAATGTTAGTTTGCGTATACCTCCCATGGGTTGAAACAAAAGTGAAACATAACAAAGTACATGTATGAACTGGTATAGAAAACAAGGACTGTGGAGCCAGGGAATCTGGGCTACCTCCCACCAGCCAGGAGACTTGGAATGGTCACTTAACGTTTCTGACACTATGTTCACTCATCTGCTTAGTGTGGATCTTATGTCCTGCCTTTGAGTGTTGTGAGTATGGAGTGGGATGCTGTACGAAAAGTGCCTGTGTGCACCCCACCCTTCTTCTGCTTTAGCTCTGGGTTTCAGCACTTATGGCCCTGGATGGCACTGCCAGGAGGGGACAACCACATGCCAGTCTCCCTTTTCACTTCCAGCATCTGCTTCTGGGAAAATACTAAAACAAAAGCAAATACCCCACACAGTAACACAGGCTGGTCAGGCACGATGCACACTCAGGCCTCTATAGAGAAGAGATTTACTCTTCCTGCTGGGAACATCAGAAACAAACAGAGGGCTGGGAACGAACTGGGTCCAAAGATAGTAACTCCAAACCAGAGCTCTTCCTGGCTCTTCAGGGCTGAGGTAGGCAGTGTGCGCTAGCAGGGTCACCTCTGGGTTCCTGCTCTTGCTCTGCTACTCACCGGCTGTGCAAACTTGGGCAAGTCATCCGACTGTGGAGTGTCAGTTTCTAATTTAAAAAATCTGGGTGATAATAATAATAATTATAATATCTGCCTTGTAAGTGTAGATGAGCTAATGGCAGGTGTACAGCCAACGTGTGCTCTTGTTCAAACCCAGGCTAAGCACAGAGAGCTTTGGTCTCTTCCTCTGTCATCCGGTCCAGTCTTCCAAACTTTACTAGCAGTTGATTACTAATGCATAGAGTTTTGGGCGTTGTATATACAGGAATGCATAAGACGTATGCTTGCCTCCAGGAATTTACAGACTAAAATCCCTGTTGACCTTAATATTCATATACTAGAAGTAATAACGTGGTAATAATAATCATAATAGTAATGAACACCTTGTGCCATTTACTGGACAAGTACTTATGCAGGGTCAGTGCTACACCCTACACATATATTACTTTTAACATTCACAACAATCCTTGTCATGAGCATGGATGTAGGTATTATGTATATATTCTGTATTATATGTGGGAAGGACATATATTGGGTATATATATGTAATATGTGTATGGGTATAGGTATAGGTATAGATATAGATAGATAAGGGGCTGTCCGCCTTGATGAGGGAGGCTGAGGCTGGAGGGAATGGGTAGGATTAAGTTGCTTGCTAGTGTCTACAGCCTAGGTGGACTATAGTCTCCTGAAATCCCCTTCCCACCAGGATCCTCTAATGTGCCTAAATACTGCCCTTCTAGATACAAAGCTTCCCAGGCCAACTGGTATTTCCACAAGGCCTCATTTAGTCTGCACCACCACCCTGAGAGGTAAGGACCTTTACTGTCAGCCACATTTTCCAAGCGAGGAAACCCAGGGCAGGTGAAGTAATTTGCCTGCTGTAGCTCAGCTCCAGAGGAATGAAGATATTGCATGTCTTAAGATCAAATAAAAGGCAACTCTGAGGCTGCAGCTTGGTGAGAAGCCTTCTGCAGAGGCGAAAAATATGTGCAAACAAAACCAACAGCTTTCTTTATGTTCCCCAAAGTTGCTAAAAATGCCTGTGGGTTTGCACACAAGCAGACGCTGTGCTCACAATGCTGTGTGGCTTCTGTCGTTGGCTCTGGCAAGAAGAGACCTGGCAGGTATTTCTCACATCTTTGTTAAACATACACACCAGACAAGGGAAAGAGTTCCAAGGTATTCCCAGGGTGTGGATTTCTGCCAAGTTTTCTTTTATTTGTTGTTAAGTTGGGGGGGGGAAAGATACCTCAAGAGGGTCCCACAATCCTTTGAGGTAACCATGAAAATGCATTCCCTGTGCATGGAGTCAGCCGTCCGGTAGCCTAGTTCAGAGTCTTTTTATGGGCAAGTCCTATGACCTTGGCCAGGTTGCTTAGCCTCCCTGCACTAACCTCAGCATGTCCATGCAAATAACAGGTATGGTGATACCTTCTTCAGGAATGTAAGCTCTTTGAAGGCAGAGGTTTTAGTTTGTTCCATTTGCTCCTTGCAGTGCTAAAGAAAGTGCTTGTCCCAAGGAAGGGCTCCTACTCAGTGGAATGGATGAATGAGTTGCTCTCTTGTAGGGTTGCTGGAAGGTTGAAATTAGGTCACAAATGTGAAATTGCTTTACAAACTGAAGATCGTCACACAGACGTGAAGGTTTATTATTCTACAGAATATGGTCTGCGTTCTGCCAAATAATTGTATTCGATCCATCAGTCAGCTGTTGCTTAGTGGGCTTTATTGGGGTCTGACACTGGAATACAAAGAAATATGAGGCCTAGCCTAGTCCTGTTCCCTTGCAGGAGGAAAACGTCCAAGTATATCATGTACTAAAAGATCGTAGAGGTAAATATAGGCTTCTGTGGAAACAGATTGGAGGGAGTGACTGGTTCAAACTGGAAATGGGTGGGAACTTTCTAGAAAAGGTGTTGAGACAGTTGCAATCTGAAATCTGTTGTCAGAGCTTTCCTAGCAAACTCAGGCCTTAGGGCCACTGGGCTTCCTCAGTACACTCTGTCTTTAAGTCCTGTATTGTCATTTTCATCATAGTTACTCCCTGACATACAATTTCTCTTGTTCCCACCTGACTCATTACACAGCTGGGCACAACCCCAACCCTGGTTAAAGGTGACTCTCTACCTACTCTGCTGCCACACCTGTGCACTGAACCATGGCCTGAGAAAAACATCCAAACACACTAATTGTTGCCTGGTAAGCTACCATAGTTTTCTTTTCTGGTCACTCTCTCATTCTCAACTTTTCCAAACTTTCTGTTCTATCCTCCAAGCACAGCGCTTCCTTCCCCATCATCACTTGCAGCTGAAGGCTTTGTTTTCTGCCTCCCTGAGGAGATAGAAGCCATCATAGAAGAATTTCCCTGTGTCCCCACCACCTCCCACCTTAATGGAGCGCCCGAAAGAGCAGGCCTTACTCCACCCACAGGCAGAAGCTGAGGAGTGACTTCCGGACATGTTCTCTAGGCAGGCAGCTGGAGAAAGGACATTCCTTACCCAAGGAGCAGCCTCCACCCTGTCTGGAGGTGTGAGAGAGAGTCCCTCCTGTTGACTCACTGGGTACATGGCAGGGTGAGGCTGGAGGTGGAAAGGTTACTGAGAGTCAGATAGAACATGATTGGATGAAGTTCTAAGAAGGGCCTTGGGGAGGAGGGAAGACATCCAGATGGTCATTAGAAGGGAGTAAGCACTAGGCTTGTGGGCAGGCAGCCCCATAGGGAGAAGAATGGAGGTCACCTCTTGCAAAGTCAAAGCCCACATTGGCCTGTCTTGTAAGACGGTCTCTGAGAAAAGCCCATCTGGTGGAGGCTCCTGGAAAAACCTGATTGATATGTCCCAGTCCATGGGCTGCTGTGATAGAGCTCATCTTCCATTGGTCCACTTTCCCTTTATTCCTCTGACAAATCCTCCTGAGAGACTGGAAAGTCTCTGCTGGATACCAGGAGGAAGCTATATGGAGAAGAGGCAGCAGCATCCTTCACAATGAACAGAGGAAGAGAAATTCAATAGAAAATTCACTCACTCTTTAAATACTGACCCCACATTCACTACACGTGGTTAGCAGTTAAAAAAAAAAAAAAAACAACTCTGTTAACCTCCTGCTGGCATAGAGCTAACTTTTCTAGAAAGCCTGACAGAGAGGCAAATGAAGAAAGCACCTAGTATGAAAGGTGGGGAGTAGAGCTAGAGAGGAAGTTAGAACAGAATGGGGAGAGTTGTGGGGCAAAGGTGCACAAAGTGATGAGCTGAGGAGATGGCTTAGAGCAAAGATAGGAAAAAGGAGCCTCAGGCATGTCTCAGACGCAGCAAGGAGCAGTCAGGAGGGCACAGGAAGACAGGTGTGGGGTGCCTGGGAAGGAATTGGATCTAGGTTTTTATGCACTGTTGTGCTGCCCAGATGTTTATCCTGATGGTAACAATCAGAGGAGGATTTCGATTCGCGAGAGACAGGATCTGATTCATGTACTAACAGGATTGTTCTGGGGGCTCTGTTGAAAAGAGCAGAAGGGGACATGCATGGAAGCATGGAGGCCCATGAGGAAGACTTGGTGACCATCCAGTTGAGTGGATGGGTGGCAGAAGTGGTGAGACGGGGTCAGCCTCTTGAAGGAAGAGCCGGCAATATCTGCTGACAGATTGGAAGGGTACTGTGAAAAAGGCAGGAGTCAAGAATGACTCCAAAAACTTTTGAACTGAGCACATGGAAAGATTGCACTGCTGTTGCCTGAGATGAGAAAGATGGCAAGAGATGCAGTTGGAGGATATTGGGGGAGGTAGGAGTGAGGAAACTGATTTCATTGTGAGGATCCTAAACACATCCAGGCAGGGGAAAGGTGGGGCTGGAAACCAGAAACATGTAGACTGTATTGGAAGCCAGGAGATGTAGGGGATCTTTAAGAGGTGATGGTAGTTACAGAAGAGGACCAGGGCCTGGATCCCAGTGTAAAGTGTTTGAGATGGTGGGGAGGAGCCAGCAGGGGAGACCAAGGAGAAGTCACTGAGGTAGGAAGGGAATCAAAAGGTTTATCCTAAAAGCTGAGTGTAGAAAGAGCTTCACTGAGGAGGAAGTGCATGATGAGTCTAATCCTTTCATCTGCTTCCTAAACACTGATATGTGACCCTTGAGTTTACGGTGAGGGGTCTTTTTAACAATGGGACTGTTAGTGGTGAGACATGTATTCAATTCTTTTGAGGAATTTTGATAAAAGGAAGGGCAAAGTGGTAGTTGGAAGAGGATGTGGACTCAAAAGAAGGGTGAAAGAGAGAGAGAGACAGAGACAGAATAGCATGTTGGTATGTCCATGAGAATAAGACAGTCTAGTGGCAAAGATTGATGATGCTGTGAGGAGAAGCTTGCTGGGTCAATGGCCTTGAGTGGATGAGGGTGGGATCTGGTGCCCAGTGGAGTGGGTGTTTGCTGGGAGCACAGGCAGGCACCCCTAATTGCAAGAGAGATCCTTGTAGACAGAAAAAGACAGGGTGGTATATTCCGCATGACTAGCACAGCGTAGTAGACAGCCACACTTCCAGAGGATGCACTGATTCTGGGCACTGCTCAAGGCCAATGACATGTATCAGCTCTGATTCTTACAGCATCCCTATGAGATAAGTAACATTATTGTGTCCATTTTACATAGTGTCTACAGGCATAACAACATTAAGAATTTTGTCCCAAATCACCCACGTAGCAAGTGGCAGAGCCTGGCTGCTGACTACTACTCACTATGTTGGTAGGAAGAGTTGGATGAGTGGGTGGGCAGGAGACCTGCTGCACAGTTTTGGTGAGCCCGGGGCTGGGGTGTGCTAATTGGTTTCTCCTTCTGAGACGCTTGTTCATTTGCAAAGCACTTTCGGTCATTACCTACTGAGTCAGGGTAGGTAGAAGGTGAGGACTGGTGCAAGTTCCTATTTGACCTTGGCGCTTTCTGGAAGATCTGATTCTCCCAACTCTCATGAAGGGAAGGGAGGGAGAGAGAAACTGAGATTTCCTTAGACCTGGCTAACTGAGAGACCTATCACTTCCTTCCCCAGACACTCAGCTCTAAAAGGCAGGGGCTGCTGGCTGATGTCTTACTTTGTGGATTTCATGTGCTAGTGGGGTATATGCAATGAGTCCACTGTGCACCAGACAGCATAGAGGGCTGGAGAGATGACAGTGAGCGAAAGGACACATCCTGACTTTGCATTCTTGGGGGGCGAGGGTGGCAGAACAACTGACCACCACACAATTATAAGTCATGACACACATTTTGAAGGGGTCTTCAAAATTCCTCAGAGAGTGCTTTTTCTTAGCACTTTGGTGATTTTTGTGATTCTGACTGAGATTTGACCCCAAAGCAGAAACTGCTTTGTTTAACTCAAAGCAGAAACTGCTTTGTTTAACTCAAAGCAGAAACTGCTTTGTTAAACTCATTGTTGAATCCTTCAGTGAATTGTCACGAACACCTACCTTTCGGAGGAAGCTTAGCATTTTGCATTGCCCAAGGAAAGCACATATCAAGGCTGACAGGAAGACATAACACCAAATGGGGCTGGGAGCTAGTTTATTTAGTCAACCAATTTAAGAGAAATTTCATATGTGCCAGATACTAGAAACACAATGTGCAAAGACTAGCAAGCCATGGCAGTGACATGGAGTCTGAGGTATCAAAGATGGGGAGTGTAGAGAGTAGGGAGACCCAGGGGGAGACCACTGGGCTTGAATTGGAGCCTTCAACACCAGTCTGTAAGACCTGAGTCATGGAATGATCCGTAGTCCCATTTTTCTCTTCTATATATAGAATTAAACAAATTATAGCGAGTATTTGTAAAGACTAATTCTTTTCTTGGAGAAAATTAAATATACATGAATTAAATAGATTAACTAGAAACTTAAAAGTAATCTACTTAAAAATTGTTCCTTGCTCCCGAAGAGTTATTGAGCTCTTAGAGACCACTTACCTAGGCTGCTTTAAGGGGGAGGACAGTCCCCCCCAGAGGGGCACACAACTTGGCCAAGTCGCTCTGTTGGTAGTAGAAGAGTGCGGAGATTTTGCCACCAGATGACTCTGGGCAATGTCTCCAGACATTTTTGGTTATCGAAATGTGTGTGGGGGGAGGGGCTGTAGAGATGCTCCTGGCATCAGGTGGGTAGAGACCATGAATGAGGTTACTCCCACCCCCATATGTGCATAGTAGCAGCCACAATACTAATTTTTAAAATATTATTTGTGCATAGAGAACTGGGGTATAGGCCAGAGGTGTGGTGTATATGTGTCTGTGTGTGTGTGTGAGAGAGAGAGGATTCATCAGAGAAAGAGTGGGGAGGAGAACAGTTCAGATCTACTGAAATACACTGCTGAGGGGAGCAGCGGGTGAGAAAGGAGAGGTCTGCCATGCCATGTGGGTCACATCCCTGGTGGGACTAGAACTCTGGCTGTAGTGGCTGCAGATAGCTTCATAGTGCTATGTTTTACCCTGTTGTACCACTAGGGAGGGACCCCACAACACTAAATTACCCAACCCAATGTCAGGAATACCCTTGATCCTAAAACCTGGATTGAAATTAGGTCACTGTAGAGTCTCTGGGGCCAGATGGTCTGAGTATCAACCCACAATCTACCACTTGATGCTTACTGTGGGCACATTACTTAACCTCTGACCTCCAGTCTTTTTAGCTGAAAAGGGAAGTTAATAATACTGCTGAGATACTGTCTATTTGAAAGTTCAGGGTTCATTTTCACCTTGCCCTCCCAATATCCTTCTCAGTGGTTTCACCAAAAAGTCTAAACATTTTGGTGAGGCTGACTGGTGTCTTAGGGCTACTGGGAAGGGTTATCAAGTGTTAAACTTGAAAAGTTGAATGTTATGAAGTGATTTAGATTTAGAAGCCCCCTAAATGGTAAAGAGTCAGTCTAATACAGTTGAAACGTGCCAACTTGTTTAGGGTGTGAGCTGTGTGTGTGAGCTTTTTACAGGAAGGATCTGTATGCTCACTACCTCCCCAGCTCCACTTCCTCTCTGAAACTTTCCTGTTCCACCTCTCAGAAATCTCTCTCCTCCCTCCTTTCCTCTTCCCTCCCTCCATATTTTTCTTCCAGTGAACAAACTACAGGTGCCACAGCACAGAAACAACACAGTCCTGGCCAGCACTGACAAACATACATGTGACAGGTTCTCATGTCCTGGTGTAAAGGAAAGAGGTGGTCAGTGCTGTCTGAGAATGGAGGGAGGGCTGGGATAGGGCTCTTAGTGGGGTTTGTGGAAGCTGGAAGCTATTCCCTCCCACCCCATCTGTAACCAGGTGAGATACTTCTGCCACCAGGTTGTTGGTAGACAGTAGACATCATGTGATCAGAGACTTCTATTTTGTTTCCTGATATAGCCTCAATGGCAAAAATAGCCCCTGGCATATCGTGAACATTCACTATGTATCTGTCGTATCTGTGGAATGAATTAAGTGTTTTGAAAGATGACTAAATATTTGCTGAGTGGGCCTGCAAGGAACAGAAAGACATTCCAAGCACCAGGAACAGAATGAATGAAGGCATCCAAATGATGAAAGTTATGAAGGATACAGGAGGAAGCAAGGGGATATTTAGTCAGCTGAGCACGTGGGGCCACATGTGGGCATGCTGCAAACCCTCGTCTCATCATCCACTTTAATGGCTTTGAGATTTGGGGCAGGTTTTAATCTCCTAATGCCTTGGTTTCCTCATTTGTAAAAAGGCCGTTGTCTGGAGAGAGCATGACACACTCATTCAACTATATCTTATAGAGCATGCTGAAGCACTAAGCACTTGTTTATTGAGGAAGGAGGAGAGGTCCAGAGTCATGGGGATGCAATGCAGCTGGCTTCAAACCGCAGGAACTCACAGAGTGCTAGAGCCAACAATGTAAACAGTGAGAAGCCACAAAAAGAAGAGTTCAAGTAGAAAGGGCACTGTGGCCCTTGGGAATATTCCTTCTGTGACTCGGTTATTTTTAATATAAAAATTATCATGATGGCCCTCCCTGGTGGTGCATCGGGTTAAAACACAGCACTAAGAGGCTAAAGCCACATCAGCACGAGTTCAACCCCCGCCCTGGAGGAGATCCACATGGTGCAGCAGACCTCTCCTGACCTGCCTGCTGCTCCCCTCAGCAGTGTATTTCAGTACATCTGCCTGTTTTGCTCCCCACTCTGTCTCTAGTGAAGCCTCTCACTGCCCCTGCACCACTGGCCTCTACCCTAGTTCTGTATGCATAAATAAATAAATCTTTTAAAAAATGATCATGATAACATACCACGCCTTTACTAGGAACTTCACATACCCATTTCATTTGATCCTTACAATAGTTCCAGAGGCAATAGTATCTTCTCCGTTTTACACAGCACATTCAACTATTGATCAAAAGTCACCTAGCTAGTAAGGGGTTGGGAGAAGAGCTGACTAACGTTATTGAGCTGAAGGCAACTTAGGCCAAACCCATTTCTTTTTCCCTCCACCCAGCTCAAAGAAGAACACTTCAGTCACTGGCTTCCTGGCCATCAGCCTTAATCCTGAGATGTCCAAACTGCCTCTTGGCAACCATCCAGGATCACAGATTCTGAGCTGGCATAATGGGGCCTGTGTCCCTTACAGTTGGAAATCTGCCCTGTTAGGAATGGCTTATTTTCTATTGACCAATTCCTTCATTAAAACTTGAAAGAAGATCAGAGCCAACATTCACATTTTGACCAGAGCTCCTTGGAAAAGTGAAATCTTAGCCTAGATTTGATTGCACCGGCTTCTATAGGTGTGATTAATAATGCATCTCAGGTTGCTGGGATTATTCCATCAGTCCTGCATCTAGAACACCTGCATTGTGTCTCTTATGCAGTGATGCCTAAGAGAATAGGGTATAGGGTAGTGGAGGATACAGGTGCCCTGGAGGCAAGATGCTCACATTCAAACCTTAGTCTCATCATCTACTTTAATGGTTTTGAGATTTGGGACAGGTCTTAATCTCCTAATACCTTGATTTCCTCATCTGTAAAATTGGTGTAATACATTCTCCCATGTAGGGTAGTATAGAGATCAAATGACTAAAGTCATCTGGAACACTTAGAATAATGTCTCTTATCTCCCTTTTTTGATTTGAGGTCCTGCATACCCATCAGGCAGAATCCCACAAAGGTGGACGCCTGGAACTATGCTCAGACAATAGCACATCCACAAAGATGAGCTGCTGATAACAGATTTGGTTAAACAAGTAAATTGTATGGAAGAAGGTTGTGATTCATTCTTTTCTCCAAGTATTTACTCAACATTTAATTTGCACTATGTCAAATGCTTAGGTGTTAGGGATTCTGCAGTAAGTAAGAGATTGGCACCCCCAAAGAATTCACGGAGGAAAATGGGGTGGACAGGGAGTAGAGAATGGTTGGAGGCCAGAAGCATGCTCCATGGCCACGTAGAAAAGGGCGAGTTTAATCCTGCCTGCAGGGTGGGGTGGCCTCCTTGCTGTTGCTGGAAGCCTGCAGTATTAGGCCAACTGGTGAGAGAAATCTGGGAATTCCAGTTAGGAGAACAGCATTTGCAAAGCTACTGACTGTTAACATTTACCAAGTATAATTATTTGCATTTGGTAAGAGGAAGCTATGGGTTTTATTATCGGAATGGTTGGTGATGAAAATGAAGATAATGATATCCCTGGGAAATGACTCTGGCATGAGGAAGTGGGGACAGACATGGGAGAGGAAGTTGAGAATGGGATAAGTAGAATCTGCTCAAAAGGTCCCAGTTGCCAGAGTAGGGAGTGTGGCTTTTATTCCTGAGGCCACAAGAACCTTGAGGGAGTCCACATAGGAGTCAGACAGGATCAACTCTGTTTTAGTAAGATCACTATGGGCTGGGATGAGGTTAAGTTGGAGCGAGAAAGACTGGTGACTGGAACCCATAAGAAAGATAACTGATAACCCAGCAGTTTACTTAACCAAACAAACAGCCCACCCTCCCTAGGATTTGACCTGAGCTGTGCCACATCTGGCCTCAGTTCTATCAACCAAGAAATGCATGTTGACCTTGATCTAAATGTCCATGACTAGAAGGGAAAATGTCTGCGAGCTTCCTACGTGTGTCTCAGGTTGAAGGTTGACAAATTAACCTTTCTTTTCTGAGACCTCAGATAACCAGAGGGCCAGGATCCTGGGCTGGGGAGGGTAGGAAGATGAATGCGCTCCATCCCCAAGAATTTCTATGTCCTATCCCTAGAATGCATGGATATGTCACTACACACGACGAAAAGGACTTCACAACTGTGATTTAGTAAGGATCTGTAGACGCAAGATTATCCTGGAGTGTGTGGATGGGCCCAGTGTTATCACGAAGTCCCCTAAAAGGGAGGCAGAAGGGCTCAGGTCAGTAGGCAGGTGTGAGAACAAATTTGTAGATCAGAATTGAGAGAAGATTCATTTTGAAAACGCAGAAAGGGGCCATGAGTCTGGGCACTTCTTGAAGGTGAAAAGGGATTCTTCCCTAGAATCCCTTCCTCCAGGAGGAACCAGCCCAACCAATGCTTCATTTTAGCCCCAGGAAGCTAATATTTTAATTTCTTTCCTCCAGAGCAATAACAGAACAAAACTTTGTTTTTTTTTTTTTTTGTTTTTTTTTTAAAACTGTGTTTTTTAAGCCACTAACTTTGTGGTAATTTGCTATAGTATTTGTGCCCATATCAGAAATCTGGAGGTAGCCTCTTTCCCTTGACTAGGTGGAGGGAATCCTTTGGGGAAGTTCCAAGCCATGATAATTGACAGACACTGGAGAGGGTGAATGGGTGAATGAGTGAATGTGAACATAAGGGAGCATTTGCTCATCCGGGGTTTTATGTTAAGCACTCTTGTGTATCACCTCATGTAATCCTCTCAATAACCAGGAGAGATGGCACAGAGATGTTAAGTAACTTGTTTGAGGTCACACAGCCATAGGTGGAAGAAATGAGCCCACACCATGTCTTTTTACCATGAAGTCTTGCTTTCTGTGCTTCTGTCCAGATTCTCCCTAACCTGACTGGCCCTGTCCCCACTCTTCGCATCATTCCTCAGGGCCTCTCCTAGAATTCACTCCCACTGCCCAGCCTTAAAAGTCCTTTTCGTCGTGTGTAGTGACATATCCATGCATTCTAAGGATAGGACATAGAAATTCTTGGGGATGGAGCGCATTCATCTTCCTACCCTCCCCAGCCCAGGATCCTAGCCCTCTAGGCCTTTGTGTATGCTGTTCCTTCTCTCTAGAATGCCTTTCCCTTTCCCTTGTGCCTTGAAAAGTCTACCCATGTTTGGGGATCCCACCTCGAAGCCTGGCTACTCTCATCCCATGCCATTGCAGAGTTCCCACCTTCTTGCTCCTGCAGCACTGGGTGCGGTTCTCTGTGTGTGGGCTGTGGAGGGCTCCAGACTCTGGGTGGCTGAGCTTGTGCCAGCATCCAGTTGCTTTTGCCACACATTTACCTCGCACTGGTGACATGCCAGGCTCTGGGTTGGGCTGTAGGGACAGGCACAAAGGCTTGTGGAGCTTGCAGCTTTGGCAAAGGGCTGAGTCCTGGGGTGGGACAGTACAAGGGGCTTGAGTGCTCCCCTAGGGAGCATCTACTGGGGACTTGGGACATCTAGGAGGCCCTGTGGCGCAAGTAACAGTAAGCCAGTGGATTTACTTAAGCCATGAGGGGATTAGGGGGAAGACAATATTCTAGGCCAAGGGAACGGCCTGTGAAGAGGCCCAGGGCCGAGAAAAACTGGGTGCACTCAGGATATCACAGAGATTGGTGCACTTAAAGCTCCTAGGGTCAATGTCACAAGACCTTTTTGGAGAGGCAAGCTCTCACCCTTTGACCAAAAGGTTGGGAAAGTTTTGCTTTTCTCACTCATCTGTGGACTTCAGTTTGCTTTAAGGATTACTAGGCAAGGTACCAGCAAAACTGGACTTCACTTGAATGACCCCGGAAGCTACCTACCTGCTCTGGACCCTGCTTTGCCCTTTAAATGGAATAGCAATAACCAGCACCTCCCAGGGTTTGGGAGAGGGTTGCTTACCTTAACAGGGTTGCTTAACTTAACAGCACACTCTAGCACATACGGTGATCTTACCTGCGTGGCTATTACTGTGATGTGTTATTATTTTTATTATTGGCCCTGAGTCACTCTGGCTCTCTCGTGAGTGGCAGCAAGGACTCCCATTGTTAGTGCAAGCCTTGATCCAGGGGAAGGAAAAGGAAGATGAATAAGGTCCAGGATAATAGAACCACCTTTTTGGCTCACAGCTTTGCATGGGCCAAGCTAGGAGATGTCCGCTCTGTGTGGACTCTTCTGGAAAATTCCCTGGACACAGATTCTGGATGTGGTGATCGCTCCAGACTGGTGGGGAAGGCAGCTTTTCAGCTGGGCTCATTCTTCCCCTTAAATGACACTCTCTTTTGTGGGGAGGAGTTGATGCTCTTAGGTTGTCTAATTCCAGTACCCTCCCTCCCCCCAGGATGCCGGGACTCCTGCTGTGTTTGTAGTTCCTTCTTTGCCATCACTCTCATCCCATCAGTTTTTCCGCCCTCTCTGCATGTTCTGAGCCCCAGAGGACTGTGTAAGAACAGTATATCCCAGACTCCCCTAGCCTTACATTCTGCCTTGATCTGGCCAAAGGGAAGCTGAGATGGGAGATAGGTGAATGGGAGGAGAGATTAAGCATCCACCCCCTCTCCACCCCTGCTCTGGCATTTCTCCTGTTCTGGCACTGACAGTGGTTTGTCTGTATTTTCCTGAGGTGACTGCTCCTTCTTGCCTCTGACTCTTTGGCTTCCCAGAGTATGTGCTTCTTCTTCCTTATGACCTCTAGAGGGGTCTGGCTTCCTGGTGCTCTAGCCTTGGTGCCTCCACTTCTCTTATTGGTCTCTGCAACCCTGTACGCACCCCTAAACAGAGTTCTACCCTCTGATCACCTGTCTTCTAGAAGGGCAGACCAGGGTCCCATGTGGCACCCATCCTGGAGGAACTGGTCACTTGGCTTCCAGAGGCTTTCCTGACCCGCCTATGGGGCTGCAGATGAAGCCGGACCCCATCCTGGGGACTCAGTAGGGTTTGGGGTTCTATTGTAAGAACTATGAGAAGTCATGGCAGAGTGTGGGGCTGGAGAATGACATGATCTGACTTACAATTTCAGAAAAAGTCTCTATTTTGAGACACTGGAGGAGCAAATGCAGATCCTGGGAAATATTTGGAGATATTTGGGAGGCTGGTGCAGTAGTTCCCATGAGATGTGATGGCACTACCACCATTAGAGACCTCTGCCACCTCCTCTTTGCGGCCTCATCTGATCACCTATGATGAGCTAAATGCTTCCTTCTCCTTGTGAGCATAACTGTCAGAGCAGCTATCACAGTTGGCCGCTGGAACCTTTTGCTCCTTTCCAGAGTGAGCTCCTTGCCCTGAGTGCCCACTCATTCCTGGGAACTTGAGCTGGGCACAGAGCTGGTACCAGCTTGGTAAAGTAGGGTCTGACATATCACTGAATAGGCTGGTAAGCTCTAGTTAAAATGGAAATGCCTTTGAAGGTATATCATATTGTAATACTGTCAACTGCTGGGGGAGGTCTAACACCAGATCAGCCTGAATCATCTTGTCAAGTAAGGAAAGAAAGCAAACACCTGTCAAACATCTGCTGTCTACTTGGGTCTTTCTATGGATGCTCCTTCAATCAACGCACTAGCCGTGGGGTAGGCTTCATGATTCCTGTGTCAACATGTGTGAGCAGGGGCTCAAAGAGGTAGTCTAACCCTGGCCAGGTCACCCAGCTTGCAAGTGACAGGGCTGATGCAACCCCAGTTCCCTCCGTCTACTAAAGGGTAAGTAGACACACACACACTAGTACAAGAACTGGGCCAAACCCACCAGGCCTAGAAAGGTCTGTTTTAGTAGTAGCAAAGCAATCCAGTTGGTACCAGTGGTAATTAGCTTTAGTCTGTCCCCACCACACAGCACAGAGGCAGGATCTGGAGCTTAGCTCCCTCACTGTGGGCTGCAGGACTTTGCATTACCACTTTGTAACTCCAACTCAGTGTCAACATTATTCCTCCATGAAGCCTTCCATACCTTCCCAGCCTTGGCTAGGTGCCTCTTCGATGTGCCTGCAGTGCCCCTTGGCATTGCTTGTGTGCACTCACATACCTGTACACACACATGCATACTCTCATAGAAGGATGTCCATGTGCAAACACATGTACACACATGCACACACAAACACACATAGCCACATAAACATAAACACAACCACATGCAGGCACATACATGTATACATATACTCACAATACACATGCATACCACACAACCATATGCATGGACACACATATGGAGACACACTATGTATATCACAGCACATAAATGCATATACACTATACACACATGTCCACACACATGCACACAAGAGTCATACACATTTATACATATGAACACAAATGCATATGTCCATACACACATTCACATGTCCACATATGTACATGTCAACGTGTGCACACACATGCGTATAAATAAAGGCTCAGAAATTCTAGAGGCACCTCAAGGAGCACCTGGGAGCCATCCTCTGCAATGGAGAAGGTTGCATTGGCAACGAGAATGCAGACTGATTTTTAGTGGTCCTGAGTGCAAAGGGCCCGTCAGTGAACGCTCCAACGAACCATCTTTGAGTCAACTCAAGAAGGAACTTTCTGGTAGGTGCATTTCTCCAGGATGACTTAGCCTGCTTGGAGAACCTGCAAGCACAAGCTGGAAGAGGCCGGGAGGCTACGCGTTAGGCAGATAGGGGAGGGCCTGGATTGGATGCGTCCTGATGGGCCCTTCCAGCTCTCTGATCCCATCACAGAAAACTCCACTGATTAATTTCCCACACCACATATGTGAACTCGTTTAATCTTTACGCTAGCCCTGCAAGGTAGATGTTAACCAGTTCAAAGACGTTAGGCAACTTGCCAGGAGACATTGGCAAAGTCACAAGCCCTGTCTGCCCCTAGTAAACCATGGCCTGACTCCAGGACATAGATCTCTGAAAGCTTCACCAGTACAACTTAGTTCATTTCACTTTGCTTCTGTGTGCTTCAGTTTCCCTTCTAGGGTCTTCAACTCTTAAGATTCTGGAAGTTGCCTGGCAGGCCAGACCATTGACTACAGTTTGTTCTGGGAGAAGAAGACCTGGCATGGGTCACAGACAGTTTCCAGATTGGTCCTTGCCTTTTCTCCTTCTAGAAGGGCTCTACTGTTTACCAGCTTGTGACAGGACCTCTGGACACATTTATGGATCCACGTGGCAGGGGAGGGGTGAGCAGGTGACATGAAGCGAGGCAGCTGAGAGGAGGTTTCAGAAAGGTCTGTGGCTTCAGTTTCAGGTCTGATGAAGGGGGGGGGGGAAACTAAGTCCAAACCCAAATCCAGCAGGCTGCCTGCCAGGAGTCTGTGAAACATGGTCCAGGCAAAGCCAGCGTCAGCCAAGAAGGAAATTACAGGCCTTAAATGGGAGACAAGTCTGCAGAAACCTCCCAGGCTTGTGCTTGGCATGTTTGTTTGCATGCATGTGTGTTTACACAGACGTGCTTTTCCAAAGTATGTCTCTTTTTTATTTGTGTATTTGGCTTTGAGATCCTTTTTAAAAACTTCATAGAAATGGCACTTTAAAATGTTTTACCCTTTAATGATATCTGAAGCAATTCTGTTAGTTCACGTGAGCCAGGATTTACTGACACTGTATTACATGCCAGGCCCTGTGTTAGGTACTGGGGACCTAGGAGTACGAAGAGGGGTTCCCCTTTCTGAAGGGGCTCAACACCTGCCATAAGAAATAAACAAGCTCAAATGTCCTCTTGGCTGAGACCGTTTCAGTTGGGTATAGCTGGCACCCCTTAGTTGTAGAGGGGAGAGGGGTCAGGGAGAATCTTTACAGACAGGCAGTGGTGGAGGAGGTCATTCCAGGTGAAAGCGAGAGTGCTGGGGTACTCACTGAAGGCCAGAGGCATTTGACTTGCCCAAGGTCACACAGCTAGAAGCAGCCAGAGGATTTGAGCCCCCTTCTTCCCCTTCACCTTAGCAAAGAAAGCTCTATGACTTTATTATTTTTTTTAAAGATTGATTTATTTATGCATACAGAACTGGGGTATAGGCCAGGGGTGTGGTGGGTGAGAGGATTCACCAGAGATAGAGTGGAGAGCAGAATAGGCAGATGGACTAAAATACACTGCTGAGGGGAGCAGCAGGCGGATCAGGAGAGGTCTGCCACACCATGTGGGTGTGGGGGATTGAACTCATGCTACAGTAGCTTTGGAGTGCCTCATAATGCAATGCATGCTACCTGTTGTGCCACCAGGGAGAGCTGAAACTTCTGCCTTTAAAGCTCAATGACTTGGCTGGAGGAGGGTGTCCAGCCTCTTTAGTTCCTTCCCATCCTTTAAGGACTTGTTGAATCTTAACATGTACTGGAATGGCTAATTTAATATCCCCCCACTGGAGGCCTAGACGCTGTATGCATCCATATTGCAAGGTATCACTTTACAGAGCTTTGCTTCTCTCTTTGACAATGTAAACACATGGATTTCTTTATTAAAAAATAAAATATTGGGGCCCTCTCTGGTGGCGCAATGGGTTAAAGCACAAAACTAAGAACCTAAAGCCACTTCAGCATGAGTTCAATCCCTGCCCCAGAGGTGACCACATGGCACGGCAGACCTCTCCTGACACGTGTGCTAGTATACTTCTTCAGTCAGCCTGTTCTGCTCTCCACTCTGTCTCTGGTGAATACTCTCATCCACCACACCTCTGGCCTGTACGCCAGTTCTGTATGCATAAATAAATCAATCTTTTAAAAAAATTTAAAATAAAATAAAATATTGATTTGTGATTTCCTACTCTGTGCTTGGCAAAGAAGACAAAAGAAGCAAAGAGAGTGTCTTTTGAGAACAAAGATGGATTCAAAATCATTTTTCTCATCACACATAGGAGGTACTAAAAATTCCTTGCTGAGCTGGCTTGACTTGGCTGTGCTCCTTGATGGTGATGTATTCATCAGATATTGCCACAGTGATGCTGGGTAACAAACTGCCTGTTACTGAGTTGCTAACAGCTAGTTGCGTTTGTTTTTCTCACTTGCAGGCTTTGGGGCTGGCCTGGTGACTAGTGTTCAGGCTGCAGGCTGTGTGGGGCATGGGTTGGATTTGGGTGTGACCTGTTTGTCTCTTTCTGGGGGCTAGTATGTAGGGTAGCCTCTGGTTGCATTTCTCATGGTGAACGAACAAGTGAGAAGACAACAACAGATCAAACATATGATGCTTTTGAGGCCTCATCCCAGAATACCCCTCTGGCACTTCTTCAGTGGCCAACCCCAGCTCACTGGGTGGGGTGATATATTTGTCCACTCTAGTGGGTAACCCTGTAAAGTGAAATGGCAAAGAATTTAATTTTAATATAAGGAAAGCAGGGAGAACTGGAGAAAGATATCAGGCTTTACAGGTAGATGTGATGTCAAGTTTAAATTATTTTTTAGCTGCTTTGGTGACTAGAGAAACCACTTAGCCCTCTGAATCTCTTTCCTCCTCAAAAACTGAGTGCTTACAATGGAGCCAGGGGCCAACTTAGCATTTTATGAACATTGCTATACAGAAGGTAAATAAGGTAGATATTCAGCTCACATTCAATGGATGAGGAAACCAAGCCTGAGAGAAACAAATGACTTGCCCACAGTCACAGACTTACGTTCATGCTGGGTCCATCTGCCGCACAGAGCGTGCGTGTTTCTCATGAACTTCTGCCTTGTCATTTGACTTTTACTTTCTGATGAACTTCACCCAAGGGAGAACCAGCTGATGTGACTGACTACCACCCCTCAAGTCTCAAAGTTCATTGTTGCTTGAAAGAAAAAAAAAAAAAAGCCACGGCTATTATTAGCAGTGATTGGAGGGCGACCACACTTCCTGGTCACAAGTCTTCAGGGGGAAGGACATTCAAATCAAGCCTGGATGGTGCTGGTGCTGTGGTGCAACGTGTTTGGTGTGGAGGAAGTTTCGTAACCACTGTGCCTGTCCTGTCAGGTGACACTGAGGCCTCTGCTCTCCTCTTATCTTTCCACCCCACAGTCAGCTGCTCTCACATTGCTGGGAATGACAACTGACAATTCCTTTTTGCAAGACTTGATTCATGAGCTATGGAAGATAATAGCAAGAGCAGGCCTTTGGTCAGACAGACCTGATTTGAACCAAGGCTGGGTGGCCTTGCCCTAGGCGATGCTGTTCCCTGTGCCTCATGCTTCTTCTCCAAGTCAGCTCTCTGCCAAAATGTCCCTTCATCCAGGAGGTCTTCCTTCTCCACACCTGTATTTCCTAAATGCCCCAGGCAACTTAGGTTATCCTAGTTGCTTGCATAATTGACTCTTTGCTGCTAGAATAGATGTCCTGTGAAGAGACAGACTCTGGTCCTTGCTCCACTGAAATCTACCCCTTAGAATGGTGCCTAAAGAATAGTAGGTACTCTGTGAACCTGTATTAATCTGGTATATTCAATAGTAAGTTACTGAAAGCGGAATATCACCTTGTAATCTTTTGGTGGTAGATCTGTTCTTGTCTGTGGTAGGGAAGCCACTTGGCTCTCAAGCCTTGCTACTCAAAGTGTGGCCCTCTGACCTGTAACCCAGGAGAACCTGTAAGAAAAGCAGCCTCCAAACCCTATCTTGGACCCACTAACCAGAAGCTGCATTTTAACCAGATCTCAGATGATTTGGGTAAATATTAAATTTTGAAAACACTATTCTATAGGACTTTTGGTTGGGTTTGGAAATTAAAGCTAATGGAAGAAACATGTCTCCAAATATCTAGTGACTAACATAGCCTCTAAAACCATTAGTTCCATTAGTAGAACCACCTGCTAGTTTTAAGCATGTAACCCTGGACGGGGGTCTTTGTCACAGAACCGATGGACAGGTGACCTGTTTGTTAAGCGATACATTGCTGATTTCCTTCTAGTAACTAGCTTTAAGAGTATTCTAGATGCCCCATAGTTCCAGGCCAACTTCCCATTAACTTCCTAACAGGGACTAGGAGATGCCTTTTGAATCATTTCAGACACATCTCCTATTGGCTTATGTACAATTGGGCTTTTGTTCAAAGGATGCCTTCTCAGGGCCTCCTCCCCCTGCCCGCACGCCCCACCTATTATTGCACACCTACCATCACTAATTCTCTTATCTTGATGTGCCATTCATTTTAAACCTAATATTGTCCAACACACTATATATGTTACTTTGCTATTGCCTACAGTCCCTGCTATATTTTCAACAATATCCCTCTGTTCTTAAAACTTAACATATCCCCTCTCATCCAGATCTCAGAACTAATACTAGTATTTGCTCCTCTATACAGATGAGGTAATTTGCCCAATATTCAAAGGTGGTAGGTGGTAGGGTAGTGATATCATTCTAGTAGTCTAGCTCTTGATGCCTTGCTCACATCTGCCACACTGTTCCACCTTTAGGATGTGAATTATACAAGAGCAGGTGCTTGCCTGTTTGATTCCAAGGGCTTATTGAGCACCATAGTGCTTAATAATTATTTGTGGAATGAATGATTAAATGGAGTTTATGCTACTTTACTGCCTTGAAACTCCTCCTGTCTCTGTTGTACAGAGTCAGCCACTGCCTAAGAAGCAAATCTCTGGATTATAGGAAAACAGTGGGGCAGGTAGAAATAACATAGGCTTTTGTGTGAGAGAACAGGGATCAAGACTCAAACTCAGTCAGTCACATGTAATGCTACCTGAGCTGTGTGATCTTAATAAATTCACCAAACCTCCCTGAGCCTGAATGGCCTCCATTTTAAGGTGGGTAAAATGGTAGATTCCTTATAGGATCAGACATTAAGATGAAAGCTCAATACAAGTGAAGGGCCAGACAGAGAGCAGGGATGCAGCAATGTCACTGAAAAGGGATGGAGGAAAGAAAAGTGAAACCCCATCTTCTTTTTGCTGAGCAAGCTCTTTTTTTATTTTTTTATTTTTTTGAAAGCCTATGTTAGGGTCAGGATATGAGAAGCAGAGAGGACCAGGAGATGGAAAAGTTTCACTTTTCCCTACTACTGCAATTAAGACTGGGATGACTTCAGTCAAATCAACATGTATTTCTCCTGGTTCTCAGAAAATATCATACTGACATTTTTTTTTTTTTGTCGTTACCGTATTAAGTTTGGTTCCTATAAGATAAAACACTGGCTCTTCAGAAGTGGTTTTTACTGTATTCTTGAGCAGCCAGGAGGATTTCAATCCATTTTCCACAAGAAAACAAAGTCTGCTTTCAATTAGAAAGAACAAAGCTACGCAGCTGACATCCAAGTTTCCCATCCTTCCTAATTTGTAGGCGGAGCTTTGAAAACTCTAAATATTTGTCTTGCTTTTAAAACTGTTTTCTTCAAGAGTTCGTCAGAGATTCTGCCATGAAACCAACTAACTGGCTGGGCTAAAGATAAGTTGGACTGCGGTGCTTGAAAGTTGCTTCTGCTTTCTGCATTTGGCAAAACCCTGACATCAGATCACACTGGAAACTTCCATCAGAGAGCTACCTCCTTCTCTGGAGAGTCTCAAGGTCCAAGAACCTCCAGCATGTGCTCTTTTCTTTCCTGGACTCCTCTGCTGCTTATAACATAAACACTGCATGGCAGTTGAATTAATGCTAAATCTCTGAACTGGCTTTGCACATGCTGTTCCCTCTTCTTGGAACACCTTTCACACCCCTCCTCTGACTCAGGAGACCTCCTATCTAATCCTCAAGACTCAGCATAGTTGTCCCTCTGGGAAATGTCTTGGAGGTTGGTGCTGCTAGCTCTGTATTCTTTTCTAGCAATTGGTCCCCTTTTTCGTCCTCGTTAAGTGTTCTTATTTTCCTCTGTGAGCTTTTTCAGAGTAGGAGTGGCATTATTCATTTAAATACCGTTAGGCCCCAGCACAGGGCTGGTCTATAGCAAGTGCTCAGCAAATGATACATTCAAAGAGTGATGAAGTTTAAGTCTCATGCTCAAAGAATAGGGAGCTGGGTCTCTCTAGATCAGCTGACAAGGGGTTTGTGGACTGTTCATTAGGAGACTTCTAGGGCCAGTCTGGTCCAGCCTCTTTTCTCTGCACATGAGAAGAGGGGGAGAGCTTAGAGAATCCCCGAGGCTACCTGCACCACTGGCAGAGCAGAAGTCTCTTGACTCTCAGCCCGAGGCTCAGCCTGAGGTCTCAGGACCCCTCCCCCATCCCCATGAGCATGAGAGGCAGCAAAAGCAGGCCGGTGGAGTGGGGCAAGGCATGGTGGGCAAGGTACTGCAAGTGAGCAGAAAGCACTGGAGTGTGACCTGCTATCTTGGCAGTAGGCTGCCTGGCAGACTGGAATAGACTAATAGGAGACAGCCACAGGGAGGGCCGTGGGAGGAGCTCTGGGATGAAGACTTGGACTTATCAGGCCAGACCCATTGGTCTGAGTCAGCACAGGAATCAGGAGAAAGTGCCATAGAACCGCCCCCAGCCAAAGGCTTCTGAATCCTCATAGCCGGGCATCTTCCCAGATATTTAGAGAAGGAGACATTGCAAAAAATCTCTAGTAGAAGGAAGTGGTTTGAGTTTCCTCCTTGAAGGAGGATGCTTCATTGGAATACAATTCAGTAAAGTGACGGGGGAAATACTCATAGCCTTCCGCTAAGACCTTTGAAGTCTGCTTTTGCAGGGAAGGATTCAGCAAAGGCCTTCCAGGGAACCAAAGACTTTTGGCCGGGGTCAAACAGGTCTAACATTTCCACCCATCGAATACGAGTTTGGTGCTGGGCACTGGCATTCTCCTCACATTCTCCCCTCAGAGAAAGGGGTAACTCAGAGAAGTGATTTGCTGCAGGGCACACCACAAGGAAGGGCTTGCACTCGGGTTCACTCCTCCAGGTTGCTGTATCCAAATTTGCTCTCCAAGCCAGCAGATGTTTTCCAAGACCTTTGGGCCTCAGCTGAAGTGAACTTCTCTGTCTGTGAGCTGAGTTATCAGGCTGGTCCTCTTCCTTGCTTTGCAAAGTGCAGTTTTGCACAGCTAATCCCCTTTGGTGACCCCAGAAATATGATTAGACTGTAATTAGACAGCCCCCCCCTTTCTCATGTGCAGAGATACATGTTCTCAAGTGTCTGAGGACAAGGCCTGGTCTAATTCATCCTGTCTTCACAGTCCAAACCAAGTTCAGCAGACAGAGCAGGTCCTCAGAAACAGAAACAGTGGCTCCCGACCCCCTGTGCCAGGCTCTTTCCACCTCTGCTTGCAACACATCAGTGAGGTGGGTTTATCATTCCCACCTTCAAGGTGGGAAGACCGAGGCTCTGGAAAGGAAGTGCTATGTTCTTTGTCTTTTTTAAAACTAGGTATTTCTGGAGTCTAGTACAGGTTAAGATGTTTCAGGTCACATCTGTGCACGAGGTTTAATTTTGTATTTCTTATTCAAACAAATTGAACTTGCTTCTATCCCCTGCATTTGGTGGGAAATCTGTTTCAGTTAAATGAGGTGTGGTTTTTGCCAAATCCTGCGGACTTATAAAAATGGTATTTAGAGAAGATTTCTGTCTTTATTCTTCACTTCCAAGATATTTCAACTAGAGGGAGACATTAATGAAGTCTAAGCTTTGGAACTCCTCATTTGTACAAGTCGTTTCTGAGGTGGATCCTAGTGTTATGTCCACCAGTCAGGTATAAAATATGCAAAAGTCTGATATTTTAACCTCAGTGGATAAAGACATCTACTGTCCATTCCCACCCCTACATCTCCTTCATAATACATTGCCTCCTATTGGTTAATTTGGCCTGACTGTGGGCATTTAATACTTGTAGGTCATTTTTTTTCTTACAGGAAGCTCCCCAAATTAAATGTGCTCCAGACCCCATAAAGCCGAGATCTGCTCCCACTGTTCTTTTCAAAGGAAGCACCTCCTCTTCCACACAGGTTATGGGCAGCTGTCCCTGGAACCCCAGTAGTCATGACTCTTCCTGGGGGGTCTTTTGGGCTTTTCTTTGACATTTTCAGTGATTCTTCCCATCCTGGGCAGGGTTTGCACAGTGGAAGTGAGAAATGGCCCCCCTTTTTGGAAATGGCAGCTATCTCAGTTTATTTTGCCATCTTGGAGAACCCTGACCAGATTCGGGCTGTTCCTTCCTTCCAACTTGAGTACCAGCCTTGAGGTCTTCACCTGTTGAACTAGGGAAGTGAGGAGTTGATGCCGAAGGACTACTCGGGCTGCTTAGCGATAAGAGTTATCTCCCCTTCTCTTGGGGGAAGAGATAATTGTACAGCATGCTGGCAAGCAAAAAATTTTTTGCTTTACATCAGAGATGCATGGATTAAAAGGGAGGGGTCTTCCTGGAAGAAATGACATTTGAATTGCTCATTCTAAACAGAAGTGCTTCTGCTGTAATGGGGCTGTGATTAAAAGGACCCAGAAGTAAAGATGTTTTTCCAAACACAGTGTCACAGTGAAAGAACAGAGGAAAAGCCAGCAGTGAAACAGCAGGCATGTCGAATGTGCTTGTTTTATTCTCTTAGATGAAGTTCAAAGCAAAGGTCTTTGATAGCCCCTGAAGAGAGAACATCAGGTTGTTTTCTTGCTCACAGCAGAATAAACAGGACTTTTGAATCCGTGGTGGCCTCAGCTGGACACATAATCTGCCTGGCTAGCTCTGGGAGATAGTACAGTGGGGACATGGCTGAGACTAGCAGCTGCCCTGGCCTCTGGACTTGGGTCCCCAAGGAAACGCCTATGTTGGGACAAGCTGTCTCAGGCCCTGGAATCTATATCACAGGTCAGAAAATATGCTTAGCCTTTGCTCCAACGATTCTTCTTCTAGGAAAACAATAGGAAGAAATAGTTGATAGGCATAAAAGATAAACACAAGGATGTTCAAGGTAGCATTATTTATAATGAAGAAGAATGAGAAGCAAGTTAGATATCTAGCAGTGAAAGTTAGGGAACCTAGAGGGCATCACCATGAATGGAAATTACTAGCCACTAACAAGCCTGTAATAAAGGGGTATTTGTTGATTTAGTGTACCCAACTATAAAAGCAGCCTATGTACTCTTTGCTCTCAGCTATGTAATATATATTACGCTGACATTTATTGAATACCTACTGTATACCTGCCATGACTCTAAGAATTTTAAATAGTCATACATTGACTTATGCAATAAACTTGATGAAGAAGATATTTTATCTATATTTACCCTGTAAGAGACCGAGACATAGTGTTTAATTTTCCAAGGTCATATGGCAGAACTTGAATGTGGATAGGGCAGCCTGCTTTCAGAACCCGTATGGAAAATCCTCAACTGGCCAAGCCTTACCCCTCCTCCCGCTCTTTTGCTCTTCTGAGCATATGTGCCAATGTCCCAGCAGTGCTCTCAGTATCCTCTCCCAGGACAAGATACGGCTGAGGTTTCCAGGAGTGAGTGACTCCGCAGTGGGTGGTACTGGAGGAGGTCTGCAGAACAGAGACCACTCGGGCTTGTAGGTACTAAGAATTCAGCAATGAGCAAAGCAAGACATACAAAGTGAAATGGCCCATGAAACTTTGATCCCAGTGCAGGAGGCAGGGAGGTATCCACCAAATAGCCAGACAAATATTAGCTGGAACTCAGTGCTGTTGAGAAGTGCAGTCACAGTGGTGTGATAGATATGGTGGGAACTTGAGCTTAAGGGATTGGATGGTCAGGGAAGGGGATCTTGATGAGGTGGCATTTTGGTTGAGACTTGAATGGCCAAAAAGGACAAGGTACAGGTATAGAGCCAAGATATATCTACATATCTATATATTTCTATGTATATCTATGTGTGTATGGACACTTATCTGTAAGAGAGAGAAAGAGAATAGAGGGGAGAGAGACATAGAGGAAACAAACCCAGTAAACTATTAACATTGGGAATCTGATTTGTAGGGTACTTTTATATTTTTGTATAAGTATTACAAATTTTTTGTAAATTAATATTATCTTAACATTAAAGGTTAAATATATTAAAAATAAAAAAGATCACTCTATCTCGACAGGAGTAGAGTCCCAGGGCTTGCTGATGGATGGCGTGTGGTGGTGAGGAGATCAGGGGATAGGTCAATGCTGGTGCTTGGACCAAAGTGGAATGGGGCTCAGGTTTGGGGAGCAGGACTAAGCAGTCTTCCCAACACCCCTCTTGAGGCAGCTTTGTTAACCTAGTTTTACAAGGAAGGAAACTAAAGTTTAAGAGTGTTAAGCAAGACAGAGTGGGTGTGAACCACACTGCCCAGCACTAAAGCCTAGACCCTTTGCACCATGCCACATGATCAGATTGACCCTCGCTGCCCCCAAAGACAAAAACTAAACCAATCACAGGGGGGCAAGAACAAGTTGCCTTGGAATCCACACTGTTTGCAGGTCTTCACCACCCTAAATCAATGATCTGCATTATTTCATTGGGATGGTATGCATGCTTGATTTATGTTGGCACAGAGCAGGCTATAAATTGTGCTGTGGACCCATTGAAGCCTTTTCTCACATTGAAGATGTTTATAGAAACAGGAAACATGGCCTGTGCATGAGCATACTGGTCCTTTCTATGTCAACATCGTCATAAATAGACGTATCCAGGATCTCGGCCTACACTGTTTCCATAGCTACTCAGCAACCCATGAGGTGGGGCATTATATCAAAGGAGAAGGAAAGAGGCCCTCCCTCAAGTCTAGAACTTAGCCTGACAAGAGTCCCCTTGACTGGAGACAATTCAAAAATGCCCCACCCTGCCCCACCCTTTATTGTTAAAAGCTGAGTCTTGTCCTTCTAATGTCCCTCCTCCTCCACACTTTTTGCAGCCCTGATATTTCATATTCCCAATTTGGCAATCCAGAGGTCTAGAGATGTTCTCTGCTCCCGGAGTGGTGGGCCCACCTCTCCTCTCACTGCTCTTTCCAGTTTACAAAGCTGCCCCGTTCTTTTTTCACAGTGGACTTCCATTTCATGAGTCATGTGAACCAGTGTTTAGCACCACCATCTTGCAAATGGGAAGAAAGAAGTACAGGGTGGAAAGAGCCATTATTTGACTTTGAAGGCCTCACAGCGTTCATTACTTAACGTTCCCTTCGCAGGGAATTTTAGAAGGGTTGTAGGTTATTCCCTCCCAGCCTGCCCCTAAACCCATCAATATCTGTATTCATGAGAGGCCTCCCAGAAAACAGCCAGAACAGCCATATTTCTGTTTAAATTGCTGCTTGTAGACCCTATCACAGAGGTGTGGGTAGAATAAGGACTAGCCTCCATGTAAAACTAAGTTAACAGGGCCCTCCCTGGTGGTACAGTGGCTTAAAACACAACACTAAGAAGCTATCGAAGCCACTGCAACACAAGTTTGATCCCTGGACAGAGGATGACCCACATGGTATAGTAGACCTCTCCTGACCTGCCCACTGCTCACCTCAGCAGTGTCCTTTGTCAATCTGCCAGTGCTCCCCACTGTCTCTGCTGAATCCTCTCACCCCCCGTACCTCTGGCCTGTACTCTAGTTCTGTATGCATAAATAAATAAATCTTTATAAAACAAAACTAAGTTAACAAAGCTGCCTCCATGTGACAAAGTCCCACTGTGCCTCAGAATGTTACTAGAGTTCAAAACAGGCCCTTTTAGAGGTAATTAAGTTAAAATAAGTTCATTAGGGTCCATGACTAGCTAAGGGGAAAGACCTCAACCTTGTCCAGAAATCAACCTTGTCCACATCTTGAGCTTGGGCTTCTAACCCCCAGGACTATGATAAAATTATTTTTTTTTTTTAAGATTTATTTATTCGTACAGAACTGGGGTAAAGGCCAGAGATGCGGAGGGTGAGAGGATTCACCAAGGACAGAGTGGGGAGCAGAACAGGTAGATCGACGAAGTACACTGCTGAGGGGAGTAGCGAGTGGGTCAGGAGAGGTCTGCCTTGCCATGTGGATCTCCTCCGGGGTAGGGATCACACTCATGCTGAAGTGGCTTTATCTTCTTAGTGCTTCCCTTTAACACACTGTGCCACCAGGGAGGGCCTGATAAAATAACTTTTTGATGTCCAAGCCACCTAGTCTGAGATTCTTTGCTATGGTAGCCCCAGAAAACTGGCACACCATCTTTTAAGGTTGAAAGGAAGGGAGGAGCATAATGGTTTGTCTCTCCTTCCAGCCTATTATTTCCTCTCAGGGTCTCCCTTGAAACCACCTGAACCCACCTGAAAACCAGATCAGTGTATAATTAGTATGTGATCATGGCAAGAGCTCTGGAAAAGAACTAAGCAGACTCATTTATTCAAGTATTCAGTGACTAGACATCAGATATCCATAAAGTAGCAGGAGCTAGTCTTGGCACCATGGAGACCGATGAGCAAGTTACAATCCTCTGCCCTACAGGGCTCCATTGTGGCTTATAAGGCAGACCCTACCTTGTGCTCTACTCTCCAGTGTCTTGTAGATACTCAGTCTGCAGGCTGATACCTGCAGCTAGAGCACTGTGCTGTGGCCTACTCAGAGGAGGCCTACTCACTCATCCAGGCACAGGGGACAGCACCACAGAGGAGGAGCACCCTGGTCATTCTTGAAGAACATGTGAGATTTCAGCAGAGAGACAGAGGGGACAGTGATTTTTCGCCGAGGGACATGCAAAGATCCAGAGATGCAAAAAGGAGGGGTGTTCCTTTGGGAGAAGAGGCTGACACATAGGTGTAAACCCCTCATCATTAGAATCACTTCTTATCTGGGATGCCTCATAACACTAAGGTCTGTGTTTTGGATACCTGTGGTCACATGGCACAGTGGCAAGAGCCTGAGCTCTGGCTCTAGCCGCAGTACCTGCTCTCCATGCACCTGTGGGCAAGTATCCGCACTGCCAAGCTTCTGTCTTCCTGACAGTCAGTTGCAGCATCCGGAGGGGCAGATCCTCTGTGCATTGAGAAAGGCTCCCAGCATTTCTCTCAAAGGTCTCTGAGGGTGCACAGGCTAACTCATTTCCCAGTACTCTTCTAAAAGAATTGGAAAGCGTGTGGAGAAATAACACAAGAGTACCTGCCTGTGAACTGCTACTGTGGTAGGGTAGCCTGGTGGCTACCGACACATTATGTCAGAGTTCATGTTGCTCTTCTCATCATCTCCACACCATGCCACGTCTTTCAAGGTCAAGGTCCAGATCTACTCTGCTGCAGAAATCCTGCCCAAAGCACCACAGGACACAGATATCACTGTCCTCTCAGCCTTTGACCTTTATCCATCAAGA
Organism: Condylura cristata; assembly: GCF_000260355.1. Lineage (NCBI taxonomy): Eukaryota > Metazoa > Chordata > Mammalia > Eulipotyphla > Talpidae > Condylura > Condylura cristata. The sequence continues at coordinate 33,563,902 of NW_004567109.1, forward strand.
AAAGATAGCTTTGTGTTTTTCTAGGCGTGTGCTGGTCCAGCGCTGTCTGGATCAGAGGCCACTAGAACTGGATAGGATCTTAGGAGCCCCCCATCGAGCCCCCAGTCTCATAACAACAAGTGCATGTAGTAACCAGTGAGCACCCAAACACAGCCTGAAGCATTTTCTCCTGATTCTACGGCTTATTGTCTAAGTGGGTTTACTTTAAAGGGCAAAAGGGAGCACTATTATTATAATGTAGGACAACAGAGTGATACCACATCAGTTAGGACAGAGGCCTGACGTGTCTATCCCTCCTGTATTCCAGCCCATCTGCGGAGTCTCTGCCTCCACTGAACAACTTGCAGTGAACTGAATGTTTTTCACTTGCTCTGTTCTCCATGTCTTGCATGTGTGGTTCCTTCTGCCTGAAAACCGCGCTCCTCACCCTACCCATTTCATTCTCAGGCCAACGTTGTGCTGATACCTGGCCAGGAATTTCTTCCAGCCAACTTTGTCCTGCCTCCTAGCAGATGGCTGTGGGTTACTTGTGAGCCTCTGGGCTTCTCCCATTCCACTTGGTCTCAAAAATTGTGTCTCAGTCTCCTTTACCAACCTAGCCACTCATTCAACAACTGTGCCTGCTCCCAGTCAATGTGCCGTGTTCCATTGTTATTGTTGCGATGAGGTAGTTCACCTTTGCAATTGCTGCTCTGCTATGATTTCATTCTTTTCCTACTGAACTTTTGATGTGTAGCTTGGATAGCCCATGGATGGTAGATTTCTCAAACAAATGTCTAGAGATTTGTATCAGGGAAAATGCTGTTGCTCTAGAATTTTCAGCAGCTTCAGTAATGGAGGCATACCATTCTGTAGCTCTGAGAAAGGCAGTCATCCTTTGTGGCTATAGACATTAAACATATAAAACATTCAAAAGTCTTTGAGAATCAAGAAGGGCTCTCTAGGCTCCCAGGGGCTCTCTGCCCTCCATTCTCTGTGATTCCACCCTTACACGCTCAGTATCTCAGCTCAGTGTGCATATTTAAGCATGCCCGCACCATGCTCCAGGTATCCACCATCATGAGTACCCTGGATTTTTGCTCCCAAGTGTCTCCTGCATTCAAGGCTGGAGGTGATAGTCACAGGGGCCAAAGGCACAACAGCCTTAACTTTTAGTCTTCATTTAGCCTGCAGAGACCCAGCATGATACTGGCGGAGCTATGGTGTAACTGGATCCTAGGTTCTGGCCTGGGGTTGGAGGGGAAACCCTAAAGCAGGCATGTGCTACCTGGCTAGAACAGAGTCCTCCATGCTGTCTTCAAGCAGGAGGGGAGAGTTAGCCCATATGAGGAAGACTGAGCCACCTTTGCAGCTCGGAAGGGTAGGCAGACTTGAGTGTTGAGATTCTCTGATTCCCAAGTGCAGTAATCCACATACTCTCAGCAACCGTGTGATGGGCCCATTTCTCCACAGTCAGGGCCCTGACTTGAGTGACACCAGGGTAGAAAATCAGATTTCCTCTGAAATGCTGCTACCCTTCTGATTAAGATCTGGGCCTAATCCTCAGCTTTCTCTGCCCTCCAGCTGCAGAGGTGAGATGGGGTTCTCTTGATAAACTGCCAAGGATGCCCCTCTCACTTTCACATTTTGTCTTAAATTAGTGATTAATCACATCAGCCTTTCATTGACTTTCTCAAGCACATTGATAGTACTCAGTAGAGCCATATCATCTCACAGTCTTAGTAATTACTGCTTTCCTTCAGATATATTAAATGTCCGATATATTGCACCTGCCAAATCTCTTCCTTTTACCATCATTCCCTCCCAGATCTCCAAAAGTGGAGAGCTTCCTGATTGCAGGGCTTCGGTGCCAGGTGCTCTCCATGCTCTCCCTGCCCCAGGGACAGACTTAATTTCACCCAGCTGGCAGGTGACCCAGCTCCCAGAATTTATCCATGAGTGCTGGTAGGACCCCAGTGGTGGAAAGCACAGAGTAGGATTGGGGGAGATGAGTTGGGGTGAAGTGTCACTGGATGGCCCCCCTTTTTTTAAAGATTTATTTATGCATACAGAACTGGGGTATAGGCTAGAGATGCAGAGGGTGATAGGATTCACCAGAGATAGAACAGGCAGATAGATGAAGTACACTGTTGAGGGGAGCAGCGGGAGGGTCAGGAGAGGTCTGCCACGCCATGTGGTCACCTCCAGAGCAGGCAGGAATTGAACTCATGCGGAAGTCGCTTTAGCTTCTTAGTGCAGTGCTTTAACCCGCTGCGCCACCAGGGAGGGCCGGCCCCCCTTTTTTTTAAATAAAAGATTTATTTATATATGCACAGAAGAACTGGAGTACAGGCCAGAGGTGCAGGGGAAGTTAGAGGATTCAGCAGACACAGGGTAGGGAACAGAAAAGGGGGATCTACAGAAATACACTGCTGAGGGGAGCTGAGGGGAGCAGTGGGAGAGATCTGCTGCGCCATTTGGGTCACCTCCCTGTTTGAAAATCCTGGGGAAAAAGGGTCTTCTAATCTGTGGTCTTTCTAGACCCACTGTGCTGTCCAGTTTTATGCTTAGTATTTATTAACTTAGTGTTAGAATCTACTTGTTTTCCAGATGAGAAAACAGACATTCAAATGTTTAAACAACTAACCTAAGATCCCATGGTAAATTGTGAGTGAGCCCGATATCATAAGTGTTGCTATCAGCTTCAGAAACAGAGGCTTAGACACACACCTATTTTCTCACTGATGTAAATCTAGAGTCTATTGAGACTTTATAATTAACAAATGACCCCCTATTCTAGCCCATGGCTTTCAGCCTCAAGCTCCAACATGGCTTCCACACATCACATCTGGTCTAGTTTTATCAGGAGAAGAAACTAGAGAACACAAAAAGGGCCCTCTCACTATCCTGTTCTTTGATGTCTTTAAAGCCCTACTTGCCACTCCTAACTATATACCACTGGCCCGAATCTTGTCTCATTACTTCCAACTGTAATGGAGGCTGGGAATGATATCTTTATTTTGGATCAGTTTTCCCAAAAGGGAATAAGGGTTCTGTTTTAGGCACAAAGGGGAAGAATGGATACTTGGTCAGTAATTTACAATGTCTACTTCACTGATAATGGGAAGCATACATTTGGGGATTACCCCTGGACAGGTGTCCTCCTTTATACAGTACTAGTTGGAAGTTATTTACCTTCTAGAGCACAGTGTGTTCACATATGGGATTGAAACCAGTCCCTCACCTCACAATTCATAGTGGACTAACCTGTGGAGAGTACCTTGCACTATGTCAAGTACCTGAGTTGGCAGAATGTCCTTCCCTCCGCCTCTCACGTAATGGAGTAACCTAATGACAACTGAATTACATAGAACCCATTGTCCTGTTAAAAACAACACCTCCAAAGAAGACTTCCCAATCTCTCTCTTGGATTACAGTTTGGTTGAGACATGCTCCCAACACCAATCTTCAGATATTGTTTATGAGGAAAAAGAAGAAAAGTCTGTCCTGATGCCTTCCAGTGGCTCCTCCGTGACTTCAGCTGGTGGCAGACAGACATAAAATCAAAACAGCTCCCAGAGCATTTATGAAATGAAAACCTTTCTTGCCCCTTCCCTTTTATTCAGGAGACCAGGGGATCTAGGCTCTAATTATTGCCACACACATTCCTTGGCACCTCCTTCCCAGGCAGCACAGCCTCTGCCTACCCTGCCTGGGCTTCCCTGTCCTTGGGTTAGCCCAGCTCCTCAAAAGCCTATGTTGATTGAGTCAGTGAACCAGATCCTAGAGGAGGACCTAGGAGAGGTATGTCCTGCAAAGCCCCTACTTTGCAGAAACAGGTCTGGTGGAGAGACCAGCGTGTCAATAGGTCATTCCATTTCTGCCAGTTGAACACTCATGAAGGAGCTGGAGGCAGAGAGGAGCCTCTGCACTAGCTTTGAAGACAGAGAGAGCTCAATGGGGACTCCCAGAGGTAGCCATATTTGAGCTGCATCTTAAGTTTCACCTTAGGTGAAGAAAGAGGCAAGGAAGGAGGGAGGGGTGGTTCCTGGCAAAGAGAAGAGCAATAACAGAGACTCAGTGGGATACTAGAATGAGGGGTGAATTGAAAATGGGATAGTTCAGTGATGGGTGACTTATAAAGAAGGAATCAGAGAGAGACTGTGATTGTGAGGCACCTGGCTCTGATTTGTTACAACCCACCTCTCTTTTTGGAGAGGCCGTTCTGGAAGGCAGTGAACTCCCCCTCAGTCCCAGCATTCACGTAGTGGTGGACGGTGGAAGATACAGAGTATTGAATTTGCTGTAATTATTCTGTAATTGATAATTGCTAGAATCACTTCCAGTTTTTAGGATATTGTGAATCAAAATGCTCCCAAAGCTTGTTTTTTATGGATGTGTTTGTCTGAAAACATCTGGTCTTAAGTTTCTTTGTGTTTTCTTGGCAATGCCTGATTCTCTTTAAATAGAAAACACACAAGAATAAAGATGAGCAACTTGGAACACCTACGCTGTCCTAAACATGCACTTTCACATGCCAACTCCTTCAACCACCCAAGTAATTGCGAGTAATACTGATTTTCTTAGCAGATGAAGAAAGGCCCAGAGAGGTTAAGTGGCATGCCTAAGGTTACACAGCTCGTGATCTTGAGGAGTTGACTCCAAGACCACCTGGACTGAAGTTTGTGCAGACTCTTTAACCATCCTGAAAATCTTGACTTAGTTGTTGGAACTTTGCTTTGCTTCCTTAGTCTCTCCATGCTTTTGGGAACCTTCCCTCCAGTTGATGTTTAAGTTGAAAGGGCAGCTGGCTATTCCAGAAGAGACACCTGAGTTATCTGAGGTCAGATTCTTCCTAAGAGAATGAGCCTTTGTGTGATGGTTCGTTCTTCTGTTAGTAAGTTCTTGCTATGGTGGCTTGTCATATCCCAATGTCATGGAGAGTTAGATCCAGAAGGACCTCATTTTACTGAAACCTTCTTCCATTATATTATGGATGAGGGTGTCGAGCCCGGAGTGGGGCTGTGGGGTGCACATGGTCTCTTAGGAGGGAGCAGAACTGAATATAGTTTCATGAGAATGTTGTGTTTGGATTCACCATCTCTCATCTCCTAATGGATTTTTGGCTTCAGAAAGAGGTGCAGTAAGCCAGGTATGAGCCTAGACATGTAGAGCTGTGGCAGGAGTTGCTGTGCTAGTTCAGAGTCTGGTGAAAAAAATTTCAAGAGTGTGGGAGAGGATCATCAGGTTTCTGCTGACTTAGGATCATCACCACAGTGTTTACTATTCTCAGTGGGAGCCCTAGATAGAAAGAATGTGTGGGACAATGTAGGCTGCAGAGAACTATATCTCCATGAAAGAAGGAAATTTACAGACCACCAAGCAGAATATTATTTTACAAAGGAGGAAACCGAGGCTCAGAGAAGGGTAGTGATTATGAAGATTGTTCAAGAGTATGAAGTGAGAAAATGACAAAACCCAGAGTTAAACGTAGTCTTTATGAGCCAGGAAGGGCCATGACCAACAATTGGGACATCAGACACTTGTATTTAGCTTCTGATTCTCCCACTTTTTGCTGAAGAGTGTGCAACTGTGTGTTTTTGTGAAGTTGCTTAGCATCTCTGAGCATAGATTTTCTCATCTGTAAAATGAGGTCAGTGGCCTATACTCAGTATTGTTGTGAGAATTAAATGAGACTTTCACATGGGTGAAAGTTTCTGGCACACAGTAGCTACTCATTTCCAGGCCAGAGCCTCTCACTCCACCTCAAAGCCCTGATAATATTATTTTGGAGCAGGGGAGAGGAAGTTTTCACAGTTATTTTAAATATAAAAGCGTCAGGAAGCCAGTGTGTGAAGATGCCTGGTGTGCGTGGGAGAAAGGAACAGTACCGTGTGTCTGGACCACAGATGTGAGCAGAATAACACACAAGGCATAAGGAGCCAGCAACGGCCAGCGCCTGTGGGGTGTTTTGTCGTTGCTGTTTGACATGGGGTGTATCTTACACTTACTCATATAGTGAAGGAAAACCACTGAAGGTTTTTAACCCAAGACAGTATCCTGGTCTGACTTGTGTTCAGGACAGTCCTCTTCAGAAACGGTGTATTTAGATGAAAGTGGAAATGGGGGAACTGCCAAGAAAATGAGTGTAATTGTCCAAGAAAAAGTCAGAGTGGGCCTGAACCAGAGCAGGAGCAGATACTGTGAATTGGAGAATAGAGATAAGAGGAAACAATCATCAGAGCTTGGAGACTAACTTAGAGAGAAAGAGGCTTCCACAATGATCCTCTCTTCTGGCATTAAAACATGAAAATGTCTGTCTATGAAAAGCATTATAAACAAATTGAAAAAGACAAGGATGGATGGGAAAGCATCTGCTAGATATATTGAAAACAGCAGATGATATATAAGAATTAAGTGAGGTGTCAATAGGAAAAAGAAATTTAAATACAAAGGAAAAATCCAAGAACCAATATGAACAAATAAATCATAGAAGAAGAAATATGGATGGGCAATAAACTTTTGAAAAGAAGCTTAATCTCACTAATGATCACTGAGGTGCTGTTTCAGGTATATCAGGCTGGCAAAAACTTAAAAATCTGACAATACCAAAAGTTCATGAGTATATGGAACAAAGAAAGGTCATACACATTGCAGTGTTTAATTGTTACCACCACTTTGGCATACATTTTGACACTGTTTAGTAAATTTGATGATGGAAATACTTTACGTTCTGGAGAAATTGTACTTACAGAGAAAAATGAGGAAAGAACCCTAATGCCTACCAATAGAGAAGTGATAGAAAATTTCTACCTGATAGAATATTATACAACAGTTAAAAGTAAATGAACTGTGCGTTTCTGGTTAGAACTAAGATGAAACAAGCATACTTTCCAAGTCTCTTACTAACAACAACTGAAAATCCTGGAGAGAAAATATAAATCAGCTATTTGAGAACTCTGAAAAGCAAGCCATCATCAGAACTGATTTGGAATGTATTAGTCAGGATTCTCAGAGAAACAGAACCAATTAGATGTGTCTAAATAAATAGAGATTTATTATGAGGAATTAGCTCATGCAATTATAGAGACTGACAAGATCTAAGATGTGCAGAGAGAAAACCAGAGAGCAAGGAGAGGTGGTGGTATATTCCAGTCCAAAGTTCAGCAGGCCAGAGACCAAAAGAGTGCCAATGTTTCAGTTTGAGTCCAAGGGCAGAAAAAAACAGTTGGTGCAGTCCAAAGGCTGTCAGACAGGACATGGGAGAGTCAGCCTTTTTGTTCTGTTTAGACCTTTAACTCGTCGGTGATGCCCATTCCCATTAAGAATGGCAGTCTGCTTTATTCAGTCTACTGATTCAAATGTTGATGTCATGCCAACACCCTCACAGACACTCCAGAATAAATCTTGACCAAATGTCTGGGAACCCTGTGACCCAGTCAAAATGACAAAGTGAACTATCACAAGTATTAAGTTTTCTTAATATGGATATGTTTTCCTTTCTGTAACTCCTTTCTTATACACCAAAGCAGCCTGAATTCTACAACTGTGAAGGATGGAAAGTAAAAACTCTGAAGCAAAGTCTCTCCTTCTGGCTATAAGACTAGGAAGACAGACTTAACAGACAGTGAGGTAGGGATGGAGAGCACAATCATCCCATCTTATTTTACTCTTGTGTGTGTGTGTGTGTGTGTAGAAGAACTAGGGTATAGGCCAGAGATGTGTATGTGGGAGAGTGAGATGATTCACCAGAGACAGAGTGGAGAGCAGAACAGGTGGATTTCTTGAAATACATTGCTAAGGGGAGTAGCAGTTGAGACAGGAGATGTCTGCCATACCACATGTGGGTTAGCTCCCTGGCTGGGGATCAAACTCAGGCAGTAGCTGTGATGGTGTTGAGACAACCTCTAGGTCACTAGGGAGGCCCTTTATATCTTCTCTTTCTAACCCTCTTGATTCCATCTTACCAAGACTTTTGTGATTATATTGGGGCTGGTGGAATCATACGGGCTAATCTTCCCATGTCAAGATCCCTAACTTAATCAAAGTATCCAAGATGCAATTCAAAATTAATCAACAAAGAAACGAGAAAATCTCAACAACTCTTAAAGGAAAAGAATCAAGCAACACAAACAAAAGTTGAATTAGATTTGAGTCTAATCAAGCAATCTTAAAAATAATCATTATACCATGTTCCACAAAGTAAGAGCAAAAATTGAAACAACTAAATAGATAGATGCTTTCACCAAAGAACTCAAAACTGTTATTTAAAAGAAGTGAAAACTTTGTAACAAAAGGATAAACAGATAAATTGCCAAGAAGGATGGTGAATTCATCCAGTCTCCACTTTCGAGTAATTTATTTGCTGTGTCTAGGATTAGACTTGGGTGAGGCTGAGAGCAGACAGATAATAAGCTAGTGTCTAAGCCTTTTCCTTTTTTTTTTAATACTGTGTTTTTATACATTTTTAATACAGACCTTTGTTTTGTGTGTTTAGCAACTACTTTTGCCATTCCTGGTTCTTCTTTTCCCTTCACTTATGGTGGTTCTCATGCAAACATTTTTAACTTTCCTTGGAAAATAGGAAGTAAAATAGAGGTAAAAGTGGGAGTAAAAAAATCAAGTGAGGTCATAAGGGCAACAGAAATAGAGGAATTTGATAAAATTTCTTATCTCTATATTCCTTGTAGAATATAGCTTTTGGGAGAGGGGTATATTCTCATATTCTATGCATGTCTAGAGTCCCCTCAAGGCCACTCACCTTGGCATCTACCACGCCATCTAAGTAGTACCTGCAAGTCTGGGTCACTTGACTGTGGAAGTCAAGGGCTGGCCACAGTTTGAAGCATGGCACAGTCCTTACTATGGGTAGTAAGGTGGTCAAAAAGTTAAGTTTGTTTAGTTGAATAAACACTATCAAGTGTGTGTGCTTTTTTCCAAAGGGTGTGTGGTTAGAGCTTCTTCATATGAAAGAAAAGCATCATTAGATGGCAAATTAATTACTTTCCAATGTTCTTGTTTTGCCAAATGAAACTTGGCAACATTCTCCTCACCTCAAAGTTATTTTTAATTATTTTTTGCCTATTTTAATTAAAAAGTATCTGAAAACAACTGTCATAGACAAAAGAGCACAAGCTTCTGAGTCTTAAAACCACATGTTTATAGTTCTGTCACATATATTAACTCTGTAACCAGAAGGGAAGTTATTTAATTATGGTGAATTTTGGTTTCTTCCCTTACATTCTCACCATGGGGTGACTGAAGATTCAATGAGTTAATATCTATAGAGACTTACTTTCCTGCATGGCTCAATTCAGATTTGTTTTGTTGCTGCTCCCTTCCTAAAAAAGCTGGGACTAAAGTATTTATATGTCCTGGCAATCATCTACTTTAGACCTGGGTCAGAGTAGATGCTTAAAAGTTGTCTATTGAAAATCACAATGAAATTCTATCTCATGCTCATTAGAATAGCAACTAAAACCAGTCCAAATCTGCAAATAACAAATGTTAGGAAGAATATGTAGAAATTGTAACATTTGTGAAGTTACTAGAAAATGTAAAATTGTTCAGCAGCTGGGAAAACAGTATAAGTGTTTCCTCAAAAAATCAAATGTAAAGTTATGACATGATCTAGCTATTCTACTTCTGGATTTATACCCAAAAGTTATAAAAGCAGGGATTCTACCATATTCATAGTAGCATTATTTACAATAGCCAACAGATGGAAGCAACTCAGTACACAAACAAGGTGTAATTTACACATGCATGGAATATTATTCAGTCTTTAAACAGGAGGATATTCTAATACATGTTACAGTATGGATGAACTTTGAAGCCATTATGCCAAGCAAAATAAACTGGTCCCTTAAGGACAAATACTGTAATTCTACATATGAGGCCTCAGAGTAGTCAAATTCATAGAGACAGACACTCCAGAATACACAGACACAAATTCATAGAGACAGACACTCCAGAAAACACAGTCCCTGGTGTTTTCAGGGACTGGGGAAACAAATATGGGAGGGCATAGAGTTTTAATTTTGCAAGATGAAAAGCATTCTGGATGGAGGTGCTGCTTGCACAACCATATAAATATAGTTAATGCCACTGAATGGTATACTTAAAAATGGTTCAGGTGGTAAATTTTGCGTTCTTACCATAATTTAAAATTAATTATTCAATGGAAGAGCTAATAAATGAGTAAGAAGAAAGAGAAAGAGCCACATGATATCTCAAGCAGGGGCTTTTTGAGCAAGGAGATAGCAAGTGTGCACACTGTGTAAACAAGCAGCTAATAGGCCTTGCATGGGGTAATGTGACAGAGGGGGAAAGAGGAGGAAATGAGGGCTAGTGGGCAGCCAAGGAAGCAGTGGACTTCATAGGACCTTGCATTTCATTGTAACTGACTATGATGGCAGTGATGAGAAGGAACAGTAATAGAATAAATGAATGTAAGGAAGAAAGGAGGGAGGCCTGGAAGCCTGGATGTGTGCTGGAGGTGCTGTGGGCAGTAGCAAAGCCTCAGTGTCCCTGTTCCCAAACACATGCCTGCTCCCAGGACTCTAGGAACATTTCCAGCATTCCGGGAACTCTACCCTTGAGTGTTCTGCTGATGGGTTTGCTTGGATAGTACAATTATATATGGCTTCCCCAGAGACGGTTGTGGCACTGACACATATGCAGATCTTTCTCTTGGTTTCTTACAAGGGAGAGGAAGTGTGAAGGGTGGAGAAGCTATTCTTTTATCACACAATTAGATTAGAAGCTGGCTGGCTGCTCAGGGCAGAGAGCCACCCCAAAGAGGCCTACAGCAGAGTTGCCCTGCTGGGTGGCCCAGTTTTGCTTTGGAGGAACTTGAGTTTTCTGTATCTGTCTTCCTTAGCTTTTTGTATTCATGTGGAAAAGGCCTGTGGTGTGCTTCATATGAGAGTTCAAATCAGATCTCAAAAATCTCCCCGATAGGTCTCATGTCATTCATGTATCCCCCCTTGTCCAATTATGCACTCACTGACCATTTATTGAGCACTTATTATGTAGCAAGCACTGTACTAAGCACACGGTGTGACAGACCTCTCCTGACCCACCCAGTGCTCCCCTCTACCGTGTATTTCAGTCATTCTGCCTGTTCTGCTCCTCCCCACTCTGTCTCTGGTAAATCCTCTCACCTCCTGCACCTCTGGCTTGTACCCCAACTCTTGTATGCATAAATAAATAACTCTTTTTAAAAAGATTTCCACCAATAGGGGAGGCACTATTCTAGTGATTTGAATACATGACTCATTTAATCCTTAGGCAAATCCTATGAGGTGGATACTGTTGTCATTCCATTTTAAGAAGTGAGTGATGGTAAGGGGTAGGAGGGATTGTCGTCAGGAGTAGCAAGGTGGGCATTCTGAATGTGCAGCCTTTCTCCAAACATTGTGCTGCCTCCTCATGAGAGCTTAGCAGAACATGGGTAGGGAGTGCTGTCCAGAGATGGTGAGGCCACCTGAGTCCTGCAAGAGGAATGAAAGTTAGCCAAGCAGATAAGACAGGGCCAGAGGGCGTGAGGATGCTTCCTGATCAATTTTTCACAATCAAAGGTTAATATGCAACTATAAGTACAAAACAGAGGACAGACTTATGCATCGCAAAAAATGCAAGTAAGGGAGAGGCAAGAGATGAACCCCGAGAGAGGGTCTAGAAGTTTGCAGGGATAGGAGTAAGAGGCTCATCATCTCTGAACCATTGCAGGATTTTTAAGACTAGAGTGATGTGATTACAATTTTCACTTTAGATTTTTGCAGTTCTGTTTACAATTGGGTTGACTAATAGTAGCCAAAATGCAAATCATGAAATATTCCTCCCTCTGAATTTTCCAGTGACTCACCTTGTATCTCTGCACCTGGAGATTTCATTTTGGGTCTGCGCTGTGTCCTGGGAGGCTGACCCCACGATTGCATCAGGGATTCTTCCAGGTAGGCTTGACCAATGACAGGCATCAGTAATGGACTAACGGGTACATGGGGGCAAGATATTGCCCAACAGGGAGGGCCCTTCCTATTTCTGTGCCAGGGTCTATTAGTAGTGAGATTCTTACAAAATTACAGCAACTGTTAGTGGCTCCTTCCCACAGCTCTTCCTTTGATTGGGTTCCAACATCTGGTCTATTTGTCCCTTCAGGTGCTCCAGTCTCCCTTACTGCTGAATCCCTCTAAATTATCCATTCATAAAGTCCTCTCTGGAATCCCAGAAGAATAAGCCTTCTTATTCTTGTCACGAGTCATACTGAGAACCTCATAATGATGACTATTTACTGACTACCTACCATGTGTTTGGGAATTGGTATGTGGGTTTCATCTTTAATTTAATGTTTACCCATTAGTTACAGATACATTATACCCATTTTCAAGATGAGGAAACTGAGGCAGCCACCTGATGTTAAATATCTTATCTGAGACTATGTTAGCTTTTTCTCCAGAATTATACAGCTGATCAGGATAAACATTGGAATTCCATCCCAGATCTCTGGATTCAGGAATTCACTATGTCACTGAGTAAATTCTTATAAATGCTTAATTTGTCAGACTGGAATCATCAGCATGGCTTTTATAGTAACATAACTAGGGGAAGTGAAGACAGGCTATCTGGTGGAGGGTATGTATGTCAGTAGATGAGTGGTGGATCTTTAAATAAAAGCTTCAAGACGTACCTCTCCCCTATTGGTGGAAAACACAGTAATGAATGGTCACCCTGAGCAGCACAGCCAGCACACTCTGTACTCCAATGTGGTGGGGAACTTAGCTCGTGATGCATTCAAAGGAGAGGAAATTCGTCCCTTAAAGACCCACAATAGAAAGCAAAAGGGTTTATTTATAGAGAAGAATTTTATTATTTTTTTAAAATCAATTGTGGACTTCTACACCAAAGCTTAGGAAAAGGCACATATTCATGTACAGTGGTCAAGGGAAACCACCCTGCTTTCTTGGCAGTGCTGTAGCCGAAACAGCCCTTCCCAACAACAATATGTAGGGGAAGGAAAGCAAGGCTGATCTTTAAATGCTGCAGTTGGCTTAAATTTTTTTTTTTTTTTTTATATTTTCAGTGGGAGAAGGCAGGGGAATGGATTCTGCGAGGGGCCAAGAATGTAGTGCCCCTATCTGGGAGTCCCCACTTGCCTCAGATCTCTTGTCAGACCATATTTGAAGGATAATACTTATAACACTACCATGACACTTTTGTCCAAAGTTCCTGGCTCCTTCCCTGTGACTTTATTTCACCTGGATGACAATCCTTTGGAGACAGGATCACTATCCTTGTTTGACAGCAAAGGAGGCTGAGGCTTAGAGGATTCAATACCATACATGGTATTATAGGGCCAGACAGGAAGCAAGCTGAGATTGGGCTCTTGGCTAAGCTGGTGGTTTTGGGCTTTAGAACTTTCCAGAAAGTAGCTTTGTCCTTCTGTTTTTCCAACTGAAGAAGCCAAAGTAGAGAGAGGTAGGAGAAAGCCTGTAGAACAGTGGGTATGTTGGGGATGAACTTGAGCTGAATGCATAACTCAGGATGCTAGGCAGTACTCCGTTACAGCACACGGCTGCGTCTCGTGAACTGTATTAGTTGGACGAGTGGACAGACTGCCACTGGCTGGGCTACATCAACCAATCAGAAAGCTTTTGTTTCAGCACCCAACAGGGATCTAATTGACTCAGGTAGCTCCATAGCCTTTCCTTGAAATACTATCTATTCTTAAATATGTTAAAAGCAGAGGCCTTAAACACTCTAGAAAGTCTACAGAGTAGGTAGTGTTTGAATCCACCTATGAGAACTCAAGGACAGATATGAGTTTACAGATATGTTCAACCCTAAGGGGAGTGAGAGCTAGGGAAATAGTCTTTGGCTGTTACACTCTTCACAGACTCTTCCTGTCTTCTAGCTTTGTGCTCTGAACTCTGATTGCCAGTCATTCACTTGCTATGTGTTCTCAGGCTAGTTTTTGAACCTCTCTGGGCTTTTTGTCCTCCTACTGATTTAGGTTTAAGTGAAGAGCTTATTTCTTGTGAAAACTTAATGATGTTGAGGAGGCCAAATTAGACTTTCTGGGCCTGCACACAGAATGAAGCATCAAGATTTATAGTTTCCAAAACTTCTCATGGTTTGTTTTACCATTGAGCAATTCGAGCCATTACAAAGAATAGTACATATATTTAGAGTTGTAAAATTCTGTTCTTATTTCACAGGATTTCAGACTATATGGGTCCATACAAATGTATTGTCTGACAAGACCTTCATGGTAGAGTGATTAAGGTCTAGAAAAGGAACATCCTGAATTGAGAGGTGGCCAGGACTTGAATGTACACATTAGTGCTCTTTGCAATAAGTCCTCCGACCATTTTAAAGAATCTTCTATTCTGCACATGGAAAGAATAATCTTTAACTCATAGTATTTTTCTGAGGGTGCTAAAGGAGTACGAATACATTTCATACACTATAGCAGCATACATCTGGCAAAAATGACAGTCACCTCAGAGTCATACCAGTGATATCCAAGAAGCAGCATAGGATTGGTCTGTGAAGAAGTCTTGCTTGAAAACACAATTGTCCTTTGACTTGTTTTCAGTCAATTTAGAAATTGTAACTAAAACGAAGGTAGGGATATCTGGTTTTGTTGCACGAAATGGGTGTCTGGATGTTGAGAGATACTGTTCTGTCAGGACTCTCAAACTCACTTGCCTTTAGAGGCCTAGAGATTAATGACTTAATGTGAGTGGTAAGCTCCTGTCCTTGCCATTGCAGCTGATTCCTGCCAAGCAAGAATGAAATTTGCCCTCCTTACAAAGCTGATGGATACTTTTTACATTAAGCTGCAAGGATGGACTTTAGATTCTCTTTAAGCCTTGGTTGAGTCTTTCTAAAATTGATCTGTTACTTTGACACAGGCTGCAGGTCACTGGTTATGCTGTGTGGTTTCTGTTCCTAATTATTGCATTATGAGCAGTTCCCCCCCAAGTCCAGTGGCCACTGTAATCACGTTGCCATTATGTGCCCCTGAGGCCAGAGTTACAGGTCAAGGGGGTTGGAAAATGGATGCATAGTCAATACTCAGGGTCCTGGTAAGTGGCCTAAGGTTGGGTCTTATTTCTGCTATTCACCAGGCTGCACAATGGACATCATCTCTCTGATCAAGCCCCAGTTTCCTCATTTGCATGAATATTATACCCACCACTTTGGATTGTGGTAAGGAGGAAATGAGATGGCAGTTTACAACGGTTTAGTCCACTAACATTGCTCAAATGTGGTAGCTCCCTTGACTTCTTACAACTGTTGGTCAATGATCAAAGCTCATTATAGGCTGCAACCCTTCCAGAAAGATTTTCAGGACCTTTTCTGCTCACAGAAGTCCCTTCTTTTCTAAATCCCAGTTGTCCTTCATGACTTGGCATTTTTTGAAATTTTTTTTAAAGATTTATTTATTTATGCATATAGAACTGGGGTACAAGCCAGAGGTGCAAGAGCAGTGAGAGGATTCACCAGAGACAGAGTAGGGAGCAGAACCAGCAGATTGAGGAAGTACACTGCTGAGGGGAGCAGTGAGTGGGTCAGGAGAGGTCTGCTGCGCCATGTGGATCACCTCCGGGGCTGGGGACCGAAGTCGCACTGAAGTGGCTGCGGCTAGCTTGCAGTGCTGCGTTCTTACCCATTGTACCACCAGGGAAGGCCTATGACTTGGCATTTTTAGTGGACAATACTTGATGCTACCAGGTAACTTTTCATATGTATGTGATGCTTTGCCTCAGTCATCAACTCCTCCTCAGTAATACTTTTTGTCTTTTTTCACATGTTTAATTCCTTACACTTTACTTTGCATCAGCTTTCTCTTAGAAGTGTGTAAGGGACTGAGGGTGGTGGACTGGATACCTAATAGGGCAACTGGCACCCAAAGCTAGATAACTGGGAAGAAACAGGTAAATATTTGGTAGTGTTCATGATCACCAATAAGACCAGACAGAAGAGTAGAGGGCAAGACTCACTCCCACTTCCACTCCTGGAAGAGTAGCCCAAAGTGCCATTTAGAAGAAAAGCCAGCTTGGTAATCTGAAAAAAATGGCCCCCAAAGATAGCAGATCTTAACTCTGGAACATTGTAAATATCTGATATGGAAAAAGGCACAGCTAAATTCAGGATCTTGAGTTGAGGAGATTACTTTAGCTCATCATCCAGATGGACCCACCTGCAATCACAAGTGTCCTTAGAAAATAGAGCTGGGGGGAGCTTTGATGTTGTCTGGACAGAAGGAAACATGAGCAGTGTGCAGGTGGAAGCAGGCGATGAGATTTATCCGCAATAAAAGAGAAGAAAACTGAGTTTTTGAAGAAGAGAGAAGAAGAGTCAGGACAAAAGATGCTGTATCATTGGCTGCGAAGATGCAGGGGCCAGGAGCCAAGGAATGCGTGGAAAGCTGCTGTCTGTGCTGGAGAAGGCAAGGGAATGTGTTCGCTTCTAGTGCCTCCGTAGGGAACGTGGCCCTGCCAACACCTAGATTCAGCCCAGTGGTCCTTGTTTCCAACCTCTGGCCTCCAGCATGTAAGAGACTCAATCTGTGCTGCTTTAAGCCATCAAGGTTGTAATTAGTTATAGCCGCAAGTGAGGAAGGAAAGACATAAGGATGAGGTGTGGAATTAATTGGGTGCTGGAAGTAACTTTTCAAAAAATACCGAAACTTGAGTGCTTATACTGTTTTTTGTTTGTTTGTTTGTCTTTTTTTTTTTTTTAAGATTTATTTATTTATTCATATAGAACTGGGGTACAGGCCAGAGATGCGGAGGGTGAGAGGATTCACCAGAGACAGAGTGGGGAACAGAACAGGCAGATCGACGAAGTACACTGCTGAGGGGAGCAGCGGGCGGGTCAGGAGAGGTCTGCCTCACCATGTGGTCACCTCCGGGGCAGGCAGGAATCGAACTCATGCGGAAGTGGCTTAAGCTACGTAGTGCAGTGCTTTAACCTGCTGCGCCACCAGGGAGGGCCCATGTTTGTCTTATTTTTTATTCCCATCACCTGGCTATCTCATTCTGGGTACTTATCCTCTGTAAGCCAGGATTATTTATTTCCCATCTGGAAAATAGGATAATAACTTACCTGTCTTCCAGAGATGCTCATAAAGGACAGATGCTGTTCTCTTAATATTAAAGAATGAGAAAATATCTTAGCCAGATGGTAGGACAGACTCCGACTATGCTTTTATGGACTGTAAAAGCTGGGCCAATTCAGCCTATTGAAGAAGCTTGTGTCGACATCTTCTTTACTGTTATCACAGGGAGAGAAAGGACAAGAGGGATAGTTTTATAAATATTGTGTTTTGTTCTTCTGCCTTCAGTTAGGGGATTTTGTCCATACAAGAAATGAAACAAAATGACATCTGACTTGACGCAAAATTTAGTTATTCTAAGTTAAAAAAAAAATTCTGCTTCTAGATACTCTTCTGCAGACTACTAAAACCTTGACATCCTTTGCTAGAACCTATCTTTGAACACCTGCTGGGAGCTAACCATCACCTTGACATTGACATCACTTACTGACAAGGTGACCCTCTCTCTGACTCATCTCATCTGTAAAATGGGGATATATCTTCCTCAAAAAGCAATTTTGTGGAGTAGTTGAAATTATATAAAGTGCTACATGTGAGCATAATAAGTGAGCAGTAATTGGCAGCTTCTTAGCAATATTTACTGTTACTTATCTCTCAATGAATCCTAACAACATTAGAAAAATTTCACCTACTATATCCTTTTACCATTTACATTTCTGACAAGAAGGAAACTTATGTTACGGTAACAGTAGAACTTAATGGTTAAAAGAAATGAAGTTAGTTTGCATCCTCCTCATACCCCTGGCTGTGTGATTCTGGATTATTCCTGTGAGCTTTTTGAGTTTAATTTTTCTAACATCTGTTATTTGGAATGATAATGGTATTTATCCATAGAAGAATTATTATGAGGGATATAGAAGATGATGATGCATTTAAAGGGCTTATAGTAGGCATCTGTATTCAGTGACTAAAATTCCCTTGCTTTAATTTCCATTCAAAAATTTTGGGGAAATAAGTTTAGAAGTTCTGAGGCAACCAATGTTACTAGTATGTTAACTAAACTTGGAAACTGGAACTTCATGCCTGGTGTTTGTGCCACTTTAAAAGGTTTATGGTTCTGGGTTGCTCTTGTTTGTTCTTTCTAAGAGATTGACTTAACAGGAAACAGGACCTCTCTCTCCCAGAAACCTGAGACAGAAGGCTGGACAAAAATCCCTTCACTAGCAGGCTGTTTAGTTGTGACCTTTCACAGGCAAATTTACCCCAAGCCTGGGTGAGAAGAGACAGGGGAGCTCCCCTCCCCAGGAGCACAGCGCTGTGGGAATTTCCTCCAGACCTTCCTGGGCCAGCCCTGGCTGTGCCTGACCGAGCTCCTTGTGGTTTCTGTCACGGCTGAAACTGCTGTGGAAAGTTCAGCTTGAGAAGAAGAGGGAACTAGGGTGTTTTGATTTTTTTTTTCCTCTCTCTTTCTGAAAGTCGAACAACTCTACGACTGAATTTCAAAAATCTTAACCCAAACCAAATGCTTTTCTGAAGGGGGTGGCCACCCAGCACAGCACGCTGGACATTTTG
This sequence comes from Condylura cristata, assembly GCF_000260355.1. Lineage (NCBI taxonomy): Eukaryota > Metazoa > Chordata > Mammalia > Eulipotyphla > Talpidae > Condylura > Condylura cristata. The sequence continues at coordinate 33,582,521 of NW_004567109.1, forward strand.
ACTTGATGAAGACAGTAACACTGGGCAGGAGCCAGATCTCTTCAGAAATCAAACGGTACAGGTTCACACGCCACCAGGGACTGCTGGAATGCTGCTTTGTTTTGGACTCTGGATTTATAGTCCTACCCCTCCTTCCCCACCCCCGGGACTGGATTTATTATTGTGCAGACCCAATGGCTTTCCTCCAACTTTATTTCTTTCTTCAGAAGTAAACAAGGATTTTACAGCTCCATAACCTCCCCAAAGTTTGTTTGTTCTTCTCTCCGTATAGTGTGGGCCATGTTTGTTCCCTGGGAAAGTCTCTTCTCTAATTATTTTCACATTTCAACAGCTTTTGTTTCTTCTTCTCTCTCTGAGGTTTATAAAAATGCTGATGGTGGATTTGCTTCAGGCTAAACTGAACTGTAAACATTTTCTCCTCAGCACATGGAAGCCTCAGTGACTGTGGACCATGTTTCTTTTCTTACTGTGTAGTGTGCCAGAAGGAAATCTGAAGATCCTGAAGTGTCTCTTTGGACCGCTGGACGAAAGATATGTAAATTGGTCAGACAGGGAGATTTCTACAAGGAGATTTGACAACACTGTATGTGAGAGACGCCACTGGAAAAAGGTTGCCTCGATGACTGAGCTTCATTTTTAGTTTGAATCTTTCTGTCTCCAAGCAGCAGAGTGGAAAATTTGGTGCTTTTTAAGGTGATAAGGATTTTGAAAGTTAAAGGCTAATATAGCCCAGCAAAATCTTGTTACGGGACAGGTAATGGCTTGTTCTGACCAAAAAGTATAAATCTACTCTTGATGTTTGCACATTCAGTTTGAAGATTGGAGAATCTCTTTCAAATAATGGGTTTTGCAAGAAATCTAGACTCAAAAGGGTGATCCTCTGTCCCTCTCCTGCTTGTATGGACTTTCATGCCTTGGGGCAGGCATTCCTAACTCCACCCTGGGGCAACACTCCTGCCTGTGGCTCCAGAATCTCCATCCATTCTTCAAATCAGCTGCTGTTTGAATTCAGAAATCTGCCCCTAGTGGCTGATAGCAAACTCAGAACCACAGTCCAAAAGAATTTGTGACTTTCTCTCCAATGCAAACTTGCTCTGAATTCTCTCAATGTAGTAGGGGCACCATCACCCACTGGGGTTACAGGAAGTCTGAAGCATATTTCAACTTTCCATTTTCTTATCTGATCAGACCTTAAGTCATGTCCCTTCTACATGTGAGGGAGCTGATGAGACACAGAGAGGTAAGGCCCAGATGACAGGACTCAGATTTCCTCAGGACTGGCCTTCAGCACTCCCCCCTAACATCTTCAGGCAGGATGCATGCATGGGCATTGCCCATAAAGTAGGATCCTCGTCCTTGGGCATTCACAGTGTGGAGAACTTGCCCTCGTCAAAGTGTGGGATGTGGCTACGTACCCAGTACAGTGGCTCTTGTTCTGTAGGTGATCAAGAATATTGGTTGAATAAACAAAACAGAAAGAAACCTATTAAAGAAAGCCCATTTGTAGAGCATCTACTGTATATTATTTGTGTCACAAGGAGGCACATACAAGTTCAAGAACAGGCAGCCTGAGCTGAGGCTGTGTGTAGGACAGAAACTTGGTTCTGTTGACTAAAGGAAGTTTGTTTATGTTCAAGGGAGCTGGGAAAGGGTCTGTGAAGGTAAGGAGCTCAGAGTTACCCTTGGGTACCTTGACCATAACCTCTTGAACCGCCATACTCTGGCAGATACTGGAGTTTTTGAAGAGAGGCTTCTATCTCAGACTTCATATTCCTGAGTCTGGCAAGGAAAAGCACAGGATCATATATCCAGAGACAACACATTTTCTTGGGATTCCCTACAGGTGGTGAGGGGGTGTTTATCTTAGGAAAACTCTTCCACTCTGTCTTTGTCTCTAGGTATTTCACCATATTGCTCTTATTCTGTGTCTGGGTGTGCCTATGCTTTTTCATGCTCTCATGAGATCTTCTATTCCTGCCCACCTCCTACTTTCTTACTTTCCTTTCTCTCTTGTTCAAAATGAAACGACTTTAGTGCTGACAGAGGTGGCTTTTAACCTGGAAGTTCTGGGAACATATGCCCCTTGATGACAGAGGCCCAAGTTTGCTCTTCACAGTGTAACTGATACCTAGTGTATTGACTCTACTCAGTAAGGACTCCACATATCCTTAATTAACACCTACAGAAGGTGTGGTTTATTGGGAAGGCTGAGGAGGATCCAGACAGGTTCAGGAAGCTCCAAGCAAGATCACAATTTGGGTCTGACTTTGGCTTAAGGTTTAAGGGCAAGGACTGAAAAATCCTTTGAGATTTTTAATTTTTTTTTTTTTTTGTCCCATTAGCTTCCTATGTAAGAAATGGGACTGATTCTGAGTGAAAACTTCTCTCAGGAACAAAGAGTGTTTTTAGAGGCACTCATAAGGATCTCATTCCTTAGGAAAATGAGGATCTGGGGAGTGGAAAACCCTGAGGAAACCTCATGCTTGAGGAGCATGTGATACAGAGTTCCTGCCCTCAGGATGCTGATAGTCACCTCATGGAGGTCTCAATTACAGCTGGACCCTGTCCCTGACTTGTCTCTGGATCGCTTATGAATCTGCATGTGTTGCCAGCTCCTCTGGCCTTGTCCCATCTATAAAGGGGAAGCTGGGGCTGAGTGGTCCCTAGGGCTCTGCTGTCTCTGCTCTTATATCCATGAAATTAGGGAAAGATGAGCTGGCAGTCTGAGCAGGACTCCATGTCAGAAGCTGTTACTCTCACAGGGGAGATGGAAAAACCATAATTTGATGACCTTACCACTGCCAGCTCCGAATGTTCCTCTGAGCTGTATGCTCACTCACATAGGTCCTTCTAGAAGGATTGCCTGGCCATAGTAGGATGCTGCCTTTATTGTCAGTGCAGTCACTATATGAGTTTAGAGTATAGAAATCCAGGTCTCTGAAGACCAGTGTCCATTTGTGGAGTCAACCCGAAATTTTATGAATTGAATTGTTAGAAATTTCCTAGCTCATCTTTCTGTTTCCCCCTTCTCCTCTCACCTCCCAGTACGCACATATACACATATGACCATGACCGATGAGGTCAGACAATAAATGTCTTCTCAACCACAAACACATACATCTACCCACATAGACACTGAGCATTCATACATGTGCCATGCAGACAGATGCATGCCTTACACACATAGGGATTCTGTATGTTCCACGCCCCTACAGACCCACTTGCATTTGTAGACAATCTCTTTTTCCCCTTTGGTTTAGCCACTGGGGAAATGCAGTGTGGTATGCATATCCCTGCTCCTCAGTGTTGTATTAAGCACTAGACTCTATGAATATATTGTGTTACATGGCAAGGGGAATTAACATAGCAGATGGAATCAAGGTTGCTCATTAGCTGGCATTAAGATGGGAAAATTATCCTGGACTGTCCAGGTGGATCCAATACAACCACAGGGTCCTTAAACAGTGAAAGAACAGGCAAAAAAAAAAAAAAAATCATTGTCTGAGTAATGTGATGTGAGAAAGGTTCCATCAGCCATTGATGGCTTTAGAGGTGAAGGAAGGAGTCAGCAGGCAAGGTATTTGGGTAGCCTTCAATAGGAAAAGAACTTCAGAAAATATAACCTACTCCTTGATTTTAACTCAGTAGAACTTTGCTTTAAGACACAAAGTGGTATGTGTGTGGTGGGGGGGGCAGGCAGGGAGAGAGCTAATACAAAATAATAGTCTAACTTCTGAGAGAGAGAGAGAGAGAGAGAGAGAGAGAGAGAGCGCCCTTATGGAATCTATAGCAGAAACAGATATGAGACCAGGTGTAAGGATATAGAGTAAAAAGGATGCCAAAGGTTTAGCCCAAGTTGCCACAAAAACAGAAGAAACCACCAATCCAGATTTGGGCATGACAGGAAGGTCTCATGGAAATTCCATGAGGAGCAACACTGTCCTAACTCAGCAGCGCCTACCACTGTTTCTGCTGCCTAGTAAATATGTGTTTGAGGAAGAAAGGAGGGAGGAAATGAAGCAAGAAAGATGAAAGATAGGTCAAATATAGCATCTGAGAGATAATAGCATTTAAGATGGGAGAATAGAAGGCAGGGGAAAATGTTTTGGACAGAATGGACAGCGTGGGCAAGGACTGAGGGCTATTTAGAGGATGAAGTAAAGTTTAGTTTGGCTGGGACACAGTGCCTCATGTGGAGCGGGGAAAGATGAGCAGGCAAGGTACAGATCACAAGGGGCCTTATCAGCTATAATTAGACGTTTGACCTGTATCCTTTATGCAATGGGTGCAATTAGTGCTTCTCTTTCTCTTGCTTTCCTTCTCTTTATTTTTTCTTGGTTGAGACATTAGTATCTTATACAAAAACATGTGTTTCTTCAATCTCAGTTATGCCAAATCAAGCATCTTAAAATATTTAGGTTATAAGTGAGTCACTCCTCAATTTTAGCAATGCTTTATGATCTAACTCATCAGTTTTTGGGTAAGATGGGATGTCAGTAGACAGAGAACATTGGGTATGTGACGGCTGTTAGGACTTTGAGTCCATACTCCTCCACTTACCAGTTTCCCAGTCTACAGAATGGGTCCATGATACAGCCTACCTCATGGGTTTGCTGTGAGGATCAAATGATTTAGTTCATGGAAGTTCTTTCAAAGGTCCAGGTAGATGCCAGTGATAGTGATCTACTCAAATCATCATTCTTTGCATAACTCTTCTCATCTGCTTGTGACCAACTTGTGCCAAATATGGTGCTAAGAGGTGCCTATGCCCTTCCAGGTAGCTCTTACCTGCAGCATTCTACTCTGCACCCAAAAAGGTTGACCTGCATGGGCCATATCAATGATCCCTCTTACTCTCCAGCTTCAAAGCCTGTGGAAGTGGAGCAGGAGCTTCCAAGAGTGGAGGGAAAGTGAGATCGAGGTGTCTCTTCTCCTCTATGCCTTCCTTTCCAAGTTGCTGGTTTTTCGGATTTCTCTATTGATCAAAGGCAGCCTTGTCAGGCTCTCCCCACAGCTGTCCTCTTTCCATCAAGTTGCTGGTCCCTCTTCTAGTCCCTTGAAGACCCAAATATAGCAGTGGTTCTCTGCTGTTGTAAGCCTCAAGGCTTCTTTCCTACTATCCCACATTGGTTTCTTTGACATGCAAGTAATGGTCCTTTCATTAAATATCCCCTGAATAAACCCATCTGAGCATATTTTTCTGTTCATGTTGGCACTCAAAGTGAGAGGACTTTGCCCCCAAAACCTCATTTTATCCCTTGTTCCTCTGGTCAGCTGTGGACCATTCATTGAAGTTATTACATTGTCATAAAACTACTTCTTTTTAACATCACATGGGCTTAGAAAGTGTCAATGAATGTGTAGCCATAATATATCTGGTGATCATAATTCACCCTAGAAAATGAAACCAAAACCAGTGACCTGGACAGAAAAGTAGGTGGCTGTGGGACCATGAGTCAGGGCAACTTGCTCATGGCTATGAGGGAAAGTAGGCCAGTGGGTCTAGGGGCCACTAGCCAGCATGCTGCCCTGGGCTGCCTCCTTCTGCTCCTTCTGCTGCTTCCTGCCATCCTCCAGGTCAGGGTGGAACCCTCAACCACATTCTTCTCCAGCTACCAAAAGTCAGTGGACTCTTGCTTCCATAATTGAGATGGGATTCTCAAATGACCCTTTCCCACTACAGTCCATTGTTGCTCTGAAGAACTTAAAGTTATGTCACTTTTTTCTTTTAATCAAGATAACATTGGTTTTCAACATTAAGTTGTAACTTTCAGCTGTAGCGCTTCATCCCTCGCCATATCTATACAACACACCATCTATGTATAGCATGCTGCACTCAGTACCAAAGGTCAATTTCTGTCCACCACCATGCAGTTGACATACTCACCCTTTATCCCCATTCCTTTCTAGTAAGCACCATTTTCTTATAAGAATCTAAGGGTGGTTTATTGTTCTATTTCATTATTTGCTTTGATTCTTTATTTCCACTACATATGAGTGACATCATATTTACCTTTTTCCATCTGACTTATCTTGCTTAGTATAATCCCTTGAAAGTTCCATTGATGTTGTCACACATGGCAAGACTTGATTTTCTATAGCTGAGTTGAATTCCGCTGAGTGTATACTAGCATCTTCTTCATCCACTCATCGTTCCTGGTAGGGAGGTTGCTTTCATATCTTGACTATAATTTTTAATAAATTATGTTTTCTATCCTCAGGCTCCCAGGACCCAGCACTTCCACAGCATCCTCCTTTCCCTCCTCCCGGTACCCTTAGCTCCTTTAATGTTCAAACTCATCTCACTCTTCTATGCAGAGTTTACTTTATTGTGGGCAGGGAGTAAGTCTTTGCATCCTTAGGACTGAGTTAAGAGCCAGGTCAGTCTAGCCTAGCAGTTAGGGATGTAGGCTTTGATGGCAAGGAGATGTGAGTTTAAATCTTGGTTTCCTAGATTTTTATCAGCCAACTCCCAAATTATCCTCTGATTCTTGTTTTGATGTTGTTGACTTTAGGCAAGTGTTTGAAGTAATTTTAAGCAAAGTATCTCATCTTTCTTTTTTATTTTTTCTTATGTGTGAAACAGAGATAACCTTACCCACCTCTTAGAGCTGTGATGAGGACTAAGTGATAGTATATGCAAAGCTCTGTGCATATTGGCATACATACATACTATGATGCCAGTGAATAAAAGCACATGAAATTAGATCCTCACTTTTCATATTTTCAAAATGGGTATGGTGATACTCTGCCCTCAGGTTATTTTTTTCATTGCATGATAATTGAGCACCTATTATGTATCCGGTGCTATTCTAAATTATAAATGCAATGATAGAGAAGACAGGCTAGTCTTACTCTCTTAAGACTCCCATTTTAGCTGGGAAAGAGGCAGGAGACTGGCAATATACAGTAAATAAATCAATCAAAATGCTAATTTCAGGTGTTGATGAGTGATCCAGGGAACTGGACACTGAAACTGTTTTTGTCGGGGAACTGTTTGGGTTCTTGCTAAGGAAATCAGGGTGAGATTCTCAAAGGAAGTGACTTTTAAACTTAAATAAGAATAAAGGTAGGGCCCTCCCTGGTGGCACAGCAGGTAAAAGTACAGCACTAAGAAGCTAAAGCCACTTCAGCAGGAGTTTGATCCCGACCCTGGAGGTGATTCACATGGCCTGGCCAGTCCTCTCCTGACCCACCCGCTGCTCCCTTCAGAAGTGTGCTTCGTCAGTCTGCCTGTTCTGCTCCCCACTCTGTCCTGGTGAATCCTGTCACCACTCCTGCACCTCTGACTTGTCCCTCAGTTCTGTATGCATAAATAAATAAATCTTAAAAAAAAAAAGAATAAAGGTAAAGAACCAAGTATGGAAATATCTGGAGTAAGTGTTCCAGCAGAGAAACTGTCAGTGTAGCAGGCAAGGACGAACAAACTTGCACATTGAAGCTATTAAAAATAAGCCAGTGTTGGCCCCTCCCTGGTGGCACAGTGGGTTAAAGAACAGCACTAAGAAGCTAAAGCCACTTCAGCATGAGTTCGATCCCCTTCAACCCCCCCTCCCAGAAGTGACCTATATGGCGTGACAGACCTCTCCTGACCCACTCACTGCTCACCTCAGCAGTGTACTTCGTCACTTTGCCTGTTCTTCTCTCCACTCTGTCTCTGGTGAATCTTGTCACAACCCCTGCACCTCTGGCCTGTACCCCAGTTCTGTATGCATAAATAAATTAAAAAATAGTGTGACTAGCACCAAGCAAGGAAGTGGGAGGGACAGGTTGGAGGATGATGAGAATTAAATGAGGTGGTGTGACTGAACTGCCCAGCACAATGTTTGAGCCAGAGGGTATGCTTGTTAGGAGTTGTCTTTGCCCTAACTTTACTTATGCCTTGAGGACCTACTCTGTGCCAATGTAAGATGAAAACATTGGTAAACCATACTGCTAAGGAGCTCATGGTCCAATAGAGGTGAAAAGATACCTACTTTCAAAATAAGTGACTCAAAATGAGGCAAATGATGAGAACTGAAGACAAATGCAATTACCTGGGTAATGACATATAGAACAGCAATTGATGTGGGTATGTACAGAGAAATCAGATACAAGTGTGAATGACCCAATGAAAAGGTAAATGAGTTAGTGAATACATAAGACAGAAGGTTGAGAGGTATGGGACAGGGGACCAAGGAGAGGCTTCCTGAAAAAGACATAGGCAGCAGAGGTGGTGATCTAGAAGACATATGCATCCCTGCCTGGCACCAATTGGGCTGGGGAGCGGGTTCCTGTACAGAAGAAATGGTTAGAATGTAGACAGGAATGATTATGGAGGATTTTGGATTTGCTCCACAGCCTGTCATGCTGCTTACACTGTAACAATCAACAGGCATTTATTTCTATAGCATGTGAATGGGCAAAGCCTGTCTTAAACAGACCTGAGTTCACACGGACATATATTAGGCCCCTGCTTTGCACGTGGGAAAGTAGAAATACAGCAAGTGCCTTCCAACTGCCCTTTCTCTTGGCCTGTTTTGAGGTCAAGTATTATGTCCTCAATTCAACAGGCAGTGACAACATAAAAATAAATCAGTTGGTCTCTAATGTGGGAAAATATATGGAGGAAGGAGGAGTGTTAAAAATGTGTTTGTTTGTGATTTTTTTTTAATTTTTACTTTTGTTACTGTTTTTATTGTGGTAACATTGGTTTACAACACTATGATTTAACGGTAAAGGTCACACCTCTTCAGATGTCTGTCACCACTCACACCACCACCAAGGCACCCATAGTCCTCCACAACAGCCCAGAGGGTGACTCCTCCTTTGTTCTTACCTTCTTCGTCCCCTTTGTTTCTCTAGTCAGATTTCTAGAGTTGTTTTGTCTAAAGTATATTTATTAAATGTCAAAATCTAACTATGAAACAAATATTAGGAAGGTTCAAAAATAAAATTTTTACAGATGTCAAAACTAGGGTGACACAGTAACACAGACTTGCAGACTGCCAGGACTGACATGATTTCTAGCAGTGAACTATCCATTTGATTCTGTGCTGCTTCTTGGCCAAAACCAATTACAGAGTCAGACCAAAGAACTCCACACACAGATGCAGAAACCCTGGGTTAACAGTGATGTCAGAGAAGTTGAAGCCCTTTTTCAAAAAGGACAGAGCCCTGATGGTAGAATCTTCTTTTCTTTGATTGTTAGACAATGGAATGATCTGGAAGAGTTTTTTTTTTTTTTTTTTAAAGATTTATTTATTTATTCGTACAGAACTGGGGTACAGGCCAGAGATGTGGAGGGTGAGAGGATTCACCAGAGACAGAGCAGGGAGCAGAATAGGCAGATCGACGAAGTACACTGCTGAGGGGAGCAGCGGGCGGGCCAGGAGAGGTCTGCCACGCCATGTGGTCACCTCCAGTGCAGGCAGGGATCGAACTCATGCGGAAGTGGCTTTAGCTTCTTAGTGCTGTGCTTTAACCCGCTGCGCCACAAGGGAGGGCCTGATCTGGAAGAGTTTTAAAATCAGCAAGTGTGTCTGCTTTACTTTCCCCTGCTGTAGTTGAGTTGATTTGCATTGGAGGTACTTGGAAGCTCAGTTCTGGTATAGAGCTTGAAATCATCTCTGGTCCTGTTTGACGAAAGTGTCTTCCCCTTCTTCCCGTCCTGTACTCTCAATCACTGCAAAGACCAAGGCTAGAGGTCTTTCAGTGTTTGACACTTGATCTAAGATTCTAACCTGCTCTCAGGTTATTGCATTTTCACCAAAAGGACCCAAACCCCAAATATCCTGTTTTACCTGAGGCTGTCTGGAGTCAGGCACCCCTTGTTGGAATCCCATAAACTGAAGTAAAAAAAAAGTATGACTCCTTTCTCTCCCTGATGTTTAGTTAGGTTCGAGCTAGCAGGTGTGAATCACAACTGAATTTGAAACCCCCAAAGAAGCCAAAGTAATCAACTCCACCGCACAAAAAGTTTAGTAAAACCTGTAGGAAAACTTCAGCTGTGGCACCTCCAAGCAATTATCAACTCCCTGGCTGATTTCACAGTTCCCACAGGCCCCCGTGTGGATTGAATCCCCATGATCGAGCCTCAGGTGAGGACTGAGTGGGCTGTGTTTGAGCCAAATGTCTGCGGTTGTGGGTAAATATATTGATATCCTAGCAACCTGAAAAGCCACACAGTACCTAAGAAAAGTGCTTGCTGTGGCATTTTGTAAATAAGAGGAAAGGGTTGAGATGGGGTTCTGGGATATTTTGAGCCACGTAAAGAGGTTCTCGATAAAACACTCAAATTCACTTCTTCTGGACATTCTTGGCTGCCCCATGTAAGCTGGAGGTGTCTTTCCATTCCAGCAACTTCCTGAAATTTGTTTGTTTGCTTTTTTTTATATAGCTTTTTCACTAGAATCTATATTCTATTTACAAACCTTTACAAAAATTTTGTGCAGACATTCCAACTATTTATAATACAATACAGAAACATGATATTTGTAATTTAACTTATTACCCTTCATATTTTTTATACTGTTCAGAGAATGGGAAAACTAGGTTCTCACTCCCACATGCTTTAATAGTGTGGTTTCTTTTCCCCACGTCTTAGATCCCCTTGTCCCTGTTTCCCTCCCTGCTCCCATGTGCTCTCTTTAAAAAAGGGTTTAAATCAATATCCATTATTCACCAATGTTTACTAGTTTGGGGTGTCTAGTTCCAGGTGCAGTGCAGGGTTGTGGAAAGGGAGTTTCCCCCCTCAAGCACGCTGCTAGTTAGGAAGACTTGCTGCAGTGTGAAAACTAGACTTGCTGCCTCCCAGCTTCATGTTCTTGCACCTGCCTGGTTTCTGTTCCTTCTCTTAGAATCTTCTCTACCCCTCACATTGCCCACCTTTCTGGGCTTCTCTGTGCCTTCACACCCTATCTGCATCATATTCCTCACTCAGCGTGGGGCTACCTGAGATCCCGTTTATGCCTTCTTCCAGTCATATTCCGTCAGCCTAGGATATTCCCTGGCACCTGGTAGGTTTACCATCTTTTTTGGTAATGCATTCACAAGAAAGGGTGAGCACTCTAAATTTCAGTGCCTCTGCTGAAATGCTGGTTCCACTGCATCTGAGTTGATCAAACCTAGATGAGTTATTTAAGTTCTCAAGACTCTCCTTTCCTATCTGTGACATGGGAATAAAATTCTTAGCAAAATGTCTGCAACCTGTTAAGAGCTCTCTGACTAGTAGCCATTAGTGTTCACCAACACACAACTACTGATGGCCCCCTGTGTGACAGGCACTGTACTAATCACTGAGGATATAAGATGAATATAGACAGGTGCCTGTCTTCAGTGAATGCCCAGCCTGACTGGGGAGACAGCTGTCTTAACAGAAATTAAAAGGCTGTTGTACTTGTAAGTGAAATGGGAAACACCTAAGTATGGGTTCTGACCCAGATTGGGGTGGAGGGGCTAGGTTGATGGGGAATCCTTTACAGAAATGATGATGGATATCATGAGTTCCAAATGGAAAAGCAAATTCAGATTCTTCTCTCAACCCTGTCCTAGATATTTCCAACATAGTTCAGCATTTCCTGTCCCTAGGGAACCATCTTTCTCTAATGATTGTTTTTATTATCATTCATTAAATTCCATAATTGTATTGCTTTACCATTTATGAAGGGCTCCACACACCATGACATTTTTTTATTTCAGCCTCCAGTTTCCCTGTGAGGTAGATAAAGCAGGTAAGCTGGCACCAAGTTGACAGATGAGGAATCGAGGCACCCAGAGACACATGGTTTCTGAGTAGTGACATCATTCAGACACCTCCCCTGGGGTTGAAGAAGGCCAGGTGCCTTCTCACAGTCTGTGAGCCCCACAAACACATCAGGAGCACACCTCCTCAGCACCTCTGGGACATGCCACTTCCTTCACTTGAAATGCCCTCTCATGCTGGACATGTGCATGTACATGCAGGAAGACTAAAGACAAGACATAGGTCAAAAATGAGATCCTGCACTGAAAACTAGACTTGTAGGAATAAGCTCTGTGTTAATGAGAGTGGCATACATTTCTTATTATATTGTCAGGAAATAAAGGTAAACAATTCTTTAAATTATTCTTTATCCCGTCATGCAGACATAATCACTGTAATGTGTTAGTGTAGGTTCATCCAGTCTTTTTTTATGTCTGTCTTAAGTCTATCTAGCTATATACTTACTTTCCATATAGCTATGATACATCCATCTGTCTGTCCATCTATCCATCCTTCTGTACTCTACTAAAATAAAAATAAGCTTAGATGATACTTTATGTTTTGTAAACTAATTCTTCTAACCAACTTGTTGTGAGAAGCCAATCTCCCTATTTTGCTATCAGATGTTAACAGTGGCCTAATGTTGCATCATATCAAAGTACCACAGCTAGTATTATGGTCATCTCCTTTTATTCCATTGTCAATGATACTTCAATGAACATTGATATTCCCCTTTTGGTCCAAAATTATAACAGAGAGACTACCTTTCTCTAAATGCTAATGAGACTCTGGGTGGGTTGAGCAAAGCTTGAACCTGATAGATCTCCAAGTAAATCCTCTGACATAATGAAGCTGCCCTCTGAAGTGATGGTCTTTGTCTCACTGCATCTGTCCACACAGCAGCCTTGTAGGGTGAAAGGGCTCCCCATGGTGCAGGTACATTAGCACAGCCTTCGTAATCGGGGCTTATTTCCAGCTGATGTTGCTTTGACAGCACCAGCTCTCCTGGCATCTTCACAGCACCATGATTCAGAGCTGTCAGCTAATGCAGCTGCGAGGAAATGTTGATGATGGATTTATGAGTGTAACAACGACTTCATGGCCCACAGGTGGAAAAGCAGATGCCTGTGAAATAGATTCGTCCATGTGGAAAGCGGGGAAGAGAAGGAACCACTTTGTAGTGAAATAGAACCCATGTTGTCACTTTCTTGAAACTTCATGTAGGCAATGGCTTCCCATTACTTGCAGGAAAAATACCTAACTTTTTAGTTCTGCAAGAAGTGATATGCTAGAAAGAAGGCTTGCTTGAAAGCCAGAAGCCATGGGTTATAGCTGCCATTCTACTCACTACTAACTGTGGGACCTGGACAAATCACTCTCTTCTTGGGTTTATTTTTCTCAGTTCTAAAATGAGCATGCATAGGTGATGTATGAATGTTTGAATAAATGAGTCAGTGAAAAGTCATGCATCGTCCAAAAATCATTTACTTGAGAGAACCACCCTCCACACCCAAGTGCAGAAATGAACACAATATACCAGCCTCTGACTTTGGAACTGTACTCTAGGGGGGTGCAGCTGTGGACAGCATAAAATAATTGAATATATGGTCACACAGCAGTAATTGCTCTATTGAATACAAAGAAGGAGGAATGGTTAAAACTCTCTCAGGGCTTAGGTGGTCAGGAAGGGTGGTGATCTGGCAGCTGAGCTTGAATGACAAGACAAAGCCTCAGGACAAAGTGGGAGAAACCATCCAGGCTAAGGGAACCACTATAGTGCCATACAGACAAAGGTGAGGTTGATGTCCAACTCACTAAATGCATCTTTCCTGGCAGCCCCTCCACTAGATGCCAGGGATGCCAAGGGCTAACAAAACCACCAGCTTTGTCCTCACTGGGCTTAAGGTCAAGAGGAAGAGACAGATTCTTAAACAGGTGATCGCAGCATAGAATGATGTGTGCTGTGATTGATCTGCTTCCGGGAAAGGTGACAAGGGCCTCTCACCTAGCCCAGAAAATTTGAGGTTTCTCTAAGAAGTTGCCATCAAAGCTGAAATCAGAGCAACCAAAAGAAAATTACAACTAGAACAAGCCAGCATAGGACTTGAAGCATTACCTATCTGATGACCAGCCTACTCACCTCTGCTCTTTGGCCACACCTGGGGTTCTGATGGACTCAAGTGACATTGCAGAAATTCTTTACTTTGGGGGTATCACAGGAAAAACATAGGGTATTCACTAATGTCTTCAAGAAAACATCCATGAGCCATCTATGGTCTTACTGTCATGGTCTTTAAATTAGCTCATCGCAGAATCCCCTAACAGACTTGAAGCAGAGAGCTGGACTCCACTCCCTAAGATTCTGGTCCAGGAAGTGTGGGAAATGCTCAGATTGAACACTGGCCCTTCTAACAAATTCCCAGGGGACAGAGTGGCTGCGGGTCCAAAGACGAAGCATTGAGAGTCACTGTTTTAGAGGGGGTATGTGACTGTCTTTTAGGGCCATGGAGTGCTTCCTAGTTCTCCACAAAGCTGATGGAGGCCAGAAAAGGGAGCAGAGCTGGGTCAGGAGCTCAGAATCTAGGGTATTCAGAAGGATCCTCTCTTGCCTGGCATCCTCTTTGTTGTTCCTATAGCTGTAGATTCCCCAAAATGACACCACACTTACTTTGGCATTTGTGTTATAATAGGTAAACTCAGGTTTTGCTCAGCCAGATGTGTTCTCTCTCCAAACACATTTCAAACTGTCTGTCCTCTTGGGTAACTTACCTTGTCTTCTTTTTCATCATTTATTTGGCTCCTGAGGGTTCACATTAACTCTCTCCACTGGGCGGACTCCCCAGAATAACATTCTCAGGGTCTTTGGGCTGTGGGCAGACAGCAGTTGAGAGCACGTGAGGGTAGCAGACCAGGTGACCGCAGCTTGCCTGCTCACCTCACCCTGACCCTGGTCCTGACTGGGCTGATTTTCTGCAGAACTTTGAGAAAGTCACTGTCTCACTAACCTTCAACTTCCTCATTTATAAAACCAAGAGATCAAACTGTTTGGCCTGTTACTTTCTTTCTGGATTCAAAACTCGTTTATACTTCTCAAGTTTCTAGAAGAGTTCACCCTCTCCATCTTAGCCACTGGACGTTCTTTATTCAAGAGGGGCTTGACTACCTCTTGGTGAGCCTTCCCACTGGAGCCAGGCTTGACTTCCAAGGACCTGGCTGACAAGCCACTTAAACCAAGGCAGTCATGAAAGAACAACATAACATCTGTTCTGGGCCTCTGCGGAGGACATGCCTCACATTCCTTCCCTCAAAGCAAAATGGATCGGCCTTGACCTGGGGCCACACCAGAGAGAAGTAACCTTTGGGAGACTGGAGTGCCATTCGGTGTTCAGATGAGGTCAGTTAGCACATGGTCCTTGGTAGCCCCAAGGAATGAGAGGTATTTCTCCCCACCCCATTAATCACTCAGAAAAGTTATGAATATCTTGGGTCAAATAGACAGATTGCATTGTAGCAGACAAAGGGATTTCAGGTTTGACTCTCAGTGGAACAAAAGTCCATGTCATTTTGTCCCTGTGAGATAGAGTTAGAGGACTAGAGATAGGAAGGGGGGCACAATATTGTGATTTATAAGAAAAATATATTTTGTTCATTCAGATGACCAAAATATATCTGTCATACATATGTGGTGTCCATCCACAGCCTGATCTGCAGTTTCTAAATGTTTCCTAAGTGTCCTCAGTGTTCAAGGTGTCGCTTTTATTATGTTAATAAGGTAATGTTGGGAAATCACCTGAAGTTGGGAGCTGGCTGTCAGGGAAAGGAATGTGACTGAGGGCTGAAACTTCAGGTTCCACTCCCAGATCTCTGCGGGGAGAGCAGGCCTGACAGCTAAGCTCAGTTGCCAGTGGGCAGTGAATGAGTTAATCACCCAATCATGCCTATGTAGTCAAACCTCCATAAAAACTTAAGAGGAAGGGGTTTTGGAAACTCCAGGCTGATGAAGATTTGGGGAGAATGGTGTGCCTGGAAGGAGCGAGGATGCTTTAATGACATACCTTGCCCCATTCATCTCTTCCATCCAGCTGTTGACTCATATTTTTTAGTATCCTTTGATGATCTAGTGAGCAAATAGGTCTCCTAAGTTCTGTGAGCCATTCTAGGTTAATCGCTCCAGAAGGGTATCCTGAAAGCCAGTCAGCCAGAAGTAGCATTGATAATTTGGATTTGTGAGGGGCAGCCAAAGTCTCAGAAGGGAGCCATAGAAGCCTCTCACCAAGGCCAGTTGGTCTGAAACCAGTAGCCATGTGGGGCTTGCCTGGGACTTTCAACTGGCATCTGAGGTAGAGGGGAGGTTCAGGAGACTGAGCCCTTAACTCGTGGAATTTGATGCTGTCTCTGAGTGCATAGTGTCAGCATTGAGTTGAATTCTGATAACCTGTTGATGTCCAGGAATGCTTGTTGGTGCACAACTCTGTTGCTTTTGTGCTGTGGGCCACCAACATACAGGGAGCTTGTGGGAAGAAGGGGTGAGGAGCTTAGAACTTGTTGGTCATCTAGTCCAGTCTCAGGTGTGATATATTTCAACATAGCTAAGAGGGTTCCATCAGCCATTCTCCTGCAGAGAGCACATTTCACTGTTGGATGGGGAATATCTTTTATAATGAGGCCCAAATTCGACCTCTTTGACATAATCATATATTAGTGTGGAAAATGAAGAAGTCTATTTCTCATGCAAATAGTTTTCTTTCTTTTCTTTTCTTTTTTTTAAAGATTTATTTATTTGTGCATACAGAACTGGGGTACAGGCCAGAGGCTCAGGGGCGGTGAGAGGCTTCACCAGAGACAGAGCGGGGAACAGAACAGGCAGATCTATGAAGTACACTGCTGAGGGGAGCAGCGGGCGGGTCAGGAGAGGTCTGCCGGTGCCATGTGGTCACCTCCGGGCAGGCGGGGATTGAACTCATGCGGAAGTGGCTTTAGCTTCTCAGTGGTGTGCTTTAACCCGCTGCGCCACCAAGGGAGGGCCTCTTTTTTTCTTTTTAATAGTTGTTCTTAAAACAGTGTGAGACATAGCACATCCTCGTTGGACCCTCTGTCCCCCATGCAAAACATCTTTGCTACTCTTATCCCATCCTTATATCCCAAGTTTTCTAGGCACCTGACTCTCTTTGGGTTATCTGGAATCACAGTGTATTGGTGACCTTCACACAGAAATGCACATGGTTTTGCAAGTATGGAAAGCAGATCAGTCATCTCAAGTCACAGATACCACTGGGTAAATGACAAAGCCAGGACAGACCACCATTCTGCTCACCTATGTACTTGTGTAGATAGAGAAAATATCAATACGCCAGCAAGAGAAAGGGACTAGCCTTTGCAACATACTAGAATTTTGTATGGAATTTACTATGTGTATACTGCCCATGGGCCTCATCTAGACCATGTGCAAAACCAACAAGCTCATAGATGCATAAGCCAATCGAAACACATTATCATCACATGACCAATTTTAAAAAGCAGTAGTGTCATAGCAGGAACATAAAGGACCAGAGGGAAAAATAATAATAATGAACAACTGTATACCAAAACATTGTATGGGGGCAGAGTGGGGAATGGGGTCAAAAATGGGGGGAGGGGTACACTGGACTGTGGTGATGGCACATGGATGATCTGGTGATGGGAAGCCCACGGGGATTACAACTGAGATGGAAAAGGAACAAAATGATGTAAAAATAAACGATTACGTTATTAAAAAATATTAAAAAGCAGCAGTGGAGGACAAAGACCTGGATGAGAACTTAGGCCTCTGATTTACACCCATGCTGCCTAAACTGCCTTCCTTTTTTTAGTTTTTAACCTTGTAACTGCTCAGTTTTCATTTATACTACACTTCCAGGAAACAAACCTGTGTGTGAGCTAAATTTTCCCAGCTTCCCATTGCCTGATATTATGGAATAATAATACCTCCTTTCATGATAACCAAAGTTCTATTCTACTTTTAATGGTCTTCAGATTTCTTCCTTAAGAGATAGCTTGGGCTCTTTGGTCTTACAGGGCCTTGCAATGGAAATGGGAGAGGACTCTCTTCTCGACTTGCCCCAGGGGCTTCAACTGCCTCCTATATGATGCCCCCCAAACTCTGATGCCCCCCAAACTCTCATACCAAGGTATCTCTGGAGCCTCTATCCCAAATCGTGCACTGCACCTTTGTAAGAGATCGCTCCCAGGTGGTTGTCATTGGGTACTTGAAATCATCATCTCTTCTCCTCATCCACCCCTTGAATAATCTATCATAATGAAGGAGCTCCTGTGATCCCTGCCAGTCACATCACTGTCCTGCTGAGAGAGAAAAATTCTCATTTCTTGAGCATCTACTATGAAGTTTGACAATTGGATCATGCAAATATTATTCCTATTTTATAGGATAAGGGCACTGAGGTACACCCTCTCATGCCCGACACCTGATCCTTTAACACATCCAGTGGTCTCTACTTTCAAAGAACTTCTAAATGCTTGTGTGTCATATATTTGCAATGTAACTAACCTGGTCCCAGCTGCCATCATTTCTTACTATAGGTAGTATGAAAAACTCCAAACAGGTCTCTCTTCTCTAGGTTTATAAACCCAACTGTATCAAGTTGTCAGAGAGCAGCCCTAAGTGATTCAGATCAACTTCCCAGTAAATTTCCATCTGGGAGGGAGGCAGAGGAGGTATTGGCAAAGGGGATTTGGTGGAGGATCAGTAGGACCTGTTCAAATATAGAAGAACAAAAATGTAAGCCCAAAATTAAAGATTTTTAAAAAAAATTAATTCGAATTTAAAAACATCTCCATCTCACTTAAAATCATGTTCTTGTCATTGCCCTTGAGCCCTTACATTGTCTGCCTCCGGTTCCTAGAACTCATCTGACATCACTCTTCTCCCCACACTCCCACATGTTATATGGGCCTCCCAGTGCCTCCAAACTTCAGGACACTCTTGCTCAGGGCCTTGAACTCATTTTCCACTCCCTGTGGAATACACTTCCTCAGATAGTCACATGGTTTATGCCCTTCTTTTCTTGAATATCTTGCACAAATAGGATTGTGTTAGGAAATTATACCCCATCAATTTATATATAAATTTCATAGTCTCCTGTTTTCCTTTTAATCTTGTCTCCTAAGTTTATTTTTCTTCCTGACACACATATATGTATATAAAAACATACTTTTTTGGTGTGTTTTCCAGAATTTAAATTTCATTAATTTATATTTTTGAGAGAGATCTATAAATTGTCATATCTAGTAAGTGTTCAGAATATTTAATGAGTGAGTGACTAAGAGAGCCCTGGCAATTAAGGTAATAGCCAAAGATGGTATAGTATTCAGAGATTATCATCAAGAAGATTTGATGGGAGGATGGAAATTTGATCTGGAAGGACAAGACAAGGAACAGAGTCATGAGGAGAGGAGTGACACCAGCTAGTTGAAAAGTTGGCATGCAGAGTAGGGACAGACTTAATCTGAATTTTCCATAAAGCAATACCAGGATGACTGGGCAGTTCCTCAAGGGAACACAAGGGGGCTGGCATTCGTTCAAGACAGAATTGTATGAGCACTGTATCGATGGTGAGACATGGAAAGACATGTTTGTTAGTTGAATGCCAATTAATCATATTAGCTGGATGGGAGGGGTGTCGAATGAGACCTGAAAGATACACTGGGTGGACTATGAATGTCATATCCTGGAGTTTTGACTCTTATTGCATTGCCATTAATTTATGTAAGCATGATATATGCCACCTTTGAGGGGCATGTATTATATGCCAGAGTCTCTGTTGAATCCTATGATGTAAAGCCTGGTAACAGATTATCTATCAAGGTCTTAATGGTCTCTGCATATAATAAATACTCAATGGTATTGACTGTGTGAATGCAGACTACATTTTCTACTTAACATTTATAACAATCTTGGGAAGAAAATGTACTTATACCAATTATATAGAGGAGAAAACTAAGATTCAGAAGAGTTAAGTTTTCTGTCCTGTCTTTACGTTGTTGGATAAATTTTGAACCATGATTTAAATCCAGCTCTATCTGACATCAACTTTTCCTGCTGGATTATGTCTCAAAAGAGATCAGACTTCTTCTAATGCCTAGAAACTTATTAATGAACTTAAAATAAACCATCTCCGCAGTTGGATGATGGGTAAAATAAAAAATTCCTACTTTGTTAAACACAAAACCAAAGCGAAACAATATATCAAGAGAATGAGAAGACTTCTTCAGAGGAAGTATTTGGTGAAGACACATTTGATAAAGAACTCTTATCCAAAATATATAGAGTGCTTTCAACTTTAAAAAAAGAAAACAAACAACCAGATTAAAAAATGGGCTAAAACTTGAGTAGACAACCTCACCGAAGAATAATAACGGTAACAGAGAAGCATATGAAATGTTCCACATCGTGTGTCATCAGGAAAATGCAAATTAAGCCAAAATTATACCACTACATACCTATTAGAATGGCCAAGATCTGCAACATTGATGATACCAAATACTGATAATGGAGTGAAGCAGCAGGATGCTCACTGACTGCTGGCAGGCATGCAAAAATGGTCCAGCTACTTTGGTCCAGCTACTTTGGACAGCTTAGTAGTTTCTTACAAAGCTAAAAATAACTTAACAATAAGTTATTATTGTTTTTTATTAATAAAAACAATTGTTTTACCATATATTCCAACAATCATGCCCCTTGTTATTTATGAAAGAAGTTTAAAACTGATGTCTATATCAAAACCTGCACATAAATGTTTATAGTAAATTTTACTCATTATTTCCCCAACTTGGAAGCAACCAAGTTCTTTAGTTGATGAATGGATAAAATTCCAGAGAATGGAATAAAATTCATCACTAGAAAGAAATGAGCCCTCAAATCTTGAAGAAACAAGGGAGGGCTCTTAAATGTGTATTACCAAGTGAAAGAGGCCTTTCTGAAAAGGCTACATATTGTGTGATTCTAGCTATTAGACATCTGGAAAAGGCAAAATGATGGAGACAGGAAAAAAATGTCAGTGGTTGCTAGGGTTTGGAGGCCAGGGCAGGATAGATAGGCTGTGCATAGAGGATTTTTTTTTTTAAAGATTATGCATACAGAACTGGGGTACAGGCCAGAGGTGCAGGGGTAGTGAGAGGGTCCACCAGGGACAAAGTGGGGAGCAGAACAGACAGATCAAGAAAGTACATTGCTGAGGGGAGCAGTGGGTGGGTCAGGAGAGGTCTGCTGTGCCATGTGGGTCACCTCCAAGGAAGGGATCGAACTCATGCTGAAGTGTCTTTAGCTTCTTAGTGCTGTGCTTTAATCTGATGTGCCACCAGGGAGGTCCCTGAGCATAGAGCATTTTTAAGGCAGTGAAAACATTGTTTAATATCATAATGATGGATGAAAAACATTACATATTTGTCCAAACTCATGAAATGTACAACACAAGAGTGAATTTTAATGGAA
Organism: Condylura cristata; assembly: GCF_000260355.1. Taxonomy (NCBI): domain Eukaryota; kingdom Metazoa; phylum Chordata; class Mammalia; order Eulipotyphla; family Talpidae; genus Condylura; species Condylura cristata. Next base: position 33,603,730 of record NW_004567109.1, read on the forward strand.
ACTAGAGTTTAGGTGGCTATGATGGACCCGTGCAGACTCAACAATATGGAAAGTATTATTCTGGTGAGAGATAATGGAGGAGGCTGTCACGCTTAGCGGCAGAGGAAACACCATACCTCTCTGCACTTGCCTCTTCATTCTGCTGTGGATCCTAAAGGGCTCTAAGAAAATTGTCTTAACAAAAAATTGTATGGCTCATAGGGGATCACTATGAAGCTGGCACAAAATAAATCATCAATGATGCTCAGCTATGGGAGGATGAAGATAATGATGAAGAGGATAGTCTGGCTCCAACTGACAAAGCTGAGAGTGTATCTAACAGATAAGGTCAACTTAGAGGCTTCTGTTCAAAAACTATTCAGAAAAAAATGAAAACAAAAACTACAGCCCTGTCCTTTACAGCCTCACAGTGACAAGTGCTGCACTTAGGAATGGCAGGGCCACAGGAAAGTTGCCATCCAGCTCAAAGAGCTATAAAACCAAAGAAGAATTTGTTCTTGCTCTGTTCTAAACCCTTTGTAAATGAGTTCTCCTTAATAGTGTACTATGGTCTTTGCCTGGGCCTGATCAGGAGGCCTGTTAAGTGTGTGCTTTTGTAAACATGGGTTTAATACACTTTTTAGGCATCTCTCTGCTGGGTTCTGCTGTGCTGCATCTTGCACATGTCTCAGCTCTGCTCTGGGCAGCTACTCCAGTATTTCTGCTGAGGCAGGCAGGGTGCACCCACCCAAATGTATTTCATCTAAATGTGATTTGGTCAGGAACATCTTGTTAATCAGGGGAGACAAAGCAGATTGAAAGCATGTGAGAGGCCGAATTCCCAATGAGCTGAAACATGCTTTGTTGATAGAAACCACTCGACATGGGGCATGGGTGGGACGTGGTGAGGTTGGGGGAGGGGGGAGAGGGGTAAACATCAGGTCAAGTTGTGGAGAGGAGGTGGGAATTGGGTCAAGCTGAGGAGTCTGTGTAGGAGGCCAGTCCTGAGAAAGCAAACGTGAGCACAGAGGACTGTGGTGTATAGTAACCCCAAATATTTATATTTCAAAACTGATTTCCTGGGGAGGGTTTTTGGGAATCACAACATGTTACTAAGGTCAGACCATCCTTGTTGGTATTCTTATCCTAGGATGCTATAACATTAAGTATGAGGAAATCGCCTCTTCTCCTGACCCCAAATAACTGATTTTTCACTCCTGACTGTGGAATTTTGAGGGGGTTACGTTTATTGAGAGGCATCTTTGTGCTTTTTAATTTTTTCAAACCTTGGAGGAGGTTTTTAAAGCTAAGAAAGGTTCAGTGACTAGTGTTTGAAGGTGAGAATGTCCTAGAAGGACTCTGAGTATACACTTGGGCGTAGAGAAGGAAGGAGGTGTCTGTTGAAGGCACTTGCTGAGTAGTGAAGTATAAAAGCTTAGCCAGGTGTATTGTTAGTCAGCGAATAAGACCTGTTCCAGAACATTCTGAGGAGGTCTGCTGCAGTTCAAAGGATTGCTCCAGGTTTTCCTCAGGGGTAAATTTTGGAGGTTCCAAAAGACATCCCACCTGATGTGAGAGAGGAGAAATCATCCCTTGAAAATGATTCAGCTAAGCCTGTCATGTCAACCTTCTGGGCCAGTGAGCAAAACAGTAATACCCACGCCGTCATTGAAAGGGAAATTACCATCAGTTGTCTTTTGTTTGCTGTCCTGGAAGTAGGTTTGTGGGATAAAATTAGGATGCCCAATTACATTTGAATTTTAGATAAACAATGACAACTTTTTTGGTATAAGTACATCCCAAATGTCGCATGGGCTCTACTTACAGTGAAAGAGATTTATAGATTGTTTATCTGAAATTTGACTTTAACCAGGTTCCCTATAATTTTGTTTGCTAAGTCTGACCACTCCTTCCATAAGTCCCTAGATAACTTCTTACAGTGGGGTCCTCTGCAGGTGACAGGTAAAGTGACAAAACATGACTGCAAAATGGGGAAAGTGATGATATGTGACTGGGGGTGGTGAGTCTCCCATGGCTGAGAACTCACTTGGCAGTTTCTATGCCTTTTCTTACCCTTCACTTCTCATTATTCAGGGACAAAGAATGTGGACCCTAAGGCAATTGCATGGGTTTGAACCCTCATTCCACAGCCAATTAGCTCATTACTGTTAAGTGGTGTAACAATAATAACAATTGCTTTGTGAAGTTGTTTAGAAGCTTTAAAGTGCTTAGATCAGTGCTTGGTCTATGGGAAGAACTAAAATATGTTAATTATTAGCATTATTATCTTGTTATTATTCCCTGGCAACAATGGTATTGGGCTGGTGTCATCATCTCAAAGCTGAGGCAGAGTGTGGGGTCTTGGAAGTCTTTGCAGAATCACTAAGGTTTAGAGAAGAAAGACTTCAGGAACACTAGTTTCAATCTTCATGTTGCATAGATGAAAAACCCTGAGGTAGGAAGGCTAAATAACTTATTCCAAACCTCACAGGTGGTTGAGGTAAAAATCTTGGGGTAAAAAGGCAAATAGAGGGCAAAGAGTCCAAAGAAATTGAGCTAATCTGTGGAGTCTTTTGCTAGCATCACAGAAGTGCAGGGTTATAGAGCCATCAAGAATGGCCTGGCAAAATCTGCACCAGGGCCAGCCTAAGACAAGATACTGATGGAGGAGTTGATGTCTGTCAGGTTCTACTCTGAGTAGCTCTGCTGTTGGCTGCATCACTTGGCAAGGCCTGACTTTCACTGGCCATCAGTTTTCCATCTTCACAATGGAGATGATCATCTCAGCTCTGTCTGCTTCCTAGAGCCACTGTAAAATATTTGGAAAGACTGATACCCGGGTTGACTCCCCGAGTATCAAATTCATTATCCCACTTTGTCCTTGCGACTTCTCCCCAGTTCCTCCAAGTGCTGTCTTTCTGCATGTTCTTGGCTTCCAGCCCTCAGACATGGGATATCTGGGCCCCAAATGACAGATAACCAGCACATTCCAGTAGGTGGGGTAAGGGTGGAGATGGTTTATTCTTGCCTAGTTGGCTTGAGTTACCCTCATGTAGATTTCAGCTGAGTGAAGGCCTCTGAGCTCAGTTTTCAATCTGTGTTGTTGTTTTTTAATGTACACCCTGGTTTTATCTGTGTACACTGTGTACACATTAACTTTGACTTGGTTCAGAGGGGTCTTTATTTTTTTTTTTAAGATTTAGTTATTCATGCATACAGAACTGGGGTACAGGTCAGATGTGCAGGGGCAGTGAGAGGCTTTACCAGAGACAGAGTGGAGAGCAGAATAGGAAGATCGACAAAGTATACTGATGAGGGGAGCAGTGGGCAGGCCAGGAGAGATCTGCCTCGCCATGTGGGTCATCTCCAGTTTGGGGATCGACCCATGCTGAAGTGGCTTTAGCTTCTTAGCACTGTGCTTTAACCTGCTGTGCCCCAGGGAAGGCCCAGAGGGGTCTTTTACATGCCACTAATCCCCTTCATTAAAACTTTACAAACTTCTGCTTCACCAGATACAATCGAACTCCTTTGTCTGTAGAACCAACAGCCCTTTACAATAATGACTCCTTCCTACACCATTTTAATTTTGGGGTTTCTTGGTCTCAGTTGTCCAAACTCATCTTGCCTTTTATCTCACCTCCTTGCCTTTTATCAAACTGTGCCCTCTGCCTGGAACACCTTCTTTCTTTCTCTCCTCCCTGATGAGCTCCCTCATTTGTTTAACTCCTACTCAGTTATTATCATTTAGCTCAGAGGTCCCTTACCCAGCATGCTTTCTCCTCTCCCCCACATCCACAGTGGGGAATGTCCTCCCTGGGCTGCCACATGGAGAGGCATTCATCTTGCTGGAACTGTGCCGTTCACTCTTTGTTCCTAGGAGATGAGACTTCTATGAGGAAAAGACTGTGTCTTACTCATCCTTTATCTCCCCCAATTTCCTGAAGCAGCAATATCTATATCACTTGGGAACTGATGAAAAAATCAAATTTGCAGGCCCCCCACAATACCTGCAAAATCAGAGATTCTGGGGATGCTTCAATACCCCTTCTAGGTGATTCTGATACCCACTCAAGTCTGAGAAGGATTTCCAGCTGAGACTCCCTTCTCTTCTGCCTGTCTACTGTGACATTGTCTAACAAGGCTTCCTTTTCTGTCCTCTTCCAGTCTACTCTCCACACTGTAGTCAAATGTGATTTTTTATAACATGTAAGGGCACTGCTCAGAAGCTTTCAATGGCTTCCTATTGTTCTTGGAATTCAGTCCCCCACCTCGCCATGACCTGTAGCGTCCTGTGTGATCTCCCCTTGCTTTTCCCTCCACTCTCACCCTGCATCTCTCTCCGCCTTACACTGCATCTCTTTCCACACTTACACTCTCATCCTGCATCTCTCTCCACCTTACACTCCCACCAGGTACTTTGGTCAGCTTTAATTTCTCAGACCCCAATTCCTTTCTGCCTCAGACTGTGTGCTGGAGCTAGAGAGGCATCTCGTTTGTGTGTGTGTGTGTGTGTGTGTGTGTATGTGTTTCCTTGAGAAGGGACGGTTAAGTTGGGGAGAGATTGAGATGGACACAAATAAACATGCAGATTTCAGGAAGCTAAGTAACAGAGCTGTGCACGTGGTGCAGAAGCAGCAAAGATTAAGTCTATCTTGAGACTTCCATTCTGGAGCAATTGCCAACTGCTCCTGAAGCTGTTCTAAAGGTAAAATTTTACCATTTGAACCTCCTGACACAAGTCATTGCATTGCCCTGAGTCTCAGTTTGTCACACAGCAGTGATGCCAGCAGCACCAGAGTGTACAGAAAGCATGCTTGAGCACAGGGCCAGCCAGCAGCAGGGCCGAGGAGGTGTTCATTCTACCTTATGGCTGGGTCTGATTCAAATTTAGATCGTGGGGGTGGAGGGCACCTGAGCTTCAGTGGAGGGTGAAGTATGTCCTGGAAAAATGAGAAGTTAAGGAGTTGGCTTCAGGTTCGGCCTAGGGAGATAGGAAATTTCCCCTTGACATTGAGAAATCTCCCTCCTGTGGGTGTGGTAGTGAATGTGAAAGTGGAACTCCCTTCTGGCCCCTGCATTTACCAGAAGGAGCAGTGGGGTTTGCAAAGGCCTTACAGAAAGAGCAGCAGCTGAACAGGAACTGGGGCCACCGGTTCTGGGAAACCAGGGGCTTCAAGGGCAAAGCGCAGCAGGCCCAGTGTTTACAAACTCCGGGTGCACCTGCGCGCAGACTGTGTTAGATGAAGAGCAAATAGCTGTAAGCTGTTGGCACACGTCCTGTGGAGCTGGGAAGTTGAGGAGAAAGCCAGGATCACTTCTCCCAGACCTGGAGCTCCCAGCTCCTGAGCAAGCAGCTCCTCACTGGGAGGGAATAGAGCACAAAGCAGGCCGAATGGGTAGAATGTCCACTCATTTATTCATTCACTCTTCTGTTCCTCATCTATGAAATGGGAGAAGGAATTCCTTCCTAGTCTATTTGGAGTAACATAGTGGAGAAGTGTTGCTATGGAGATGAACTGAGATAATAAATTTAATCATCCACTTATTTAACGTACACTAACTGAGCATCTACTATGATGATGGACACATCACATCAATGATGGACACCTACTAAGATGGACATCCATCAATAATGGATGCCTACTAAGGGCCTGACACTGTGTTAACTACTTTAATTTCTAGAACCATTCTTTGATATAGTTGCTGTTATTTTCCATTTATAGATGAGGAAATTGGGACTCACAGAAATGAATCACCCAGATCACACAGTGCTCAGTGGTGGAGTTGGAAACCAGGGGATTCAGGGCCAGAACCCAGAAGGCCCAGAGTTGGGATTTCAGCACCAGCAGACTGTTAACTGTTCTTGTAAACTTAGCTACAAATAAGGCTAAGTCTTATCTCCTGCACCAGATAGGGGGATCTCCAAAGTGAGGAATAATCATCTATTAACCTTGAATCTGTACTGCCTTGGTGGTCATGGCCACTAATTGTGGGCAACTTGAATATCTATAAAACTGGGAAATGAAGCGGGCTGGTGGAGCAGACATAGAAGAATATAGATAGCAGGTGATATAACAGGTAGTTGCCTATGAAGGGCTTCCCAAAGGTCATGCCAGGTCAGTGTGTTTACCAGCTGGAGTCTCAACAGCTCACCGATGGCTTCCATGAATTACTTAGAGGAGTGTTTATTTATAAAGGTGCAGATGTGAAAGGATCCAAGGGGGAGTACAGAAGCTTAGTCACCACTGATTTTTTTCCCATAAAGGGAGGGAGAGATCGGTAGAGTCCACTACCTTAGAAGGAACAGCAAGGGACCTGGCCAGCTTCAGGACCTCACGAGGAGAGAATCTGGGGGAACCATTCCATTTCCTTCCCCTGTGTTCCTCAATTGGCCAAGAACCCATTGATACTATGCCCACAGATTAGCTTTTTGGGAACACAGCCAGTAGGGAAAGGCAGAGTGTGGACCTAGAGGAATAAACAAAAGATAATCTGCACTGATGGGAAGGATGTGCAGGTGTTTTCTAAAAAGCAGAGCTAGGAAACTTGTCTTGTCCAGGGAAAAGATGTATAGTTACATTGTCCAGGAGGTTTGGCATAGAAAAGTACCTTGCATATAACAAAGGCATGGGGGATGAGAGATGGTGAGGTAGGAAGCGAGACTGGAGAGAGGGACCAGGCTGGGCCCTGGGGACGCATACAGGAGACATTGTCCTGCAGGCCTGAGGAGCCACTGATGATATTTGAGGAGGAAATTCACTCAGGTAGGTTAGTGTTTTAGAGCAATTGTTTAACTACAAAGTGGTGAATGCTTCAAGGAATGTAGAAGGGATTTAGAGGTAGGGCCCTCTGGGGGCCCTCCTTCAAGTCTTGGAGAGATGAGGTAGTAAGATGAAGGCCCTCGGGAACCATAAGACCTAGGCATTTTTTCCCCTCAGCACCTCTGTATCCTTTAAGGTCACAGGTGGAAAAGGGTGGCCAGACTGTTGGAGTGAGCCCGGTGCTGAAGACCAGAGTTGAGATCCTCATGTCATGGGGAAAGTTCTGGATTTGGTTTCCTTTTTGGATGGAGAGGGATTTGAGAAGACTTTGGATCTTTAAGGAACAAGACTGCCTTGACCATACAAGGCTGAAAGAGAAGGAGAGAGAGGTCAGCGGATGAGAAGGAGTTGCCTTTGGTCCTGGAACAAGACTGCCTTGACCATACAAGGCCTAAAGGGAAGGAGAGAGAGGTCAGAGGATGAGAAGGACCTGCCTTTGGTACTAGACTGTGTGGGGAGACTGTGGCTGGGGTGAGAACTTTATCCTGAAAATCATATCATATATCTATGGCTAGTTTTGAATGCTTTGAAGAACAGGAGAAGAGTGGGATAGGAGAAAATGGGAGGATTAGAAACAAACTTTACTGGGAAATTAACAACTCAAAATGCCAATAGGCTGAGAGAATAAGCGAAGAGCCTAAATGGAGCTTGAAAGAAGATGCCTGTGTTTAAGGCACATCACAGAGGGGCTGATATTTTGGAGGTGGGGCATTTTTTTAGTTTCCAGAGGTTATTTTGGGTTATTATGTTTTTTTTTTTCACCCTTGAAGTATAATTATATCTGAATTCCTTACAATAAAGGAGGTGACAGAATAATAAGCTGGGAGGTAGAATAGGAAAAAACATCACCTTCTACCAGTGTAGCAGCAAGGCAGCACCTTCCATCAGCGCAAGTTTTAGCTGGAAGAAGGCTTGCAGTCTCCATCTTCTCCTTTTAAGTGAGGGAAACGAAGGTCCAATGAAGGATAAACAGCTTCCCTGAAGTGTGTTCGTCAGTGTGCTCCCCTCCATTGCTTCACCTGATCCTTGCATCCAGCCAGGAGAGGAGATAGCACAGTGTGGGGTTGGCAGGCTTTTTCTATAAATGTACAGAAAGTAAATATTTTAGGATCTGTGGTGCCATGATGATTTCTGTTGTGCATTCTTCTGTTTTCTTTCCTTTTTCTTAGAAAACCCTAAGGATGTAAAAATTATCCTTAGCTTGCAAGCTATATAAAATCAGACCCCACAAAAATAGACTGCTATAATGTATGAAACACTCTGTACCTCAGCTAACTCATCTGAGAAAACAAGATAGTACTAGTCTCAACATTATGTTGTTATGTAGCTGAAGTGACATACATGAGATACTTGTAGAGTAAGACTGAGCGTATATAAGCTTGATGGATTATTATTGCTAGTATGTAAACATTTTAGGTATCCAGTAAAGATAGATGCTTGTCACATGGTAGCTAATGACGACAGCCCTTTTGCAAGGAGGAGCAGAACCTTAGAAATTAAGGGAGGGAGGCCATACTGAAGGATCTGGGCTTGCCAGGGTTCAATGAGAGTTCACTCTTGATTTCTGTCCTGTAGCCTGAGATGAGCATGATTGGCTACATGCAAGTGGGCTCTGTCTCTGTGCCCCATATGTGGGGGTCCCCCTCCATCAGATAAGTACTTGCATAACCTAAATCCATTTTGATCTCAAGAGAAATGTGTGTGCACATGCACCTCCTTGACAGCCACACACTGTAGACTTGGTGCTCTGTGCTGGTGATGTGAGCCATGTTATCAATACTTGTGAGTGTAAACTTGGAAGATCAAAGCTCTGCAGGTCAGAAAGACTAATATTTAAATTCCAGACTTGCAGGCACAGCTCAGAAATTCCATGGCTCAGAATCAAGTTCACATACAAAATCAAGTCAAACATTTGTTTGAGAGTTGTAGGACTCTAGAGTGTGGGTGGAGTTTGCATTTGGGAGAAATTGGGGGCCTGCCCAGAATGGAGTCCTGTGAAATTCTGGCTGAGGACAGTTTTTGGGTTCAAAGCTCTCTGTGACCTTAGCTGAAGCAAACACAGATTCCTGGTCCAACTTTGATATCACAGAGAAGGTGTTTATAGTCTTTGGAAATAATACATTCTACTGCTCTCAAGTGGTACGACCACTTACCTTGAAACATAATACAACAACTAGAAATAATGGCCATAAACATAACAGGCTCTCGACACATGGTAGCTGCTATTCTAATTGTTTAATCCCCCTCATTGCCCCAGATGTACAGACCAAAGATTACATCCTTGGAAGATGAAGGATATTTTTTTTTTTTTGAAGGATCTTTTGTCTTTCAATGCTCTCAGTTCTGTAAAGCTTGGGTGAGTGTCTTTTATATGCCGGGTAGAATATAAGCCTTACTTTGAGTGTGAGGATGAAAAAGATGGACCTCTGGGAGATACACTGATATCCCAGTGGCAGATACACTCATTACTAATTTAATATAAACCATATTACTTGTCAGTAGAAAATACCCAGGCATATAGATTCACAGATTATAGGAAAACCATTTTTTCTTAGTAACAGTGGATTGATTTTTAAGCCTCTTCTCAATTACATTGTAATAAATAGCTTTAGATCCCAGAAACATAGCTAATCCTGGTTCTGGAACTTTTTGAAATGAAACATATTGCTCAACCTCACTGAACCTCAGTTTTCTGGTCTGTAGAATAGGAATAATTTTAGTATTGAAAAAACAAACCAAGATTTCTGTCTTACCCATCACTCTGCACTCTTGTACCACAATAGGTACAGTAGGCAAAGTGAACCTGAAAACGAATCAATAGAAAACCTTAAAGGACAGTTGTCACGCAGTTGGCCATATGGTCCCCTGAACTTCCCATGGATTAGTCAACAGGAGACAGTCTAACCAGCAATAGTCAGCATCATGGCAAAGCACAGAAAGGTATCAAGACACTATTAAGAGGCATTAGAAGTGACCAGGTTAGTCCCACCAGGAGAAGCAAAGTTGGACATGAAGGGGGACATTCTGGCAAGGGCATCCTGTGCTCTAAAAGGTCAAAGATGGCAGGACCACAGGGGACTCTTGTGACAAAATTAATTCTAAAACAGGAGGTCAGTGCTTTATTTACTAGGGGAGAGGGCCATCACTAGATGAAACAGCAAGGAGGAAGAATACTTATTCTTTTTTCACTCATTCACTCACTCACTCACTCACTCATTCAACAAGTCTTTATTGAACCCAATCTTCAGGCAAAACTCTTCTAAGTACAAAGACACAAATAACAGATAGAACAAAGACCCTGCCTTCAAGGAATTTGCATCTTTCAAGGAAAGACTGATGGTACACTGGTAATGTAATAGGGACACATACGTACTATGGAGAAAAGTAAAGCAGCTTCTGTATTTTGGGTCATTTGAGCCTTTGTTCTCTGCCCAGTAGGGCCAGACTGACAGAAAAAGTGGGTGTGGAGTCCAGTCAGCCCTTGCTCTGCTCAGTGAGCTCTGCCCAGCTGCTGGTTTCTGCCATGCATGGAAGCCTTCTTCCGCTTCTTGGCACAAATTGCTGGTGCTGAACATATAGGAGAGAGAAGGATGAAGTCAGAGAGGTAACAGGGCCAGTCTGCAAGAACTTTGCAAGCCACTGTCAGAATCTTGGGTATTACTGTGCCCTAGTGGGAAAGGGGTGCAGAGAGAGGTGCCCCAGTATTTTTTTCCAACCCTCCATTAACCCGTACCTTCTCTGAAGCTGGATAAAGAAGGAGGAAACGTCCATTCTCTCTAAAAGGGCATCTACCAATTCTCGAGTCTCTATTTCTCCTCTTGCAGAAACTTCACCAGAAATGGTTGAGTGTGAGTGGGGAGGAGAGTGATAAACCTACTATTCCCCCCCCCCAAAAAAAACAGCTATTTTAGCCTCTCTATCCCCAATGCAATCTTTGTGGTGGGGAGCTTTCTGGGTGAGGAAGAGAGATATCCAGGCACCTGATCTTGCTTTATCCTGGTGTCTCTGAGTACCCTTGGGTAAGTCAATTCCCTTCTCTGTGGGTGAAGAGCAGACTAGTGCTGGGATTTAGGGGCTCAAACTTCATTTTCATTCTTTCTAAATTTTCTCCCTGTTCTAATATTCCTTGAACCCTGTAAATCTGCTTCTCAAAGTCTCCTCACCTTTAGACTTGGAAATGTGTAAACTGTTGAAGGAAACAAAACAAAACAAAACAAAATAGTAGGAGGTTCAAGGCAGGAGGGGACTCCTGGCTGGGGGTGAAAGGCATCCAGGCCTGGTATGGCCCAAGCCCAAGGGGGCTGGGCAGCTGGAGCTGGGGGGGGGGGGCTGTCTTGGTGGCTGCTGGGAGAAAGTACAAGCTCTCCTTGCAGAGGGGGCTCTGACAAGCTAAACCCGAACCAGATGTGCAGCAGAGAGAGCAGGGTCTATTACAAAGTGTTGTGAAACGGCCCAGGGGAGGTAAATAAGCAAAAACAGGCCAGTTGCCTAGCAGTACATACAACAAAACAAGCAGCAGCTCAACTGGCATTGGCCAGCACAGAACTGCTCTCTGCAGCGGGGGAAGAAAGGACAGGGAAGGTTGAAGTGTGATGAGGACCCACGGGGCCTGCTCCTCGGCAGCCCGGCCCCACTCCCTGCAGGCCACTCTTGCTCTCTGGGGTGAGAGGGGCTGCCATTGGATGGGCCCAGCCTGACCTCATAGCCTCTGGGGTTTTGTACCCAGCCAGCCCCATGGGATCAGGGTGGGGACCTCTCCTTAATGCTGGGGAATTGCGGTGAAAGAAGGAAAGTACCCACTCCTGAGAAAGACACTCTGACTCTATGCACCAGGAGGGGGAAGAAACAGGACATAGTTGCAGAGATGGCTAAGGGGCTACTATCTACCCACTACCTGTGCCTCTTCAAGAGTTTCTCCTTCTGGCACACACCATGTATTTCTTGAATACTTGTTATAACTCAGGACTGTGACTGACTCCAGGAATAGAGAAGAACAAAAGAGACACGTTCTTTATTCTCACCCTTAGGAAGGAGAGAGACGTTGAACAATGAATCAGACAGTCAAGTGCATGATTATAAGCTGTGTTAGGGCTTCAAAGGAAGAGTGGTGTGAGGCACTACCTTCAGAGTAGTCCTCTCTTAGGCAGGGAGGTTGAGACTTACAAATGAGTAGTCAACAATCAGGTGAAAAGAGGAAAAAGTGAAGTCCAGGAAGTCAGAGTAACAGGTGAAAAAGATAGAGCCTGGTGTTTATAAAGAAATGAACAGAAGAGAGAGGGGGGCCACAGAAAATTCTGTGAAGAGGACGGTGGGTAGTGAAGTCACAGGGCCAGCTCACAATGGCCATTACATGATAGGATGTGGAGTTGTGTCTGAAGTTCAGAGGATAGTTTGTGGTTTATTTGCTATGCTATTCTAATATCTAGGAGTAGCAGGAGACTTAGATTGATTAGAGTGGCATTTTAATAAATATTATTCTTGGGCACAGTATGACAGTGTTGAAAGAGAACAAGAGAGGGGACAGTTAGGAGACTTGCAATAATCCCAGCAAAAATATCAAAGACTTGGTTAGGGGTAGGGTGTGGGCTAAATCAACAAACTCAAGATACACTTTATTGGCTGCAGTGTATTGTTAGAGTGAGGTGTTATCTCATGAGTGACTGGCCTGGGTCACACAACTCCCTCAGGGACAGTTCATAAAAGACAAATCTGCAATTGGAACCCAGACCTTCTTGACTCCTAAGCCAGTGCTCTGTTAATAGCATGGCACCACCTGTGAATGGTTTTCTTCAAGACCTACTGAGGCTGCAGAGCCAACCAGAACTTTGTGTGTGTGTATGTGTGTGCGTGTGTGTGTAAAAGAGCAAGTTAGCTAGTAAGTGAGCGAGCAAGAGAGAGACAGAGAGAACACTGCTTATCCCTCACTGATGATGGAGACATACACCCCATCCGTGGAAAGGGCTGAAATGGCTTCCACAGCTCAGCGACAGGATGTTCTGGGAGTGGAGTTTGGACACAGCATGGCAGTTACTGCTTAAGTTCAGATGTAGGTGATACTTCTCTGTCTGCTGGGCTAGCTTGTGAACTTTCCTGTTCTCAGCTTGTTAGTCTATAAAGAAGGCATAGTGATACCTGCCTTCTGGAATCACTATGCTTAAAGAGATATTGGTGCTTGACACAGAAGGAACACATGGAGAAGTGTCCATTTTGGTCATGGTAATTATCAAGGTGAAGCTAGGAGGTCTATATTCCACATTCACAGTGAATGTCTCCCACTTCTACCACTTTCAGCTGTTTGGAAGAACACTGGCCTGGAAGCTGAGAGACCTGATTTCTGACTCTGCTGAGCTTTGCTGTGTGACCTTGTGTGAGATCCTTCCCTCTCTGAGCTCCAGGTACTCTAACTGTTAAAATGAGGGGATTGTACTATATGGGATCGTAATCCTGAGATTAGGAAAAAACTTATTATTTTGGGACTTTTTCTCCTTTGATAGGAGAGTTTGGAGAGCAGGACATAGAGAATGTGTGGAGAAGGCACAAACAGACTCTGAATACCTGCTAGAAAGAAGTCTGTTTAATTTGATTTAGTCCTGAGTTTCTCACCTTCTGTGGCATGGAGCCTTGTCTGTGGTTTTCCTTGGAAGTCAGTGGGTGCCTTTGTTCTGACCATCAGTGAAAGAATGAGAGGGTGCAGATCCTAGAGGAAGGCAGCCAGCACATTGGCCCTGCAGTCTTGGCAGCTTCCCCTCTGGGGACTCAGCAGCTTATTGCACCTCCAATGATGAGACAGGACAAGCTGAGAACAGCACCCACTTCGATGAGCCCCATTCCAGGAGACAGGAGATCACGGGCTGTGCAGCTTTGATGGGAAGCAGAGAGCTGCCTGCTCCTGGAGGGTGACTCCCTTAGAGGTCGGCTACTGTCACAGTGGGTGGTGGCACCCTGAGCACCTTCCAGTGACAGCTCCTAGAAGGGATCTCTCTGCCTGTGGAAGCTGGTGAACAGGCTATAGTCTTCAGAGCAGTACTGAGGGTCGAATGGCCAGCTTTAGGTCATGGGAAGGGTCATGCTGTGGGGTATCCTTGTTGTGGTGGGGTGCCCAGCCAGGGAGGTTCCTCTTGACCACAGGCCTCCCTCTGCCTTTCTTGGGAGTGCTATGCGCTGGTGGGGAGCCCTCAACAACCAACCACATTTGGGGTTCTTGATGATCTTGGAGAGGAAGTATTCATAGAAACTATGTTTGTTTATTTATTAAATAAGGAAGTAACCTTGTTTGGAAATTATATTAGAAAGTAATTTAGAACTGTTTTGAATTAAATGTGGATCTTTCTTCAGAACATGCTATGGTTTGGGCAAATTCGTCCTATGCAATAGAGTTGCATAGAATGTCACAGACAGGCTCTGTGGTCTCCAGTTTCTTCCACCCAGAGATAGCTCCATGAGGATGTATATTTTGTTTCTTACATGCAAAAAGCCTCCCTTTGGAAGTTTCTTGCTTCGGAAGAAGAAATAATATATAAACAAAAGCAGCATGCCAACATGAGCCTTTAGGTGCTGGGCTAGAGTTGGAGTCCAGCCTAAACCCCCACTTAGTTGAATGAAGACACACCTGGGTAGAGATGTTTGTGTATCTAGCATAGACACATGTACCTTTCCTAGTTCTGTCTACCGAGTCAGCCAAGACACAGTGATACTGCAGTAGTAGCAGGAAAAACTTGGTCTCGGTTTCTAAACATCATGTTCAATCCAAGGAATCAGCATTCCTGGCAGAAATACTGGAACCTGTAATATTTTATTTAGGAAGAAAAAAGTACCCCCCTTCCAAAAAAAGAGTGTTTTATGTCAAAAAGGATATAGGAACTGAGATGAAAAGTTCAACACAAGAACAATTTGAGCAACCAAATAAATAGATAATAACTGTGATTATAATCTAAAAAAAAAAGAAAATAGAATAAATATCCGCAAGTTCATACTGATATAAATAAATGGGGGGGGGGAGGGGAAATGGTCAGTTTGCCTTACAGAACATTTCTAACAATTAATGTAGAATGAGGAGAATAAAAAATCCACTGATGAGTGACAGAAGTGGATAGAACCTTAAGGTGAAACAAGATACTTGCCTAACCCCAAACTACCTTCCCCTAAATATGGATTAAATACTGTGGTGGTTTTAACATTTGGCCTAACTCCCTTGATACTCTTCTTTCCAGAGGCAGAACTTAATTCCCTGCCCTTAAGCATGGATGAGATTTAGTTACTCACTCACGACTACCAAGTAGAGCATGGGAAGGGAAAAGAACAGAGGCGAGTTGATACAGTCGCCCGTGGATATGACGCAAGAACACGGCACATCTCTGTGTTCTTTCCCCAGATCCATGACCACCATCTAATCATGAGACGAAACACAAACACAAATTGAAAAGTATTCCACAGGATACCTAAACAGTATCAAGGTCAAGGTCAAGAAAGGAAAGACAGAGAAAACTGTCACAGGTAGGAGAAGACTCAAGAGCCATGATGAGTGGCTGCTATGTGGGCATCCTATAGAGCAAGGCCATGCATGGATGGGGAAAATGGGAAATCTGAGTAATAGCTGAAAAAGTTCAGAATAATGCATTAGTGTTAATTTCATAGGGTTCACACATGTACTGCAGTATGTAAGGGGTGTATAGAAATCCCTCCACCATATTTGCAATTTTCCTATAATCTAAAATTATTCCAAAATAAGTTTTAAAAACTTCATTTTTAATTTTTTAAGGTTTATTTATGCATCCAAGAACTGGGGTGCAGGTCAGAGGTGTGGATGGTGAGAGGATACACCAGAGACAGAGTGGGGAGCAGAACAGGCAGATCTACAGAAATACACAGCGGGTGGCAGCGGGTGGAAGAGATCTGATATGACGTGTGGTCAGCAACTTGGCCTGGGCGTGAACTCATGCCACAGTGGTTGATGTAGAGCCTGAGACTTTAACCCCTGTGCCACCAGGGAGGCCCGGTTTTAAAAACTTTATGTAAATTCTTCCAGAAAAAAAAATGCCACAATGTGCACTTTTTTTTACTATCTTCTCTGAATTCTCAGTAGAACCAAATTATTCTCCAGGAATTCCTGTAGAGAAGAGCTCTTTGAGTACACAAAATATGCCCTAATCAGTCTGTATCCTAAGTATTAACAAACGGTGGCCCATGATTGGAGGACAGGGCTCTGGGAGACAGTAGAACAGGTTCCATTTCAGGCTTTGCCATGAATGACTATGCCTCAGGAAGCTCACTTAATCTCTGAGTCATACATTTCTTCATCTGGGGACAAAAATACTACTTGCCTATTAGGGTTATGAAGATTAAATGAGACAATGCATTGTGGGAAAAAGCTTTGCGAATTGCAAAGCCATGTGTAAATATTCATTGTTGTGTTGACACACCAGTGCTGATCAATCAGAAGTTCTACTTGAATGGCTCGGTGTTTCCCCAGCCCTCTACCTATGCCACACCTGTGCACAGTCACGGGTGTAGTCCTCACTCCTTTAATCCAACCACCTGTCCATACACACCCTGATATATTAAACTTTGGAAAAGATACTCTGTCTTTTCCAACCACAGACCATCCACTTCTGTTTCCAACCACAGACCGTCCACAGACTGTTTACTTCTGTTAACCAACTGGCAAAGAGAAATGAGGAAATCCTGGTTGCCCCTAGCATCTAAACTTCTTTCCATAATGCCAGGAAACTACCAATTGTAATACATGAGATCTACTACTACTGCGCTGCTACTACCACTAAAAATAACAACTACCACTGATAATAGTAATCAAAATAATAAGAAGAAAACAACAACAGCATCTACTATTCATGGTTGTTTTAGGGCTTACCCATGAATTAGCTCACTGTTTCCAAGAAGTTAGCCATTTTTGCTGTACCTTTATCATTTTTGCCATATATGAGTATTATTGCATTAGGTGATCTCCGAATTTGCTTTACCGTGACTCAGTGTATACTCAGTGAACTCTGTAAGTCTGTGTTAGTCTATTTTGCTCTATAACCTGGAATATCCAGTTGCATTAAGCAGGAAAACAGCCTCCATGTGTATTTAGTAGCATTTAGTTAGGGGTATTTAGTCAAGAAGCTATACTTCATGGGTATTTCCATAATCTTGATCTCTACTCAACACCAAAAGTTTTATTAATCAGCATAACAGATGTGAGAAATAGGATTTTATTGATAAAATGAATGATTTTAAAGATGTGTGGATTGATGTAATTACTGTAGAGACAATATTCACTTTTGTGTGAATAGTACACATTAATCTAGTAGCATTTCCCTACTTTATTCTTTGGGATAGTGGAAGAGGTGTGATTCTTGTTATGAATTAGAGCACTCTGATTGTTGTTATGGTGGCTGTGAGGATGGTATGGAACATGAGGGTCCTCTCTATTGGGCTCTGACGTCCATCATTGCATAAGGCTGAGCCATGCTCCCAATGAACCTGAACTTGAACTGAGCATTAGAACCTGATCCATGAAGCCAACAATCGAGCACAACAGCCATAGTAAGGTAAACTAGTTGCTGAGAGGCAGGGGATTCCTCTGATGATCAGCACTGGCTCGGGACTCCCATCATCTTTGCCAGACTTTCCTTGGGACAGATCTATCCAATGCTCCTTCCTCAATTCCCTTTCTTCTTCATTGAGGGTCAGACTAGAAAACCATGCGAGTACTAGAGAAATTATCCCTACCCTCATATCTTCAACACCACACCTGCCAAAACATACTGCCCAGAGGGCAGTGCTGATTGCACAGCACCCCAGATGTCCTGCTCTGTCCCACTTTGAGCCCCATGTAAAACTATCACCTCTGTGTCACCTAGTATATGAACCAGAGCAGGTTTGTGGACTGTGTTGTCTCAAGACCCCAAATATATCTAGCTAGTGCCATGCTTTGGATATCCTCTGGGGAGACAGTCAATCTGTAGCACAACTTGTCAATATAGCAGTGGATGTCTGGTATGACAGAGTCAGCAACATCCTAAATAATAGTCCATACAATAACTTTTGATTAATATTGAGCTCTCCTCCTTTTGGTTTGCCATTCATTCTGTGAACTAGGCAGAGGGTCACTAGCACTTATGTCTCCACTGTATGAATTCCTTAAAGAGCATTAGAAAGATGCAATTTAGCCTCTGCTCACCCTCCCGCCCCCCTTCTCCAGGTGTCTTTCTACAGGACACAATCTGCACAGCTCTATTTGGTAGCATTGGCTATGCAAACGTCATGCCAATCTATTTCTTTTCTCTCTATTTTAATAAAAATTGGTTTCTGTTGTGGCAGAAATTGCTGCATGTTCACCAACCCTCACTGGCTTTCCTCCCTGAGCATGTATTTCCTAGCATCCCTTGCAGCTCTTTTGCTCCACAGGACTTAGTGCTGGCCAAGGGAATAAAAAAAAAAAAGTATACATAGAGCACACTTCCAAGGCTATAAATGCCATAAAAATCATCCCCAATGTCCATTATTTTCTCTTGATCCTCAGGTGTTCATGGAAGTCACCCGGAAGAGGGTGGAACCACAAGATGGGTAGGGTTTGAGCTCCTAATTTTTAAAATTTTTTTGAGTTTGATTACTTTTCAATTGCGGTCATGTTGGTTTATAATACCTTGTATTGTATGTTTTGGGATTGCAAGTAAGTTCACACCTCTTCAAACGTATGTTAGTATACCATTCCCACCACTAAAATACCAACAATCCTCTTATCAATCTATCTGTCCCCCTCTCTCCCTTCCCTCTCTTACTCCTGCTGTGAGAATCCAAGATTTTGGGTTTGTTTATGTCTGTTCCTTTGCTTTTTTCCATTTTGTTCCACATGAGTGAAATCGTTTAGTATTTGTTGTTCTTCTGACTTATTTCAAATTGCATAATCACCTTTAGTTCCATCCATGTTGCAAATGGCAAGATCTCATCTGTGTTTTTTTTTGTGTTGTGTGTTTTTAACATGTGTATATGTATCACATCTTCATTCATTCATCTGTTGCTAGGGACCTAGGTTGTTTCCATATCTGGCTATTGTAAATAGTGCTGTAATAAACATAGGCGTGCCTATATCTTTTCAAAATTGTTCTTTCTCTTATTTCCTTTGTGTAGATACCTAGGAGTGATATTGTGGGAAGCAGTTCCTAGTTAATGGAATGAGTTTGTAGAGCACAGTGCCGCCCCAGATGCCAAAAACAAAATGTATACAATGTTAAAACACTGATAGTTTGTGCTTGCCTCTTTAAGAAGTTAGCCTACTGTAAAAATACACTATTTGCAGAAGGATCCTTGTGAGTCTTGGTCTCCCTAAGTTACTAAAATTACATGCCATCTCAACGAACTCATAAGCTTCTTGGAAGTGAAAAATAAAGTTTGAAATGTTATTTTTCTTCATCTAATACCTAGTACAGGGCATGCCTATAGGTAAATTAGCACCTAAATTTTCTTTAGAAATATGTAATTCAATTCTCCTCCACTTTTCACAGAAAACTGGAAGCAAGGTTTGGAGAAAGTAAAATGATAGGAACTAAATGAATATTCAATTGAGTGAACTTAAATTTAATGGCCATTTAATTTTACATATTCCCTGGTAAAGTAAATGAAGTCCAAAAAATGTTTCCTTTTGACCTTCCATAGTTTATAACTAAAAAGAACGTTATTGGCCACCTATGCTACATCTATTACCCCAAAACTTAGTGGCTCAAAACAACAAACATTTATTAGTGTGATTGATAGGGTAGGAACCTGGCAGAAGTAAAGCTGGGTGGCTTTGACTTCAGGTCTCTCTCATGAAGTTGTAGTCAAAGGGTCAGCTGAGGGACAGACTGAGACAGGGGAGAGGGGTGATCTTCCAGGTGTTCTCATCTGTTGGCAGACCTTGGTTCCATTCCATGTGAGTAGCACTATAGGATTTCCTGTCTGTGACAAAGTGAGCAAACTAATAAACACTCCAGGATGGAAATTGCAGTCTTCCATAAGCACATCTTAGAAGTGCCATTCAGTCAGATCCTCCAAGGGTACCAGGTGGTAGGGATCAGTGAGCACCATCCTAAAGGACTTTTCACAGAGGAGGAGTATTTCTAGATATTTTCAAGTAGTCTTTATGAGGGATGACTGGAATTTCTTAAATTCATTGTACCCAAATTCTCCTCATATTTCTTCTCTAAATCTAGCCTAATATGTCAGTGAGTGCTACTAGTTCAGGATACAGTTGAGAGACAGAACACACAATAGTTATTTTAAGATATTTTAATCTAAGGAATTGTTAACTAGGTGCTAAAGAACTAAAATAGCAAAAAGGGTAACAGGAGGTAACAACTGCAGGAAGCAGCTACCACTTCTAGCACTGGGGAAACAAAGAAAGAGTTTGGAATGATGAACATGTAAAACATGGGAGGAGTCATCTGAGGACTGAAGCACAAAGGTGTGTTACTCAGGTGGCACAGAGGTATCTGTGCCTGGAAAAGGTGCTTTGAGGTGCTGCAACCCAGACCTCTTAAGAGATGCAAGCAGGTAACTGATGTCTCCAGGAAGACGCAATGTGGCTGCTTCTCCAAGTACAGTGAGACCGCAGGTAACATGGTTTTGTTACAGGGCAACCCAATGTGAACTGAGTTACCTGTGAGTCCTCACCCAGGCACTTAAGATTCAATTGTATTGCACACACACACTCACGCAAAGGTCAATAATGGGTCTGTTTACAAGGGGAAAGGAAAAGGAACAACACAGGAAAGAGACAGAAAGAAAGATACAAGTTAGCTAGTGCGTCCTACAATTCTGCTGACTCAGAATCCAAATAGCACATTGAAAACTGATAAAGAGCTAAGCTACCAGCTGCCAGCCACGAGGCAAAGGGACCAAGTGAGCCTCAGCTCAACATGTCTCCTTTATATCCCCAAATGTCTCAAAATGGCTGCTTAGCTCTGCCCTTGGGCCCTTGCAGTCCTCCCATTTGGTGTTACTGGGAGTTGTAGTTTCAGTGACCTGAGTAGGGGCTGGAGTCTATAAAACCTGTATCTGTGCAGTTCGTTCAGGACATCCTTTCCCTCTAACAATTTTATTCATGGTTGTCTCATTTTAATGTTAATGAAGGAATACTTGGCTCTGGTCAGTCATGGTATGGAATTTGCATGCACTCCCATGTCTGTATGGATTTTCTCCCAGTTTCTTCCCACATCCCAAAGATATGTACATTAGGTTTATTGATATGTCCTGGTCTGCTTGTGTGTCCTTTCTAGAGTGGGCTCCTGCCTTGTCCCTGAGCTGCTAGGACAGGCTCTGTCTACCTGTAAACTTGAATGGGGAAGTGGCCTGGAAAATGAATGAAGGAATGAATGATGACAAATGAGTTTAATATTAGGAGTGTTTGGGGCTTCATTTAGAAATTTGGTAATGCTTTTGTGATCAATTATGTGCCATAGGAACTTAACTCTTGTTACATAAGTTAACCTATGATAAAATTAATTTGCTTATGTATCGCTTTGCTAATGGTCAGTTCTATAAACCTATCAAAGTTACTGAGGGTTTACTGAGGAATAACTGTATTGAAAAACTGCCAGCTGGATTCATCTCGAAGGAACTGCTGCTTCCAGGGTAAGGAAGTGAGGCTGGAAGGCAAAAGGAATAAGTTTCTTCTTCCTCTTCCTATGTTACAGGGAGCCATCCTCAACACTGGTGACAGTCATGACCACATGGCTGTCTTTATTCCTTAATTCCTTTAAATCATCCATCCTTATAATAAGTTCCAACTTCTATACATTTCACTACATTTCTTTAAAGCCCATTATCTTATTTATACTAGTGGAGATGAGAGGGGTCATTCTTTGCTAACTAAAGCTAATGGAGCTCAGTGCTTGCCTAATGATGGACAACATATAAATGGTAGACTTGGGATTTATCTTCCTCGTCCTAAGTCTGCTGTCTTTCACTGCACCATACTGTCTTCTCAAAAATAGTCTACAAAGTAAATAATTCTATTATCCTA